>NC_141396.1:47164375-47863958 GCF_034619465.1 Leptosomus discolor | reverse complement strand
TTCTAATTAAAACATACTTAGAGTCCAGTACGTTCTGCTAGTGCTTTTGTAAAGGCAGATATGAAGAGCAAAATGGTTAATGACTAATGAGTGACATTTCCCCCTTTCCTCTCAATTAACAAAGTTTCCAATCATTTGTTCAATTTAGCCTAATGGTAGCAAGACCTAAGACCATTAAGTAGTACAGATAAAACAGGGAGTCACAATGTGCTGCAGCTTATTAAAGAGCATTTTACATTACCCTAAAAGCTCATAACTTCAACAGGCTTTGAATATTCCATTAAAAAATTAACTCAAATAGTAGATTTTTTAATTCTGTGGATTTTATATACAATGCTTAATGATTTATTCAGCTTAAGAATGTCCAGAAATAAAGTCTCTACAGTATCTGAATGATTCTAGGAGCAGAATTCTTAAGCAATGAATGATAAACAGCTGATAATAAGGCTGGCAATGTAACAGTTTACCTTCTTTTGCAGATGAAATTGTTGCTTTGTGGAAAAAAAAAGTGTTTCCCCTTATATCTTCCTAAATCTGAGTTCCCTATTTACTGATTTATTTTGATTCTCATTGTTCTTGTTGTGTGTTTTTGTTTTAAGGGGACAGTGACTGGCTGAATCTGAGAGACTGATGTTAGTTTTCTAAACACTATTTTACTATGCAGGACTTCTCTGTGTCTGCAGTGGCCTTTTGTTCAAACAGCTAGGTTAGAGATACCTTTAATGTTAATACGAACTTATTTGTACGGTTTTGGTAGTGTCTTAAATTCTAATACTATTACATTAAAAGTGACATTTTATGAAGAATTTCTATTCTATTTCAATTTTATTTCTCTTTTGTCCAACATGCCTTCCAGGCTGAGAGAGACCTTCAAGCTAAAGGTTAATGCTGACATTTATGGTTCAAAATTTTTGTTTATATTTGCCCATAACCACATAAAACCAAATTAATCTCATTTCCATATACACTTGATAGCAACAACGATTTTCACCAGCACTTTGTATGTAGAAGACAAATGTTTTATTGTTATTACTCAAAAACTGGTGATGATAATGAGTTGAGCAACCTTTTGAGCAGAGGCAGATTGCAGAGTTCTCACTGCATTACACAAACTTTGAAAATGTAATTGAGTTACCAAAAATCACATTAAGTTGTCATACACATTATTTTCCTCTCACAAGATTGCTGACTATTAAAATATTTTGTATTGATGTGATATTTTACAATGCACTTTTTAAATTCCCTCATATACTCATCAACTTTAAACTCCAAATCATAACTTTGGCAGTTAATGATGCCACAAATGTTAAAATAACTTGGCCACATTGAAGAGAGCAGCCCAAAACCATTCTCCATCAAATTAAAATTCGTACACATTACACTTTGTGTGTTTTCTATTTCCTGTTCAAAATCCAGTAAATACAACAACCAATTTCTTTATTTTAAATTGTATGTTACCTTAACACTTTCTGCCATCAGACCTTTGTTATGACTCTTGTGTACATATTAGAATAAGAGGCTTTATGACCAGATCAGTATTTTGTCCTCATTCAACCTGCAAATATGCATGGGCTTCAATTCTGAATCCTCTAAATTGAACAGAAATGGCAAAAACTCATTTATCCCATCAGGATTAACTTCCCTTGATATGTAAGCAGAGTAAAGAAAATCATAGAATCATAGCTTGGGTTGGGTTGGAAGGGACCTTAAAGACCATGTAGTTCCAACCCCCCTGCCATGGGCAGGGACACCTTCCACTAGACCAGGTTGCTCCAAGCCCCATCCAGCCTGGCCTTGAACACTGCCAGGGAGGGGACAGCCACAGCTGCTCTGGGCAACCTGTGCCAGTGTCTCACTGCCCTCACAGGGAAGAATTTCTTCCTAATATCTGATCTAAATCTACCCCCTTTCAGTCTGAAACTGTTACCCCTTGTTCTATCCCTACCCTCCCTGACAAAGAGTCCTTCCCCACCCCTTCCTGTAGGCACCCTTTAAGCACTGGAATACTGCTATAAGGTCTCCCTGGAGCCTTCTCTTCTCCAGGCTGAACAACCCCAACTCTCTCGGCCTGTAAAGAAATTACTTTTTTTTTATGGTTAGCTTAGGTCCAACTTTTATTTTGGTGGTAAATATGATTCTTTAGATCACTTCTGGTAACATTAAGAAAAAACCTGCTAAGAAGCAAGTTTAATTCACAAAGCAGTCATTATTATACATTCATTGCACAGTGTCCAGCTGCATGTGGTTGATCTGCTCAGTCCAACACATGTCTTCAGTCAGTCATGGGTTTCCCAGAGCCAACATCAATCACAGAGTCAGAAGAGAGCAGGAAAAGGAGAGAAGAGGCTGTATCATTTCCCCTAGTTTTGCTGCTACTCTTCTTTCTTTTCTCTCACTCACCTCAGCTATAGTGCTCGGATTGACTGTCCATCTGCTGTGACAAGGGGCAGCCAAGCAGGGGAATACCATCCCCAGCTACTCCTCCCAACTGCTCCACACTGTCCACAGTCACACAGGTCTACATACGATAGGATTCGGATGACTGTACTGGACCTGGAGAATCCTGCTTCTCTTTCCCGCTGCCCTGCCTGGACCCACCGTGGTCACACTTCTGCAGCTGTTCCAGGCACCACACTTGCAGTGTTTGCAGCCCTCCTGCTTTTTTGCCAGCCTCAGCACAAGACCCCTCCCCAGAGCTGGGCATTTGGGTGGTCACAGGGCAGCTTCCAAAGGGCCCTGACAGCTCATCCATCCCTAGAATTTACTTCCAGATCATCATTTGCCCCATGGAGCTCAGGAGCCCCATCGCCTCAAGCAGCCAGCAGCTACTGTACAGCAGAGCTGCCACACAATGAGTACCATCTCCACCACAGCAAGCAGAGCCACTCTCTGAGCTGCATCACCACAGGCACAGGTACTCTGGGCAGCGACGGGGTGGGCTACCCTGGTCTGGGATGCAGCAGAAAAGACAAGCCTGAACACAGAAAAGAGAATAAAGTAGTAAGAGGAGAAACAGCCTTCACAGAAATAAGCACTGCTTGTAACACAAAAGTATTGTACACAGAAGATTTGTCTGTACACAGATTTGTCTGTATCTTCTCCTACTGGTTGGGTTTCAACTAAAACTCCCCTTCTGTTCAGTCTGTCGTACCACCACCCTGCAGTACCACTGCCACCACAGTACCGCTGCCACTGCAGTACCACTGCCACCATGGTACCACTTTGCCTTCAGGAATGTTTCCCTCCCTTCTCTCTTCTCTGTCAGCTCTTGTATGAGACTTGCTTCACGCTGAACGTTTTCTGTGTCTTTAATTCTTCACATAATACCACATTAAGATTTAGTTGCATGAAGAGAGATCTTTATACAGGTTATTTTTTATAACTATATAGAAAGCACACTCAGTCTGCCCCTCGCAAAGATGGGTCTCATCTGATTGCTGTAGTCTATGCTGGTAATCCAGAGCTATTCTCTTTTGACAGGGGCACATTGGCATTTTCCATTGGAAACCACATTAAGACTATCAGGTCACTACTCCACTAGTAAGTAGAAGAGGTCAAGGCTTATCCTCTGGCCTTGAGACTGAGGGACATGGCTCAGCTTGCATCTTTGCAGGTAAACTTTCTCACACTCTCAGGAAAGGAGAGTGGTGCTACGTTTTGGGAATAGTCCCCAGCAGAAGCTGAGCTCTGGACTGGATCCAAGAATTTTGGGGGAAAGGGCTAGTAGGCACTGCCTGAAACTGTGCCAGGAACCGAACTAACAGCCTGGTTATTAGCCCAGGCTTAGATCCTGCCATTAATTAGATTATTAGTGTAGCTGTAACCTGAAAGACCTACAGAATCTATCCAATGCAATAAGGGCAGATAAGTTCTTGTAACTATTTTGTAACACATTGTCTTGACCAAAAGTTTAAAAATAATTATCTTTCAGCCGTTCTTATATGATGTTTTACACAACACAACAGTACAGGTTTGTGAATTCTCAGATACCACATCGAAAACAAACAGCCATGTACCAGTGCCTTCTGGACCAAGCCCCATAGGCAGCATCTCAGGTTTGCTCAAAACGGACAGAGAAGTCAAGGAAGGCATGAATGGAGCAGCAGCAAGAGTGCATGGGTCAGTGCACACGGGGCTGAGAGGAACCTGTGAGGAAAGCAGAGTTGTTAGGTTATGCAGGCACAGTGGTGGGCTGCTATCTGGAAGGAATAAATAGATGGACAGCAAATCAGACTGTTAAAAGACGATACTGCTCTGCTGCTAGTCTGGCTCAGCAGAAGACAGGCATGGCTGCACTGCGCCAGTTCACTTCTGCTGAATGCAAAATGCCATGATCTTTGTCTTAGAGAAGTCTTCCAAGATTCAAAGGAAAAAAAAAAAAAAAAAAAGAAAAAAAAAAACCTGAAACCTGGAATCAAATTTATCACCTGCATGGATTCCCATATGTACTTGATGCCAGTGTCCTGCTTCTGTCTAACAAATGGTCCCAACTGTACACTGCAGTCTGCACAGAGCTAGAGCCAGCTCCTTCTCCTGCAGATGCACATGCACCCCGCTCACCCTTTAACTGCCTGTGCTTGGCCACTTGCTCTGAATTTCTCTAAGTGACAGGTGGTTTCCTGCTTTGAATAACAGCCATGTTACTCTCTTTCCCTGAGTAATTTTTATTTTCATTGCTTCTTGCTATTTCATTTTGTAATAACTATCCATCCAATACCCAACTATCTCTTCCTTCAGTGAAATACAGGAACTCCATCTGCATAAGCAGGAAGAATCAGCCAAGGAAGGGGAGCTTAAAATATGTACAGTCATTATCTGAGTTTTTCAAAGTCCCATGATAATGAGATCATAAGAGAAGCTTTCAGCAGAGAGGCCAAAGGCCCCAACCCCAACTTTTGAAGCAAGGACAGCACAGAGGAGACTGAAGCCCCAAGACAACTCATGGATGCACAATTTGATTTCGTGTTGCAAATTTACTAGCCTTGCTGGAAACCCACCAGCCTCTTGCTGAACCTCAGAGGCAATGGTTAGATGGGTAAATACATTTCACTGCTGGATCCTTTTTACTCCACAGGGTATGAAAAATTCAGGTGAATCACTCCTTCCTAGTCATGCAGGATACATTTTGATTCATGACAAAGCAGCAAACATGAATAATTTTTAAGATGAAACTAGAAAAATGTCAGATCTGGCAAAAGGAGAGATTATATGAAGCTTGTATTTCATTTTATTTATGGCTCTATTAAGTTAAAGAAATGTAATATTATTTCTGAACCTGCAATCACTGTCAGCAATGTATTTTGACCTATGATAAGCACCTGAGTGTTTGTGCATGTGAATATATATATATACATACATATATGCATGGACACATCTGTATTACTAACCTGGATAAATTGTCTTATGATACATATTACTTACAGGCTCTGTTTTCAAAAGAGTGGATGACACATCAACTACAAAGTGTAAGCCCAAGCAGCAAGCTGGTACTTCGACTATTCATTTCATCATTCAAATCTTCTTAGAACACAGAAAAAGCTTCTAGCTTACTTCATTCATCTGCAACAACTTATTTTACATTTGTGCAAGCTCTCTGAAGCACAGACTGACTTTGTTATCTGTTTACACAGTGCTTAACAAAATCTTTGTCAGAAGCTCCTGTATGTTATTCCTGTACATAGTACGTATAGGCCTGTAAACCACCAATTTATTTGAGGTCATGTTTAGGCATACCTCTGCACTTCCCTGTAGGTCTTAATGAACCATGACTGTGTCTAAACTGAAATTATGGAAAATTGTATCCATGTAGACATCCATCATTCAGACCAGGCCTATATCTATGCTAGTAAGTCTAATATTCCTGCAGAGTTTGTATTTGTCTTCTCAAAGAAAGATACACTTGCAAAATAAAAGATATTCAGGAAGACTAGTGGTTTGCATAATTTTTTCTCTGAAATATTATCCCTCTGAGAACTGGAAGATTCCTGCAGTTTTTTGTTTTATTAAAAGAAAAAACAAACAAACAAACAAAAACCCACAACAACCTTTCACTGAAATTAAACTAGCATACGCAGTTTTGGCTTTCAGGTTGAAGCCCCACAACTTTTACGGTTCAAGGAAACCCCAGTGGATGTTAAAGAGACCAGATGCAGAAATGCAGCCTTTCATAACTAGATAGTATTGGAGAGAAGAAGCTAAAATTCAGAGGGGACTCCTGCAATGCAAGTAGTGCAGCAGAAAGAGCTGCAGGTTACCCTGCCCCATCAGAAGATCCACAAAGAACTGCAGAAACTGTTCAGCTCCTGAAAGTTTCACACACTCAGAGCATCTATAAAGGGATATATTCTTGTGCAATAAGGAACAGAAAGCAGCAAGTCTTTCAAACAAACAGGATTAAGAATATGCTAGGAAGAAAGTGGACTTTCCCAAACCTTGACAAAGACTATATCATACAGGACCAAAGAGTGAAGCATGAGGAATTCAAGCGCCGTGTCACCATTTTGAGGCAAACTACAGGAAAGATCCAGGACAATTATTAGCCCATGAATGATCTGACTTGCATCCTACTTGGAAGTGGATAGTCTCTTCCACATACACTGGCCTAGACCCAAAATTGCCCAGACTTCAATACTAAGAGGAGCTGGAGTGAAAAGCCCAGACACAATAGACAAACTTTAAAAATAATAGAATAAAAGACATTGAAAGAAAGTCAAGAACTACATTTCACCTGGAATTTCATATCTCCAATGCTGAGCAAGGTCTGTGTACAAATATTAATCATAGATGCACCAAACTGCTAATCATGTGCTTTTCTTTAATATCCCTTTTCATTCATGTCAGCTGCAGGCTGTTTCACTTGGAATGTGTTGCTGTTTAAACCTTTCTTATCTTCCCATTTGCATTAACTTCAGGTTTGGAGTTTCAGTGCTCATTAATGTCCAGTTACTTTATCACTCAGTGTGAAATATTCCACTTTACTAACACCAGTTACATCATTCTTTTTACATCAAACAACAGTTAGCCATCCTCATCACTGTCATTTAATTTTAACTTCTATGGCTGCAACAGTGTTTAACGAGTTATTGCTGCTTCTCATAACTAGTCCTAAGAAAAAGATCACTGACAAAATGTAGAACAGAGAACTCAAGTAGGATAACTTTGGCCATTTATTGCTGCTACTAATTATCCTAACCTTCTTATCATAATTACTTATTGGCCTACTTACCCAGTTATCCTAACCTCACAGCCTTGACTTCCGCTACGCTCACAATTCAGTGCCAGTAAAGCTTAAGTCTTTGTTACTGACACTAAATACAACCTAAAAATGAAACAAGGAGGAAGCAGTAATTCAAATAGCATTGTTCCTTTGATATCCATTTCCTTGGCAGTAGTGGTTACCACCATGAATGTCCGAAGGCATGATAAAGGAAGAGTTTATGCGAAGAAGAAGATCTTACATAGACCAGCTGATACAGAGGGGGAAAAGCTTGCAGGTGTGCAGGCCTTTCTTCACAGGGGGCAGTGATACTCAAAGTTAAATACAAGCTGAAGAAATTCCTCTGAGTTTAGTTAAGTATGCTAATCACCTGAGAGAAAAGGCAACTGGAATGTCCAGGACAGAGTGTTAGCAAGTTGGGGTGGTGAGATGTTTATCTCCTACAGGGACATGGGAGCACAGGTCATTTATTGCCTGTGGAACTTGAAGGAAAGCCTTTTTCCTCTATTTACACTGACAGTTGTTGTTCATCTTCTGATAGTTCAGCTTTGTCTTTTTAACAGGCTTTCTGCTCAGGCCTGAGAGGTCCAAGGCAGCAGTGGCTGATGGTGTGACATGCTGATGGGAGTTCCTGCCCCTGCCAGTGCTGCCCATTCTGAGGGCAGGAGTTGCTCAGCTTCACACATGCTGTTTCCCTGAGGACATGTGGTACGTGGGGTGAAATACAAGATGTTCAAAGGGTGCTTTGCATGGCCAAAGGAAGTTATAGGTGCAAGGGAAATCAAGGGAGACTGCTTGTTACTGGGGGCATGCTTGCAAGAGAAGGGGTTCCTAAACAGACTAACCCAACAGACAACCCCCTTTGCTGTGAGTAGTCAGGTGTGGGGAAAATTTTAGGGGGAAACATCACATATGCTTAGCCTGTTCTTAGTCCTCCCTCCACATGTCTGCTTACAGCTACTACAGGAGAGAATACAAGGCACTGCTGACTCCTCACTCTGAATCAATACAGCTGCTTCTATATCCTTATTCTGCAAAATGCAGATGTAGGATCCTGACTGTTGCAGCCGTGGAAATGTGCTACTTTTTGCTGAGGCACAGTCTGGATTCATTCAGTGCAGATATTTCTTTTTTCCTAATGGCAGGGTAAACGACACAGTGGTGTTCAAAGCTGAAGGGGCAATTCTTGGAAAGACTGGAAAAAATCCTGGAAAGGATTTTCTGATGTAGGTTATAAATCTTAAATTATTTTCTGAACAGGTTTCAAGCTACCAAGGGTGCACAATTGTTACGGGTATAATTTGATATTGAAACCGCAACTCTGAAAAATGCAATAATTTCAGAGAAGCATTACATCAAGGTAAAAACTTTTTTACATTGCAGAACTGAATATTGCAAATGTTGGCCTCAGACACCACTCACCCAGGTCCAACGGCCCAGCTGTATATTGCAAATGGGTTAGGTTTCTTCAAAGTGATTGCTGTTGCAATAACTATTTTGCATGCGCTGCTACAATGACTGCCTTTATCCATTATGAGAGGAATGGAGTTGCTTGGTCTTAACTATATAAATGAGAAGTTTAAAAATATCATGAGTTTTACATCACAACATAATTTTTACATTACAAACATTACAAGAAGCACACATTCATATGACTTTTAACAAATTCAAGACCTTTAGGAACCACACTATATATGTGGCATTAAAAGCACACTGTTCAGTAAAAGTCTGTTGCACTCTTTAATTAACATGCAATTGAAAAGAATTTCAAAAATGTTCTCAATGTAGAGTCCAATTTTTGTTGAAATAAACATTGTACTTAAAAACAGTTCACCACATCAGCAGGTTTTTTTCAGTGTGTTGTAAAGATAAACTTTGATTCTCCGCCTTTCTAGCAGCAGCAGTGGATGCTCTCGGTGTGTTTATAATAGGTGTTCTGGGTGTGTTTAGGAACTTTGGCACCAATAATGCTTTCCACATCAGCCAAAACCACATCTACTCACAAGGTTAGAAAGTGCACACCCACATACCTATATGTTTGCAAATCAAGCAATGTAACACCTTAGATTCTTAGTGCTTTTAATCTTAGTCATTAAGAGAGGTTTCTAATCCTTTAATAATGCTCCCTTCAAACTGTAAATTAATCTGTTAATCTCTTTAAGAAGCTACTGAATTCCTCCACTACTGTTTGTAGTGACATATGTAACAAATGCTGTTTCTTTTCAAGATTGGTGAATTCTTCTGGCATACTAACTGAAAGCAAGGAAAAAGGAAGGTAATGAAGTTCAGCCAAAAGCACACTTAGCTCACACTGGCTTTTACAATTGAGATAGACTTCTGCTTGACTAAAACCTGAGAGGAACTGCAAAAAGTAATGCAACACGAGACACACCATAAACAACATAACTATTATTCTTGTTCCCATTATTCAGGTGTCTGATTCATTTATTTACAGGTTCAGCACTGTAAGGAACAAGAGTTCTGAACATTAGAGAAGTAAGCGTGAATTACTATTACAATGATACGCACCATATGCGTGACACTTATTTACAGGGGACTAATTTTTCTGCAGGGTTGAAGTAGCACAGCATCACAGTATTTCAATATATATCTGTACTGGTAGAACTGAAAGCCAAAGGGGCAGAGTACAACACATTTTTCCCTTTCTATTTTTAAAGGTATTTCTGCTCGAGATTATTTATGCACCTACTGCTTGAGAGAAGAACATATGATGGTAATGCTATTTTCCTACAAAATTGTTTATCCAGTTATGTAAGGTGAAAAAGGCTCCATCTCATCTGTCAGTCGAATATAACATACCGAGGTTTTTAATCTCCTATGGTTTTTTTAAGGCATTGAAGAGAAGCTACAATAAACAACACATAAGTTTAGGGACAAAAAGCTTTATGAAGCTTTGTGAATGTGTTTTGATGCCTAACCATGTTTGGGATAGAGATAAAATCTTTCATACAGCAAATTAACAGATATTAGTCATATGAAATAGCCTGAAAGGAAGGAACATCTTTTGCAAATTATTATTAATCAAAGAGCTGGCACAGTGTTCTGCCTTGGCCAACAGCATTACTGGTCCTACCAGGGCTGTACACACAAAGAAATGGATGCCAAGACCCTATCTTTTTTGAAAGCTGTGAACTTTAGTGAAACAAATGTGGGTTTAATGATAACTATAGGATTTTTTTTTTTTTTATGGAAATTGTGTTGGAGACATCATTCTGTTCAAATGCAAGTCTAGCATTAGAATACTATGCTCATTAAGAGATTTTAATTGTTACGTATTTGAACATAAGATACTTCTTTTGGCTTTTATAACTTTTTAGCAGAACAGTTAATAACTGGATTATTGTGTGAGTTTTCTGTTTAATCTGCAAATACTCACAGATGCATGAGTAAACGCTATATTTCTCTCCTAATAAAAGGTTGAGAATAAATGTTATATTTTAGTATATAAATAGATATACGCACATGTACCTACTCAAAAACAAATGCAAAGCAAGTTTGCCAGAAAAGGGTTACAGCCTAAAGGAAAACAGCAGAAGGAGCCTAACAGAATGGAAAACTAGAAATGTCAAGTGTTTCAATTGCATCTATCATGAATTAGCAATTTACAAGTACAGAAAAATAAGGAAAAATAAAGTGCATGTATCAAATCTACCATGACTCATAGTAGCTCTATTGTACTTTCTGCTGTTAGTTGTAGCTCCTGGCACACTAATGCTCTGAGAAAGTTGTTCCTTGTATTTCTGACATGCAGAAATTGAGCAAGAGCAGCTGCATGACTGTCACAACCATGGGCTGCTGATGAACCTGTGGGTAAAGCTGTACTATTGCAGCTTACAGTTCCCAGTCACCGTGACAGTTTTATAGGGCGCCACGTAGAATACAAGATGACTCAAACACCGAAGAATTTGCAGTCTAACACAGTTTTTCAAAAACCATAAAATAATACGGACCTCACAAAACACCATGTTTTCAAAGGGTGGTGGTACCACAGCCCATCAGACCTCGTGTTTCCAGGGAGCAATAGCTAAGACATTCACAGGCTAACCAGCTGCTCTGTTTACCGGGTTTCTCACTCACCTACGTTCAGACCAAGCTGCAGGCTCTGGTCCATTGTGATAGCTGGTGGCCCTCTCAGTAGGCTGATCTGTCTGCAGCGTCTACAGCTCTGATCTCTCTGGTAATGCAGTGAAGCAGAGTGCCACAGTAAAACAGCCTTTATTACAGCTCTTGGCAGTTATCAGCAGCTATGTAATGAACGGAAGTTATTTAGAACTACAAAGTTTTAGAAAAAGCAGGCCACAAAATAATAACAAAGCTTTCAGACCTTCCTGCTGCTGCCTAAGCCTCTTCATCCCTGGATCAGGACAGAGCTGAGCTTTGCCAGGGCCTGTGCAGAACTGGCCCTGGCCCCAGCAGCTCCTCGCTCTGCCCTGCTCCCTGCCCTCCACCACAGTGTTTCTGCCAACAGCTCCGGGATTTGCAGTGCTGTGAAGCCTTGTGATTGTATTCAAACTTGTAATTTGTTTAACTTGCTCATGAAAACAAGAGGAAGACTGCCTTGTTCCAAATGGCCACTAGATCCCATCATTAATAAAGGATCTAGTTCCCACCAGGATATTTCCAGTAAAAACAAGGCTTGCTGCTAATATGAGCAAGGTAGCTATGCCTTCTTGAAAAATAGCTGCCACTCTGTGGATCAGGGGGGTTAGATCCAACATTACTAGAATAAATGCCGTGAAAAGTGGTCATCACCACTGTCAGTGATGCATGTTGCCAGGGAGAGGGAAGAGGCATCAGGATCAGAGACCAGGGACAGGTTAGCAGAAGGATAGCGAGAAAGGGCTGAGAAAGTAAAAGCAAATTTGGAGGTAATGCAGGAGACAGAGATGGGAATACAAGCTGGTGGGATAGTGACAGCCCTGCCTCGGATGATGGAGAGTGAAAGCGATATTTTTCAAGTGGCCATAGCAAGGAAACTTTTTTTGCATGTGCATCAAGGGCTGTGTTTTGACCTTTAAAGATTGCACATGATTTAGGAACCAGCAACTTCCTCCTAACTTTCAGAAAATACAGAACAGAGTTTAAATGTGTGATAGAAATACTACTGTAGAACATCTCATTCTAAGCCACCCTGCCAAGCTCTGCATTTGCAGTGTAGCACATTGTAAGTGGCATCCAAGGAGTGGTGGCAGGCAGCAATTCAGAACTTTGAGTCCCAAGGATAGGCAAAGCAGCTAAGTCATCTTAGCTTGGGGTTAGAAATAAGCTGTTGTCATGTAATTCCCTCGCCACTCCACCAGAATTGCTGAGAATTGCTTTATGTTACTTATAACTACTATACCATTTTCCTGCTTGTAGTCACCACAGCTTCCTGTTAAATGGCAATTTGGTTATGTAAGGAAGCTGTATATGTCTGTAATATAGCATCTTCAACTCTCTCCTGGTGCTACATACTCCTCATACAATTTTTGCAGCTTGGTATTGCAAAATTGTTGAATGGCAGCTCTGCACAAAACAAGAATACCTTGAAATCTAGTCCATAGATTTAAATCCCTGAAGGCTGACCTGTGCTCCCGAGTGTTGACACGAAACCTCACCAGAGCACCCAGGACCCTGTGTGTGCACCGGGACACACAGTAAAACAAGCCTGTGACTCAGGATCTTACTGACCTCCAGAGACCTGCTTTTTCCTTCTACCTGATGAGCATCATGCTGCCATCACGACATTGCTGCCCCTGCTGAGCTCAAGAGGGTGACCCTGCACAGCACTGTGTTTTGCAGCACAGGCATATCCCAAAAGACTAGCAGGGTAATTTTCTTTCTCCACTCGCCTAGGCAGCATAGAAGTTAGAAAAGTCAGGAAACAGCATTTCAAATACTGTACAGGTGACGATGCTGACCTTACATACATCCATGGCTATTACAGTCTCCCCTCTAAAGGTTTTCTTTCAAGAATTTGTGTAAACAGACTCTGCATTTATTTCCCCATTTGCAGTAACTAGAGGCAAAGGTTGTTCTTTCAGGAAGGCAACAAGGTTCAGAGTTTTTCTTGGATAAGCTGGCCCATTGGCACAGCAGCAAAGAGCCCAAATAAGTTCCATTCTCAGTTCTTTTTTCACCCCTAAGAAATTAAATCTGGAAATTTACAATAAAGTACATAAGAACAAAAAATATCAGATTTTTATAGCATCCTATTCACGTAGTATTTCCCATTCAGAATTCCCTTACTATTTATCAAACTTAACACAGCTGTAAACACTTACTTTAAAAGTCTACAAAGGTGGAATCAGTACTTCTTTACAAACTTACTTTTCACAGCTGTGTGCTTGAATTACACCATAAAGTTTGTGAAATTGAAAACCACACATAAATCTTATCAGACATAAAATTTCTAAAACATATTTTAGACTTGACTCTCAAGAGCCAATATCTCTATTCATATTTAATCTCTGGGTGGGAAAAGGTAATGTTTTGCAAAAAAATGTGAAAAGCATTTTTTATGCCAAGGAAATGAAGGCAAAGTTGTAAATGAGATGCAAACCCCACAGGTCAGGCTATTGAAAAGCAATTCTTCCTCACATGCTGCACTTCCATCTCAGAGACAGACACATCACTTTCATTTTTATTGGCACAGTCCTGATCCTCTCTTCAGAGCATTTAGCAAATGCATTAGCATGTGCCAAATATAAGGAATATTTAGCAAGAATAAGGCTGTCTAAAGAAGGCTTTCAGTCTGAAATGACTGCTTCCAAGTTTGGTCTTTTTAGTAGTGGAGGGACAGAAATCCATTCCTAATCTTTTTGGTGTATACAAACATTTTTGTCCATTTATTTTATTGCATTTTGCCTTCCTCATCCATAACCACTACAGATATCTGCATGGAAAAGGGATCTATACATAAGATCTGGTCTCATATCACAGCTTCACTTAAAAATAGACAACTGGAATTTAAACTGTCCATGTCAAGAATGAATCAGGGCACTGCTTGAAACAGTCCAGCACAGAGCCACAAAGATGGCTAAGGGAGTGGAACATCTCCCTTATAAGGAAAGGCTGAGGGAGCTGGGTCTCTTTAGCTTGGAGAAGCTTGGAGAAGGGGAGACTGAGGGGTGACCTCACTAATGTCTATAAATATGTAAAGGGTGAGTGTCAGGAGGATGGAGCCGGGCTCTTCTTGGTGATGTCCAATGTCAGGACAAGGGGCAATGGGTGCAAGCTGGAGCATAGGAGGTTCCATATTAACATAAGGAAAAACTTTTTCACTGTGAGGGTGGCAGAGCCCTGGAACAGGCTGCCCAGAGAAGTTGTGGAGTCTCCTTCTCTGGAGACATTCAAAACCCGCCTGGACACGTTCCTGTGTGACCTACTCTAGGTGGTCCTACTCTGGTAGGATGGTTGGACTAGATGATCTTTCAAGGTCCCTTCCAACCCCTAACATTCTGTGATTCTGGGGGGTTTTTCTTGGTTTTAAGCAGTCATAGAACACTACCTACCATAAGGTGCTACTCTCCTCTCCTTTTTAGCTTTGAGAGTGTTCACTATCACTGGGAACAATCCCAAACATCTCCTCCCTATGCTATGGGAACACTTAAAGTTTATGAGGGGATTTAATGCATAATGGTGGCAGTAAACAGACCAAAACAAATATCCGAGCAGCAGATAAATCTGGATCCGCAGTTGAATTTGGCAGAAAACCTGACTGCACGCCACTGAAGATCTCCATGTGATCAAATGTCTGTAGCATTTTCAGAGCTGTAAAATGCCTCCATGGCTAGCTATAAATTCCTAGTGATATAATCATAGTTTGCAGGGAAAAAAAAAAAAAAAGTAAGTATATCTGGCTTGGCACAGATTTGAAGATTTTTATCTAAGAGATTTTAAGTGAGTAGTAAGAGAGAACCGACTCCGTGTTCCAGTAGTGTGTAATTTCTTTTTTCTCACATTTCATACCATACAGGAGTGATATAAGACACTGTTAGGAGAACCAATGAGATGTGCTGTAGCACAAGCTTCCCTACACAGTGACAGTAACTGCTTCTTGTCTACCTCCTCTATCAATATCAAATGACAAAAAGAGATTTGAAGTAGCTGCTGGCTGGCTAGAGCTCAATCCAGAGAGCACTAAGATAAAGCTCAAAGGCTTGAGGAAGTACCAAAAGTCTTAGCAGAGATTACCTCAATCCCTTAACTGAAGTAGAGCATCTGCTATTACCTGCTTGGTCTCACAGGCTAGAAGCCTAGTTGGCAGAATGATTTCCTGTGGATGTTAAGGCTGAGGCCCCTGCCAAGGTTTATGTTGTGTAACCTGTCTCTGAGATGATGAATGCCACGGTTCCTTTCAGACACAGCCTGCCCAGAACAGTTTCTGTCTTTTGTCACCTGGGGATGAGGCTGGTGCAATACATCATGTGTGCTTCCAAATAATAACAAAACAAAAGTCAGATTTTCTCTGGTATTTACTCTATTGCTATTTACCCCCCAAGTAATACCACAGAAATTAGTAGTTTCAAAGGGGAATTCAAGGAATGGTGTTGACCCCCTGAGCTCAGGGCTCGCTGACCCTGCTCCTTCTCTGAGCTGTCCAGTCCCAGCCGCTGAGCAGGGGGCATGTGCCCAACTGCTCCCAGGGACAGATGGCTCAGCCAGAGGGAACCTGGGTCAAACTGGCCCAAAGCAACCCAAGGTCATCCAGGACATGCAGCTGCACAGATAACTGCTGTGATCGCCTGGTGAGTCTTACATGCAAAGTGTATTTCAGGTACATATTGCAACTTCAGCGTGAACATACAGCTAACACCCAATGTGGTAGGGGTGTACCATGTCTGCATCGGTTAGGTGGTGTAATAGTCTAGTCACACGTCTCTGTCAAGTTTCTTAAGCAACATTACAGAGGCTTTTGTGATAGGTATACAAACCCAAATGTGTCTACATTTAACCTTTACCTGGGGCTAAACTATAACAGTCGCTCTATCCTCACCAGCCAGGGAGGGGAATGGGGAAAAAGGAGAGCAGAGCCACAGGTAGAAGTAAAACAGATTTCAATGAGAGAACACCAATACCAACAGATCGACAGTTACACTCAGCCAAATGAATATCCAGTTCCCAGTAGCAGGGGGAAAAAAAACAGAGAACAAGCTGGAGGAACCTCAGGAGGAACCCCACGGGAGCGCTCTCTCTCTCCTCAGCAAACCTTCCCCTTTATAACGACCATGACATTATGGGATGGGCTACACCTGTAGCTCCCTCAGGTCACCTGCCCTGGCTGTCTTGAGCCTGCCTAGTATGGCTGGCCTATGATTCTATCACAGCCAAACCAGGACAAAATGTTACTGAACTTTTGGACACTGGTTAATGCAGAAAGTGGCAGTGGTGTTTGTTAGCCAGAGAAAGCTAATGTATGGGCAAACAAGTGCTAGGCAGTTCAACAATCATATTGCCCCCTCACTTCCACACACCAAGCCTGGCAAGGTTAAAGAAAAATGTTATACCCTGCATTAATTATGACTTAACTGACAATTTGAAGGACTCCTGAAAGCAAATACAGCAGGAAATTTTTTGTGACAATGCCATATAGGATAGAACATTTAGAGAATTATTGCAATCCTGTCCAGCCATTTTAGGCAACATTTTGTTGTAAACGATTATGTTCTTTTGGGTTTTTGTTGAAGCAATTTCAGTGTGACAATAAAGTGTTCTGAAGAATGTATGTACTAGGGTATCCCAACAGCCATTCTTTAATTTACATAACAGAGTCCAGATTTGTCCTATTTTTCATTTTGCAACGTGTTTGTCTCTGGCCAGAGCTATACAAAACTCTTCTACAATGAGAGGAAACCGACTACAAAAATGCTATCAAATACATAAGCACATAACTGAATTTTTTACTGTTTGTTACAACTTCCAACAATTTTAGATGCTACAGGGCCTCTTCAGGTCAATTGCTGTAAAATAGTAGCTGAAAAATGGAAATCTACTAGGACTCACATTCACGCGAATGTTTTCTGTGAATTATTGTGAGTATATACGAAAGGACAGCTACCTAATTGAGAAAACATCCATAAATACTTACTTCCTGATAAGTAAGATAAACTGCATGTCAAAAAAAAAAAAAAAAAAAGAAATGGACATAAGGCGTGTGCTGTTAGTAATACTGCTTCTCAGCGAAGTCCCATTGGGATTGCAGCTTTGTTGTGCTAAATGCTCTACAGTATAAAAGACGGTCATTTAGCACAGGAAACTTCTTATTCACCACTTTTATGGGCATAAATCTGAAGTAAAAGATCTTATTCTACATGTATTCAACTTAGCAGTTCAGGAAGGATGAAGGCCACATGCACAAACATTCCTTACCTAAAGCCAAAGATTTCTTTCACTGGATACTGGACATGGTGGCAAATAAATGAAAAAAGCAATTATGTCCTGCTTTCTAACAGCAGAACATTATTTTCTTTTCTAATCTACCAGTATTAGTCTCTTGTTTAGCAAAATTGTAACAAATTTAACAAAATTGAGATAATATTATTTCTTTAATAAGAAATAATAAACATAAGTGCATTAAAGCTTTTAGATCAGCGGTCACAATGATGATCTATATGTTGACATAATCATCTTTCAGAACAAAACAAGTCCTTTCTCAACTGCTTCATTTTGGGCACCACCTTTCCCTCAATTATACATAAGCAGCAAAACAGCTGTCAACTCCTAAACTCACTCACATGTCTTATTTAATTAGGTTTTAGTTTACAGCATAACTAGTTTCCAAGGATAAACTTGAACGAGCAAATAATTGACAATCAACAAAAAATAAAATGAAAAGAAATTAAAAGATTGCGGGTAGGGTTTGCAGGAGTAATAGGAATTGTGTTGGTAATAATGAGACAATAATTTTGTCATCACTCCTGCCTTAAGTCTCAAAAGGCAAGGTCAGTCCCCATGAGTAACCTAATCCAGTGGAGCTGAAGTTTGGCAGGAAAGCAAACAAGTCATATAAACAAGTTAATTAATTGCTTAATTGCTTAGTCAAATCTCAGTTTTTAACTCATACGGAAGACAGGCATTTAGATATAAAATGTACTGTATTATTTATTTACAAAAGGAGTACACTTTGACCACAGGCTCTTTCTAAAAAATATCAAAAGCAGCTCAGTTGGAGTTCCAAAGATCATGTTATTTCTAAAAGCAGCCATCTAAACTTGAGCACCGCACCAGTGATGGGAAGAAGTATTGCTCTTAACCATATTAGGTTAAATTGACAGAGCTTACTAAGTTCCATTCCCACCCAGGGATCTGAAACCGTGGGTTTTCTTGCCCAGAAATGTTGCTTAGCTGAATAGCTGAAAAATTAAGTTTTACGCTCAGCAAAAAATAGAAGTTATGTGCAGGAAAAATGCCAGATCCTTGTACCTGTGAAAATAATATGGTCTAGATAATGAAATTATGGATTATTTTTTTAAAAAAAATAAAAGGTATTTCAACATTCTTGGAGTTTCAAAAAGCTGCTAAAATGTGCATTATGTGATTTTTAAAATTATGTTGGTCCTTGCAAACCGTTTTGATATCCAACCAAGCTTTAACTCATTGATATTTAGCAACAAAAGGTCACAGGCAAGAAAAATGCCACATCTGCCTGTGAAATTCTGTTCAGTTTTTTCTGAGATAGAGTGTTGCATCCCATCTTTCATTTACAGCCCCCCGAAAGCTTGGCAGGATAAGAACTTCGTAGCTAAACACCTGGTTTCAGCTGGGATAGAGCTAATTTTTTTTCCTTCTTAGTAGCTGGAATAGGGCTGTGTTTTGGATTCAGTATGGGATTTGGTATGAGAAGAATGCTGATAATATGCTGATGTTTTCAGCTGTTGCTAAGGAGTCAAGGACTTTTCAGCTTCCCGTGTCTTGCTAGTGTGCAGGTGCCCCAGAAGCTGGGAGGGAGAACGGCCAGAGCAACGGACCCAAAATGGCCAACGGAATATTCCACATCATATAGCGTCATGCTCAGTATACAGACGAGGGCTGGCCAGGGCTCCCTTTTCCAGGGTTGAGGTTTCAGGATTCTCTTCTCCAGGATGTCTAGCCAGGAAAAGCAGGTGGGTAGCAATTGCATTGTGCATCACTTGTTTGTAGATTCTTATTATTATCATCATTATTATTTTAATTGTGTTTCATTTCAATTATTAAACTGGTTTTATTTCAATCTACAAGTCTCCCTACCTCGACCCCTCCAATTGTCTCCCTCTTCTCCCCAGGGTGGAGGGAGGCTGAGCGAGTGGCTGCGTGGTGTCGAGCTGCCAGCTGGTTTCAAACCACGACACCACCGATGGCAACAACAGTGAGCCAGCCGCACTCTGCCACCAGCCCAGCAGCACAGGCCCACCACCACCCACCACAGCCAGTCGGGACCTCCCCACGCTTGGCATGTGGGTGAACATGGCAGACGAAAGGGCAGAAGACAACCTGGGCTCCTCCAGAACCACCTCCCAGCTCCGGCTTTCCCGCAGCTACCCTCCCCTCCTACAAGAGTCTTCTTCACTATTAACCATGCCTTGTAGGAAGGTCACAACGGTTTTCTACAACTTCCAGTAAAAACTGTAGGAAATAAAATATGCATCAAAAGCATAATGGTTTAAAAATACACGCTAAAAATGCAGGAAATACCAAATTTAAGATCACACAGAAAAGATTAGTTCTCTATCTTTAATTATCTCTATCTCTAATTATATCACGCTACTACAATCACCCACTTTCTCCAGAGAAGCCTGATCTTATTCAGTAATTAGGACAAATGTATGAGGAGATGGAACAATAACCACTCGTGTAAGAGAAACCTGGAACTTGCCAGTGTTTTATTTCTACCAATTTGCAGTCTGAATACCATGAATGGGTTTTGTTGTATAAAAAAGATTTTAAACACTAACTCCAGGAAAAAATGGCTGAAGTACAATATATTACTGCATTGCTCTATCTTTCTATCCATTAGTACTATAAACTTGCTTTTAAGAAAGACAGGTTATAAATTAAAACTGAACAGGCAATATGAAAGCCACTTTCTTCCAACTAAAATGCACATGTTTGTGTTATAAATCAGCCTGTACATGACTAAAAAGTTCAAAGTTTAAATTTCTCTGCTGCTTTAAAAAAGTTCCAATGACTACAGGATTGCACTTGGCAGAGCTTGTGTCCTTTCAAACGATTACTCACAACCTTTCTGCATGCTGCATACTTTCACATAACCATGACATTCAGAAATGGGACAATCTTCTTAACACCAAAGCTGAGGGGTTTTTCATTTCACACTTATCAATGCATATCAATAAACTGTTAAATACGTATGAAAGAGTATCAGCAAAAAATAAGCAAAAAACGGTTAATGCCAGGTACATGTCCCTGTCGTGAGATACCTGTCGTCATTTTCTGCTTCGGTTCTTGCCATGGCAGGGGGGTTGGAACTAGATGAGCTCTGAGGTCCCTTCCAACCCAAACCACTCTATGATTCTATGATTCAGAAGCCATGTATGTGTGCACTGATAAACCACTAAACCAGAATTGTAATTTTATCCTCAAAAATCCTAATAACTAATTCTGACACAATAAAACCAAAAGCAGACAGAAGACATATTTGGATGCACGTGGTTTTATACACGTACAAGGAGTACTGAAATACACCTTTATTTACAAGTGACACTAATGTGTCAGATTTACCTTGTACACTTGTAATGTATCAGCCAAACACAACAGGACAATTAAACCCAGTAGCTACCATTAGGCAACTTTTATGCATCGTAAGTTACTAAGCACAAAGAGTCATCCACTGACCTTTCCAGAAAGAAAAGCACTGACTGAGATGAAGAACAATGACACACAAATCCTCCCTTTCCCACTTGCCCACCACCCTTATTTTCAGATACATTAGTTGTACATACAAACCAGTTCAGTTCATGCAAACCTTGCTTTGTGCAACACTGTTCAAGACAGATGCAAATTCTAACATCTCCATCGCACATTTAGTGACAGAATGCCACGGTCTCGGCAACCTAAGAAACTCCTGAAATGAAGCATCTGACACGTCAACTAATTCACAACTGCATTACAAAATACAAGCAAGAATGGCATCGCAAAATTTATGCTCCCACAGACTCCAGTTCACACTTGCTCAGTTTAGAGTTAAAGCATTCTCTGCCTGACCTAAAGGACCTTACAACCGAATATTGAAAATCAAGCTCTCCTTCTCACTCATTGTCAGTAATAGAGTCTGTCAACCAACATCCCCAGACAGGTCTAAAGATTAGCTGGGTTATTCAAGTGATTAGCCAAGGTTAAAATAATCGGGTACTGAAATTATGAACAAGGACAACACTCGTCCTTCTCTTGTTACTGGAGTTGTTGAACAGGGGACAGGAAGCGAAAACTCGCATCTACTTCTGCTTTTGCTGGGGGAAAGCTACAATGTTACAAGCAGTTTTGTGAAGATTTGTCCATATTAGGATCACTGCCTCCATAAAACTGCCTCTACTGCTACTCAGGCAAGGCACCACAAGCTTGCATCTGAACTCAAATATCTCAGCAGAGCTTTAAACACCAGAGCTATTAAAAAAGTTTTCACTTTCCATGAGTCTGAAACATCTAAGATGCCATTTTTGTCATTTCCTTTTCAAATAGACACCGAATGTAATGCAAGCTGCAAAAGCAAGTGCCTTGTTACATGCTTCAGTAATACATCCTCAATGTCTTTGCAAACTAGTTCAACAAGTAACCTCGTTTTTTTCAAATTCCTTAACATTACCTACATGCCCCTGTGGCTTATGCAGTAGCTTCAAAATTGCTAAGGAGACCCGTGGGAACTTATTCCAGGGTTCTGCACTGTTCATTTCTAACACAGCTTTTTTGTTGATATCTTAATATAAATTATCTCCCCCAGAGTGAACACTACGCAATATCAATCCTTCTTTGCTCAGCTTACTCTGTGTTTCTAGGTTTGTGCCACGAAACACAGCCAAAATTTGTAATCGCAATTCATGATATAGCCGAAAATGGTAATTTTAGAAGACTCGAAAGAAATATTTTGTTAAAAAGTTTGGGATATTGGCAACTTTGAGTGAATTAATCATATCCAACCCAAAACCTAAGCAGTCTGGATACAAAGTTTTTAATCAGTCAAGCACATCACTGATACTTAGTAATGCTGTATTTATACTTTTGTGCTCACAGCCACCTGAACAGCTCTTTTCCTCGACTGCCTCTGTTCCTCACAAACACATCCATGTTTGCATCTTTGCCTTGCTCTCACCTCACAACTGTTTTCCAGTGATCCAGTAAAGTTAAGCAATAGTGGACTAGCAAGACTGGTTTTTTCCACCCCTATTTGACCTTTAAAGAAAAAGCATGATTGTGTGTGAAGAAAATGGGGAAAAAACAGTCTGCACTTAGCAGTTATTTCGGAAATATCATAACAAATTTATTTAAATCTACTCTTGGCATCACATAAAACAGTACCAAATATTCACAGCTCTCTCACAAGTGTGCTCAGTTAAGACATGCATTTCAGCTATTTAGTTCATTCTTAATCCTAATTTTAACCTAGTACCCTCCTGTCACTTAAGGATAGCCTGATATTTTTAGAGATCAGGGGTAGATCTGTGAATGCATGCACACACACTCGGAGTACTGTTTAACAACTTGCAAGGCATTTCCATCTCGCAAGGGGAGCAAAAAGCTATGTTTCCTTATGGCATTACTTCTATTCAAGTAACTGGAAGAGGTTTGCTGAGGTATCACTGGTGACAGGGCAAATCTAAACCGAGTTTCAGACTGGCTGCAGAATGGAGATTCCCCATTACCCAAGTCCAAGCCCAAGTCTGCACAGCCCAGCAGAGAGCTGCTTCACCACAACCACTGGTATTAAGCCCAGGTACTATGCTGGAAAATCCCTCTTCTAAGGCATGTTAATATACAAAAATGTTTCTCACTGGCAAAGAGACATGAGATATGCTAAGATCTCTTACAGTTACAAAAGAATTACGGAGTACCTGTAAATGTTTGCATTTCTTTCACATATTCCCAGACACCAGAATTATCAGTGGTTCACATTTGTAACGTACCACATCTCTTCTTCCCACCTCTTAATTGGGGAAACTAAGGCAGAGAAGCTAAATAAAGGGTCTTGGGAACCCACCTGCAGTTCTTTACCATGCCAGTAATGCAAAGGGGGGGGGGGGGGAAAGAGCACAAGTAAAATTATATTCTTTATTCTTTACATTTTAGCTGTGAATATTCCTATTATACAAATACAGTATAAATTCCAAAATCACAATATATTACAAAATAAAAAAGTACAAACTGCATTACTTAATAAATATATCTAACAAGTTAATCAGAAAGTAGAAGAGACAGAATTCAGATTGGAAACACTTAAATGTTTGACCCAGCAAACCATACAAACCTCAATTTAAATACTTTTTTTCTTTTAAACCTTAATGTAGAATACCATTCTGATTTCTTGACTAGAAAATAACATCAAGTGAATAAAATGTTGTGATCAGATAACGATTTGTTGGTGCAACACCAGTGCCAAAAAAGAAGCAGGGCTTATACAAAAGACACCATAACCCCAGAAACAAGAACACAAACACCGAGGTGCAGCCAAGGCAATTATTGCCAAAGCGGGAGGCTATTATCTAGTCACAACATTCTATTGCAAGTTAATGTTCTGTTATTACAGATAAATAATATAAATGGAGCAGAGGGCGAGCCAACCAGGCAACAAGAGGCCAGTTTACTCAAAACAGTAATTAAATACAGAAGAGTCAATTGCTCCCTGTACTGTTCATTTGTAGCTGCATTCCAACTGGCTCAAAGGACCTGTTCTGAGCTTCAGGCAGAGAAAGCAACCGTTCTGAAAAGCAGTCTGTTCATACTTTGCTGCACTTTTACAAAACCCATTGTTTTAGTTTTGCAAGAAAACACCCACGATGCTTTCATCAGTTTGACATCAACTTCATTTGATAAAAATATAATGTTTATGGGTAAAAAACACAGCAAAAAATAGCTGTTACATCATAAGCCTTATTTACAAAAACTGTTTACAAACGTTTTTTGGCTGTAGAGCTGAAAGCCAGATACTAATGTAAGATGTAGAAGATGGAGGTAACAGTTTAAAAATATTGTGCAAAAAATACATTCTTCTAGAAAATAGAGACAGTGAGGAGGGGAGACACATACATACACGGAGAATCTGCTTGCAAATAATCCGAGGCTAAGTTTTTACAACGGAACATTACAAACACCTTTGTATTTATCCCCCACAACCTACAGTCCTTCTCAGTCTGGGGTGCTGCTGCTTCATTAAGGATTAAGGCATCACCATCACAGCCAGCACACTTTCCATCTGTCCCAGTCCCTGCAGCAAAGCTCCCAGCCTGCACCCCAGACAGTCTCAGGAGCAGGCATTCTGCTCAATGTACATCTTGGACAAGGACACCGCCATGGACTTGGCCAGCTCCTCATCCCGCCTGCGCTGTACCTGAGTCTGTCTGCACCACGCTTCGTACTCCGGGTTGGGGCACACACGGTCCAGCACAGCATCGTAGTGCCCATTGCTAAGCCAGCTCAGCCAGATACTGGGCCGTGTCGGGTCCTCAGGCCCCAGGTAGTGAACCATGGTGGAAACAGTGGGGCTCTCGGGCCGGCCGCCCGTGGTGAGGTGGATGTTCACATTCAGCATTTGCCCCATGGCCAGCAGCTCCGGGTAGCCAGCCCAGGCCCCATCCTGGGCGGCACCGATGAGAAACTCTCCCACGTCACCCTCGATGATAGGGTTGAAGTGGTCCAGGTGGTCGGCGATGTAGTGCACGGTCTGCTCGCGGAGCTCGCTGTGCAGCCGCTGGTCCCCGTACACCGCCTTGCAGACGGCACGGTAGAGGCAGTTCCCGTCGGGGATGATGTGGAAGCGGAACCGGCCCTTCTGCCGCAGGTACTTGTCCTGCTTCTCTACCTCGGCCAGGTACAGCGCCAGCTTCTCGCTGCGCTCCGACCTCCCGCCCGGCCCCCTGCGCCCCTCGGGACCCGCTCCGTCCTCCTCCTCCTCCTCCGCCCCGCGTTGGGCGCCGGGCTGCGCCGAACTGCCGCTCCTCTCCGCGGGGCGACACCCGGGTACCAGCCCGGGCTGGGCGCCGGCGGCCGCCGCCTGCAGCGCCTGGCAATGCTCGCTGAGGCGCAGGCTGCGGTTGCTGGGCTCCTCGGCGGGCTGCGGCAGGGCGGCGGCCTCGCCGTCCCCCCCGGCCTGCCGCATGCTCTCCAGGATGCCCTCCAGCCAGGCGCGGCTGCGCGGCGAGGCCGGCACCAGCTCGCCGGGGGCCTCGGCGCGCTGCACGATGCGGATGGGCACGATCCGCTCCAGCGGCCGCCGGCGGCTGACGGTGACCTGCGCGCAGGAGCTATACTGCGGCCCGCCCGCCGGCCGGCTGCCGGGGGCCGCCGCGGGGCCGCTCGGCATCACCTCCAGGCAGGAGGAGAAGGCGGGCATGGCGGCGGCGCTGCTGCTGCTGCTTCCCCCACCGGGAATGAAGCCGTCCTTGGCGGGGCTCTCGGCGGTCGGGCTCGGGCCCGCGGCGTCAGCGGCGCTCGGTGCCTCGGCGGAGGCGGGTCCCGGCGACAGGGAGACCTTGAAGACACCGGCGGCGCTCGGCGAGGCTGCGGCGGCGGCGGCTGCTGCTGCGGCGGCCGTCCCGCCCGCCGGGTAGTGGGTGATCACGGAGCTGTAGAGCTGCATCCTCGGCTCCCCGCGGGCGGCGCTTTATAGGCGGCGCCGTCGGAGCCGGGGCGGGGAGCGGCGGCGGGGGCCGCGCTGGGGCTGCCGGAGAGGATGAGCCGCCCGGGTAAAAATAAACAAGGGCATCACCCCCCGCCGCCCCGCCCCCGCTGCCGGCCGGGCCCCGCGGCGGCAGCAATTCCGACTGCGCCACCAGCGCGGCGCGACCCCGCCGCCCGGCCCGGCCCGGCCCCTCCGCGGGCGCGCGCGGCCGCCGCACTCCGGCCCTTCTGGAAGCTGCTGGAGGCCGGGCCCGGGGGCGGGGCCGCGCCCGTGTTTACCTCAGGCCCAAGGCACGTTGGAATGCGCGCGGGGGGGCGGGGCCCGAGCGCGTGACCTCACAGAGCACCGCCTCGCCCCCGGGCGGAAGGGGAGGTGCCGCGGGGCGGGGCCGCAGCAGGGGCGGGGCCACTGCTCCCTCAGCGGAGCCGGGCCCGAGATGGGGCCGCTCGCGGTGTGTCCCGGCAGGGGCTGAGCCGTGTGCGGTGCGCCTGGCGTTGGCTGCGCTGCGCTGCGCTGCGCTGGGCGGAGGGGGCAGCTTCCCCGCATGCTGCAGCCCCGCCGCCTGGGAGCTGGTGGCTGGGAAGCGGCGCTCCGCGGCCGAGGCTGCCGTGCGCGCCGGCGGCTGCAGGAGAGAGGCGCGGGAAGGCTGGTGGAAACGGGCGCCTCGGTCTGCGGAGCGTTTCGGGTAGAAATGGCTGCTCCGCCGCGTCGGGCCGTCGGCGCGTAACCGCTGCTGCGCGGGGCTGGGCGCTAACGGTGGCATCGTTCGGTCACGGGAGGTGCTGGGGAGGCTTCAGAGAGGGGAGCGCTGCGCTGGGCGTTCTCGGGGGCGACCTGGGAAATGCCACAGGAGGCAGCGAAAGCAATTTCTCCTGAGGCAATTTGCCAGCCGAGCGGTTCAGACTTGACCGTCAAGTATAAGTTATGGGAGGTGTGCTACCCGCAGTCGTCTGATGCTGTGCTGTATCCATGTTAGTGTTGAAAAGGAACGATGCTTCTGCCTACGTTCAGTCGGGGTCGTGATTCATAATTCGCAGCTGGGGTAGGAATAATATTCATTCATTAGTTTTCTGACAGTCACTGGCACAAGCTGCCGTTTGTCCACCCGCAATCCTACTTGGAAAATGCAGTGCGTGCATACGTAAAAGTTACGGTACAAATCATCACAGAATAACAGGAGAGACCAGTTTTAAAATACAGGTCTTACAACGATCATTGATAATTGGTTTATTAATGCCTGTAGTGTCTTAAAATTAAGCCATGTATTTTAGCTTTAGCTGTGGTGTAAATAAAGTCATATCTAACCCTTTGTCCAGGAACAATGGCATTACCCGTACACTGAACAATGACGTTATCTATTTGTGCTGGATTTGATCATGTTCTGACAGGCATGGTGACCAAGAAACACCAATTTACACTATGATCAAATCTTAACACAGACGTTTATTCCTACCAAGATGGAAAAAAAGAGGTATTGATACATGTAATTGCAAAGTGATATTTAAAGCATTTTCCGAATTCCATCTGACAGGTCTCAAGTATCTTTGGAAAAGCTTTAGTAATCCAAGCAGATTGCAGAACTTAAAAAAAAAAAAAAAAAAAAAAACAAAAAAAACCAAAAACCTCTATTTGGATATTCTGAAAAATCTCTTGTTTCATTTACATCAATTAAAAAGATGCAAATAAGAGGATCACTTGCAACAAACTGTAATGTTGAAAATTATTTTCTTTGGAGCCCTGGTTGTCTTTTGGATCCACGTCTAGGGATCCAGTTCCTACCTTCAGTCTCTGCAGATGATTCCAGGGCTACTAGCAACACAACACGGAGTTTCATTCTCTTTAAACAGAAAACGTGTTCTGATCCCTTTGGCCAACTTGAAGGAAGTTGAAGGAAAAATGCTGAAATCCTTCATGCTTAAATGCGTGGATCTTTAAACTGAGGGTATTTATGGGAACAGTTTTCACATCCACCTTTTTTATTCTGGATAAAACAGAGCAGCTAATGCCATGCATTATTGGGAACCTCTTAATAAAAATTTACAGAGTCAATATATATCCAAAATTAATGCCTCCAAGTTGAAACATAAGAGGTGTATCAGATATGAATCAAAGCCCAAATGTCCTCACTTACCTGCTACAGCCAGAAAGTTGATATCTTTAGAACAAATGGTGATGGGCATTAGCCAGGAGCTTTTCTGGCAGCCTGTTACAGGGGATAAGATATTACAACTGCTCTGAAATTACTGAGTGACTCTTGTATTTCAGAATGTTCAGAACTTTGTTTTAAATATAGCTTGTAAGATCAGTCAGTCAGTCTTTATTTCTGGACTAATCGTTGCTTATAAAGGAATATGTATTGATGAAATAGTGGGAAAGTGAAATCCTCCCTCCTTGAAGACTTGGAGCAAAGGAAAGATTCCTCTTTAGTTTTACTTCTTAGTCAAAACTTGACAAGGTGTATTTCCAAGTTAAAACGCGTTCTAGTAAATTCATAGGTCGTTTAATGTAAAATCACTGGAAGTTGCCCCCTCCTAGGGGGTTTTAAGTGTGCCAGTAGCTGTTCGTTGTGGGTTTGTTCATTATTATTATAATAAAGATGTCCATTACTTCATGCTCACCATCCCTTCTGCCTACTTTTTCTAATTTAAAAAAAAGGTATCTCTGTGGTTTTGCTTAATGAATTGCTCTGTCTGCTAGTAAATGCCAGAGCTCGCTATAGGATGGTGGGTTTAAAGTCTGAAATAGTCTGGTAACAGAGTGAGGGGGGGAGAGAGAGGCAGCTCCAGTGAACAGTAAATAGATCCAGCAGAATCGGAGCATTTCTGTCATAAGCGAGTGCTGCATTTTGAATACTCTGTACTGCAATTTTCTTTCTTCTAGGATATTTCAGAAACTCCTGCTAATGACTGTTCTGCCTCTCCAAAACCATACTATTTGGAACGGTGGTACACTAACGGATGGGCAGCTGTTTAATTCTGATAGATAGTTACAATGAGGTGCAACGCTTGTGGTACTTCATTTGAGGCAAGAAACAGATTTATTATGTATGCCCAAATTACTATCATGTTAGTATTCTGATGCTCTACTATAGCATTTTCTGGGAAAAAAACCCTTGTTTATCTCTGAACAAAAATCCAAGGAGTATCCTGAAATACAGGCTAAATACGCCAGAAGTTTTTGGTAATGGTAGCAGATAGATTGTTCTTTTATTCTCTTTTCATTTATAAACAGATATAATGTCTTCATGCATTTTAACCCAAATTATAGGATAGTAAGCTTGCTAATAAGGTTAAAATGCAATCAAAATCTGTTACTAGGTAACTGAGAGACATAACAAACATTCATTCCACTGTCTTAACGTTAATGGTATACTACGTTTAACATATTTATTACCTCCCATGTGAAGTAAATGGAAAGAGAAGCTCACCTTGGTGTGTTTTACCCGTGTTGTTATTAAATACTGACAATGTAATGTAACCAGCATTTTCCATAACTGAGCACCCAGAGTCAGTCACACGTACTTGGCCTGGGGAGAATGCAGTCTCTCTGGACGATCGATGACAAAAATCCCATTGAACCACTGCAGCACAAGCATCTCGTGGCTCCTTTTCAACTTCCATACCAGCAGTTACCAGAAATCAGCACTTACCTAAAAGGTCATTTCTTAGATGTCTGACAGCTGGTTTTAACAACAACATCCTAAACTGTTGTTTGCTCCAAAGAGAAATGTTCAAGTGCTATCGATAAGTTTCTTGTGAAAAAGAAATTTCAAGGAAGAATGTGAATGTCTTCAATGCAAGAGTGTCTACAAAAGCCAGGGGCACGTGGCTGTGCCCTTAGTGCCTTTCACTACCCAAAGGTGGGTTTTTTGCTGTTACTCTGAGCTGCATATAGAGCTGCTCTTGATTCCAGGGAAAAAATAAACTTTGCCTAAGTATGACCTGGATAAAGGATGACACACAGATTGCTTGCTTCCAGGACATTCCTGCATTTGCCACTTCTGTCACTTTTGCCTGCATGTTGCGGCCTCACAGGCACTAGAGGGGTTTGGAAAGCAAGGAGAACACAGTATGGAGATGCCTTTCACCATCTTCCATAGATTAATATTCCTAGGCTTCTGGTTCACTCATGATAGGGTAATGTACAGTCCTTTGCTAACAGAGAATAGGTCTCAAAAACAATCTCGGTAGTAATAAAGCTTCTCTGGTTAAAGTTTCTCCTGACGTGACTGTTATCACTGGTTACGCTGCACATTCCAGGAATTGTTTAGATTGTTTGGAAGGCAAACCATGATCACTGAAACAGCTGTGGAACAACAGTGGTATTCACTGACGTAAAACTAGATGCTGGTGAGTGGAACTACTTTTAACTTTAATGTGTGGTAGATACATGACTGACACAGAAGGAACAAATTAATTACATCACCAGGAATGTTTGTTAGTGAAGAAGGGAGAAGTTAGCTTAAATGATGTATTGAATGACACTGAATAGGCATTTCCACTGCCTTTTTTTTTATGCCAACATAACAGCCCTTCAGCCAAAGATATTTCTGGCTGAAGTATTTAATGAATTTAATAGCTCTGTGTATGTAATAGGAAAATTAAGTGTTTAATTTTTATTAATAATTTCAAGTGGTGTATCAAGAATGAAATTTTAAAATTAATAGAAAATAGAAATATATATCAAGGATCTTCCAATACAGGGAAGAAATACATATAAGCTGGAACTAGAAGGAACTTCCTGAAACATCAGATTTATCCTCTTTTGCCTGCGGTTGATCATATCATATCGTATCATGTCATATCATATCATATCATATCATATCATATCATATCATATCATTCCTTTCATAAAATTACAAGTAACTTATTTGGGGTACGGTTAATCAACCTGTAAAGATGTCACGAGCCAACAGCACTGCCGAAAGAACCAATTCTGCTCTTTCCCACTCCCAGTCTCTTTTTTTTTCTCCCAATGCCACCTACTTCATCCAACCCTACATCTACCACTACTATAAAAAGGAGAGAAAGTGTATCCACACGTACTTCTGAGGTATGAATATGCTGCATAAAACAAGGGCTATATCTCGAAGAGCTTTGCCTCACAATTTGTTGCTCAGCTTCTGCTATACAGTCATGTTAAAATCTTCCTAAAATCTTATTCACTCTATAGGTGCACTAGTCATTAGAGATGTAACCCACACTATGACATCATGTGGCAAGAGTTTTTGGAAAAAGGGCTCTTGGTGATAAATATAGACATTTGCTCATATCTCAGTGTCTCAGGTTGTATCCCACTTGATAAGCGAGTCCCTAAATGTGAGCGATGACGCAGGTCATGTCTCTCATTTCTACTCAGAAGTGTAGATGGCATTCGTGGTGGTCATTGTGCATAGAGCCTTAAGATGCTGCCAGACAAAAAGGGATCTACAATGCTGTTTCCTCTGAAAAAACAATGTGATGTTAACAAGCTTTATAATGTGTAGGACATTTAGAAAGGATTATCTTCTCTATTTTAATAAACCTTACAAGATATAAAAGTGTTTGCAATGTCTATATTTTGTTGTCAGTTACAGGAAATTAGTCACCTTCTCTCCTTTTCATGTTGGGTTAATGGCAAATTTAGGGTTGAGGGAAGTAGGTATTTTGGCTAATACCAACAGCAGAACAGAGTTCTAACAAGGACAGACTGTGAAGGAGGTAGGGGAACTGGGCAATACAGAAACATCAGAAGCAGGAAATTGCCACTCACAATTACAGGAAATATTATTAATAGAATAATCTTGATAAAAACTTTAAGCACAAAATAACTGTGGTAGAAAAGAAAGTGCAGTACTGTCTACTCTTGAAGTGAAAAACCACTCCGGTGAGGTAGCAAGTAGCCAGCACTTCCATGTGTGGCCTCGCAACCAAAAGGCTTTGGAAACAGACTGATTCAACGGGAAGCATCATCCCCTCTATCCTCCACAGCCTTGTAACACACACCTTTCCCCACCTTTCTGCCATCAGTAAGCAGCAGAAGGAGGAATCATCACTTCACACAGAGAGGTGAGTGTTGCAGAAGACCACATTTCATCATTCATGCTTTGAGAGTCATGGAATAGCACATAATTACATTAACCAGCTTTGTTGTTCCACCGCCAAGTCCTTCCTGTGGGAAAGGTCTGTGGTTACGTGCTACATAACCAGCTCAGCAAGTCATGGCCTAGCCCTGATGAAATGTCGGGAGAAAACTTACCTCATCACAATAAAAAACGTGCTCTGTTTCCATCTGTGTAACACAGAGCTAACTGTTATGACAATGTCAGATCACAGCTACTTAACTCCACCGTCTAACAAGAAAAAATAATGCAGGCAGAGCCATTAGAGAGGAGCGATGATATCAATTCACCCTGACTGATGTCCTACTCTATGTAAATAACTAAACCTTGCCTAACCTCATTTACCATACCTAAATGTACAATATGGAATTACTTTTCTGATTTGACATTTTCAAAGTTCTAATATAGCAAGAGATAATTTAAAAGAGCATTTATAGGAATAAGCCCAAATCCGAAGTAATTTTCACTGGAAGATATCAGGAACACCTACACTCCAGTTAGTGCATTTATACCAGTAACTCCAATCAGAACGGAATCTTAACTCAGTTTAGTTAGCCTGAAATACAAAGTAAGTGTTCCTGATGCTTTGAGTGAGTAGCTATAGAAATTTTAAAATAATATTTTAGCAATCTGAGAGTTTCAGTACTTATTCGAGTGTAATTGAATCATTAAAATTGTTATATTCACTATAGCACTAGTTGTAAGTTACATTATCCATGCATGAAAATACAAACATTCTTCAAGTTGTGATATATATGCAAGCACAATTTTATGAAAATTAAGCAGTAATCAATTAGTAATTCAGAGTAAGAATCCCAAATATAGTCAGGTTACTATATCAGACCTGGGCCCATCAACTGAAGAGAGGGTTTTGTGCATGTCTATCTGAATTTGATATAAAGTTACTACAGGAAATCTAGTATATCTAATCTTGCTGTATGTAAATAAAGTTTCTGATACTGCACAGTACGAGGCATTACCAAACCAATGAAGATAGGGATTAGAACAAGAAATAAAAGGTGGCGATGAGCCTGGCTAGAGGAGAGATGACTGAAGATAATTTAAAGGAATTATTACACTGAAAGAAACTTGCTAGTGGAGTCCTTCAAAGATCTGTCTTGGGACTGACTTTAATATTTTCATTAATTACACTGTCACTTAGTGTGCTACTGACTCACTAATGACTCAGACCTGAGCAGCATTTTTACAATAAAGAAGATTTTAGAAACATCATATGGGAAACTTTTGAAGAGTAGAGATGGAATTGCTTATGTGACTAGGTGAAATTCAACAGTGTAAAATGAAAGCTCATACACCTGGTGGCAGGTCACTGTTGCTGTTATTAGCAGAATCTCATCTGTGGGAAACCATCAGGACAGGAGAATGACTCACATGTGCTGTTCAGCTGCAGAATCACTGTAGTTTCTGACGTGATGTAGCTTTCAAAAGGACAGATAGGATCCTAGAACACGGCAGGTGAGAACGTATCCAAAAGAAGTAGTCCTTTCTTGTAGAAAGGACTTGTGAGACTTCATCTGGAATACTATATGTATTTCTGGTCAACATTGCTTAAGGATGTTGAATTTTGACTGAAATGTGAGCAAAGGGGCATTAAAACGATCAGGGCACCAGTGACTGGCTGACAAGAGGAGACTAACTGTGCTTGGCTTGCGTTATCTAATGAAGGCTGAGAAGGAATCTCTATAAATACATCACAGATGAAATACTAGGGAGCGAGAAGAGCTTGTTAACTTAAAGGACGGTGTTGGCCAAAAAGAAATGGATACAAACTGGCAATGAATAAATTTAGTCTCGACACACAGCCTTGGCTTTCAGATATGACATAATTGCAAATAATTTTATGAAAGGATCCCGGTAACAAAATCCTAGCAGCCGCATGGTGAAACCAGGATGGCCTATGAGTGTGAGGACCATTATGGTTTAATGATAACAGTAGGGCAATAGCTTGGTAAAAACTCAATCTTAATGTGCCATCAAATCTCGTCCCACTTCTTTATTCCGTTCATCTCTGTTTCCTGGGGGGTTACGACCTGTCATTCTCTTGGCCTGCAAATACAGCTCTCTTCTGAAAATGCTGCTACACTTTTTTCTTCCAAATTGTCCAAGGAATTAGTGTAATTAGTTTAAACAAAGGGCAACTCTCTTCTGAATTTTGCTGCTGCTTTATCAGACTTGCAGAAGGATCTGTATGGCTGAAGATCTGTTCATTTTTTCCGACAAAGCCAGTGAGAATAAACCAGATATATTGTATTTCTCTTAAGTCAACAAACATGGCTTAGATAATAAGGAAAAACAGGAAATGTGTATGGTTTTAATTGTCATACTTGTATTGTGACCCACTCTCACTTTGAAATTTATTTGTTTCTCTGAAATACAGGACTAAGAAATTTTGGGTTGTAAGAAAAAATACCAAGAACCTTCAGCACATGAACTGGTTACCTTGGAGACTAGATCAGAAAATAATGAGCCAACATTAACTCTTGATTACTTCAGCCAAAGGAGACTGAATGTGTAAAATGATCACAACTGGAATCTGAAGCAAAAAAATGAGGTATCTGGAAGGGGAGAGGTGCTTTATTGTATATTGTATTTCCATCCTGACACTGAAACTGCACGTTTCCAGGCCAAAGAGATGAACAGACACATCACAAAGAGACACAAAAGCTTTGTTGTTCCATTCTAATGTAACGGACACTAAATACTGTGGTTTAGTTAAGCAATAAAAGGGTATCTTGTTTTAAAAAGATGTTGTGCACAACCGTAAACATCAGTTCCTTAGAGGTCCAGTTTGTTTTAGCTGGGTGGGAAGCCATGGTGAGAAGGTGCTGATGCAGAAGCCCAGTCCCTCGCTTGTGGTGCCAGAGCATTCCCTGCACAGAAGGCAGAAGCCCCGGCCAGCAAAACAGCAATGCTGCTGGGGAAACGGGGCACGCATCAGAGGTGAGTAGGGTCTCGTTTTCAAAGATTACAACTAAACTCATTTTGCAAAGTTAAAACCAGTACTTTATTATGCCAGAAATGCCATTCTTTAAGATTCAGCACCAGTACCATTCCAAATCCATTTTCAGCAGCTCCTAACTGGGTTAAAATATCATAAAATCCATTTCAGGGTATTTGGTGAATGAAGACTAGAAACAAATAACTTTGACTGTTATCTCAAAACAATCAATAGCTGGCCTTGCCCAGGCTAGACAGCAAAGACATTTCTAAATAAACAAGATTATTATGACTGCAGTAGGTAATTAGGGTGTGAAGCATTAAGGTAAAGATAGTAGTTAGACTAGTTAAGACCAGACTGTAATCAAAAATAAGAAAACAACCAACACAGAATGAAACACATAATCAACAAAATGTTGATATTTTCAGTGTTTTCCAGTGTTCATAAATAAATGTGAATCTTCTGATCAGATCCTCTAATGCATATGACTTGCTCCTGTCATATGTATCGAAGCAATATATGGGATTAAGAAAATGAGTTTTCTTAACCTGTAATCTGATTCCTACATGTCATAAAAACTTTGATGTAATTTTGTGCAGTTTTTGCCACATCACGCTACAGCCTATGTTATAAACTTGTTATGTTTCCAATGGGAAATTAGACTTTCCCAAACCAAAATGCACTCCTCGCTACATTGTTATTGTTGGAAGCTGACCTAAAAGTAACACGGCTTTTACAAATGGACTTTTAAAGCCAAGTAACAATTTCTGCCTTTCACTCGATTACCCTTATCATTTTTCTAACTGAAAGAAAACACCTCAGAATACCTAAGTTACAAGTATCAGTTTAAACTATTACTCAGCACGTGTGACCTAATAATCAAGTCTCCCTTTTTATATTCATTTGTGAATGTATTGATGACATCTCCTGCAGCATATCCAACTTCTTAAATTTCTTACCAATTACATTTCACTAATACAGATTGCCATTTTATCCCTTTTTCAGCTTGAGCTCAAGGAAGACAACAAATCTAGCATTTAATTTTATCTCAGCAGTTTGTGTCACTTTCCGTATTTCTTCTGTGAGTGAAATGAGACAGCACCCAGGGCTTGCAGAAAAGGTACAATTAATAAAATTATTTTCACTTTTGAAAACAAAGGCACATTTTTTCTATAAGCCATATGAAACCCTGACACTTCTGTAGATTCACAGAAGTTGAAATTGTTTTATCCATGCTAATCACCCCAAATATTGCAAATAGTGATTTATTCCTTTGGAGAAAGGAAACTGAGTCTGTAACCTGGTCCATAAAAATTATGTACCACATTGAACAGACATAGGTGTTAATCCTGTCAAAATTCAACTCCATTAGAAGCAATCATCCTGTTTAAAAATCCTTACAGTTTCTGCTAGATAAGTCACTATTTTGCTTCTATATTTAGAGAGTTGTGCCATGTTGATGTGATATTTGACATTAAATGCTTGCCATCTCTCTAGCTGTAACTTGAGTTCAAGCAAAGTTGAAGTGATTTTTTGTGTAAATGCTAATAAACTATCGAGGTCAAAGAGCATTTCAGATTGAAGACTGCATTCAAACACAGATTAATAACTTCACAGTTTTTCCAGCCACCCCATGCTCTCTGATGGACTTCTATCAAGGGAGAGTTATGAGAAAATTATGCATAGCTTTTGGTCATCACATTGTTGTCTCCTGACCATGTGAAAACCCGGATGTCAAAGCCTCAGTTTGTTGTTACAATAAAAGCAAACAGGCCACTCATAATGGCCTATACTCACGTTTGGCATCACCTTCTGAGAGCCTGCAGTCATAAACTGCCTGGGTTTTTTTCTTATTCTTCTGCCTCCAGCACCTAAGCCGCTATTCCGTATTTCCTCCAAATTTTCTTCTCAGCCATATGTACCTTAAAAAGCCCACCGGAGCTTCTCACCTGTTTTCAAACAGACTGGAGGAAGGAGAGGTAGATGGAGTTCAGAATGGTCCATCTGTGGTGGGAATCGTTGCCTTTGGGTGCCACGTTATAGGCAATATTCTCTGAAACATGCCATGACATGGAGAAAGTGTTTCTTGACCTGACAATAATTTACCTGTAGTGCATGAACTCTGCTCAGGAAATTACTCTCCAGTGAGGATCTAGCGATTTCTATTTTCAACATAACAGCACTTTGAGCTTCAATAGTCTTGAGTTAGATGCTCGTGGGGAGGTTGGCTGAAGGTGGGGAAGGTCACTGAGCAGATTAATGAGCGCTGAATGAGAAAAACATCTAGAAGGGAGTGAGATAGTTTGTGGAGGAACAGCTGAGGGGTCGCAAACGTTAACACATGGAAGACGTTCTGCCCCTCGGGAGGTGGACGAGCTGGACGAGCCGGCTCCCCTGGGGAGGTTTTCGAGGGGGAACCAGACACTGGGGGTCGCTCCCGAGCCCGGCGGGCGGCCTGCTCGGCAGCCGCTGACGGCGGCGGCGCCGGTGGGGGCCGCGGAGGGGTGGAGGCTGGTGAGGGGGCTGGCGGGGAGACTGAGGCCGGCGGGACGAGAGCCGCCTCCGCCGCACAGGCCACCGAGGACTGCAGCAGCGCCGGCCGAACCCCCTCGCTGCCCCCCAGCACCACAGCGAGCGCCACGCGTCACTTCCTGCCGCCCGCGGGCGGAAGTGTCGCCATCCTCGCCGCTCCGGCCGGCGCTGCGGGCGGGGCCCGGTTGCCATGGTGCCGCCGCGGAGGGCGGGCCTGGCCGTGAGCGCCTCGCCGGCGGGGGCTGCCGGCCCGCGGCCCGCGGCCCTCCGCCCGGCCCCGCAGACGCCGGAGCGGCTGGCGCTGCCGTGCTGCCTGGAGGAGCCGGAGCCCGAGCGCCGGTGAGGGGCGGTGGCGGGGCGCTGAGGCGCGGCGGGGCCCGGGGCGTGGCCTGGCGTCCTCGGCAGCGGCGGCGGGTTGATGCCTGGGGCCTGGCCGGTACGAGTACTGTTGCTCTCCGCCGAGATCCCGCCAGCTTTCACAGCTACGGGGTCCGAGGGCCGTTCCCGGTCGGTTTGTGCGACACCAGGCGTTGTTGACGGGACTCCATTTCACGGTGCTTCCGACAATGAAACCGGACACGTCCTAAATTTTGCTGTTGATAATGCTCCCGGAGCCATTATATGGTGAGCTTTCACCCAAATACCCGTCTTACCGATTTAACAACGTTCCCTATTTTTTGCTGCTGTGCCAGGGACTACCAAGGATAAGACTGTACCTTGTACTCACTTCTCTCTTCTGTTCTGGACCGATCTACTTGTACCTTTGATTGAAAGTAATCTATTTGTGCACTAAATTAAAGTTAACATAGCCCGTGTAATCCAGACTTTTTGGCTGTGCTGTGCATCTTACAGGGCAGCCTCACAGCTGGGATTGCAACTTCTCCATTGAGGTTTCACATAGAATCACAGAATGGATGGAATAAACCTGGAACACCATCTAGTTCCACCCCCGCTGCCTTGGGCAGGGACACCTCCCACTAGACCAGGTTGCTCCAAGCCCCATCCAGCCTGGCCTTGAACACTGCCAGGGAGGGGGCAGCCACAGCTTCTCTGGGCAACCTGTGCCAGTGCCTCACCACCCTCACAGTAGAGAGTTTCTTCCTTACATCTAATCTAAATTTCCTCTCTTTCAGTTTGGAACCATTACCCCTTGTCCTGTCACCACACTCCCTGATAAAAACTCCCTCCCCACCTTTCCCGTAGGTCCCCTTCAAGGCCTGGGAGGCTGCTAGAGCCTTTTCCCCAGAGCCTTCTCCAGGCTGAACAACCCCAACTCCCTCAGCCTGTCCTCACAGGGGAGGTACTCCAGCCCCCTGAGCATCTTCATGCCCCTCCTCTGGACCTGGTCGAGCAGGTCCGTGTCTTTCTTACACTGGGGCCCCGGAGCTGGACACAGCACTGCAGGTGGGGTCTCACCAGAGCAGAGTAGAGGGGCAGAATCCCCTCCCTTGACCTGCTGGCCATGCTGCTTTTGATGCAGCCCAGGATGCGATTGGCCTTCTGGACTGCGAATACTTGGAATATATCCAAATGTTCACAAAATAAAGAGGTCTTTGGAACACCTCTGATTGAATGCTATTAAAATCTTAAACCTATTTGCCCAGTTGGGGTGACGTGTTACTTAGGTAGACCTGAGCAAGAATTTTCTGACACCATCCATTTCTAACAGAAAAGGAATTTTGACAAAGTCAAAATGTTATCTTTTTAACAATCCAGTTTTATAATTTTTTTGTTAAAAATGTCAAGTGTCACTTAAGCCATTAAATTTATCAGTGCTAAAGAAGTTTCTTCACCATCTAGGTGTCCAGTGCTATCCCCGCAGTTTAAACCCTAGGTTTCCTGTAGCAGAGTCTCAGGCATCAAATCTTATAAAAAATAATACATACAGGAAAAAACAGCTCGAGCTGAGTGCCTCTGGAGAGGGACCCTGAACAACGAAACCCAAGGGCAATTACAGCCTTACAGTCTATGCACCTGCCCTTCGTGTGTTCTTCACGTGTCGTTCATGCGCCTTTTGGTCCAAAGGTGATTCTGGTCTGAGATTTTGTAACAACTTCTTGGATTCCTTCGCTGTCTCCAGTTATCTTGCCTGGTTGCAGCTGCTGCTGCCTGTTGTAACCTCCTTATCTTATGGTTTGCACTGGCTCTGGAGGCCTCGTCTTGCTTGAAGAGATGCAAGTTCAGCAAATCTAGGTGGAAGTTTACAGCTTGCAGCCTAAGGCTTCATCAAACCCAGCTGCTCATGCTAAGTGAGTGATGCTAAGCAAATAGCAGACTAAATCACACAACTTTATAACTCTAAGCGATTCATTCTATTTAAAACTTACTTAAAGCTGAATGGCTAATTTCTCTTAACATCAGTGAGACAAAAAATCCGGCTCCTAACTGGAATCTACGGTCTGTGATTTCTGGACTGGTATATTTCTCACCACAACACTGGAAATAATCTATTTACTGACAGAACACATTCTTTTCTTCAGCATTTTCTTTTATGTTTGTTAGCATAATGTTTAGTGTTGTTTAACTTTTTGATATTTGTTATTTGAATAAAAAACCTGCCTTCATAAAACATAGAAACAAGCTGTTGATGTCTTTATTACACTCTTAAATTAAAAAGCTATCTTTAAAAAGTCAGACAAGTGAAATGATAAAAAATAATGTAGGGACTTTGCCTCTGAATTTCCATTATTAACAGAAAATTGATTAATTTGATTAATGCAAGTTCTGTAGTATTGCAAGTATTTTTTTCAATTCTGTCTGGTTTTGCAGGCCTTGCATTTCAGGTGACTTAAATATAGGATATTATAGCACAGATCATGCTATGCAAACAGATATCAAACAATTACTGGAATTAAAGGAGCTAACTATTGCTACGCAAGCTTTAACCAACGTGAATGAGGAAAGTATCATAACAGTCTTCCTCGTGCTATAGGACGTGTATACTTTTGTCACTGTTATCTCTGGTTCATGTAATTCTTAAGGAATCTGTTTTGACTTTCCTTCTGTCTTCATAAACTTATTTCAGCTAAATTGTATAAATTTCAAAGTAGAATAATATACGAGTATTGGTAGATGAATTAGAGACTGGATTACTTGGCTATCTGAATCAGAGAAAATTATCTAGGGATTAACATTGTTTAATGTACAAAAAAGATAAATGCAAGAGAAAATTCTGAAGGTTTAAACCTATCTAATAGTGGCTAAGAGTCTGGAAATAAATGCAAGCCTGTCAGTTCCCTTGATACTTGCCTGATAGCGGTTATGAGTATGGCTAAGGAGACCTCACACCTATAATTAAGATTAAATAAAACAGTGCAGTGCTTCTGCAAATCACAGACAAAAGCAAATTAGAAAAAAGATCCAGATCGTATTATCTTCTGCACAGTTGTATGTGTATCTTAAGCAGTTCTCACTAAAATTTAGTGCTTAGACTTGGGAGGGAGGGTACAGTCCGTCAGGAGGCACGGTACAGTCTGCTTAACAGAAATGCCTTAGCACTTGCGATGGAAGACAGGTGCCTGTAGAGACCTGCAGAGGGAGATCTGGTCCATCAAAATGAGATGTTTCTATCTGTCCCTTTACTGCATAAGAAATTGCAAAGGAAGGTGCTTCAGGATATAAAATAATCCTATGCGCAAAAAGATTAATTTCCTAGAAAAGCAAACACTTTTTAATTCTTATATGGTATATATGGAGATAAGAACTAAAATTAAATGCTTTTGATACTATTTTTAGAAGTGGTATCTCATTCTACCTCACATCCCTGAAAGACATTCAGAGTATTTTGCTCATGTGAGCCAGTGGCAAGCAGAATGCATTTCCTTTAGCACTTCCTCTGTCACTTCTTGCTAAAATGCAGATATTTTTATCGTTCTTGCCATAAAATACTTTGCAGAGTGTTGAATTAGGATTTGTAAACAATTTCTTACATTTTGATATCTGTATTGATACACATGTCCATTTCCAGTGCAGAATCTGACTAGTTACCATCTGTGGCAGATACCTGAGTGTTCCTAAATTAGTTATTTTTTGAGAAAGCTAAATATCATTTCTGCATAAATATTCTCTGTCTGTCAAATATTGAATCCAAATATCTTTAAAACAGGCAACACTGAGGGTTTGGAGGGGGAGTTTTTAGTTAAACAGAGAACACTTTGTACATGTGGATACACAGTGTATTTGCATTGAGGGTCAGTTCTCATTTTGCTTTCCTTGCCTGGGACTACTGAAATACATGCTTAATAATGTGTATTCAGATCTTCTATTTCATGAGTTACAGTTTTCTTCAGGTCAGTTTTAAATTTTTATCATCCACAGGAGTGATACAATGGTGTGGTGCTTACAAGAAACAGGACAAAGATGTCATTGATACTTCTGACATGGCAACATATGGTCACTTTGGCACATTTTCATACTTCATGTTTTTTTCTGCAGAATTACACTTTTCTTCATATAATTAGTTTTTAATTTCATTAGAGAACATTATGGTGCAGTATTTTTTATTTTCGTTATAGAAGGATCCCCGAGACTGACTTTAACAGTCAAATCACAGATTAAGAAACTTACATTTAGGTGTCTCATGGGGGTATCTTTGTCTGAGCAGAGCATCTAACCTTCCCCTATAGTCAGTGCAGATCAGTCTTTGTAGTCTGTGGAGATGTCTAAAGATAGGCTACTTGGCCTCTGTCTCTGGCTTCGGAAAGGGGCAGGTTTCCTTTAGTCCTGTGTCATGTCTGCCAGCCCTGCATGAGGTGTCTTTCGTACCTCATTTCTTCTGACACTAAACCATGTGTGTGTGAGCAACTGAGTCAAGTTCTGTTGACTTCATTGCCTGTAGCAGAAACTTACTTACCTAGTTCTTAGATAGACACCTAAATTTAGGCGTTTGCTCTGCAGATGGAAACTCCTGCTGACAGCCTAAGAGGTCCAAAGCATGGATGTGAAGCTTTGAGCTCTGACAGGTATAAAGACCCATGCCCAAGTGACTGTTGTAGACCAAAGAGGATACCGTAGGGCATGGAAATGTGTTAGATGCTTTTGTTTAGGTAAATGAATTTGGATATCGGCATCTTGAACAGATCACAGAATAGTCATACTTTTCTTTTCACTAGCTTACTTTGTATGTGAAAATAAATAGTACTAGGATTTTTATTTTTAGCTCATTCATTCACTCCAGCAAGATTTGTTCATCTACAAAAGCATCATTCAAGCACAATATGAAGAAAAAATTGAAGAGCAGGCTTCAAATCTTTGTAAATACATAAATGATCCACTGACAGACATTAAGTTTTTACATAAATGGGTAAAAAGTCTTGTTCACTCACATGTTAATCTTCACTAGATGCCAGTTCTCATTCATGTACCCAGTTTGTGCAGATGGATACATTCTTTTACTTAATGAAAAGTAATCCACAGAAACTATTGAAAATAAGGAAATAAAGTGCTCATTTATATGTAAAAGTGCCTAAGGTGTCTTTTGCAAATTTGCAATTAACAGAGCATGGATTACATTGTACTTGGCATATTAACAACCATATCTAGGAAAACTTCAGTTGTAGTGTGGTCACTTCTAGTAAAATACTTTATGATGATATTTTAATAGGCAAGAAACATGGCACGCATCCTATGTGTATAAATTGGTTACAGTTCTTTTCCCATGTATTTCTTTGAAAATATATAGTCAGTGATCTTTAGGTAGTAAATCATAGACCATGCCAGCATTAACACTCCTAGGCAATCATGTTGCGGGTAGTGAACACTCACTACAAGGGAGAAACATGCATAAAGCCTCAGTTTCAAGCTTCTGATATGGACATTAAAAAAACAAATATTAAAAAAAAATTATGCAGCAACAAAAAGTGGTAGAAATGGAAAATGAGCTTACTATTCCTTTTAAGTTCAAGTGCTTGGATAGCATTTAATTTTCTCAAATGAAAAAGAAGAATATATAAAAGTTGATTTGTTTGGCTTTGTAATTGCTTGTGTCTTTTTATCACATATCAAAGTTCTCAGTAATTTGTTACAAACTGAATTGGGAAAGAAGTCCCAACTTAACAAAGTTACCTGCAACAGTTATGTGATGCAGTGGCTGTTCTCAGAGCAAATATTGAGGTGGGTTTTAATCATGAATGTCATCATAGACTGCTGGTCTGAGTATTAATATGTCGTAAACTAATTACAGAGAACAGCTTTGCACTTCAAAACCCGGAGAGGGGTGTATTTGAATTTTTTGTGAAGACTATATTGAATAGAAGCAAAATAGTTAACACAAAAATATAATTGTTTGTACAAGTGTTGTTTTCCCCCCCTTATGCAGTTTAGCATACTCAAGTATAGTTTTAGATGAGTAACATCATAAGTTACTACAATATGAATGAGGAATGTTAGGAGATACCAGTGAAAGAAAGCAAAAATTGCAGAGTTCTTAATTTCTTGACTAGTGAAAAACAGTTGACCACAAAATACTCAAGCAGTGTGGGATTAGACCCAAATACGCAGCCAGTGCTTGCTTTTCCGTTACTGAGGATAGTCAAGTCAAATGAAGGGATGACCATGCTTTAATTCACAGCAAATGAAGGGAACTTCCTTTAATTGACAGTCTGTGATTGGGTCTGTTAGGAGATAGAAACATAGTAATCGCATAAAATGCTCTTTTGTTCAATAAAACATGGAAATGGCGTGATAAATTTGGTGATTGAACTCTTAGGCTTTGGAATAGAGAATGCTGACCGCTCGTGGGCACTGCAGGTGGCTTCCTGCTGCCCTCTAGGGACTGTGCCACAAACGTTGTGATTAACAGATTTCAGGATGTAACTGGAACAGTAAAAATAATCCAAATTAGAAATTATGGAACTTAAATTTCATCGGTCTTCCCCCACATGCAAATGGAGTATGCAAGTTTATACTTCTTGGCAAAAAGAAAGTCAGTATGTAAAAGAAAAAGAAAGAACGAAAGAAAAATAAACAACTTACGTGGATAGTTGGGAAAAGTAGTGGGTAAAAATATTTAGCTATAATTATGTTACTGTTGTTTATACGTAACACAGTCAAGTGGAGATATACAATGGGAAGTGCATACAGTGTATTAACAGCATCTGCTGTATAATACAAGATACAGAAATCATAGAGGATACTGGAAGGAGAAAAGAATGTGTTTTTACAGAATTAATGGTCTCCTAGACATGTGAAGGGGCAGGAGAACAGGTGCACTTGTGAATGAGTTCAAGCCAGCATTAATCATGTGGATGTTTCAGAGAATAGGATAGAGAAATGTGAAGCGAAGGAGAAAAGTTCACAGAACAGATATGAGGAACTGTGAAGCTGAGGAATTTTGAAAAGATGTGAGAGGAAATCAGAATGCTGAAAGCACTGAGCAGGTGACAGAAGGTGATACGCATTTGAAGAATGTTGCATAGTTTAAAGTGGGTGATTAGACAGCAAAAGCCAGGCTTTAGCAGTGAAGGAAAGGGTAGCTTCTGTAAAGAAAGAAAGTCCAAGATTTATTAAAACTTCGCAGAGAGTAAAGATGTTATTTTTTTACTTTTGTTCTTCTTCATTCCCAAATACTGATATGTAGCACCATCACTTGCAGAAAGAAATTCTACTCCAAAACCAAGTGTAAAATAGTGGGGTTTTTTCATGAGAATTGTGGAATCTCCCTAGAAATGACTTTCATGTTTTAAGCAGAGTTGATTTAAGAGTGCTATAGACTATTTGAAGAAAAACTAAAATTAAATAGTGAAACACTCCTTTTGGGGAACAGTCACTTCTGAGAAAAGTGAGAGAGTGGCATTTGTCTCCTGTAACAGTTCAGACATATTTATGATGCAACTGTGCTGACCTTGTTTTCTTGATGGTCAAGGCAGAGAAATAGGTATTTTTTTAGGACACAGTTCATCTGATCGATTTTAGGTACCTACTTCAGGGTATGGGCTCATCTGATTTTGAACTAAATCTCCACAGATTATTAAAAAAGTGAAGTATGACTAGCTAAAATGTGTCTACATGCACTCAAGTACTGCTGCACAGACCATCTAGAATAATGCAAACTTCTTTTTGTGAGAAGTTTTCTTTCCCACATCCAGCTCATGTAATCACTCCATGGTAAAAAATGCATATGAATTCTGTGAAGTTTATGGTAGCAGTGTTCTCCCCAGGGGATTGCAGGGTCAAGTTTTGCTTTGCTTTCTCTTTGGAAGATCCTGCATTACTCTTGGATTCCTCTGGTCCAGCTTCAGCAACCTGGCAGAGTTTCGCCCCGTCCCAGGCATGTGTATGGCTTTGCAGGTAGGGTGCTCTGAGAAAGGAGAATTGAGTTTGACGTCAGTGTGGCTGAGGAAATAATTGAACCCTACTTCTTTCACTTCCACAGTGAGTGCTACAAAAGTTAATCTATTACACAAGAGAGAGTAATTTCTGCTAATATTAGTATTTAATCACTTAACCTTGGAAAATAACTCAAACTAGGTATCTGGGTACTCCTGAAGGAAGAGCTCAGACACACTTTTGAGCTTAGTATTTCCTAATGGCCAGCCATTGGCAGCACACCACCTTGGAGAGGCATTTCTATAAAATGAGAGGCTGCATGTGTTGTTTTTCTTTGGAAGTCTTATTTTTATTACTTCATTATCTACTACATAAGAAGGAAATCATCCATTGTAGGTGCTCTTTTTTATCCTTTAATTTAAACAATACTCTGTTAATGTCCCACAAACTTATATCAGTGATAGTCTGACACGAGTTGGTAGTTGTACTACCTTTTTTGATCTATTTTTTAAATAAAATTAGAATATTTTATAAAATGTTTTTGTAAAAACTTAACAAAAAAAATCCCAAAAAGTCAACTCCAAAAATTTTATAAAATTCCTATAAAATATTGCTCAGTGCTATTCTTACTCCATGTATGAACATCTCAGTTACAGAAAAGTCCACCTCTGTTCTACCACTACTTACAGAAGTACTTGCATTACATCTTCATGTTTCTCTTTGTTCCTAGTGTCTCTAAATAACCTCTAAAATAAATATTTTGTTTTTTCTTCTTCAGAACTGTATTGTTAATCATTTAAATTGGCATTTTGAGTATGCGATGAAGATGTATCTTCATTTAAAACATAAAAATTAAATACAAAATCCTTCATGTTTGATTTTTCTTTACTCCTGCGATAGAAGTTCATGGAGTATGACATCTTCTTGGGTACAACTGCTAATAGGCATGAGAAGCCCTTTTCGATTAGGAATCATTTTCCCCACCCAAATGCAGACATAACTAGCTAGTTATAACGGCTAAGAACTGTCTTACTCAGTCTCTAGTCTTCAAATGGGAAATACAATTAAGTCTCGTATGTCCATGCGTGATCTTTGTGTCCCTTCTGTAACATAAACATGTCACTCAACTATTCAAATCTCATCTGTGGGTCACTGGAGCGTGAGAAATCTGTAACACTTTTTCGAAACTTCACATATGCTTTAAGCTGATAAAAAAACCGCCTCAGGCCCTGAAGAGGTTCTAGCTAAGCCTGACAGTGGACTGCTTTTTCATCTGCTCTCCGTGCATCAAGATGTGTAGTACTAATGAGATCTGAAACTGCCATCTGACCTGACTCTGCTGGCAGCCAGCTAAGGTAGACAGTGCGGCCCGTAAAGGAGACATGTGGGGTCTACGGCATACCCTCTGAGGAAACAAGGTATCTCTCCCCGGTTGGAATTCACAGATACACAGCCTGTTCTAGAACTGAGTTGTTAAGCCAGGTCAGTCATTCCTGTGTATGGAAGGAAGTGGCAGTAGTGCCTTTTGCAGCAGACTGTTAGCTCCAACAGTCAACAGTGATATGGCTTATTTCTCTTTTGCTTCACTTGGGTCAGCCCTGGTGAGGCTGGTTTACTTTATGAAAATACGTGTATTGAAATGTTCTCTGTAACGGACTGCAACCCAAGCTCCCGTGTGAATATACTAAGGGGCTGTCATGGCATTCTTTATGGCTCAGATTTCTTCTCTAAAAGAGGAGAAGGCTGGATATGAACAAGAGTTCTCATTGTCACAGTAGGCTATGTAATTCTAGGGGTACAGAATCACCTCCTCACTATCTTTTAGAAGTTCTGAGTTGTCCAGAGTACTTTTAGAACATGTAGATAGATCAGAAACCAAGGGCAACAAAGCTGGTTCAAGGGCTGGAGGGAATGTCCTATGAGGAGCAGCTAAGGACTTTGGGCTTGTCTAGTTTGTCATCACCAGCTTCTTCTCCGAGAGTTCTGCATTTATACAAAACAGAAACAAGAAACATTCACTGGTTTCTTCTGTCAAAGAGTTTGCAATGAAATGCCTATTTTCTCTCTAAAGCTATGCTGTCGTTAATTTTTTTTTCCGGTTCTGACATGCCTTGTAAATGGAGTTATTTGGGCCAGTAGCGACTTGTTAGTCCATTCCTGGCTGGTGTGTACGTTGTGTTACATTTAAAAGACCACCAGAGATGACACAATCAAATACAGCAGCTCCAAGATGAAACAGCTTTGAGGATGATTGCTGATTAGAGCATATTGTCAAATGAACAATAGCATCTTGATCCCCTGAAATCATCAAGACTGGGAGCACTTGCAGAATGTTTGCATTAGCCGAATTGAAGATACAGGTGTAGTAACAGGGTGACTGACAGAAAAGTAAAGGCATGTATTCAACCAGCGGCCATTCTAGAGGTTCCCATGTTCAACTTTAATCTGCATTTCTTTGAAATGTACAGACATAAACTGTGAAAGCATTACAGCTATAAACATGCGAATGTAACTTATTATGGATAGTAACGATAAATACAAATAATAAATATCGAAATGATTATTTCCCTTGCGACTCAAAACTGGTTTATTTGTGAATGAGTGTTTTCCGTGACAACTTGTACAATTGCACCCTCTTGTGGTGTCCGTCGTGCGGGCTGTGAATACCTAGAGTAGAGCTTAGGACTTGAAAGGTGCCTAAGAATTTGGACGACTGATTTTCGAAAATGGATTTGTTTTCAAGGCAAATTCCCAATAAATCAACAACAGTAGTAACTTCAGTTTAGAATTTTAACTAGAATATGCTCAAATATTTTCTTCTTTCGTGTCATAGGCCAGCATCAGTAATTTGCATCATAATTCTTTGCAATAAGAGTGCAAAAATCACAGCTGTTATTCAAAAGGCCAATTGATTATTTTGAGTGTATATTAAACACTGCAGGGTACCAAATGGAAATGCATATTTCTCACCTGCATAATAAATACCTATGTTCTCTCACCTTTACCTATTTGACTAGAATACTAGGAACGTAGGTGGGTGAATCTAGTTGAAGTTTCCTACGTTCCAGAATTATGTGTACATATCCATGTAGCATTATTAGAAAAGCAATCATAAGAGTTTACAGTACATAACCTTAGCAACTATATAGTAGAATTTATTAGGGCTAAAATATGCATAAATTTTACTTAAAGTAATAAAATTGTTAGAATGAAGGCAATAAAACAGAAAAGGTGAGAAATATTGAAGCCCCCTACATAAGCCATGTTATAATCGCCTTCCAATCTCTACCCCTTTTTTCTTACAACTTAAAAAAAGTTCCCTAGTTTAAGCAAGCCAAACGCTACCGCTGTGGGCAGATGGTAGCGAGAACATTGCTACAAAACCTGCCACTCAAAGTGTAACAGATGACTGTAGCTACAGAAAATTGTCCCTTTGTTCATTTTGCTAATGAGTGTCCTCATTGCAGCAGGAGACTGAATAGTTAATTACTTGCAGTTCTTGGTTTTAGCAGATGGTGGAGCTAGAGCTAAAGGTTGTCTGAGCAATGGGCAAAGCACAAGTTTGTGAAGAAAATGTCTTTTGTGGTTTTCCTTAAAACAGTAAAAGATTGCGATTACACTTCTATTTGAGATACCACTTAAAACTTAGCGACAGGATTAATTAAAATCTTTTTTGTTTATTTTATGTAAAGGTTCTTCTTTGAGCATCAGCCATTGATGCTCAAATACAGCCAGAGCAAAAGAATAAATACTTAAGCCTATTAAGAGCTGTAACAGTTACTTAAAAGGTCTTTTGAAATTCCAAGTTTGTTTTACAGTGGCTTAGAGCTGACCACTGCCAGAGCAGAGTGTTAGCTAATGACTTAAATATTGCATGTGCTGTTTTCTTAACGCTGCTGTTTTCCCTGGAGTGTGCTCCTCTGTCTACAGGAGTTGGTAAAAGTTTTTGATATAAACACACACTCTAATAATTGTCTCAGAGGATTAATTTCCAATCTGTTACTGTCTACAGGCTGTTTAAAATTGAATACTGTTGAATTATTTCATTAGATTTGTTTTTTAAGTTACATTATTAAAAGTATCACTTTCACTAATCATACTTGGTCTTTATGTAAACTGCTACTGTTTCTTCAGTAAAGGAAGGGGAACCACAAACTAGTATGAATTACTTTCCAGAGCACTTGGCGTTATTTACATGATTTCTTATAAAATCAGTGAAACCTTTGTGGCCAAAACTTCATGTTCATTGATAATCTGTTCTGGTAAATTGGAGATCAAAAATGTCTTTTTTGAGGAAAAACAAATAGTTATGGACTAAATTTTACTCATCATTACATTATAGTTTAATTTTATATGTCATTTGAAAATGTTGGAATTTTATTTTTGAAGATCTTTAACATTTTTATTTTGAAGTAATTTTTTTAAAAAGAGTTTGTATTTTCACCAAGCAAAGTAAATAATATCCTGATTTTCTTTAGTAAGCAAAGCAACTGCTGCCTGAGTCTTCTCTTTTGTGTTAATATTTTAAATGGTTTCAGGAGTTAGTTAATATTCTAGTATTACTATAAAGATCAGTGCCAGCTCTGAAAGCTTTTCTGTAATTTTAAAAGAAATATGTGGCAGTAAAATCTAGACAGCCATAAGACAATATATTCAAATGTTTTCAATAGCTTTGAAACCAACAAGAAAAAAAGAGTAGCTGTCCCAATAAGCTTCAGTTGCATAAGAAGTCTTTTCCATAATGGACGTGGCAAGATTTAAACAAAGGACACGCATAATAAAAATGTAAATGAGTTTGCTTTACTAAAACTATAACTTTAAAGTCTTTTGTTGCATGTTATCCTGGAACCTTCTTACAAGGTAATCACTGTTTGCATAGAGATTTAAACCGTAGGCTTCAATAGCATTAAACCCCTGCACGGTCTATGTGTGACAGGCATGCAAAGCCATGTTAATGTTCAGAATATGAATTGCCTCTGGGTGGCTCCGACACCAAGTAGAAAACCAACTGTGTTGATATCAGAAGGCCTGATGGACTCCATGCGGCTCCCAGCCTGAAAACTTCACCACTTTGACATGTGATGTGCTCCTCATGACACTGGCAGCACTGTCACTGAGAAATGGCACAAAGGCAACAAGCCCCCCTCCTTAGCCATGCACTTTGCAACCCCCTGGTGCTGCCTGTCCACGGTTTCTCCTGCCTGCCTAGTTACGGACAGCACTTCAGAAACACGGGGGAAGTGTGGGTGGAGAGGCCCCAGCTGCCTTCCTGGACACAGCCTCCATAATAAATTGACCTGAATGATGAGGGCACACAAACAGTATGATATGCATTATTCCTGTCAATAAAATGTCCCCATGTGTTATGGGCTTTGTATATAATGTACTGCAGCCTTTCTTCTAGCAGGGACCTATTTAGAGGCTCGACTTTTTTCTATTCATATTATGACGCTATAATAGAATTCAGAAATTATATGATACTGTGTTGTATAATATTACACCAGTGCAGCATATTGAAATCCCTGATTCCTTACTTATGAATTCAAGGCATTGCAATCTTTCAGGTTGTCTTTGAAGATGATGACCATGAAAAAAACAAATACTTGAAAAAGATAATGAGGATTTCAAAGAAGATGTTTTTAAACTGCACAATGAGATTTCTCGTCTCCAAAATGCTCTGAAACACTCTGAAAAAGAAAAATAATTGTTAGGTTAAACTTTAAACTGATGTTAGATCAAGATGATTAGTTTAAATGAGGCATTTAAGAAATGTCACTAAAGTTGGAATCAATTGTTAACACGCTTCAGAAGGATGGCAACATTTCTGGACTGTTGTCTTTTTCTGGTATTGAATGCTAACTTTGTATTTGTAGAGAAATTCATACATATTTATTCTAATTGTAATGCATATATTTACATATTTTTAATTTATGACAAAGGAATATTTGCTGTGGCTTTTGAGACTTCCAATATTGCCTAGCAATGTGACAGATACATGCTGTAAAGTTACTGAAATAAAAAAGTGTCGTATGTGGATAGTCGTATTTTTAAATGAGTCTACTATTTTATCTTAAGGGAACTGTATTAAAATCTACTCCCTCTCTAGAGCAGTTCTTGAACTTCTGCAAAATATCTGAATGTGCATTTCTTCATATAATGGGTTTTGTGTTTCTGTGAATGTTTCTAACAGGATCAGTTTCTCTCAAATAAGCCATCACTGCTTTTGATACCTGTGCTTTATTACTGTTCTTAAAAGGAGGATTCTTCCTGATAAGAACAATGTACAGTCTTTACCTGAAGGTTACTTCTCATGGATTGCCAGAATGAAATATTTAATGGAGGAATAGAAACTGCAGCAAGAGAGTAGAATTTGGCTGTTTAGCTTTGTTATGTCAGTGAGATTAGACCCAGTATCACCTTTAATAGTGGCAAGATCAATTTGACACGGACAATATTCCTGACTCCTGTTTATCATCTGATGCAACGGTGCTTCTTATCTTTTGGTAGTTTTGTGTGAACAATAAAGAACCACCTGCTAAAACACTTTGTATTGGCTGTGACTAACAGCGACGATGTCCAGGATTAGCATTAATGAAAAGCTGTGGGCACTCAGTCACACTTGGCTCTTGAACTTACTCCTTCATCTCTATCTGACCAGCCGGCTGAACAGCAGGAAGAAGGCTGTGAATGTCAAGGGCGGTGGTGAAGGTCACAGTTGTGCCAGGAGTCTCGTCCTCGGTGCATTCCACTGGGTTTAGAGACTGACCTGAAGCAAAGGTTTTGAATACATTAATGTAGCCATGTAATTTCATGGGTTTTCTCTTTCCTCTCTTGTTTTCAGATAAGCAAATTCAAAGAATGCGATCAAAAATGGAAGCTGATGGGCACAGTGTTCAAAAGGTACTGTAATTTTTACTTTTGTAAGCTACTTTCTTGGCAGAACAGTAACGAGCTTGGGCTGTTGGCAGTGTATAGTAGAAGGCTGACTGTAACTTGAATTATGTTACATTTTGGTTTATGGCAGTATAACTCACTGTAGAGTAATAATGAATTGGTATTCCTTTAATGAATATCACGATTTTAATTTTTCTCATCCTGTCATATTTCATAATGTTGTTAAAACACAGTGAAAATTCTGAACCTCAATAAACTATAGTAAAATGATTGAATACTTTAATAAAAAAGTAACACATTAGTAAGCTTTTGAAGGCAGGAAAAGAGGATTTGTATAGGTGAATAGCTAATAACTTCAAAAAAGAAAATGGTTATTTTTTGTAACCTGTGACTTGTTAAATATTCCACTATTCCTGGATAGAGCTGTTTGTATGTGTGAATTATTATTTATAGGCTATCTGAGCAAAACAATAGCTGAACAAGATATAAAAGTCAACTTTAAAAAAAAAAATCCAATGCCAATGTTTATTAATTAATAAATGATCTCAGTAAAAGGTTGACAGCTCTCAATTTTTTCCCAGTATAGGATCTAGATATCTTTCCAGTGGGCTTCCTTTCTTGTGAAGGTTCTTAAAGGACTTTTTTCTATAGTGTGTAGTTCCCATTCTGAAAATTAAGAATCAGACACAAAACTTCTTCCTGTAACAAACATTCCTTCATGAAACATTCCAAAATGTTTTGTGGATAACTCACTTCTTTGTGGTGAAATAAAAGGGAAACAGTGATACTTCTATATGCTAATTCCATGATTATTAAATTCTCATGCAAATACATATTTTTAAAAAATATTTTTGTGGGGACTGAGGCACTGGATTTCTGAAATCATCCATTTCTTTGCCTTGCCTTGTGACAAATCTCTCTTCTATGACCAAGTTTCCCACTCTGAAAATAGTGATACCTACTTATCTTTACAGGAGCACTGAGAGCTCATTAGGATTCTGTACATGACATCCAAAATCAGAAGTGGAATATTAATTGGTCTGTCTAATGCACTAGTCTATCAAAGAAGGAGTATGTCTTCTGTTAGTTTTTCTCTTTTTCTATCTAGATCTGACGGTGCTCAGGAGTCCTGCTTAGGTTTGAAGTCTCATTATGCTGGAAAGAAAGGGCCCGTCTGTTCCTATACTGAACGTTTCTCCTTAGCTCATTTGCAACGTCCCAAGAATATTTTTAATAGTACATTTTCTTTATCCTTTCACTCATAGGAAATTTTTCTTGCAACTTGCTCTATATTTTCCTCTCCTTCCCTTCATCCTCACACATTGGAGGATGTTGTTTTATTTATACGTAGTATAAATAGTATAGATACGTCAGTCTGTGGATTTGAGCAGCAGCATAGGAACTCTTTTCCATATGCCTCTCACATGATTTGGAAGCGCTATATTTCTGTGAGTTTGCATCACATGTCTTCCTCCTAACCTGCCCCCCAGACAGCTACCCGGACAGGCAGCCCTTCACAGTCCCTGGGCAGTCTCACAGGTGAGCTAAACTGTGGGACTGAAGTGCTGTGAGAAATCTTTGGAGCAGTCCTTCTCATTACAATTCTGATAATGAATCTAATTATATTTCCATTCCTGAAAGAAAAACTACAATTCTAAAAGATTAACTATATTGGTTGAAGTTTCTGACCCTTTTTTCCCCCTCCTTTGCATGTCCCATTCAAAGATGTTCTCTCAATAGCCACAATGTGCATAAGTTCTTCTTTGGTTCAAAAGCTTTGACTTTTAAAAAGAGGAGCTAGGCACGAAGGCACGCACTGCTGTAGTGCCCAGCAGTTGCACATTTCACTCCAGAAATGGAGTTCGCAAAGTTGATACAGACACCAGTATCCAATGTACACTGTATAAGGAAAAGTTAACACTTAAAAACGGAATTCAAAGCAGACACAGTCAGTAATAAGTGGTGATGAAACACATTGAAAGCACTGTCTCTTACCTGGACTAACTGGAAATTACTGATTGATTTCTTGTAGATGGGACTTGGAGCCTGGATCTTCCTCCTGTGGCCAGGCAGCCAAGCTGTGCACTAGCTGTGAGCAATTGCATCTCTAATTTCTCTCAAAGCATCATAAGAGATGGCAAGGACTGAGTTTTTCATAAGGACAAGAGCACTTGCTCAGGGTTCTGATCACTGAAATTGAGGACCTTTGAACCCGTAGCTCCGTATACCAGTGACTTAACTGATAGTTTACACTGTGTTCTGGTGGGAAAATACTATCTTTAAAGCTGGATACAGGGAGAGTAAGCACAGAAGAGCCATAATTTCTAGGCTATGTGTTAGGATACTCAGCATAAAGGAAGGGACTTTTCTATAGATTTGTTCTTTCTTTCTTTGGATTTTTGCTGAGTATTTTTGCTTGGGTTTATGTAGGGGAGTGGGAGTGCTGGTGGTGTTTCGTATATTGTTTTCCTGTAATTCATAGTCTAATGTAAAATGCATAAATGGCCTAGCAAGTCAAAACACAAGGTTGTCCCTTTCTCATGCAGTCACAGCTTTGGTATGTCATGAAGTTTGTGCATGAGTGTTCTGTATCTAGTCTCATGAATTTCATATTCTTTGTGTCCAATGGCACAGCTTGAACAGAACTGGTGGCTTATTCTCATCATAGAGGGGTAGTTAGGCTACTTTTCCATGACTTGGGATATTGTAATCAAGCCCCATAAAACTCCCAGCAGCATACAAAGTCAGCTGCCCTGATTTGTGGCTGGGCATTCTAGCTTCTAGGTTATTATGCTGAAGGGGAGCATTTCTCCATTTTTATGAAAGAAAATGAATGTCAGTGTTGTACTCAATATTGTTTGGTTTTAAATATGTTCAAAATGCAAATTTGGTAAGTAACAAACTCTGCTCCTGGTGACACTGAGGAATATAGATGTTTAACTTACAAGTCCCAAGTGACAGTAGCTCTGACAGAAGTCCCAGACAGCTCAAACCCTGCAAAACCAGGGCAGCTTTGCTATGCAATGTAAGTGTTTAAGGGAGTTTGATTCTGGAGCTTCAGAATAATTCTTAAAGAATTCTGCTTAAATTGCTCTATAGGGTCAGTCCTTTGTTCTCAGTGAGACTAGACGTGTAATTTGCCTGACAACATTCGTCTCACGAGGATACATTAAAACTTGCTGCAGATGATGTAGACATTGCTGATCTTTCTACAAATTTACAACAGAACGGTGGAATCGCCCCTGCGGTTCCAAACTGCCACTGCTGTTTGACCATAACAGGTTTCCACAAATATCCACTTTTCGGACAGTTTAAGTCATTGAAGTCCTTGTTTCTAATCTTTTCATCATCTTCGTACCTCATGTGACATCACACTCTGCTTGTGTCAAAAGAGTTTTATATGTGTGACTCTTGTGACATTATTAAACTCCACGTAAAAGTATCTATCTCTAAGTGAAGATGTCTGTGTGTTATCAGTTATCATACAAAAATATGTGTATGTCCACATGTAGTCTCTTGGTCAGGGAGACTGTACTTAGACAGGATATTTAGATAATTATGCCTGTTTGTAGTATGAAATCCAACATTAATTCTCATATTTTTATATTTTAGTTGATTGAAATTCAAGAACTTGAAAACGAAAGACCATTAGTTAAATATTCAGTAAGATACTTATGTATACATTATTTGTTGTAAACCATCATTTATTGCAAATCCAATAAAATATGCAAAACCCTTTTAATATTCCATAGACTGAATAAACGGTTTTTAAGTGGGGAAGTTGTTTTACATGTGAAAAAAATATAACAAAAATACTTCACGGTTTTTTTTTGTTCTTGCTCTATTTTGAGGAACAGATGTAAACAATGCTACTAGTAACATTCTTTTTAAAAATGCTACGATTTTGTTTTAGGAGGACTTGGAAGGTATTTAATAAATGCAACATTTTTTGAAAGGATTTGCTGCTGCTGTTTACAAATGTCATAGGCAATGATACAGAGTTTTGTCTTAAAATATTTTTGTATTCTGCATTAGTCTCATAAGAACACTGCCTTTTATTTTCTTTTTACATGATCCAGGAACTTTCCAGACGGCTGGTCCTTTATTTTACCATTTGACTTTTTTTTTTCCTAGCCTGATTTCGTACTGGCTTTCACACTGATCACCACTAGTATGTCTTTGTTACAGTAAACAGACTGGGTTTATTATAATAAAAAATAAAACACAGCTTGACTTGCAATCTAAATGTGCTGGAAAAGAATATGATACTGTTTAGAAGAGAAAAGGTTGTGAATAGAAAATCAGTACCACTTCAGTTATTTAAACATTTGCTTTTCTGCAGCTTGTCAAACTTTGTGCCAAGTCATAGCTGCTTTACTTTGTTTTGTTAATCTCAGCACCATGTGTCTTAGGCTTTTTTAATAGGGGGCGAGTCCTGCAGTACTCACTCAGTTTTCAGTTTCAGTGAGTACTGTAGGCCTGCATTTTTTTTGAAAATTAGAGAAAAAAAAACCAACAACAAAATATAATGTTATAGAGTAGGTCTTTCAGATCAGTTTCTGAAGGTTAAAAAAAAACCCCACAAGGTAACTTGCCTATTAAATAAAGTTTAACAAGCACCTTCATAATGAAAATGGTTTATAATTCTCATCACATTTTAGGAAAATTTCTTTAACCTGAAGGTGTAAGCAGGACTGTATTGGAATTAGGAGATCATAAACGAAAGATTTTAAAATTTGATCATCTAAATTTAGACCAAGGTATAGACTTTGCTCTTTCAAGGAAAATCTTTTGGGATGAGAATGTGCCAGCAGAGAATCTCAGCTAATGCTAAAAATTACAGACCGATTTCTATATTTACCAAAAGCATTTGAGGGCATTATTGTAAGATGATATAACTGAGGGCTGATTTGCTTCGTAATCTGTTTCTGAACTGATATGTAACATGAAAACAGACTGAGGACATACTGATGGATCATAGCTGAGGCACCTAGAAAAATCATTTTAAGTCACAAATTGAGTTGTGATAGTTCTAGAAATCCCAGTGGGACCTTTAACATCAAAGCTGAAGTAGTCAGGTTTGATATATCCTGAATGTATATTAAAAAATCTTAACATTAGAAAGCTTTTATTAATTTAGGAGAAAAATTAGTTTTCAAAATAAAATTATATTAAAAAATAAATATTTATTATTAGTCGTTTGCTTCTTTTTTATTGTTGTTCCAGAATCAGTTCAAATTTTTACCTAGAAATGCTTCATCTAAGGGGATCTTCTTGGATGAATTGGGCAAACCTTTCTTTGCGCAGATGTAGTAACATTCTGAGCTCACAACAAATGAGTACATAGGACTCCAACCTTTGCAAAGGCTATTGAGTGAGATTTGGCCTCACTCTTCCTTCTCTCCTCCTAATTCTAGAATCAAACACACTGTTGTCAAACATCTAGAACATACTTGGGAGGCTCGTTCTAAGGTCTGTAAGTGCCCCAAAGCACCAAGAATATGCATGGCAATGAATTGTGAAATGTGATGGAGATACCTTGATGAAACTGCCATATCCAATATTATTTAGCATGCAACTTTTTGTGGCCTTATCTTTTCGTTGCATATTGTCAAACAAATCAGCATGAAGCACAAAAGAAATGCAGCAGTAATGCGGTTCGGTCAGGTAAGTCAGAGCCGTTAATGTGCACAGTGAATGGGAAATAACATTGAAAGTGAAATCCTTGTCCTCTGGGAAACAGCAAGGATGGAGTAGACTCAATCAGAACTTAAATGCTTTGCTCGTTGAGACTTCTTGTTGGTACTCTGAGTGCATACAAATGTGGAAATGAAAGATGGACAAGCAAGAGAATAAAAATACTCTCAGAGTACATACTGCTCAAGAAAAAGGGGAATGAACACTGAATATAGAAAATAATTTGTAAGTAAGGTTGAATCTGAAAATATAAATGCTATGACATATGATGGAATAAAGCACTTGCGCTCTCAAAAGAGCTTCTCTACATTTTAACAAGTTTTTAAAGCAATTTCATGAAGATTATTGCATAAACACAGTATTTTCTGTATTACCATACAATTGTACATATTTTTACTTTATTACAATAAATAAAAACATTAGTGATATAAAATTACATTTCCTAATGGTTTAAATCCTGCAAAATGTAACAACGTTAGATGAAAATAAAAAATTACAAAACTGAATCAGTAGCAAAGTACTCAAAAATTGAATCAATAGTAAAATCCTGGAATAAATCTTAGGGGGAAAAATGTCAATTGATTACGTGTTCCCGTTTTGTCATCTTTAACTGTTCTATCAATATTCAGTTTCATTTGATTGTCTATAAACGCTATTGTTTCTTTCCCATCACTTGAGTAGTACAAATCTATGAGTAATGCTGAGCAGTAACAGAAATGGCTGGCTTTGTTACGACTCAGTACAAGCCAAGGAGTTGCCAGTCTCAGCTTACATTCAACAGAGTTTTGAAGAAAAAGCGTAAGCATTTTTCTGTCTAGTTATTATGTGCCCAGATGGTGAACTGAAAGACAGTTTTTCACTGTCATAGATCAAAGCGCTAATACAATTAGCTTGAAATCTGCAAAAAAGTTGCATGCCTTCTGAATATACTATTTATAGATTACTTCTTTGTTTCTCATTTTGATACAGTTTGTCAATAAACTATAACACTGGTCAATATTAGACTTTTTCCAGAAGTTTATCCCTATAGTTTTGTTCATATTTCTTGATGGTTCCTTTTAGAAGCAGAAGGAGAAGAGAGGAGACGCCAAGACAAAAGTGTAAAGTGTCCTGGTGTGTCATAGAAAAAATTATGCAATTAACTTTATTTCCTGTGTAAAACATAGATTTTATTCGCTAATATTGCAAAGCACTCTGCTTGTGTTATACCTTTGTTTTGTTTGTCTTAGCCTAGTTTTTCTTTTTCCACTAGTTTCTCTTAAACCTGTGTTTGTGTTTTAGCTGAGTAATGAAATACTTTCCTTACGCTGCGTCAGTAACAGTCTACTTTTATTATAACTATACTCCTTTAAACAGTCTCCTTTTCCATTTATTCTGAAGGGAGTTAAGTAGCATCACTACTAGGCTAGGTCCTTACCTTCTACTCACCACGCCTTTGAACTGAAACATGTACTCGCTGTTCCTTGCCCTTTAATCTAGAGAGAATGAGTATGGCAGATCGCAGGGCATGGTGTTTGACAGCTATAATTAGCGAGTAAGCATAGCTCAGGGTTTGACTGGCTGAAATCCGTTCAACTGACAAGGTAGGAGTCTGGTGTAAGAAATCCCTTCATTAGCGTTGTACCTTATAGATGGCTAATAATACTGAAAAATATTTAAACACTAGACCTCCAAATCCTAGTTTTGTCCACAGGCAGCAATGCTGTACCAAAAACTGCAATGCCATGAAGCACAGGGACAGAAAATGGAGATGCTTGCTGTTTGACATAGTACCTACATAGTTCAAGACCAAAAGCAGCACAAATTCTACCTTAAGCACGTGCTGTAGTGTTGCAGAAGACCAACAGCTAATTATGCTACAACAGCGTCTTCACACAGCAAGTTTAAAAAAAAGGTAGTCCAGGTATTGAATAAACTTTTATTTCTGAAGCTTAAGCTGAGAATCGTGTTTATCCACATGTGAAAATTATTTCCTCCTCTTCATCAAGATTAAGTAAGTAGGATGTGATCCTGAAGGGACTGTGGAAATAGAAGCAGAGTTTAAAATGCTGCTAGGCATTTGGATGAAGCTGGCACCTGAGTTAGTGACTATCAGGAAAATCCTGTGTGGGTCCTAAGTGGCGCTAGGAGGCTCTTGAGAAATCACCAAGATACCTGTCGTGGAGGTCCTCTAGTTCCTCTATGTTTTTATATCTGATATGAGGTATGGTTGGTTATTCTTGCAAACATATGCACTTAACTTGTCCCATCCTTCAAGGTACAATAATATATGCATTATAAATACATACAGCTGAAGGAAATCTGACAAACAGGGATATACAAAGTGATCTTACTGCATTGTAGCTCTCAATACTCAGGATATTAAGAAATCATTAAATTCTCTTGAAAGTAAAGATTATTGCAAAACAAGAAATGTTATTGGAATATAGAAGAGTCTGCAAATAAAGTATACATGACTACGTAACTAAATTTTAAAATTATTATAATGCTTAGTGTGATTTTCAAAAGCCTGTGGTAATCTATCGCCCAAACACTTTAAAATATGCCATGGTCAAGTAAATGTACTAACTCTGCAAAGCGGTTCCTTCCAGGACTTCATTTGTCCTTCATGAAATTCTAGTTTCATTTGAAATGTCATGGGAGGGGATTCCAGTAGCAATGGCCTAACTCATTTTGTAAGAAAATTATATGTCTGTGTTATTCTTGATGTTTAGGGAGTAACTCTCCATTTATGCTTTCTTTTTCTTATGCTGAATGATCAAAACTGCTTTGATTTATGGAGAGAAAGAGAGAAAGTGTGTGCTTTCTAGAAGTCATCCTCCCTTTCCAAAGACTTACTCTTGTAAGTCCTTCTGTACACTTGCCAACTTTTGAATCCTTTAAGTAGAAAAACATATAAGAGTGATAAGGAAAAATCTTTTAATGTTTTAATAAGATTTGAATGTTTTCCTTTAAAAAATGCTCTTTCCTCCTTTCTAAGAATGATTACCACTTGCAAATCTACAACCAATTTCCATTAGTTGTTTGAGCTATTTAAAACCTCATTCTACTACAAGGTTTCTGAATGTGATCACAAGAAACTAAAAATGTAATTTGTCATCTGTACCCACTATTACATTCTGTCATTTTCCAAAGATGTGAGGAGAGTTAACCTGTTTGGATTTCTCTTTTGCTATGGATTATCTTTTAAACATTTTGTAAGATAATTGCCAGGAAAATGTGTATATATAGATATATCTCTCTATATATTTGTGGACACTCTTTAACTGTTGCAGAATATTTTTATAATCCAGAATAAATGTAGTGAACCGTTATAAGAACAAATGATTTTTTTTATTGTCTTATTATTCTTAAAGTTAGATTGAATTTAGGTTTCACAATGCCTTTATTTGAGTAAAGGTTGTTGGTATTCCTGATCTTCCTAAAACTTCAAATAATAGGAAAAAAAAAAAGTCAATGTTTAGAAGTTAATATCTAAATCAATGTATTAATCAGCCTCACTTTTTGAAGCTGGATTTCCAACAGTTATTTGACATATCCTATTAATCATAGTTAGATTTGGAAATCTATGGCATGTGGTGAGAACAAGCCATATGCTGAGATAAACTGAACTGGAGCACATCTAGGTTAGTTGGAATATGTGTGGTGTTTGAAAGCGGTATTTGATTGTTTTAAAACAAAAAATTGGTATACTGTTATCTATTTGTTACTTAGACTTACAGCTCAAAGTGTTATAAGCATAGAGGAATATCCTTTATTGAAGAATTTAGTTTATATTCATGTTTGATGGATTCGGTATCATTTAAGTACTACTTTGACACTTACCCAGATGTCTACTTGCCCTAATGCTTTAATCATACAGTAAAACCTCAGCAGGAATAACACAGAATTTCAATCGCGGTAGCAACAATGTAAAATTTCAACAGAAAATCAGCCTCCACACTACCTTCAAAACCTTTTTTAAGGACAGTATCTTCCTCAAGCAGGAGGAGATTTTTGTTGAAAGCCAAAAAAAAAGGTGCTCAGGTACTACGAGAACTGTCTTGCTACAGAATTTTCCCTGGTCTTGCATAGATGTGCATCGTACCCCCTAAAAGATTGTGTAGGGGTTGAAAACTAGGTCTTCACCAGAAACTTGGCTCATAGAGCTGTGATATGAAGGCGTATAGGGGATAAAGAGCTGTAGGCAGTTGTTACATCATTTTTGCACTCAAAAAACCTACATTCAAGTGTTTCTGCATGCCTAGAGTCCTGCTGAAGGGTTGATAATGAAGGCTGTTTTCCAGCAAAACCTTTCCCAGTGTTGGGCTGGTCTGTTTGAAAAGATTAGAGCTTTAGGCTAAAGGTAATGTGGCCAGTTGCAGGGAAGGAAAAATACGAAACTGAAAAGTTAAAAGAAAAATCCAGCTTATAGAAAAGAATAGCATTTAACATTTGTGCATGGATCATTCTTTAGATGTCATCTTTTTTTCTAGTATGATTTGACAAAATAAGCATTTCCGTTTTTTCAGTATTCTATCAGGTATAATTTTTACGGTTGCCAATGCTTTTTTTTGCTCTTGAATCTTATAGTATTTTGGGAGTTTTCTTGTTATAAACATGTCAAAAATCCATGGACCAAGTCTGTACATGTCTGAACACACCTGAGGAACCAAAGGAGTACTTGATTATAGTTGCACCTTTAAAATGACCTGGCCTAGTTCTTCTCTTGTCAGAAATGTTTGGAGGAGTTTGAAATATTGCTAACATTTTTCTGTGTTCATTTAATTCTCCTGTTCTATTTGTCATCATTCTTGGCTGCATAATATTTTTTGATTAATTTGCTGCTGCTATTTTGCAATCTTTTTTCCTGTTAGCTGATTTTTCTAAGAATATCCCATCCATAATTACCATAGCTTTGTTTTTGCTAGTAATTTTACTGTTGTTCTTTCTAGTGCCTACAGCTGTCATAATTGCTATTGTGCTTTAAAACACATTGAGATAATAAGATTTTAAGCTGGTGATTTAAAAATTAATTTATCAGAGCTGTATGGTTTTGTATTGATACTGATCAATATTGTATTGATCCTGCAAGAGAGTACATGAGGCCTCCTCCTCCTCCTAAAAAGAGCAAAGCACATTTATTCCCTTCAGTCTCTTAAACAAGCAGATAAATGCCCAGACCTGACCACTCCTCACCAGCCATTGCAAGGGGGATATGAGGATGTCCAGACACCCTGCCCATAGCTCTACACCCTCAGCCTGCAAGTATGGTGCCTCTCAGAAACCAGCATGGCCTGAAGTGCTTTCGAGATACAATCTGCTGTTAATCACTAAAATGCTAAATGATACTGGTAAGGCTCTCCTGTATAGTTTTTAAATATTTGAGTGTGGATTTGAAGGAACATACAATAGCACATTCAATAACGTTCAGTTACTTTTCAATTACTATTCAATTACTATTAAGTACACATACAGTGTTGGCTGATATTTTGCTCAGTGTTTATACTGTAGCAGGTTTGCTTGTGTAATTCTGTTTTGTAGATAGAGCAGGGGACACCTGCATTCACCTCTAAAAATTTTTATGTATCTAGATAGGGATTATATTTACACTGGAAATCCCATTTTTATTATAGATTAAGATTTTGAAAATAATAGGAGATCTGTTTATACTCTGTTTCAGTGGCAGCTGATGACTGCATGCCCCACTGTTGATAAAATAGGAGATACACGTAAAAAGAATTAGTGTTTATTTCAGAAACAGGAGACTAGAGATGGAAAACGTTATTAGATCATTCTGGCTAGTCCTGTCAATGGGGAGGTTTCTCTTCTTGAATGTTTTTCATTCTTTTCTTTATTTAGGGCAAATAATTTATATCCAAGTAATGTCATGATGTGAAGGGTATAATAGTAGAGCAGAAATAGTGTCACAGGTAATAGGATTGCCGCAGTCCCCCTGAAATGTATTTCATAGCCTCGTATCTCTTTATTTGTAGTTCAATTTCTTGATTTCATTCTGTTTTCTAACTTCTCTAAAATCATCCCTTAACTCCTAGTATTTAGTACATACTGGATGGTTTTCTTCCTCAGTAGTTATATTCTTGAAGGTTTGCTCCTTGATATCCTAAAACCTTACAATAATATCATAATTAATGGGAAAAAATATTTATTAGGGTCAAAATCTGTCCTATTAATGCTGTTGAGGGTCATTCAAGTTTGCCAAATCTTTCTGAACTTAAGTAGACTAAAAGGAGTGAATTTTACATGTGATCTTAACGGACATTTGTAAAACTATTTTGATGCCACTTGTATTGCAAGTAATGGATGCTATAACTATATCCAAAAATGAGGACAGTAACCTTTGGCTAGCACATAAATCTTCAGGTTCCTGCTTTTTTTTTTTTAAATGGCTCAAGTAATTGTACTTTCAGGACTTAGGAAAGAGGAAAGAGTATTCCTGCAATTGCCCAAAATGGAAGATTCCCAGTCAGGTCATTGTGTCTGATACTTACAACACTCTTTGACACGAGGTGTAAAGCGAAAACCCATCAAGTCCTCTGAGCAAATCCATAAACCCATTGTATCCTCATCCATATCCAGGCCTTCATGGCTGTTCAGCCAACAGCGTTTCATTTTAGAACCTCTTAGGCAATTAGCAGTCTTGTTGAGGGTGAAATCTAATCATATTTTGAAATGCAGTAGTAATGCTTTTTAGTAATATAGCTGTAAGTGGCTTTTTGTACTGAGATAAGTAGGATAAGTTGTATTTCAAACTTTCATGTTTTAAGATGAAAGTGACATTGGAAGGAGGAGATGTTACCAAAAGGCTAGTTGCAGAATGCTCTTTACTACTCGGTGAGTTACAATTCCCGTGTCTGAAAGGTAGGTCTCTTTGAACAGTGGATGAAAAGCTTAGTGAACATGAAAAACTTTACTTATCAGATTTTGGCCATGCTAAATTTGCTAAAAATTAATTAGGTATTTGATCACATATGGTAAATATATGAAAGGTCTTCCCTGAAGTATAATTCCTATAATCACCATATGCAACCTCCTAACTTATGCTACCGAAGAGTTCGGCGTACCAAAGCTAAATTTTGGCATCCTGTTCAATAAGATTCGTATTTTGATTTCCAGGCAATAGACTTTATTTGCAAGGTTTAGATTGAGGTCCCGTTCTTTTACATTGCCTGAAGTACTGAGGTGTTGTAACCATGATGAAACACTGGCTAAGCAATTACTTCCTCTGCCAAATAATGCTGTTAGTTTTCATCTATACTAAGATGTGCAAACTTATGTAATGAAATTTGGTATTTTTGCAAACCATTTGCAAATGATATGCCATTGTAATTCCTATTACATAAAAGCTTACATAAGTAGACAAATATATAGTTATGTGCTGGGAACACTTCATTAATGACACAGAGAAAGGATTTCCTGTAGAACAGATGGCCCTTGTAGTGTTAACCAAACTGTTCATCTAAACCAGCATTGTCTGGAACCTAATGCCCTCAGGCAAGGATCCGGCACAGTTGTGGAGAGGCACCAAGCAGTCATGACAGATGGTCGTGTGTTGAGGCAGTCCAAAGACCATGCATATGTACCAAGGGTGGTTGTTGAAAGCTGAAGCTCACAGTGGAGAATATTCAGTAGGCTTATGGTTATGGGCTGTCCTGGTGTCCTACTCTGAACAACATTGACGTAAAAAAGAAAAAGGCACATGAGACCTTAAATTGAATGGAAAGCAATAGTTTCTTAGCCCTTCACCCGGGTTTCACTGGGTAGATGAATGGGGAACAGAAACCTGTTTTGTTAGCTTCAGTCAGCTTAAAGAGCCTCTAAAATTTAGTCTCATCATTCTGCAGCAAGTTCAAAGAGTGACGGTAATAAATACTGAGAATGATAAATTTCCAACTTTTGAAAAGCAAAGGCGTAAATGCACTGATGCACTAATGGCTGTCACATTAATGTTTAGTGTTTCTCACCACTTTTATATATAAATCTAAATAAAATCTTAATAAGGCCTGCCTGAGGTTTCAAAGCTGAAGAATACAAAATACGTTTAAATAGTGAAGACTTTTCTGATCACGAGATTGATCAAGACACCTTCTGTATTAAGAATAGCTTCAGCTGGAGATGCTCTTGGAAAGGGGCAGGAGGCTCACCTGACTTCAACAGTTACATTTCAATCCAGTTTATGGTTGCTTTCCACATTTGAAAAACTCTTCAGCCAGGAAGAGCATAGTTTTGAGAGATACATGTGATGATAGAGCTTTCAGAGGAGTAAATAAAAACAGAGTAGAAAGAATATCAAAGCACAAAAGGGGTTAAAGTGATCTAATGAGAAACATGGTAATGGTTTGCAATGAGGAAAAGGAGTGAGCTGGAAAAATATAATGGAGGGAACTTATATGTTTAAAATTGAACTGTTTGAGACCTAGAAAGTAGCTGTCATTAGCGTTACAGTGGGGGTTTTACCATCTTTTCACAGAAAATGTTAAAGGAAGCACAGGTACAATTGCCCTTCATTTCTTTTTTGCTGCCATACAGAACTGGAGTTTGGAAGTGCCACTGCTTCATCAAGGAACCATCCCAAGAGCTAGGGATGTTCAGATTGTGGAAAGTCTTTAGACATGGCCTTTTCTACCTTGCTGTGTCCCAGCAGTCAGTGAGGGAAGACCTATTATACTTATATTTCAAGCAGCTGTAATCCATAAGCAGAATCAGGTGGGAATAAAATCTTGCAGCTTTAGAACTGCTTTGCACCATTATCCCATGGCTTGAGACCTAGCGCATTTTGTGTTTAGCTGCAACGGGCATTAATCTGCTTTTACAAGCTCTCCGTTTACCCAGCTATATTGCCATTGAAATCTCAGGTGTTACACCAGTGTAAAATTCATGTGTGAAAGGAGAATTTGACCATGCGATTCATTTTGCAGTCATTCAGGAATAATTAATATTTACAGTGAATTTCATTTGCAGCTTTCATAGTGTGTACATAAAATTACTTTTCTTTATTTAAAAAGGCCCGATACTGCAATGTATCTGCAATGCTATCTGTTCTTTAACTCCGGTGTTTACACCTCTGAACTAGCCACCTAGCTACTAGCGTGTGCATGTGAGAGAAAGTGGAATGTATCTGCAGCTGAAAAAACAAGACGAGGACTGCTCTGGATAGGGCTAGGGTTTAATACAAAACAGTACCAAAAGCTTGGAAGTTCTTTTCAAACAGACGAGTGGGTAATGTATTTGATTTACCAGATTCATGTCCAGTGTGCCTGTGTGGAGACCTGTGGCAACGTCACAGGCATGAAATGTCCCTTGGGGGAGGGAATATGTATCTGTGTGAGGTGCGAAGAAGCAGGAGAAGATGGCTGGGGAGAGGACTGAACAAGCATCTCATCTTTGTTTTTTTCAATTTGTTCTGTCCTGTGTAGAACACAATTTACAGTTGGAAAAGTAATATATATATGACACCCTGCTGAGAGAAAATGGAAGATTTGAGTTTGCTTAGTTTCTTTCAGGTTTCTGATATGCCATGCCTGGTCGATGGCACTCTCTTTCCCTGAATGGTAAAGTGTTACAGGAAGCTAAAACAGTTTTGTATGCTTGTTAGACTTTATTTATCAGTTTTCAGCTCTGCAAGTAGAAGAAAAAGAAGTTATAATGGCCAATCTGCCAATGCAAAGTGAAAATGAAACAATAATGCCTGAGGTAAAAAGAGAATTGGAAAAGGAACATCTTAGGAAACAGAAATATGTTGCAAAACAGAACTTAAAGACAAGGTGATCTTTTAATTATTACAAGCTAATACATTTAGGTATGTATTTTATATATATCTACATACAGATCTTTTTAAAGTCTATGGATCTCACAGAACTACTGCATTTTTAACATTTTAGTTGCTAAAGTAATGCCAGTAGCAGGCATTTATGTAGCAGCTTTGTCCCAAGATCTTACAGAATTTCTGATGTCATTTTCTCTGAGAGAAATAGGAATCAGCTTCCCAGAAAGAAAAGTGAAGATCCAAGGCCACACAGACTGAATCTAGGTTGTATGGCATGGATGCTTCATAGGTGCCTGCATAGGCACTTCCACCCAGTCTCCTAGACTGGAAATGAGCCACCGCTCCCCTCTAGCCTGTGTACCTGGGCTTTCCTAGCTCTCACACTTGACATGGGATTGATTTGAGTCAGGGCATCCACTCAAGAGCAAAGGGTAGGAAGCATTCCTGAACCCCGAGTATAGACGTAATTGTGAAAATCAGGGTCTGAGTCAGGAGTTCTGTTCTTCGTTCTAATCACTTGGCCGTTACTTTCCATAAGCTACTGGTTTTGCCATGAGGAACTTGTAACAGTCTTGAGTCCTCGTTCATTTGAGGCAACGGCAATTTTACCACTGATAGCAGTAAAATGAGGTTCAGACACATATGCATCGGACAAGATTGCATTTAATTGTCCACGGCGCTGGTTTTGTTACTGTTGCCAAAATGTTGCTTAACTGTTGCAATGCTTAGAAACAACAAAACAAAACAAAACAAAAAAAAAAAAAAAAAAAAAAGAGCCGACTTTGAACTTCTGGCTTAGGTTACCAAACTTTTCAATTTTTGACAGGATACTGGAAATATCTAACAGGCCCAAATAGGAGAACTTGTCCCAAGAATAGCACTGTGGATGAGCAAACCTTTGTATTTGTTTTTGCATAGTTGATGAAGAAAATAAACAGTGTTTTGCTTACTTTCAGATAATGTATGTAGTACCTGAGCAGCAGGCTGCTGAAAGAACCCTGACTGCTGAAACTGAGAAGTTGAAGAAACATAAAGGAAAGGAAAGGCAAACCACAGAAAGGTAGCAACCAAAATTTGTAAGATGTTCTTTGAAGATATTTAGGAAGCCTCTGTGTTGATTTGACGTCTTCTCTTTACGCTTTTTTTTTTCTGTCTTAGAAAGGAAGCTGAGCAAAGTAATACAATATGGAAAAAGAAATTACAGATTCTACAGAACAGGTATAGTATTATTGCATTGATAAAATACTTCAGGCCTATAGATTTTGCAAATTATATTTGTGAAAATTAAGGTAGTTATATACATTCAGTTGCCTAGTCATTAGCATTTAAGGATGTAATAGCTAGGTTTAAAAGATTGGAATTAAATATTAATGGACTGAATACTATACTGTTAACATGCTTGTAACAATGATAAACACTTTGGACAGGTCATTTTGTACAATTGTGTTAATAGTACTCAGAGTTCTTAGAAACAAAACATGTTTTGTGCGCTGTTAGACTGCATTTTCTTTAATGTCTTTCTTATGGCTGTCTTGAATGAGATTTTAAGCTGTTGATAATATTTTTTTAGCCTATTTGTTTCTCTTTGTCTTCTTTACTAGTGCACTCTTTCCCAGAATTCTTTTTCATCTCCCTTGTTTCATACTTCACCATTTTCTGTCACTACACTTTCTCTATCCCAGAATCACAGTGCTTTCTTCTGTTTTTCATGTGATGACAGTTCTCCTTTATGTGCTTTTTTACTCAGCTGGTTTTCTTCTCTGCTCTCTCCATCCTCTCTAGAATCTTCATCTTCCTTCTCTGTATTCTGAAACATATTAGCTGGAAAATACTGATTGTCAAACCCCTCAAATTCCCTCTAATCATCAAACATAATGAGTTTCTAGCAAAAGAACACAGAAACTCCCATGGAGCTCTGCTCAGAGTCTAACGGACTGGCTGAGAATTGTGGTGCTTCTAGGTCACACCACTCCAGCACCACTACTCGGGATGTGGCTTTCTGATTCACCATGAAGCTGCGACTGAAACTGAAAACCTTGTAAAGCTATGAATTCCCTTGGGCTAAAGCTGGTTCTAGTACAATTGCTGCCCATTGAAAAAACCTTATGCTGTTTCTTGGGCAAGTAGCACTTGGACAGCCAGAAGTGCTAGGACTACATTTACACCGACAAATCACTTCTAACGGTGTGGATGCTCACGTTTGTCCTTGGATCTTGGTTCTCTCTCAGCCTCAGTGTGTCTCTATTGCTTCACTCGTTCTTTTTTTGGACTAGAGCAACCAATTCCTCAAGACAAAACCCTGGAGCAGTTCTGGTTTGTTCCCTATAGGCGGTATGGATGAGATGGGACCCCCCACATAACATCAAGACACACCGCAGTGTTTGGCACCATGCTGTAAAAAACACCTCTCTCACAGGCCATGACATAGCCCAGTGCTATTTTAGTTAGAAAACTACAGACTAAGAATACCTAAAAACCACACATATGCCCCATGGCACCCAGCCTGGCACAGTATGAATGCAACCAGTCCACTCTGGAGGTCACTAGTACTGAGCAGCAGGGACAACAATTTGTGTGCCATGTCTCAGGTCTATGATTTTCTCCCTGCAGCAAAATATTTCAGTAGTGCTTCTTTATTGTCTGAAGAAACACACAAGATTGAACTCCACAGCACACAAATAAGGTGGAAGATCTCAGTAGCCTCCATTCTAACAAGAGCTGTCAGAGCTTCTGAAGTCCCTACTACGAACCTAGGAACTGAAGCCTGAAAGCCCTGGGACAAGATGTGGAAGCTGTAGGGTTTACAGCCAGAGGTAGTCTGCATGTGAGTGTGGCCTGCAACGGCAGGGTAGGAGAGCCCTAGCAGATGCCAAGTGACTTTAATGTGTTCTTGGTGCTATCTTTGCTACAGTTGTAGGGATAAATCAGAGAAACTTTAACTTCAAATTTTTAGAGTCCTGAAGGAATCTATTTAATCCTGTAAACATCGTATTTCATTCTTTCCAGGATTTTTTTTTCAGAATTTCAGCTAATTTCAAATTCATCTGGACTGATACCAAATTTTAAAGCGCAAACTTTCCCACCAGCTGCACATTCTACTGTATTTCAGACAGTTCTTTTACTGTATTTTTTTTTATCTCCGCACCACCAATCCAAGGTGTGGAAATGCAGTAATTCCTGTCCTACAAATGGCGAACTGCAGCGAAGGTACATCCATTGCGCAGAAAACTCTCTGTATTGTACTTTATGCTTGTTTAGTTTGATACGATATCGCTGAGGTCAATGGACAGCTTCTCATTAAGTTCAGTATTCATTGAAATAGGCCCCAAGTTATCTTCTGATCTGGTGGTGAGAATATGCTATGTTGATAACATAATGCCAGTATTATCTGTGGTTTTAGTAATAATGCAAGTCTCTGTAGAAAAATAAAGTTCTATTATTCTTACCAGGTCTACTTTAATGAGCATATACTGTGTTACCTCAATAGGTAGGTACTGGAAGAGGGGTTTTTTAACAGAGACCATTAAAATTAAGTAAGAGATTAATTTGTCATTTTATACATAGCTAATCATTGTAATGTCATAGAAACAGGTTAATTTTGATGAAAAGCCAGTTAATGGTGAGATATAGATAGACTATAGGAACATCTTAATTTTCGCTTCTTTTCTCATAGTTTATTAAAGAACCATACAAATTATTTTTTCTTGATAGTGTGACTGTCTGGACAGCAGATATTTGTCTTGAATTTAGACTGCATATTGTTATAATTTTATACTTATATTTTTAAAAAAATAACTATAAAATACATGAGCCCTCTTGTGGCCACAATATCTTCTATGTGTTTTATGAAATCATCAAAGACTGTGTGGCCTGGCAAATGATGTGCCTGAAAAATATCTAGAGAACATTGAATGTAAATGTGTTTGGTTAGTACTTCTAATGTCAGTTCTCTTTCATTTTTCATAACATTTAAATCCATTGAAGTTTTCACTTACATCTTTCTTAATTTACTGTTTGTAGCTAAAATGAAGTTCTGGTTTTGTAACCAGACACAAACAGGGCACAGAACTCCAAGATTTCTGGTAACTTTTTCCATTCTGCAATAATTGCCATGAAAGGTGCTAGTTAATGTAAAATGTTTTTTGTGAAGGTATTTGTTATGATACAGGTTTTTTTTTTTTACTTTAAAATCTTCATGTTTATCAATGCTTTGAGTCCTACAGGACCAAAAATGACTATCAGTCAGAGTTGTCTTTTAGTTATTACTGAACTGGAGCTGATCTCTGTGGTGATTTCAAGGCAGAAGAGACTATATTTCATTGCCAGTTATCACTCTTTCCTCGCAAATTCAAGGGAAAATAATCCAAATCACCCAAAATACATATTCTTATTTAAGAAAAATTCTTATCACTTGATACAATAGCTTTCATATTTTTTTATGTTTTCTGCATCCCTTCATTAAAAGGTCTGTTTCTGCAGTGTAATACCTTTCTTTGTAAAGAAAGGGGAAAAATTTTACAGCTGTTCAAATTACCTCATGAGCTGGACCTTGAGAAATTAGGTAGCAATTTTCATTGATTAGATAAAATATCAGCACCCAGTGGTTAAAGTTATAGTAAATTTACAGACAGGAGAAGGATGGGGGGTTAAATTCAAAGCATGTATAGTCCTGAGCGTACTCCTCACAAATTTTTCCACTGCATAAAGTCTGTTACTTTATTCATACATTTAATGTAATATATTAATGGCATTTTAATGTACATATGTCGCATGGATAGCTGAATGCTTACTGGTTATTTGCTCTAGTTTTGCTGACAGTGTTTGCTTAATTATTTCCCCCAAGGCCTGAAAAAGAGACAAAAAAGGACATTTTTTTGTAACTGGCTATTTTAAAGTCATGCTGGAGAGTATTCATTGCAATATATTAACCTTCTTCTGTATCACAGTGTTGTGGTACTTGTGTAAAATTATTTATGACACAGCTATATATATATGTTAAAGAAGTCAAACTATCAACACATCTATTTATATTTTTCTGGTTTAAACCAGCCTTTTTTCTGCTATTTTTATTTTTGTTTGTCACAATCTTTTCAGTAGTATGGAACCAGATCAAAACTGGAGTGTATTTGTTAATTTTTGCTCTGTTCTGCTGTATCTATATTTTTCCTAAAAAACATAACATACATTCATACACCAAAAGAGATGCCATATTCACAAAAGTACTTGATGTTCGTTGTCAGAATGCATCTTATCATTGCATCCTTAATATGAACTCCCAAGGAACCATTCGCAGAGTCACTGTAAGAGGAACAGAATTTAAGACTTCTGGTACCAGATACCATGTAGAAATTACGTGCACAGGAAATATACAGGCATTTGTAGAAAATACATCAGAGAAGAAGCAAAGATTAGTGAATTTAGTGAGGAGAGAAAAAAGCCAAATCTCACATTCATTACTGTGAAGTCAGGTACGTTTCTCACTTTCAAAATTTGAATGAATGCAAATATTGATTGGGCAGCAGAGCAATGGGTTATAATTCATAGACAGATTGATTTCTTTAAATAAGAGCAATTCAGCTGCAGTGGGGTTTGACCAGCCTTCTATGTTATTTTAAAGGGAAGCATCTCCTAAGATTAGCCACCGATGGTGAAAGTGCTCTGAACTTGAATTCAACTGATTAACAATCATACAAGATAGGTTGAGGCTACCCAGAATTAATGTGCTCCTGCCTAGGTCTAGCCTGTACCCAGACCTAAGCTATAACAGTCGCTCCATCACATGACAACCCTCACCAGCCAGGGAGGGGATTCAGGAGAAAGGAGAGCAGACCCGTGGGTGGAAGTGAAATAGATTTAATGAAATACCACCAACAGAGATATGCAGTTACACTTAGACTAACGAATATCCAGCTATCATAATCAACAGGAGAGCAGTCCTTGGGAGAAGCCGGATGAGGAGCAGAAACAACCCCAACCAGAACTCCCCCTCTCCCCAGCCAACCTTCCCCCTTTATAATGACCATGACTTGATGGGATGGGCTACCCCTGTAGCTCACTCAGGTCAGCTGCCCTGGCTGACTGCAAACTGCTAACAGCCTGCCTGGGATTCTGTCCCAGCCAAACCAGGACAGCTCCATCTATATTTAAGAGTCTCTTATATTTACAGCTCTCAAGTGAATATCAATCAAATGTCTGCTTCATTATAGTTATTTTGATATTTTGGAAATTCAAATTCGGTATGTTTTTTTGTTATGTATTGTGACTCTTGAGAATGCAAACAGGCTAATGTGGGTTAGTTTAATTGAAAATCTTTTCAGTCTGCATGCGATTAAGGATGAGGTGTTTCTTAGAAAAAAACTGCAACACCAGTTACTAGCACATAAATGTACATCTCTCCATGAGACAGTAAGTAAAGACAAGGCAATGGGTTATTTTATTTCATGCTTTGTTTCTATCGAAAGAAACCTTTCTAATACAAGACACAGAAGCCAGGTCGTGCCATACGATAGTGAAAATTATGAAACAGTAAGTCCAACAGAGGCAGATTGCCAGAATTGGATATGCTCAGCCACGTGCAGTACAATCTTGTGTACATAATTTGCGCATACAAACAGCACATAAGTTGTGCCTTCACTGGCATACATCACTAGCTAAACTTAACATGCACCTGCTGTGCCTGGATGAACCATGATGATAACATTTTCAGTCAGTTTGTGAATTCAGACTGTAGGCTGGCCCTTGTATCCACCTGCCAGAAAGCAGAGAGAGATGAGGAACTACAAGGTTTGGCATATTACTCGCTCTGTGAGCTACTCACATTTAAGTGCTGCCACAGCAGGAACAGCCACCCCTAAAAAAGCCATTGCTCCTTCTCTTATGCAAGGGGATACAGCAGACAAGAGTGAAATTAGGGTCCTTTTTTCCAGGGATGTTAAATAAGGGAAAATACATTATAGTCTATGTGCAGGCCTAGCACAGTCTGCTTGCTCCCTGGATCAGCAGAGAGGGCTCCATCATTACTCAGCATCCTTTGGGATTTCATTTCAGCACTCAAGATTTCAGAAGGGTCTTCAGCCACTCCTGTGGATGGGCATGCGTTAACCCAACTTCCTACTGTCTCTATCTCTACACTGCGCTTGGGGGGATTTAAGAAAATCATTTTGGCAAAAAAGAGTTAGGAGGTGTAAATGTTTAAAATTCACTTATTGTATAGCAGATGGTTGTACACGGAAGAACTACTTTTATTTCCTTCATACAGAGTTGTATGTGTTTTGTCCCCTTTTGTGCATTCTGAAGCACAGTAAGAATTTCAGGGGGAATGAACAAGGATGGAGCTTGTCAAATTGAAAACATTTTGAGTTTACCATCACTAGCACAACAGGTGTTCAAACACAGGGTTGCATTAAGATAGTCATTACATTGAAGTTTTTTCCTGATTAAAGTCATGTATCAAATTCAGTTGCAAATATATTCAACTCTCAGTGTAAAAGATAGACGATTCAGGTACGGTCAAGTTAAAACATATTCCCCTGATTTAAGAATGAATGTACAGTGATGGCAATTCCATTTTCAATTAGAGTCCACAAAATGTTGCAGCTTTTTAAAAATCTTTTATTAATGTTGATTTCTTACTTATCAGCTTGTATGTCTTGAGGTACACTTTCTTGAAATGTGTTTAGCATGTGATTAGCACGTTACTTACAGGTGGCTTGTCCTGTTTGTGTTGAAGATGACACAAGAGATGTGAAGGGACTCAGAGCTGGGTTGTATTTGCCTTCAGCCTTGGTATGTAACTTTTTTTTTTCTGAACATAAGTCCTTAAATATGTTCTGTACTTCATAACGATAACATTGTTGACAATTTTGTGAAGCATAGGATAAGACTTTTATATATCCAAACATCAACATTTATCATTTGCATAATGAGAGATTGTTTCAATAGGACAGTTTCTTAATGTCAGACGATGACTTGCTGCAGACATCTACGGAATTTACTATTTCTCTACGATATGAATTATGATTATTTACACTCATTTTGTATTATTATTTGTTTTTTAAATGTTTAACATATTCAAATTTTCTGAGCTTTTTGTTTTCAAATGCATGCAGTAACAAGTACCTGTGAAAAGCATGCCAGCTTCAGTTTTAAAGCCAGCCGCAATATTAAAAAAACCAAACACAAATCAGGTGGCTGCAATTGTAACCATCTGCGTATGAACTGAAGTGGTATTGTCCCGTTGGTCCGCAGGGCCAGCCTAAGTCTGATTCATCCAGTACTAAAATAAATGGGAAGACCAAAATGACTGAAATGAGAAATGAGTGGGCTTCTAAAGTTATGAACACCACCAGCTGCCTAACCAGTAAGAGTCTAATTTCTCTGGCTATATTTTAAGCCTAATACCTCATCCTCTATGGGTAGATTATCAGTTTACTCCAGGGGATGGAGAATTCTCTACCCAGTTTGTGAGTACAGGTAGAATCTTTGTGAGAAATATATGTCACTCAACCGGGATTATTGTTTAAAATTCTGATATTGAATGTAACATGAACATAAAGGCCTATATGATACAAGCATTTATGACAGAAAATGACAGGATCCAGGGGCCAATGTAGTGCCAGAAGATATTCAGGTGGAAAAACATTACATTTAAGTAAAGGGTAGTGAAGAATAAGATATGTTCAGATTGCTATAGGTAATTACAGAAAAGATACCAAAGTTACAAATAATGAGCTTTCCATTTTAACCTTCAATTCACATAAAGTTAATACAGAACAATTTTCAGTGAAAAGCATCCTGAAGTATCTCTTTTCGATTCTCTAAACAAGTCTCTCCAAAAAGCAAAGGATTCATTGACTTTCAGATGCTTCTCTCAGAAGAAAACATGAAAATATGTTAGCAATTTTTTAAAAAAAGTTAAATTATTTAAAAGGGATATTAGATGCTTAAGTGCTTAAAATTGTGGTATTAATAGTCTACATAGTACACTAGTGTGTCTGTTTCTAGCAGCGGTCAGATTCACTGTATCCATGATTACTTTACTTTCTTTAAATTGTTGAACTGAATAAAACTAGTTTCTTGAGATGGTGCAAATGAGCCTTATTTGTCATAACAAAACAAACAAAAAAAAAAAGAGACAGTTCATCCGTGTGAAAGGAGTTCTGAACTGTCTGCCTTCCTTTTCTGCTTTCTTCAACCTCTAATATACACAGCAAACTGCTGGTCATTTGAGACTGATCTGGAGAGTTCCTTGACTGGCTGTTACCTTCTTCCTACCACCGCTACTACAGTAACTTCCCCCTGAATTTTTCACAGACAATGAACAGAGGAAAAACAGGCATTACAGAGCCCATGAGTCTTTGGTTTTCCAAGTGCAATCTGTGACTCCATCCCATACCTTCATGCCAAATGTTATTTAGCGGTCTTCTCTCTTACCAAAGTCTCAGGGGAAGAGGGAAGCTATGGGGCTTCAAACAAAGCATAGTGAAAACAGAAATGCAACTGCGTTCAAGAACTTGTGGAAAATTATCTCCATTCTCTAACAAGCCAGAAGCCTGTTCCAGCTTATGGAATAGTAGTACGGCCTTGTTTTTATTCTTCAAACCTGTCACTGTTACTGAATATCGGCTGAATGAAGAAAAAAATTTAGACTTCTTTTTTCTTTTGAGATACTGAAAGGTGGTTGGCTGAACTGTGACTGCTGCGGTAGAGAGAAACCACACTTGCAGCAGCAAGGTTATCGGGTTTTGCTGTTGGGTTGAAAGAATTGTTGCTAGCTTCAGTGGGGCAACATGGAGCACAAAGGAAGATAACGAGACTGAGAATATTCCCATTTCTGAAGTACTTCAGCAATCATTCCCTTAACAAGACCAGCTTTTCTGCTCATCCTGTTCTGATGATGCTGAACGTTTATGAAGCTATTTATAACACTCATAGCTACTTTGTAAATGCCTGCTATAAGCTATTTCAGACCTCCTGTGTACCAAGAGATCAGGTTATGTTTGGAACTTGTTGGAGTACACGAGGTGACTGACTCGGGTAGAGAATGAATTGTTCCCACTGTTCACAGGACCCACCTCTGGTGTCAAAGCACAGTCTAGAGCGTAAGATGTTCATATGCCTTGCTCTGATTTTTTAGTTTAAAGAAGCAAACTATTTTTCGCTAAGTAATAGTGGGAAATGTTCCTGTAACCTGAATTCTTCCACTGAAAAATGCTTCTAAGGTCTGAGAAACCTTGAGTTTCTACATGCCACTGGTTTTCTTTGGTGTTGTGCTGTGTTTTGGCTTTAGCACTTTTGAAAGAAAAAAAAAAGGCATTAGTTAGCCAAACAAGAACATTCACTGCATCATCAATTTTACTGAAGGAAAACATGCCCTGAACTAGAGAAAATTATTAGAAACAAAGTTCTTGATTAATTTCCTTCAAAGTAATCCTAACCCTGATACTTAAAAATGAGTAGAAAATAGTTAGAATAAATTCATCAGTTCAGTTATGCGAAGGAGTGTATTGAAAAATGTGACTCAACAGAAGACTCCTCCAACATATAGCGGTGGTGTTTTGTCTTCTGCGTAGAACTTGGTATCTTTCTCATGAATAGTTGATGAGAATGTAGAGAGTAACATCCACATGCATAATTGAAGCTATACAGAAGTAATTGTTCTAATTACCAGTGCTGTAGATCATCCCAGTTATAGACCTGTACCGCTGGGTGATGTCTGCTCTACAGGTTCCCCTCAAAGAAGATATAGGATATTCTGAAGGAATCCTTGATATTTTCAATGACTCTTCTGCCCTGCGACGTCTCTTCTTGACAGCTGATAAACTCTGTGTTGAACATTCTGTAGTAGCCAACCTCAGCCATCCTTCCATGTCCGAGTGAATTAGGCGGCGTCCTGTCTATTTGACCATATGACTTTTCTGTTCAGTACCCCTACACCCTCTCTTGGCATGGATACCGCTGCTGCTGGAATGAACAAGGCACAAAAGGTACTAAGAAAATGAATACTTTTTAAAGAAGAAAAACCCTTCTCACCCCTTCCCGATTTTGAGTATTGACGGACCTAGTTTTAACTGCAAAAGACACTTGCAAATCGCTATACTTTCCTCTCTGATGGGATTATTGCTGCAGGCTTTCTGTCAAGATTTTGAACGTTCAACTGTCGCAGTATGTATGAATAGAATTCAAGTGATGTAAGTGGCTTCTTTGCAGAATGTCTCATTTACACATACGTTATTGCTGATGTATCGATACATGATGCTGCATGTGGGAGGAACTCCCAGAGTCCTTATTCAATATTGACTGCAGAACTTTCTCTGGGGGTATGCAGTACTCGGAGGCACACTGCTTGGGTCACAAGCCATATGAACGTGTATATAAGCACACAGCAGAGGAAGAAAGTTATCAGTAACTCGTTGTCTTCAGATTAATTCCTTTCATGTGTGTATGCAGGTCCCTATGGTCCAACCCACCCTCCTACCTCACCTGCTCAGTCCTTTGAAGACTCTTAAAAAAAAAAAACTCAACCAAACCCCAAGCAGAATGCTCTCTCCCAGGGCTTATGGTGTGAGCCAAGAATGAGGAAAGGGCTTCATTCCCAGTCTTGAGTTCTTGGGTTTGTATGTCTGCAGTAACAGAGAGAGTGTCTTAACAAGTAGCAGCCAGTCAGAAAACAGAGGTTACTGAAAGAAAATTTTTAATCTATTAAATGCAGTAGATAGTCTGTCCAAAACTGGACGAGGATTTACTCTTCCAATAATAAAATGAAGTTGCTTGATCTGCTTCAAATCGTCTGATCAAATGTTCAGGGAGAAAAACTCTGGTAATAGTATGTTCGAGCTTTCCGAGGAAATACACTCAGAACACTGCTACTCCACTTCAGGAAATAAATGTTTATATGTTACAAATTTAACTGGTTTTAAAATTGTCGGTTTTATGTCAAGAATAATGAGCCAGGATTTCTTTTCAAGATACTGAAGCCCTCATAACAGGTGCAAACATAAAGAAATTCTTCAGGTGGGTGATTCCTATTTGAAATACCCTTGACTGATTTTATTGCAAGCTGTCAACTTATCGAAAAATTATTGACATTGGTTCATAAAATTTCATTTAGTGAAACGAATGTGAATTTCTTTTCTAAAATGGTGAAGTGCATCGTTTTGATGACACTGGCAAGCAGTGTGCATGTGAGACCAGTTTCAGTGCTCTGTGCCAAAGCACCAGCGAAATCATCTCTTGGTTGCATCCACATCAGTGAATTGCATACATTGAGGCAGAATTAGTTGCGGTAAATCTCAGGTGAGATCATTGCCTGGAACTTCTTCAGCTTGGGAAATTGCTCTTAAAAGAAGAAAATGACACAATGCTTTAATGCATGGGGGTTTTCGGTGAATAAGTTTGATGATATTTAATGAAATAAATAATTATTTAAGCAAAGATGTGAGAAAATAGGGACTTAGGAATGTATGAGAATTAAAGCAAGTAAATTTTGGGAAGTGAACTGATTTATCTGTTCTTGAAGTTCCCGAATTTAGGATTCAAGTGCTGCATCACTTCCCCCAGCTGTCTGCCTCCACATGCAAGTTTAATAATACAATAGGGATTTATAGTAAAAGTAATTGTCACTTTATTAGATTCTTGTCCTGGTTTTGACAATTCTTTATTTCCATACATATATCATTTTGTTTGAAATGTGTGATGTCTAATCTTAAACCTTTTTAAAGGTAAAAGAGAATATCATATTCTAGTTTAACGTCCCACAAAACACAATATTTTACAGACGCTTAGGAGACCTATTAAACCTCTTTATCCCAGACAGATTCTAGCTCACGCACCTGCCCCCACCTCACCTCTATCTTTTTTCTTTATTCAAACAGAACTTTGTGAATCCTTCCCCACTTTCGAACATCAGTCACAGGTACGAGCTGGACGTGCAGCCTTACTGGTGTCGTGCCCCCCCCCGCCCCCCCCGGCGGAGGCTGCTTCAGGTTTCCGGGAAGCGGTCGGCCGGCGATGGGCGTGAGGAGAACACGCACCCGGCGTGCCGGCAGCACGCGGTATAGCGGGGGGACAGTTCAGGAGAACGCGGTGCGGTGCCCGCTGCAGAGCACCAGGCAGGGGCAGTCGCTGCCCTGCGGTCCCCGCCGCCCTCCCCGCCAGCAGCGAACGGCCGGGTCTGCCCCGCTGCTGGGGGAACCGAGGGCGTGTTGGTGCCCCAACGCCTGGGACGCCGTCGCTCTCCCAACGCCGTCGCTCTCTCCCGGCGCCGTCGCTCTCTCTCCCAACGCGAGTCCCGGGCAGCGAGGGAACGGCGCGACCGTGCCAACGGCAGCGGCACCGGGCGGCCGCCGCAGCGGCGTTTGGAACGGCCCCGGTCACCTCCTCCGAGCGCGGATGCTCCTCACCCCCCGACCAGCATCGACTCTTCGAGCTCCAGCCCCGCTCCGGGCAGCGCCCCGCGGCCCCCGTGGCCGTTCGGCGCCACCGACACGCTCCGTGCCCGCCCTGCCGGCCCCGGGGCGGCGGTTCAGGTCCGGCCTGGGGAGCCGAGGCCCGGTGCTCCCGGGAGGGTGCCCGCGCCTCCGACGGCGGGCGGTGCCCCTCGCCTCCGGCCGCCTTTTGCTCTGGAAGTGCCCGCCGAGCTGTGCGCTTCAACCTGGGCCGGCCCGGGTGGCCTCCCATGTGGACCGGGCTGAAGCTGAGAGTTTTGTCTGGTTTTTTTTTTTTTTTTACTTTAGTCTCACTTCAGCGAGGAATCTGAGGAATGTATAAATTGCAGCACTAAAAAAAAATACGCATATAATAACTTGGACGCATTATGGCAGGAAATGCTGAAAATCTGCGCCTAGAGGCACCTCTCAACAGCTGAAGGAACTTGCCCAGGGCCCAGGATCCCTCAGAGCCTCTTACTGAAGTGGAAGAGCTCCACTGGGTTCAGTCGTCCCGTTACGGGATAATCCCTCAAAGCAGCTGTAAAGCCATCCCGCCCGGGTCCACCGCCTGGTAGGCGGACTGATAATTACCGCTGTAGAAAACTCAAAACAGTTGTAAACTATATTTCACTCAAACTTACAGCTGCCACTATGAAGTGATGATGCATAGAGATCCACCAAAGGAAGTGTGCGACACTGGAAGGTGAAGTTTTGCCACAATATTTACTCTCTTCCTTGTCTAAAGATGATAAAACCGAACACCTAAACACGTCTATGCCTTCCATTGTATGGCATCCGCTGCTGTTGATTTTTATGTACCCAGGGAGAGTTTTCTCACAGTCCGGTGTTTGCATCTATTGACTTTGTAATCTGTAGACAGACTCTTAATGAGCAGAAAAGACAAGAATCTCAGAGATAAAACCTTGGAATAACAGTGAGCCTTTACAGCTTGTCAGTAAGAGAAAGCTCAAACACAAATATCTGATTTACAGAAGTAACACAACTTATTTTGATAGATTACATTGTTTCTGTTTCAAATTACTCTGTCAATCTTGGAAGAGGTTAAGAGGTCATATTAAAAAAAAAAAAAAAAAAACAACGCTTGAAAGGGCTCTTTCAAGGGATTTTTCATAAATTTCAAACCCCTGCCTAATTACTTGTGATGATGCGTAAGCTCTACTTTGCTTGCCAAATATGCTGATTCTGTTAAACGTTGTTTTACAAATCCCCTCAAATAGGCAGGAACGGGATCACCCCTCTATACACGGACTGAAGTGTGGTGATTTGCCCCACACAGTAGGTCCTGACAGATTTTCATCACACCTTCATTTCCAGTTTGATCTCTTTTCCCTGTCGGGGGAGGCTTTCTCGTTGTTTCGGGCTGCTTTGCTTGAGAGTAGAGGAGGCCGAAAATGATGTGGGCTTTTTAAGCAGAAGTGAGGTCATGGCTGGGAGCCGTCTATATCGACCACTTCTAAAACAGCCGTTGCCCAACAAGAGGTGGGGAAGGAGAAGGGTTGGGGTCTAAAATGATGAGGCAAAAATCCCCCTGGTGCTTGACGTCATTCCTGAACCGCGACACAACCCCCCCACACCGGGGAGCCTGTACGCAGGAGATGAACCCCTGTCTTCCTCCTATACACCACCCCCGTGGTGGCACCAAGGGCCGGGGAGGACACCTGTCCCCTCGGGCGCCTCGCCGCCGGGGTGCGCTCCGCGGGGCTGCGGGAGGGCCCCGGTGAGCCTCCCTGGGCCGCCCACGCCTACCGTGCCGTGCCGCGGCTCCGGCCGGCCGAGCGCCATCGGGGCGCAGCCAGCGCGGGGTCGCCGGGCGGCATCGCTGCCCCCAGGCTGCCGCCCCCCCCGCGGCGTGGGCCGGTCCTGACAGGTCGCGCCTCGGGCAGGCCCGTGGGAGGTTTTGCCCGGCGAGGAGGCGGTGGAGTCCGGGCGGGTGCTGGCCACCAGCCCCGTCCGCCCCGTCGGGGGCCGCGCCGGCGGTGTCGCGCCGGGGCGCGGCAGCGGGGTGTTGTTCGGTGGGTGACACGGGGGGCGGCGGAGCGGAGCGTCCTCGCCGCTCGTAGGCCGGCCAAGGCCTGCGGGGAGCGGCGGCTCGGCCCTGGAGCACCGGCGCTGCCGCTCCTGCCCGCCGCGCCCCGCTTCTCCGAGAGGCTGCGTCCCCCGGCAGCCGGCAGCACGAATAAATTACAAACCCGCATTTCATGTTAGTGACTCTTTAAATGGAATTTTTCATTCAAACTTTGTCATTAAAATAGAAAGGCCTTTTGGTTGTGACCATACAAGCATAATAAATTGTATATGTTTGCGATACTGAATGAATCTTGCCCATATGCTGCACTGCAAGGCTACATGAATGAAGCATTTACCAAATCAGGCCCACCACATTAAACAGAAAAACAATCTTTATTCATGGTAACTTATCAGTTTCAATTAATCAACCTCAACAATGGAAATTCTGATGTGTTCAAGCAACTTGAAAGCAATAGGTCATCTCCAGGGCAGCCATGTTGTGTCTTTGTGCCTATGGTTTCAAACAAAGCAACATCTCCAATAAATGTACATCCTCACACACAGATGTGTGTCTATATGCGTATAAACATCTAGGCGCGCCGAGGCCCGCGGTGTACATGCACGGCTGTACGTAGAAGTGTTTATTTTTTTGTCATACAAAAAGTAATTGTTTTCTAGTATTTTTTTTTTTGAGCTCTGCAAGTTTAAACAAAAGAAAAGAAATTTCCATTGGATGACCATCCTTTCAGTTTCTCTGCTGCTATGTGAATAGCATTGTGCAAACCATTCCAATGGTATTGAAAAGGGGTAACCATTGGTTTGATTTGGTTACACGGTTTCGTAAAGAGCTCCCTCCCACTGCCTTAGGGTCTGTGAAAGGTCCGTGACCTGTTTAGAACAGCCAAGTGAAATGTCATGTCGCCCCTCCCAAATGGGAGTATCTGCATTCATTTGATCAGTATAAAAAATGATTGGGGATGGCGAGATCAGGGCTTTTGAATTGCAATTTATAGCAGTTTACAAAAATGCACATTGTTGGAAAAGAAAACATGGAAGTGTTTCTTTCTAAATTGCATTACCTGTGAAATGTCATTAGTCTTTTTAGGATATCGCATCCTATTTTTTATGATCTCAGAGGGACTTAAATGAAGAAGTTGATTGTTTGCTTGCGATGCGAAAGCATTCCGCGGTACCTATAGCCATAGTTTTACCATCAGCTGCTGGGGCAACGCTCCCCCGTTCCTCTCCAGGTTGCGCTGGCAGCTCTGCTGTCAGCGCTTGGCGGTACCGTGTATTTCACGAGATCTTGTCATTTTAGCGAAATGACACGAGGCTGCCGCTTTCGGGGAGGGCGGTTTGTTCGTGTACAGGGCTCAGCATCCCCCCACCTCCTGCCGAGCGCTTTGGTCGCTGCCACCTTGTCCGGGGACGGATTCACTGACCGCTTAATTTGTTACTCCCGCAATTGTCCTTCGCCTCCGAGAGCTAAAAAAAAAAAAAAAAAACCAACAACAACAACAAAAAAAAACCAAACTGAAAGACGAGGGAACAGCTAGACTTGTTTTAAACTATCCGCCCTTGAATTTGTCGCCTCTCGCACGCCATTACCCTGGGGGGCTGCGCCCTTCAGTCGCTCCTGGGCACCGGGCAGTCCTCCCTGCCCCTTCCCCGCCCTGTGACTACCATCGGCCCCGTACTCTTCGGCGCTGCTTTGGGAGTGTCGGCCCTGCCGGTCATCAGTGGCACCGACGGGACAAGGCGAGGGGCAGCGTCCCCACCTCCCACCCCCCGGACTCGACGGGGTGCTCTGGGAGCGATGCGAGACGGAGAAAGGCGCTGGGGAACGAAAAGCGAGGGGGCGTGCGAGAGGCGAAAGCGGGGGGTGAATGTGTCCCGGGTCTGCCCGGGACGGGGGGTGCCCTTGGCTGGACTCGGGCCGGGCCCCGAGAGCGGGGGCGCGCGGGGACGCTGGCGGCGGGGCCGGCAGACGGGGCGGGCGGCCATGGGCTGCTCCTCCTCCTGCTGCCGGGGACGGGACGGAGGGCGAAGCTCCCCCCACCACCTCTCTCCCTCACCTAGCAGGGGACCCGCCGCCAGCAGCTCAAGAGGTGGCGGCTTGCTCTGAAAATCGCCCCCTGCGCCCCTGGCCAGCTCACCGAGGCCTCCGCCAAGTTATCCCCGGGACTCTCCTCCCCGGCCCAGCCTGTGTGTTTAGGGCCTCAACGTCGCTCGCCTAAAGGCGAAACCTCGGTAAAATACGGCCCCCGCCTCACCGAGAGCCTCCGGAGCGGCACCGCCGGGGCGCACTGCTGCCGCGGGGACCCCGGGCAGGTCCTCGCAGGCATGGGGGGGCTGCGAGGGCAGCGTGTGTCCCTGTGTCCGCTCGGGCCGAGCCGTACCCCGGAGCGAGGGGAGCTGAGGGGCCGTCGCCAACGCCGGGCAAAAGTTCGACGGTATTTCCACAACTGCGCCCACTAGGTCCCGGCAGAGATGCTCTTTGTAGCTGTCGCCCACGGTTGAAACGTTTAAACGGGGCAGATAAATTATTAGGAGCAAAAGCCCTGAGCAGCTTAATTGGGAAAAACAGTCCCGGTTCCAACCAATGTCCGTACAATTGCACACTGCAGTCCACCATTATTCGAGCTTCATCTACTATGCACTATATACCACCGTCTCCAAAGGATTGTTGCCCTAGAAACTTGTTTTAAATCTCCAGCTATATATCAACACCTTGTTTTAGCAGTCCTTGGCTGAATTACAGTTACACAGTTTGGCGCTTCTTTCAAATTTCCTCCCATCAGTTTGGCCAAAGAAAGGAATTTTTCTCCTTTAGAAATGAATTGGCTTAATTAGTAAGTAGATTAATGGCAATTGCTGGTGAGTTGGTTTCCAGCAGAGTTTCACCAGAGAGGGTTAATCGGAGTCAGGTCTGGAATCTTTCCCAGAACTGGCTGCCAGCCATTTCCGTCAACCAATCAACCCCGTAAACAAACGCGCCATCCGCTGAAATGGAGTTTATTTCTTACTGTCATCCCGCTGGAGTCATTGCCCCAAACAGCCGCCACCTCGTCCTGGGTCTGAAATGGATCGCCCTGAACCCGCGGCTGCTCACTTCCAGCTATTTCCCCAAATACTTGGAAGTGTTTCCCCGGCAAGAAAAGATTTGTTGGGCGCATGGGCATTCAATAAGCACGTAACCTGCTTTCAGCAGCCTCCGGGTGCGATTTTTCTCTTCTAAGAGAAAGCTGATAAGTCGAGGCAAAAACAATTAACATAACAGGGCGACCCAAAAATCTTTTCCAAAGTTTCAAATACGGGGTAAGCAAGAAAAATATCAGCATAGGCTTTGATATCTTTTTCAGCCTTTCCACTTATTTTTTTTTATACCGATAAAACGCATTCATACTTCCACTTGCAGCTGCATTAGTCTTGCGAAAAAAAAAAAAAAAATCCCTGCTGAGAAATGCATATAATAGGAAAAACAGATCGGCTGGACAGCAGCGTAATTAATGCCAGAAAGGGCTGAGGCCGGTTTCATAGTTTGTCTTTTGAGGATATCAAGACGAGACCTGGTGAAAAATGACGCATGCTTTAACATTTCAGAAAGCTGGCAACTAGCAGCGCTCCCCCCCTCCGCCCCTCCTTTTTTTTTTAACTTTATGCCTCCGAACAAAGGGGTCGGCAGAACTAGCTAGGTTGTAATGAGTTCTGTGTCCCTAGCACATTAAGTGCATCATGGAAACATATTGTATCGAAATAGTTTGGAGGAGAATACTGGGGATGAAAGAGAAAGGGTGCTTTGATCAGCTCCCTGGGGTCCTGAGTGCGCGCAGACCGGCTTGCAAGGACTTATTCAGCTCCAGCGAGACACACTTACAACGCCATTCAAAGAAATTTGCATATCTGTAATTTATCACATTTGTCCCCAACATTTTTGCAAGGTAAATAAAAGTTGGCTGAATAAAAAATATCAATCATCACAGAGTGAGGGAGAGCGGGAGCGGGAGAAGGGCGAAGTAGTTGTTTAACAAGACTCCGGTCGGAAAACTTTTGCTGAACGCGGGGTAAAACCCACCCCGGAGCGTTTTGCAGTTTTATTTCAAGCCAGCGACCGCCCGGGTGTCGGCGGCCGAAGCTCCGCGCCCCGACACGGCCCCGCCCGGCCCGCAAAGCCCGGAGCTCCGGCACTCCGCGCCCCCCGGCGCAGCACCGCGCAGCGCCCCGGCCCCTCGGGTCGCATCCCGGCGGCCGCAGGCCCCCGCAGAAACGTCTGGCAAAGCCCAAGGGGGGGAGAAGGGGAAGGAAGGGAGCTAAAAATACAGCGCCGGGGAGGGCACCCCCGACGGCCCCGCGCAGGGTCTTGCTCGGCATCAACCGGCGGCGGCCACGCCGCCACCGGCATCTTCAACTTGACCTTGGCGAGGGCTCCGCGCCTTCGCCTCATCTGTCACCCGCGCCTGGTGACAGTGATGCATTTCGCGACATTGTCGGGTTAGGGCACGGGGAGAGCCGTCGGGGACGGGACGGGACGGGCTGGCGGCGGAGTGGGCTCTGTGTCTCCGGGCGGTGGTGGGGAACAAAAGTCATAGCGAGACGCCTGTGCGGCTAATTCCGTGAAAGGCGCGTCCCGGTCCCCCCCGCGGGAAGGTCAGTGTTGCGGGCTGCGCTCAGCCGAGGGGGGGCTCGCACGGCTCCGCGCAGCCCCCGGCCCCGTCGACCGCGCCGGCGGGCGCGCCCAGTCCTGACATGTCCCGAGGGGTTCGTGCTTCCCCTCTTCTTCCCAAAACTCTGCCGGCCCGAGGCCACCGGCGGCGGGCTGGCAGCAGAGGGGATCTCAGAGCCGTGCTGGGACCCGCAGGGGCGCTCCCCGCCCTCCCCTTCTCGCTCCGGGACACTCCTCTGTTCCGCGGCGAGGGGCAGCACTCCAAGCCCTCGCCCGGGTAGGGATCGGGGCCGTCGGGGATTCCCGTCCCGCCCCGGGGGCGTCCCCGCCCGCCATCCGCGGAGGAGCCGTACGCCCCGGGGCCGGGCACCGGCTCTGGCCCGGTACATCGCTCTTCCCGGGGCGGGAGCGCGGGAGGATGGGGCGGTGAGTGGCCGTCCCGAACCGGCCCTGGCCCCTGGCGCACTCTGGGGGCAGGGCAGCCGTCGGAGTTCCCGGCGGAGACACTGCCCAGAACGGGAAGCCGCCTCCGCCCGCCCTACGAGTGCGGAGCCCCGCCGCCGAGGGCTCCTCTCCGCCCGTCCCTCTCTACCGCGCTCCGCGGGGGCGGGGGTCTCGGGGCCCGTCGGGGCGCGGGGCGGTGGCGGCGGCATCCGCCCGCCCGTGTGAGCCCGCAGCGGCGCCTCTCCCCGGGGAGAGGGCAGCCTCCGCCCGGCGGGATGGCGGGCTCGGGCCGCGCCGCTCCAACCGGGGATCGCGGGGTCGAGGGGACCGGGGCGGCCGTGGTCCGGCCGGGCCGGGCAAGGCAGGGGCGGGCAAAGCGGCCGAAGCCTCTCACCGCCCCGGGGACGCCCCGCGGGGCGTCCGGAGCGGAGCGGGCGCGACGGGGCCGGGCCTCCCCTGCCCTCTCCAAGCCGCTCGGCGTTACAGGTTGCGCGAAGCAGGTGCACGGGGAAAGCGAGACTTCGCGGCGGGCAGGGACGGCGGGCGGAGGCTGGGAGCGCGGGAGCCGGGGCGGGAAGGGAGGCGGGCGCCCCTTACGGGCCCCCCCTGGGGCCGGCTCTGCGCCGCCCGTGCGGGCGCCGCGCCCCGCGGCCGGAGAGCCGAGCGCTGCCTCTGGAGCCGCCGCCGCCGCCCCAGGGGCCGCCCGGGGGGAGCCCCGCTCCTACCGGCGGGGACCGCCGCCAGACGGGGCCCGGCGGCGCGGCGCGGCGGCCTCTCGCGGGGCCCCCCCCGGGGCCGCCCCCAGCGCTGTCGCCGGGCCGGGACGGCGCCGCCCTCGTCCTCGGGGCCGCCCGGTAGCCGGGCCCCCTCTTGGAGACCTCCATGCGCAACGCCGGGCCGGCGGGCGGGAGAGCCCCGCCGCCGCCGCCCGCCGCCACGCTCCGGGGCCCCGACGGCGGCGGGGCAGTGGCGGGGGCTGCGGCCGGGAGCCGCCCCCGGCGCGGAGCCGCCCCTCTCGCCTCCTCCCGACTGCAGCGGCGGCGCGGGGAGCGGCGGGGAGCGGCGGGGCGCACGCGCGCCGGCGCGGGGTCCGTCCCCGCGGCGAGGCGCGCGGCGGCGCGGGACGCGGCAGCGGCGCGGGGCCGGGACGGGCGCGGATGCGGGGCGGGGGGGAGCGGCGGCGGCGCTGGGGGGGCCGGGGGGCGGGCACCCCTCCGTGCTCGGCAGGGCGGCCCCCGGCGCGGCAGCGGCGGCGCTCTCGTCCCCGCCGGGCGGTCTCCGGCGAGGCCAGCGGCCGCCGGGCGCGCCTCGGCTCGCCTAGCCGCAGCCGGAGCCATTCATCCCACGCCCCTTTGTTCGCCCTGAGAGTAACGCCGTGAATTAAAAGAAATGACAATATTTCGTATCTGCTCGCCCGGCCAGGAGAAGGGCCCTTGAGCCTGGCAAAAATCAGGCGGATCATTCATCGTGCCACCCCGCACCTGTGGGCTTGGCATTGAAAACCCCGCGGACCTCTTCCTATTCAACTTAATTATTCCCCCAAGGCGCACAATGGTTGAAATGGAGCAGGTTGGAGTCTGTTTATTGGTCGTAAATGTTTTTCTGAAGATCTTCTGAATCTCATTGTTAGCTCGTTGTTTGAGGCTGCCCTCTTTCTTTCAGACGAGAGTAGCCTTGGACTTTTCAATTTTCAATCGTAACATCTGCTTAATCGTACGGATCAAAATATGGAGACACAAAACATATGTAATGGTTGATTTGTTAAATCCTGGTAATGAGTTATTAACAAGGGAAAACAATAGGGCAGGATGGTGAGAGCCTTATGGTAACAGAGTCACTTTATGTAACGCCTGACGTTTCCCTTCTTGATAAATGGAACTAAGGTCTGAGCGCCAGGTGATAGCAAGAAAATCAATGTCTTTAGGGGCCGGCACTGAGACTTTTTTTCTATGTGAAAAATTAGGAGACATAAAATTTAATTGGCTGATCAGGGGAAAGCAGTGAGCTTAAGTTTAATTGCCAGTAGGCTCAGCGAGGGAGACAAAACAAGATTTGGGCCTGTTTGTTTGCTTGCATCCCAGCGCCGAGTCCAAGTGTATCGTTGAAAATGTGTTTTATTATAACACATGTCATGCTTTACAGTTCCCATATTGTGTAAAGACAATAGTTAATGGTACATTAAAGACAAGCAAACCATGCCAACACGTCTTGGACACATTGTAAGGGCCTCTCTCTTTGCTCGCTTTAGGCAGCTGCAGTCCAGGACCCAGAAGCACAAAAAGAACAAGTTTGAAATACCAGGTGCATCCGAGAGAACCACGACAGGGATTGATATGTTATAGCCCAGGACATGAACCTAGCAATAAAGATATCATTGCGATTGTTTGCGGCTTCCACGCCATGTAAAGCCGGAGGCGCTGGAGCAGGCTGCTTTCTGGCAGCGGAGGCTCTGCCTCCCCGGGCTCCCCCGGCGCCCTCCGCCAAACCCGAGCACCTGTTGGCCAGACCCCGGCCCCGTCGTGGGAATCGCCTCCCGCCCACGCTTCCAGGTCTCAGCAGCGCGGTTTGTTGTGGAGTTATTTAGGACCATTCCCACCGGCTGCGGGGATGCTTTGGAAAGCGGGAGGTTTACCAGGGGACACTCAACTGGTGTTTGTTCGACCTCGCAGCTGGTACTCGGTGCCAGCGAGAGATGCGTGAATGAAAGAGGGATGGTGAGATCCCGGGCTGGGGAGGCTTCACGCCCCGCGCCTCGCAGGGCGCTGGCCCGACTGCCGGCAGATGAGAGGCCCTGGGAACCGCGGCGGGACGGGTTCACAGTGCCCGCGGCAGCGCCCGCCTGCGCGCAGCGCGGCTCGGCCGCACGCTCGGCTTCCCACCGCCGGGCGAGCGGGCCGCTGCCTCCGGGCTTTTGGGCTTGGGCGGTGGGGGCTGCCGTTGGTTTTGTTTTTTGGGGGGGTTGTTTTGTTTTGTTGGGGGTTTTTGTGTTTGTTGTTTTTTTTTTTTTTAAATGTGGGATTGTCCGTTTCGGACCATTAAATTGTCGTTTCACCTCGAGGATCACGAGTGACGCCGGTCCCGGGAGGACAGCATCAGCCCGCACCCCCAGTGCCCGCGCCTCCCTCCTGGGAGCCTGCGGGAAGCGAGCAGCCCTCAAGTGCCTCTAACACCCCCCACCCCTCCAGGCGGGGCTGGGGATTTCCCCCCCGTTTTGTTCTGTCCTGCCCCGCTTTGCAGCCCCCGCGGTGATGCGGGGGGGGGGGGGGGGGGGGGGGGGGCGGTCCCGGGATGCAAGCGGGCCTCCCCGTCCCCCCGGAGCGCCGTCGAGGCAGTGCGGCCGCGGAGGGGCGGCCCCCGCGGGAGCCGGTGCGGGGTTTCAGGCGGGTGGGAGCGGGACGGGAAGGCGGGGAGCCGCTGCGCGGGGCGCGCCGGGGAGCAGCGCTGGGAGGTGCACGATCACCGCGGTGTGTGTGTCCCCCCTCCCCGCCCCGCTCACGGCCGCGGGGAGGAGCTGGGGGCAGGCGGCCGGGGACGGGGGGCTGCGTGGCTGTCTGTCACGCCTGCCCCACGCTGGTCCTCACCGCGCCCAGCTGCGTTCCCCGCCAGCAAAACCCCCCCAAGCTGTCGCAAAAACTGCGAGCCGGGCTTGCGGGTCCCGCCGGGTCCCTCCGGGCCGGGGGACCTGCAGAGGCAGCACAGGCACTTTCCTCCTGCCCTATGCGGCGGGATTTTGTCGCAGGAGCGCGGCGCTGGGGTGAATGGATGATGAGTCAGTCAAAAGGAGCTGTCAGTCTCTTTGAAGATTGCGTTTAAAGGGACTTGCCAAGTCAAGACGGGAGAGTGACAAGATAGAGACCCTGGTGTTTTACATGCGAAGGCCGGCTCTTCCGCTTCATCTGCACCATACTAAAGGATGTGTTGAAGCATTGAATCACAAAAAAAGTGGCACGCCAAAGAAAAGGTGCCACATAACAATGATTGTAGTGTTTTAATTGTGGGGGACCGCATCGCCAAAGCCAATTGAGACGGACGGGGCTATACACAGAAGGAAACGGTACAACACTTCCATAACTTATAATTAAGCTGAAGTCCGACTAACATTTGACTTTCTAATGAGTGTAATGAGATTACATGCCTGATGGAAGCATTTGTGCAAAAGCGACTTTCTGTGTTTAATGAGGTCCTAATACAGGACAAGATCGAATTATAGGTCGGCTCCTTTTCTCGCTCAAAGAGCTCCGTTTAAGTTCAATGACACCGGTGCCGCCCGCCTCCCGCCCGCCGCCGGACGGGGCGAGGCTCACCGCCGGTCAGCCTCGCCGGCAGCCCGGGCTCGCACGAAAAGTGAGCAAATAGATAAGCAAAGCCCCCCCCGTCGTCGTCGTCGTCGTCGTCCTCCGCCCCCCCCCCCCCCCGTCGTCGTCGTCCTCCCCCCCCCCCCCCCGCCGGCCTCGGCGTGTTTGTGTGGGTAAGTAGCTCCTCTAATTGCTATTGGAATAGATCCATGCCATCCGCGCTAGGGAACTAAATGTGTCTAACTAGGTTAATGCAATTAGCATGCATGCAACATATTGCTCCCACTTTGCGGCAGCTTTCAAAAAAAAAAAAAACAAACCGAGAGAGAGATGTACAGTATATGATGAGTAATAATTACACCTCGGCTCACCCGGGCCGTTCCCATCCGCCTGGGCACCGCGCGGGGACAGCTCTGCTCTGGCCGGGGGCCGGGCCGGGCATCTGGGGCTCTCCCGGGGGCCGAGCCGTCGGGGCTGAGCCGCCGGTGCCACGGGAAAATCAGCACCTGCGGCGCTGGGCCGAGCCCCCCGCCCCAGCCCCGGGCTGCCCCCCCGCCACTAGCACTTGCAGCCCCCCGGCCCGGACGGCCCCTGCCGCCCCCTCTCCTCGCCCCCGGGCAGGTGCAGCTCAGCCGCCCCCCCCCCCCCCCCCCCCCCCCTTCCAGCAGCCGGACACGCTGAACTGGGCTAACCAGAGTGACTCTGCCACCAGTTGAACGACGGTTTTGCCCCTCTCCCCGCCAGCGGCATCCCCAGGGCGAGGGTGGCGAGGGCTGTTTCCCAGGCGCGGCCGATGAGCGGCCCGCGGAAGGCTGGGGGCAGCCAGCAGAGCCATGCACCCGCAGGAGCCAAGCCTGCCCGGCCCCCAGCCTGGTCCCCGCCTTTCCCCGGGAAGTGCTTTGTCGGGCTCCGGGTAGCGCACCCATCCCCGTGGCGGCGGGGCCGGGGGTACAAGGCGGCGGCGGGGGACACACACCCTCTCAAGGTTGGTGTTTCGAGACTCGGGTCTTTCAGCTGGAAACCACAAGCAGGGCAGAGGCACTGAAAGAAGGGGACCTCCTAGAGATAGACAAAGACATCAGTTGGAAGCACTTCAGGGAGAGGACGTCAAAAGGGGTGGAGAGAAGGGGAACTTGTTCCCCCGCCCGTCCACGGCCCCCCTCGGCCGTATAAGAGCAGCCCGAGCCGGCGATGGGGCAGAGCAGGGCCGGCATCTGGGCGGAGGGTGCCGGCTGGGCCGAGCTCGCGGCCCCGCGGGGCCCCCGGGGCTAACCCCGCCTGTCCGGGGACCAGGCCGGGCAGTTACCGCGGAGCTTCCTCGGAAGGCGGTGGGGCTCTCGGAAGCCGCTTCCCACAAATACACTGCCTCACAAGGTAAAATCCGGGTTTATTATTAACAAACACAGCAAGAGTCCACGTGCGGCAATAAATTATTTTCACAGGTTCTGGCATTATTGTTTCCTCCCCCCCCCCCCCAAAAAAAAAAAAGGTGCTGGTGGAATAAACCTATTGCATATCTTAAAAAAAAAATCAGGATAAATTATATAAATTATATATTCAAAACAGGCGATTCTACCTCATTATCGCTACTCTGTAATAAATAGATAAATAAAGTTGATTGCCCTTAGAGTCTGAATCTTAAATTACATTTACAATATAGGTCTCTACATACAGCATGTACAGGGCGGGGCGGGGGCCACCAGCGCAGCGCCTCACGCCACGAAGTCGAAGGGGGGCTCGTTCTCGATGTCATTGAGGGAGGGTTTGCTGTTCACCTTCCGCGGGTCCTCGGGGGTCCACACTTTGGCTGTCCGGATGATGTTTTGTTCCTTGAGTTGTTTTTCATCAGTCCACGACAGCGAGTGACCGGCCAGAGGGGGGAGTCCGTAGTCGGGGTCGCTCGGGGAGGGAGATCCTGGGAGACAGAGGCGGGGAGAAAGGCAGGGGGTTATAGCTGGGGCCGGCATTCCTGCGGAGCGCGGGGCCGGGCCGGGCCGGGCCGTACCGGGCCGGGCGGGGGCGGGCCGCCACTTACTTGTGCCGCGGTGGCAGATGATGATTTTCTTGGGCTGGCTGGGGCTCTCGCTGCTGGCGCTGCGCAGCGGCAGGTCGGACTGCACCAGCTCGCTGAGGAAGTTGATGTAGCCGATGGCCAGGCGCAGCGTGTCCACCTTGGAGAGCCGCTTCTCGTAGGGCAGGGTGGGGATGTGCGAGCGCAGCCCCTCGAAGGCGTCGTTGATGGACTGCATCCGCCGCCGCTCCCGCACGTTGGCGGCTTGCCGGAGCTGCTGCAGCTCCGCCTCGGAGCGCACCCGCCGCCGCCGCTTGGCCGAGCCCAGCGCCTGGAGCCGCCCCCCGGGGGACAGCAGCGCCGCGCCCGCCGCCCCGCAGCACTCGTAGGCGAAGCCGGGCGAGGCGGGAGACGGTGGGAAGGTGGCGGCCGCCGCCGGGCAGCGGTAGCCGCCCTCGGGGTCGCCGCCGTCGCGGTAGTACTCCTGCAGCTGCCGGCTGAGGAAGTCCACGTCCGGCTCCAGCAGCCCGTCGGCGGCCAGCGCGTCCCGCGGGGGCGGCTCTGCGAAGAAGTCCTCCTCGTCGAAGTAGGGGGGCGAGGAGAAGGAGTCCAGCTCCCCGGGGAAGTGTTCCAGCAGCACCGTCTCCATGCTGCGCCCGGCCCCGACGGGGACGCGACGAGGCGAGACGGGGCGGGACGGGGCGGGGGGGCAGCCCCGCCGGGACGTGCCTGCAACCGCTCCCGCCGGCCCGCTACGCCGAGCCGCCCCGGCGGCGGCGGGGCCCCCGCCCCTGCCCTGCCCTGCCCTGCCCTGCCCTCCCCTCCCCGCCCCTGGGTGGCCGGCCGGGAGGCCGGGCCGCTGCCGCCGCTCTCCGGGGAGGAGGCCGGAGCCGGCTGGCGCGGCGGGCCGGCACGCGAGGAGTCTTATAACGACATCCCCGGGCGCGTGCCGCTGACCGCCGCCGCCAGCCAATCAGCGCGCATCGGAGGGGGGGGGCGGGCCCCCCCGTCGGGGGGACACCGCCGCGCGAGGGGCGGCGCCGCGGCGACGACTGGGGGTGGGATGGCGGGGGGGGGAGCGGGCGGGCCCCGCCGGTGTCCCCCGCCCGGCCCCACCGCCCAGGGCCGGGCCCAGAGCCCGCGGAGCCGCGCAGACCGGCGCCCGCCGCACGTCGGGCGGGCAGCCACGGTCGGCCCCGACACCACTCCCCACAAGCCGCTGAGCGAAACGCGCGCACCGCGAGGGGTCACCTCCGCGGATCTTCCCCCAGCACTTTTCTCGCCGCCCCACCCCCGGGCCCGCTAGCCCCCGCAGCCGGCAGAGCGGAGTGGGCATCGGGCGAATCGGTGGCGCGGGGTGTCCGGCGCCGTTTGTAATGCAGACAGTTCCGTCGTAACATCAAAATAAATCACGTCAGCTCCTTGCGCCCGGCCCTGCACCGGTGCTGACCGCACCGGGCCCTGTTGCATCTTTCCCACTCCCACTGCCCCCTCAGGACGAGCTCGCTTGGTGGAGGCTCTGTTAATAATTCCCTAACTGACTCTCACTGATTAAAGCCTTAAAAATTCTCACTGGGGTGAGATGGATTACCCGGCAGATTAGGGGAGGATTATCTCTGTCATTAGCACTGCAATAGTTTGTCCGGCAGAGTCTGTCGAGGTTTATCGAAAGTGACTTTCCAGTGTGCCACCAGCACGGGCAGAGATCAAACCCCGAGTGGAAACGTACCCCGCTCTATCAGCACGGCAAGACAGGGCCAGCAACGGGAGAGTAATAAATGACTTGACTTCAAAGCCGCTGACAACGCCGTGATAACGGCAGGGAAACGCGTGAGTCACGGGAGAGAACAAAGGGCTTTGCAAGAACCGCTTCCTGGAAAAGTCCTGCCTGCAGACGGACCACGCGAAAAAAAACGAGAAAGGAAGGAGGGAACCTTCGCGCGAAGCCAGAAACGCTCCCACGCGTGCCCGGGGCACCGCCGCCACCGTCCCGGGACAGGGAAACGGAGGGAGTCTGCCCGTCGAGGGGCGATGCGGCGGCGAAGCGGCTCCCCGTTCACGTCCAGCCGGGGAGCAGGCCCGGGGAGCGCTCGCCGGACGGGACGGACGGGCGGCTCCCTGCTGCGGGCATCACCACCCGGAACCCTCCAGTACCCCTGGAGTGGTAGAAAAGGTTTTCCCTGTGTCCGGACTCCTGTTCCCATTCACGCCCGCTGTTCTTCAGCCTCGCACCGTGCACCGCTGTCAAGAGCCAGGCTTCTGGATGCCGCCCCGCAGGCGCTGGCAAGATGCTGCGGGGTCCCCCCGACACTGCCGCTGCCCCCGGCTAAGTCAGCCCGACTCCCGCAGCCTTTCCTCCCCGGGCAGCTGCTCCAGCCTCTGTTGCCTCGTTGGCCCTTCGCCCCTTGTGGGTGTGTTTACCGGCTGTCCCAAAACTGGCTGCAGTACTTAAAATACGGTCTAAGGCATCGCACGCCGCCGGAGCGCATCTCCCGAGCAGCCCTGTCCCGCCGAGCCGAGGGACCCACCGGGGACAGCCAACACAGCTTCAGCACCGCACGGGAACCGCGGTGCTTTCCCTTCCCCGCCCCAGGGCTCCCCGGGGGCGGCGCTGCCCCTGTCCCCCTCGTTGCGCCCCCCAGCGCTGCGGGGGTAGATGCGTGGCGGCACCACAGCAGCCAGGCGTGAGGCGCTGGCGGGAGGGCAGGGGGCTGCTGGGCGCGGTGGAGGTGCCGGGGAGCCCGAGGGAGCCCACGACAGTCTCCCGCATCCCCATGGCCCCCAGGAGCCGTCAGCTCAGCCACACCTCGTCCCACAGCCGCGCTGCGTGGTCCCAGCGCCCCTGATGGGTGTCATCCGCCAGCAGCCCGGCCCCCGCCCTGTGCAGACGCCGGAGGACAGGAGCTCTGCCCGCGGTTCCTCTTGTCCCCGCTGTCACACCTGGACACGTGCCCGGTCCTTCCCCACCGCTGCTCCGCGCACCGCGGCTGGGTGGACCGGGCACCGGGCCACACCTGCGGTTGGAAAACCTCCTTTTCCGAAAGCAAACGAGCCGGCTCCTTCCCTCCCTGCCCGGCCTTTCCGGGATGTGTGCAGCCAGAGAACGAACACTATGGGTAACGGCATCGTGTCTAGAAGCACAAATATAAATCTAGCACATATCGTACATGAAATCCTTTCGGCTCCATGTCACTTCTACCCTGAAACACCCGGAAAAAAAGAAGAAAGCAAACCCCTACATCCTAACAACGCTGAGGTGATTTCGGGGGGATTTCTTGGTCACAGAGCTGGCTCTGTTCCCTTTCCTGAATGCCCGAGGAGTCATCACCCATGGGATGGCGGGTCCTTGCTCCTGCCACACTCTGTCTGGAGCCGGGGAGTTCAAAGCCAATGAGCAAACCACATCGCGTGGCCCCTGTCACCGCTGCACTCACTCGAGAGACACATACTCTTTCTCTCACCCCCTCCCCCCCCTGCGCTGACCCACAGCCCGCCTTGAAGCATCTCCCCTAGGTCAGACAAACCAAGGGCTGCCAGATCCAGAGGTGAAACAACCCCCCGAAGAGGCTCCTTTCCCCCAAGGCCTCTGCCACCAGCCTCCTCCCAGTGCAACTTTTGACCACGATCTGTCCCTAAGAGCTTCATCACCTCAATAACGTGGTGGTGGAGCATCTTCCCAAAGGCCAGGTCTGGAGGCCTTAGGGGGTGATGAGGCAGGAGAAGCAGGGTCTCTGCTGCTGATGTAAGGACAGTGTGTGCCCAGAGAGACTGAGGGAGCCTAGCCCATTTACCACGCCCGGAGTCCTTCCCCCTTCCCCAGGACCAGAGGTGCCCACTTTGCCCTGGGGCACGTTGGTGCCGCACAGCTGGGGTGAGCTCTACAGCGCTGGCCAATGACTGTCACACTGTGGAGGCAGCAGGACACCAGCGGGCCGCAAAACTCAAGGAGGTGGTCTAGGGAGCCAGGCTGTGCGATCTGTCCGTCCCCGCAAAGCAGCTCCGGCAGGACCGACGGGGATTCCGCGGCGCCGTTGGGGCAGTGGGTCTCCCGCGGCCGCCCGGCAGCTCCCGGTAATGGGAGCGCGCTGATGGGAAACGCAGAGGTGTATTTGGGGATCCCACTGTTTCCAGACTGCTGGGTACTCGGAGCCTGTCTTGAAACCGTTCGGACCTAGCAGACCTTTGGAAGGTTTGCGAGCAGCGCCTCAGGGGAGGTCAGAGATGCGTGGGACTGGTCCCGCACAGCCCTTCTCCCCCTCGCCGGGCAGGGCTGGCGCTCTCCGTGCGCCCTGGGGTGCGAAGGCAGTGGAACATCGCTGCCCGCGGCTCTCCGGTGCTCCGCGCCCGCTGCGACGCTCGGCTCGGGGGCAGAAGCGGTTCCCTTGCTGTGCCGAGCTCAGCCCTCGCCCTTGCGGCAATGCTGGCTTTAAAGACGGTCCTAGTTTTGTTCCTCTGCTTTTGAGAAAGGAGTACGGACCGCCCCCGAAGGAGCACCCTGAGGGGCCAGGAGGCTCCTCTCGGATTGCCTAAGACGTCACGAAAAGGAACCTTGCGAAAACCAGGAGCCGGTACCAGCGCAGCCTGGGCCACGGCAATGCACCTGGGTCAGCACTGCCTGTGTCGCAAACGCCCTTCTTTCAATATTTGCCCTGACCAGGTGTCTCACCCGGCCCTCTCGCCTGCCGGAGGGCCAGCGGCGTGCTCACAGAAATGACACCTCCCCGCCCCGCTCTTCAGCAACGAAAACGTGTGACCAGCGCCCGACACCTCGGTATTTCAACTTCCCGAGGGCGGGACCCAGTGGGCAGGACCCCAAGGAGCACACCGCCTTCCTTCCAGGGTCAATGACCACACGACAAGTCCAGCTGGCAGCCACCTTCACGGGGACCACGAGTCGCTAAAGGTCCAGAGACGGGGCGGGACGTGGGGCCAGGGCAGGGCCGCCATGCGGGGTCTGGCCCACCGGCCCCCACTCCCGACCCTCCGCGGGCCCACGCAATGTCCCCCGCCGGGGGCATAAGGGGAGGGCGCGCACCGTGCACCGAGGGGACCCGGAGCACCCGGGCCTGCCACGTCCTCCTGCCCTGCCTCTGCCGGGGTGCTCGGCGCTGTACATGCCCCGGCCCGAGGAGACCGAGCCTTCAGAGAAGGATGGGTCCCGACCCTGGCTCGGCAAGGCAGTAAAGACCTTCTCCGTGGGCGAGGGTCTCCGTGGGCGATGGTCTTGGCAGCACAGGCGGGAATCCACAGCGGCTCTGCTTCTCCAGGGCAAGAACAGCGCCCGCCCCTTCCCGTGGACACGTTGCATCTCGGGGTCTCTCGGGCCAGGCAGCAGGAGCAGCTCCTCGCCCCGGCGGGGCTGCAAAGCGCGCACGACGCCCGGGGATGCTCTGCACGGAGCGCGGAAGGACGCCGGCCCCCGGCTCGCTGCCTGCCCCAAGGCCCGCGGCGCCGAGCACGGCGGGCCGTGCCCCACGGATCGGGCCCCTGAGGGCTTTGAACCTCCCAGGGGGCTACCCCGACCCCCACAAACACCTTTTTTACCCGCACACCCATGCGCCTGCCTGTCTTAGCGGCGGGCAGTGCGGCGAGTGGCTCCCTCCGGGCACCCGTGCGGGAACAGGGGATAGGGCGCTGCACCCCCAGCCCCTCTGCCGGCGTGTGAGCCCCGCGGTGAGGAGCAGCATGTTGCCTGCGTGTTTTCCCTAACTCTATTGCTGATCCAGTGCCACAAAGCCATAGGCATGGAAAGACAAGCCGGGAGAGCTCCCCCTTCCTCCATGCAGGCACTACCCAACATTCTTCTCAAATCTCCAGCTCCACTCTGCCAACCGTTGGTTAAACAAGAAGTCTCGGGTCCATAAAGGCACAGTGGGGCAAATACCGAGCGTGGCTATTCTTTCCTCGAGATTATGAACCACATCAGCTCACCTATCGGGATACCTTGGTGTGCTGCACTCTTTCAGAGATGCAATGTTTGATGCAGAAAGAAAGCAGGAGGCTTTTAAAGACTGGACCAGAGTTGGCCCAATAGCTATGCAAATGGTATTCTACGAGCAAAGGATAAAAAAACCCCAAACCCTATTGCAATTCCTGACCGCAAATGGCACTTTATTTGAATTTAAAATATATCTTTTTTTTTTTTTTTTTTTTTTTTTTTTCTTTTTTAATCATTGAAAGCATAATTTAAACTAAGCTTTGCTCAGTGCAACCTTGGGGGATCGTGTGTTTCCTGGTAGTGAACTGTTATACAGCTTTCCTGCTCTGAAGGCGAGGGGAGGAGACCCGCACGCCTGCCAGGGGGCAGGTCTGCGCGCTGCCAAACACTGAAGGACGAAAACTGCTTTGCAGAGGCGTCTGCGGGAGCTCTTTTGCTTCCTGCGGGCCAGCAAAGCCCCACCAGCCCTCACCGTCTCCGGGCTGTGCCCCACAGCACCCCCAGCCGTGTAGCCCGGGCACCCCCGGCGGCAGTTGCCCGGAACCCGTGCGGCCCCGCCGGGGGCGGGCTGGCCCGGGGAGGGTGCGAGGGAGCGGAGCCGGGGGCAGACACCCGGCCGCGGCGAGTCCGCCCCTTCCCCCTCCGCCACGTGAAACCCATAAATAAGGCGGGGAGAAGCGCTCCCCCCTCGGCGCCGCTACCGGGGCGAGCGCGGCACGGCAGGGCGGCGGCCCCACAAAGGCGGCGGGGCGGCCCCGGGCCCTCGCCCGCCCGGCGGAGGAGGAGGCACCTGCAGCCGGGGTCGGCCCGGCTGCGCGCCCTCCCCTCCGAGCTGGTACCTGGGCGCTGGGCTGGTAATGCACCATAAAGAGCTTCCTTTCAGGCCCTTTCATGCCGAGATCGCGGAGGTCACCGTGTCTACAAACCCCCCTCTGTTGGCCGCTCGGGCCGGGGTGCCAGCGCGGCAAGCTGGAGAGCAGGCACAGCCCATGGGAATCCCAACACTTGTGCCGGCGGCTCCCCCGGCCCGCCCTTCTTCTTCCCCTCCCCCGCCCCGAGGAGCCGCTGAATATAACAAATGAGCTGCAATCGATCTGCGGGCACGGGGGAAAATCAAATTATATGGTGCGGCTGGGCGGCCGCGGCCGGCAAAAGGTGCGGGCGGGCGAGCGGCGGGCGGGCTGCCGGCTCCCCTCCACCGGAGCGCTCTCCGCGGAGCCCAGGGGCTGCCCCGCTCTCACCGAGCTCAGGTCTCCTCGCCGAGCTCCCTTCCTGGGGCTGGCAAAGGGAAGCAGCCCCGTTACGGCATCGGCGCCGCCAGGCCTGTCCCGCACCTGCGGACCGCGGGGCTCGCCGCCCGGGGGACACACCGCTCTGGCGAGCGGAGAGCCGGGCACCCGCCAGCCGGGCCGGGCGGCACCTGCCGAAGCGGCGGGTTGTGAGCAGAGGGGGTTCGGCGAGCGAGCTCGTACCTGAGCCCTTTTCTCGCCCCCCAGACGGGCGTGTGGGGACGGCTCTGCTTGGGAACAACCCCGCGGAAGGCCGGCGGTTGTCTGCGCGTCCATGGGAATCTGGCCACTTGCGCCGGCCGCCGCCGGGAGGGGGTTGTGCTTCCTTTACAAAAAGGGACACAATTAAGCAAAATGCTCAATGAACATTATAAATGATGTGCAATCGCCTCGCAGATTGCTTAGCAAATCAAATTATATGGTTGCTCACGGATGATTTCCATGTGCTTTTAAACGCAAACAGGTACTTTCTGATTTGGAGGGGGGGGGGGGGTTGTTGGTGTGTTTTTTTCTTCCTAAACAGGAAAAAAAGAAAGGGCAGCGCTTTAAACATTGCGGAGCAATGCCACACGCTGAAAGGCGGCTGTGTGAATATTCACGTTCTCCTTTGTTCGCCCCTGAATTTCACAATAGCCCGGGGAGGGCACGTCCATCGCACTCTTGTAAATTTACCAATCCTTGACTAAAACCGCCAGGCACCTGCTTGGCAAAGCACAAAGCTGCCTACGTTTCCACCAACAATTTACTGTTTCATCAGCTTCGGAATCGGCCCGCCAATAGAAGGGCTCAAAGCTAATATCATTTAAATCAACGGAGATGGCCGAGTTCAAGGCTCCGCCGGCTGGTTTTGCTGGACGGGGAGGGCGCAGCGACCGCTTTAGGGCATGGCAGCGGAATGGAACGGCAGCAAACCCAGCCGCCCCGGGCAGGGCACGGGCTCCCAAAGGGGCTGTGCCCATCCCGGGAGGTGCGGGCAGCCTGGGCGCGGGGGCTGGCTCTCCCCGGGCTGCCCGCAGCCCCGGCGGCATCCCGCGGGGGCAGCCGCGGCGAGCCCTGCCCAGCAGTACCGGCCGCGGGGTGTCCCCCCCGTTCCCCCTGGGGGATTTGTGAGCAAAGCCACTGGAGGAAAGCAGTATGTAAAAGTCACGTCTGATAAGGAGCCCCTTATTTTTCAACACACAAAACCACTCATGGGGAGGGGGAAAGGTTCCTTGAGACCAGGTCCTGACAACACCCTGCACTGATCCAGAGGATCGCTCACGTGAAAAATGAGACAGGGCTGCCACCGTAGCTGCAGGAAGGCTAGCTGAAACAAAGCAAAGCAGGTGACTGTTGAGGAAATGCTGGCTACGTGCTGTACAGGTTTAAAAACGGCGGTAGGGCCCCCTAACACCAGCTGGCAGGAGGCACTGCGACTTAGTTTTAATTTTTTTATTCCTGGCATCTTCCAACGACTAAGGATCCTATCCCAATGGGTAACAGGGTAACAGGGCACTTCTTCATTCTGGTAAACGACCATGTGACATCATCTCTTCCATAAATAGATCCAGCTCTAGATCAAATAGAAATAAGGTGTTCCAGTCACCGCTCCTTTTTGTGGGTTAGAGACTTCTCCTGTTTTCTAACCTCCTCCCTTGATTTCTTCCTCCCTGGCTTATGCCCATTTGCTCTTGTGCAAGTGTGGGTTCCCATAAAAGATCTCCATCTCCACGGGATTTTCCCTTAGGTTTATATACATTCACCACATTTCTTTGCAGCTCTCATTTTGCCAGGGCAAGCAAAGCAAGCTCAGGATCAGACTCCTTGTTCCTTTATCACCCAAATCACCTTTCCCTGCCCTTTCCTCCGTATGAGTTAATCTGCTGGGACAACCAGAACTGTAACTGTACAGTAGACAGTCACCCATGAGAGTCCTCACAGCTCCTCGGAGAATGCCGTCAGCCTTTGCGTTTCTGCCAAGAACCCTCACTTCGTACTGCATGGCTTCTGTTTACCCTTTTCATGGCCAAGTTTCTTCAGCAGCTCATGACCACTTTGCCATTAACTAGTGCCCCAAGGCCTTTTTCCTCCTCTATCTGTCAAGGACTACCGAGATCACAGCCATAGCACACGTTCTTACCATACATCCCAAATGTGTGACACTGGATTAAAGCTGGATTTCATTCCTTCTTTGCCACTCTGGTACTCACAGTCCTAAGGTTCCTCCTGATGATTTTTTCAAGCCTCCTCCATGCTGGGATGCCCTTCCTGCTCTGTCACTTTGTCAAGTGTTGTTAGCAGAGTCCTTTTGTTCTAAAACTGTTTGCAAAAATTTTCTGTTGAGTCCATAAAAGCAAAGAGATGACTATCCTGGGCCATGGCCATGGTCCATCCAGTTCCTTCACCTACCTATGCCAGTGGTAAGAGCTCAGGGACTTCTTTTGCCAGAGATTGTTTCCGTGCATCTAAGAGGTCTTGATACATTTCTCTCTTTCTCTCTCTGTGAGTTTGTCTAATGGCTTTTAGAGCTCAAGCAGCAAGTTGTTTTATTAAAATTACTAGATATTACATAGTAGACCTGAGTTTTAAATGAATGATTCCTGTCTTGGAAAGAGGTGCAAGACCTAGAGATGCAGGTAAAATCAGAGGCTTAAAAGCACCTGTGGGGGCCACATTCCTCAAGAATTTCTCCTCAGCTAACCCCACAAGTGCCTCTCCTGAGGAGACATCCTACATTGTTGGTGTTTCGTTGAATAGTCTTGGCTATAATAGGATGTGAAAACTATCTTGAAGATTTTTAGCTAGGAAGAGCTGACCTGCCATGGTTGTTCAGTTCCAGGAAAGGATTTCCAGTGGCGATGCTATTGGGTTTTCCTCCAGCCCAGAGTCAGACATCTTACATTTGTTGGCTCCTTGCTGAGCCGGCTGGCTCATTCCTGCATTCTTTGTTGATCACCTGCCTCTCACTATACCAGGAGCCTTGGGGCTGGGTGCCCAGCACCTACAATTTAGGCATTGCAAAATCACATCTCTGCATCCATTTAGCCCTGAGGCTTTTATCTTTGTGGTGAATTATTAACCAAGTCAGGGACATGAAAACCATCTACACAAGGAGATGCTGCATTTTCTTTGGAAGTTGTCCACATATGGAAAGTACTGCTCACCTAGCCTGGTAGATCTCCTCCTATGCTCACCTTCCAATAGGCATGCGAGAACATTGTTCATTCCACAATACCTTCCTCACAGTGAGGATTGTTTTCATGTCTCCTCTCAATGACCTCTTCCTGAGACGAAGACAATCCATATCCCTTCAGCGTGCGCTTTTTAAACATCTTAACATTTTTTGCTCTTTGCTGCTAATTTCCCTGTAGCTTTTCTTCAAGCGTAGTGTCCAAAAGAGGACACTGTACTTAGGCTAAGCCTCACCAGTGCCAAGTAGAGCAGAATAATTACTTCAGTATTTTACCCAAAACACTGCTGCTAATATATCCCCAAATTACATTTGTTTTTTCTGCATAGGTTTTATCCCGCTTTACCTAGTGCATGCTTCACAACAGCCAGTCTATCCATTCCTGCACTATTGCCGCCTTACCAGTTATTCTTCATTTCACAAATCACACATTTGATCTGTCTTTTGTGACAAGACTGCATTTTGTACTTGGCTTTATTACAGTGCAGCTTATTGATTTCAGGCAAGCTCTCCAATCTGTGAAGATCAATGTGAGTCCTGATCCTGTTCTCCAAATCAAGCTCTCCCAGCCAGTGCTCTCAGGAATTGAATTACATACTCTCTTTTCCAGTAGCCTTGTTCAAAACATCGGGGCCACAACAGATGCCTGCAGGACCCCACTTGGCACGTCCAGCTTTGACAGTGAACCGCGGATGAGTGCTTGGGTATGATTCAAACATTATGTGCTCATTCTAATCCCAATTTCATTCAGATCTCATGACACGGTTTTGTTTATACGAAGAGTAAGGCTTTTGACACTAACAAAGTCGACAGACATCACATCTGTCTCTTTATACACTTGCCTAGTTAGTCCTTCAAATAAGGACACTGAATTAATTTGAAGTGGTATGTTCTTGATTAATTCATGTTGATATGTTCTACTGCCTTATCACTTCTGTGCTTACAAATTGATTAATAATTGACTCTCATTATCATGGTTATGCTGATGGATTTATACTTCCCAGGATCCTCTTCTTTGCTCTTTTTTGGGCTTGTAAACACATGCCTCTGGCATCAGTGTCCTCAAACAAGTCACTTACGATGTGAGTCATCATTGCCTCTAACTTCAGGCAGTCAAAAGCTGGACACCAGGAGAGGGATTCAGTTCCTTACATGCAGGAGTATGACACACATGGTCTAGTATCATGTTAAGTACGATACAGTATGCAAGACATTTCTTGGGGCTCACAGATATGACACAGGATCCATAGGAGACCTGCACCCTTCTGGAGGCTTCACCCATGCAGGCTTCCATGTGGGATACCAGAGAGCATCTAGAATGGGACAGGGCATCTATATCCATGTTAAAGTAACTGCACCCCAGAGTATAAAGTGTTCATTAATAGTCAAGGGGAAAAGATGGGCGCAACAAACCACCCTCAGGAGGGAACTTTCATAAGATGGAGTGTGCTGGCTTTAAGATGGCATCTGCTGGCCTTTGAAGATGCCATTCCCGTTTCACTGGCAATAGAAGGAACCAAAAAATTTTAGCTTCAAGTTACAGGACTAATATTTAGGCAGATACATGTTTTTCAAGGCATTTTGACATTTAAATGGTCCAAATGCCTAGCAAGAGTTTTGAAGGACCTAAGTGCCTCGCTCCCAGACTGGCCCATGCTGATTTTCAGCACTACTGAAGAAACCCAACACAGGAAGCTAATACACTCCAAAGCTTCCCGAAATCTGGAGAGCCCTCTTTATGTGCTTATAGCTCTCTAACAATTACCAAGAGAACCTGCACTGACTACATCTTAGCTTGGGTGATTTTGTTGATTGAGAGGAATTCAGGGTTTTATAACTCAGCCCTATCTATTAAGTGCAGAAAATAGCCTTTCACTCACTCTCTGGCATTGTGAGGATAACCACATGAAAGCTTCCAGGACACTCTGATCTGTGGTAACAGAGCCACACGCACCCAAGACAGAAGGTTTTCATGCACCATGTAGTACAGATTGCATTACTGGAAATTCACCTGAGCTGCCCACAGCCCTGACCTGTGTTAAGACCTTCCTCCAGAGCTACAGACAGGACACGTGGCAGGACATGTCTAATGCAACAACAAATGCAGTTAATTAAGAAAACATCAAAGATCACATCAGATGACAACTGCTTTTTTGTTACTGAAACACTCAAGACCTCTTCTGGACATAGCGAGTTGCAAGGGTACATGAGCACTGTAAATCCACTACACATATGCACTCACGCCCATCTGATGTACAAGACCTTTATGAGCAATTATAACTGAATGAATGAATGATATATAGCACTGGTGAGGAAGGGGTAGCTGGAGAAAGCAGCTTGTCTCTCATCTGTGCCTTTATTTGCAAGCTGTCAGAAATTTGTAAGAATAACTCCACTGCCAGTAGCTTATGGGCTGTTTGATTTAATCCATGTCTCTATCATCTTCCCCATCAACAGAGCCCACAAGGAGTTATCATGAAATAGTTCAGATCCAAATGAGCTGCTGCAGTTTCTCGCCCTAGCATGAGGACTGCACCCGAATTACCCTAGGCCACCTGTCCCCGCTCACCACTGCAATGTACAGTAGAGGGATTTAGCCCTGATTTGTAATCTTTTGTCTGCAGCCTTGTTGTTTGGGTGGGGCTGCACCTGTTGGTGGTGAGTGGAAATCCCTTAATTACGGCTGTGGGGCTGGGCAGCGAGAGCTGGCCCTGTGCGCTGGCACACAAAGGCTTCAGGGAACGCGTGTGAATTCAGTGCCCTCTTTATGCCATGCCAACGTTCATCGCAAATCCTCTGCAGGTCTTCACGGCTCAGCTCCTGCATTCCCAGGGCTTCTGCCTGGTACTTCACACACTGGATTGTCCTTTCTTTAGAGGGCAGAGATGCTGCCTCCCTATATTTTGGATTCTTGGGGTTTGCAATTGTTTAGGAATAGCAGTTGAGGGACAATAATACATTATAAGGTGTAATTTTGGCTACAGCATCACCAGTTCTTTCCTGTTGTCAAACGCAAATTAAGTTTACTTGGTGAGCATACCGCCTTTGTTTTGAAGTGTAATGTTAGTAATGACAGTTTGAGCCGTAAAGACACTCAGGTTATACACTGCTCAGAGATGATGCGACACCCATCTCTTCCCTTGCTAATCTCAGTCACCTGCTGAAGCCCCTGTCCATGCCACCTCGCTTCAGTGAGGGCCTCACTCCCCCCTCCCCCTGCCCCAGACTCCCCTCTGCCCTTGACACCTAATCTGGTGCCCGGAGCTGCCATCTTTTGCATCCTCTTCTCCCTCCCTCCCCAACTCCCTCTCTCCCCAAGCTTCACCTCTCTTCAACTCAGCTCTTGTCTCTCACCAAAATGCCGGCAGAGAAGACACAGACAAGAACGGCTGGCCTCCACCTTTTAACTCCAGAGGCCTACGCCGCAGAGACCTCTCAAGACTACAAATAAATTCCTCACGGCAAAAGCCGTCCAGGCGGCTTGAGCCCTGAGGGCCCGGCGTCTGGGCTCTGCCGCCATCTTGTGACGCCCAGCGGAACGGCGCTGAGCGGGAATGGCCCTGTGATGGCGCTCCCGCCTCCCGCCCAGCTCCGGGGCTAGGGGGGTTTGGCGGGCACGAAGGCCCCGAGCACCCCCGGGCCTTCGTGTTCACCAACCCCCCTCCCCGCCCCCGGAGCTGGGCCGGCAGAAGCCGGGCCGTTTGGGTGAGCCTTTATGGGTTGTGCGACTTGCTGTGGGCAGTGGCTTGAGGGTTTCTGGCTGTGAACATGTCCGGTGGATGTTCTTCAGCCCACATTGGTTCAGTGTGAAGGCCGAAGCTGGTGCCCCCTTCATCTTGCTGCGCAGCACCCGTACACCCCTCTCCTCCCCTTGCTCCTTGGCAGTGTGGAGATGAGGACCCGGCATCCATCCCTTCTTTGAACCTGGTGTAATAGCCGTGAGGATAACTAGGGTTGAGAGCCAGCTGTTGTTGAGTTTATACGACAAATGAGAGGTTCAGATGTAAGATTGATAGCAATTAGATCGCCACCTGCTATCGCTTTAATCTGTATCCCGGATTTTTAATTGTTAAGGGGGGGGTGCTGTTGGCACATGAATACATAAGGACTATCTTAAAAGGCACCAAGCATTAGGAGTGCATCCCAGTCATCACAAGCAGCGCTGCCCATTTTTCAGTTTTAGCCTCTACTGTGAATTTTGGTCCCATTTTTGATCAGTTTCATCCTGAGCTTTCTAGGCTATACTTCCCTCCATGACTTTATTTATTTATTTATTTTAGCAACTGCAGGCAATTTCATTTTAGGCTTGGACAGCTGTTTTCAGCTTGGCTTCCTGACAAACCTGCTGTCAAGTGGCCTGCATCCATTTGCATTGTGTTCGATTTTCAGCAGGTCCCTATCTAAGGCCTGTTCCTCCTGGTTGTTACCCAGGTGAGCAGTCCTACTGCAGTCAGAGTGATAATAGCTGTCAGTAATTGGTACTTCCACAGGTTTGTAAGGTCAGGGCTTGCTTCTTCCCCCTCTTTGGATAGCGCTAATCTGCTTTCAAGTCACACTTCATCAGAAAAAGAGAATGCCAAGAATTTTGAAAGGTTTGCTATCAGGTTCCACAAAGGGATATGCTTGGGAGAAACACGTTGGTTTTGTTGGAGAGACACACGAAACAGACTATGATTTGCATAAGGAGCTACTGAGAGGAGGGAGCTGAATGAGAGGTCAAGGGAAGGGTTTTCATTGACTTCAAAGAGTATTGGATCAGATCCATGTGGAGCATCTGCAACTTCCTTTGATGCACCAGCAAACTGGAGGTAACAAGCCTCTCTTCTTTGTACATGCGCTACCTAAGGCATTATGTGGAGAAAGACTTTGAGACGGGCAATGGCACAAGCCAGTCGCAGAAGAGAAAGTAGGTCCGCGTAATCTAATTGGGAGAAGCTGTTTTTTCTAGGTGATGCTAAGGTTGCAGCAGGTCTGAAAGAAAACGTACCCTAGAGGTCGCTGCAGAGCAGCCATCGAAGCCGCTCTGTGTTCTGAGGGGAAATTGTCAAAATATTCTAGAATACTAAAGTAGATATTTTTTTAAATGTATTTTGAAACAATTCTGAATAGTCCCTGTCCATCCCTCTCCAAAACCACCCAACCATATGCCATACCTCCACAGAGCAGGATCCCAAAAGTGTACCCCATTACCTTTCTCAGATGGAATGTCACCTCCTTCATGCTGCACCCTCCAGCTCACTTTCCCATATACTCCCTATACCACACCTCATCTTGTGAGGTCTTCCTGCTGCGGAGAAGCCCAACCCCGTCATTCTGTCTGCATCATATCTTCCCAGCACCCACAAGCTGCCCCCCACCATGGTACCAACAAATAGTCTCATTTGTCCTTCTCCAGCCAGAAGGATGGTTCTGATGGCAGACAGGTCCCTGCAGCCACTGCTGTGGTTGCCACAGGCTGGGAAATCATCACAAGCACAGCTGGACACTTGCGATCAGCTGTAGTTATCTGTGGAGAGGTGCTTAATGGGCTTAGTTAAATACCATGGCATGGGCAGAGTGGAGGAGTTTTACCATGTCTCTTTGGAGCAGTTCATCTGCTATCTCCATTTTAGGCAATGCTTTTTTTGTTGGCAATTTCACCTTATTCTTGAGGCAGGTGTAGAGCAAGAAGGTGAAATCTTGCAGAAAAGAAGATAAATTGGCACAGGGGTAACAGAAATAAAAATAGCAACAGGACCGAAATAATAAGCCATCATAAGCATTTCTACAGCCCTTTTCATCTGTGGATGTCAAACAATTTGCAAGAGCTGAAAAAATTAAGTGTCTCAGCAGTGCTCATATGTCAGAGATACGCAGTTTCTTTCACCTATTGCTTAACTGCTGTCACCCCTGAATTAGTACAGTGAAGCTGTTCATCGCTTAAGGCAACGATGCCTTGCGATTTAGGGTGTGAGAGGCTAACTCAAACTGTAAGACAAGGCAGCATTTAGAGTCTAGAGTTGGCCAGGCCACTGCCTTACAAAAAGAGCCATGGATCTTTAACACCAAGTGGTCAGGCCCTCAGTTTGACGTCTCAGCTGATAAAACAGGAAAGGTGAAAGCAGGGGCAGAACCAATCTTTTAACAGCTGGCTATAGGAGAAGACAAATTTGTAAACTGAAAGAGGGACAAAGGAACAACATTTACCCCCCGCTTTTAATAGAGATTCATTCATAAAAGTAAAGCGAAGGCTACAAGGTCATAGAAAGTTACATGTGATCCGGTTTTGGAAAATGCCCTTCTTACAGACCAAGCCCAGAGGCAGAGGCTGTTTGGGCTATTGCCAAGGAGAAGTGTCATGGAGGCCCTTTTCTTCCTTCTCTGTGGGCCTAAGGAAACTCCAGCTAGGCATATTGTACATGACAAGGTTTAATGACCTGTGTTCATAATGGACCCAAGAGTGAATACCCAAGTGCATTCAGGAGAGGCCCAGGACTAAGAAGTAATGTAAAGCCTGAAATAGGGAGGGAACATTTTCTGGATTGGGAATAGGGTCATTCTTGGGGCAGTGAATGTGTGAGGGTTCATTTTGCACCTGGTATTCTGATTAACAGTGCGGTCAATCTCTTGAACTTCCCAAGCATGAACACCTGCTTCTAGCTCTGCTCAGATCCTAGCCCTTCCTGAAGCTTCCTCCTTCAGTAATCCAAGAAAATGCATAGGTATCTCATGGCTCTGCCAGAGGTGTTCCTAATAGACTGTCACACCAGGGAGGACTGATCTCAGCTCCCCATTCCTGAGAGCTCATAGTCAGCTCTTTAGCTGCCACCCTCTACACGCTTTCAGTCCACCAGCTGCGTTTCATCCTTCAGTGCTGACTCCTGGAAAGGAAAACACGAATTCTTGTCATCTCTCTCTGACTCCAGCACCTGCCTCTGTGTTGCTTTTGCCTCTTTCCTAACAGTTGTGTGAAATACTTTGCTCTCCTTTCCTGTTCCTTCCTCCTATTGGAAAATGTATGGATCCACCTTCTGATCTTCCAAAAATGACACCTGATCAAAGATGACCTGGCTGTGGCCCATATTTCTACATCCTGTACATTAGTAGTGTGGCAGGGCAGCACAATCTTTGCTTCCAGAACTAAGCAGGCTACTCAAGCATCCTTGATGACTTTTTAATTTTCTTTTTCCTGATTTCTGCAGCAGCTCCTCTGTCCCTGACAAGTTTTTCTGGAAGTCACTTTGTAAATGTTGTCAAACTGTGTGCGCAAAGGAGGCGAGCTGGATGAGCAGAGACGATGCCTGCTCTGCCAGCCTCCCCCAGAGCTCACAGTCGCCTCCAGCATGTGCAGGTAGCTGCTGACTCAGACGTGGGTGCAGGATTGCGTGTTTGATCATCTCTCTGGCAGCAAAGGAAGGGGACTCAGTGTATGGAACTAGAAAGGTTCAGGCACAAGGTGAGGGTGAGTGCAGTCAAGAAAGCCAGAGCCTAGGGGATATTACAAAGGGACTTCTGAGGAGGAGGGAGGAAGGATACCACAGAGCAAAGGAAAAAAAAAAAAACCCACCAAAACCCAAACAAATAAAAGAGAAGACAGTAAAAGGCAGTGCAATAATGGGCATGAATTTCTCTTTCTTCTGCCCCATGGCAAGCTGCCAACCCCTTCCACACACATTCCTCAGCGTTACTAAAACCAGCCCCCATGGACACACCTGCCTTGGGACAAATTCTTTTAGTCTTGAAAAAATCTGGGCACTTCTTCAATAAAGAGCTTTGCTTTTAAACTGCTTTGCCTTTGTGAATTTTGGCAGCAGCTCACACTTGGAGAGCCTTTGAGAACCCTTTCTGTAATCAGATTTCCCTGCCCTGCCCCGAGGGACTGTGGGTGAGTCACTTACCACAGCTGTCCCTCAGCTTCCTATTCTGTGACAAGTGGCTCACCACTACCTCAAAGGGCTGGGGCTAGGCATCATTTGTGTGTAAAGAGCTGTGAAATCCATGAGGTTGGTGGGGTGCTGAGCGTTACACAACGTGCTGTGAGGGTAGTGTTAGTCTTTGCTGGGGTATAGCAGGAGGTGGGACAGGCACAGGGGTATGGTTTAAAACACTTCACTGCCCAGTGCAAAAAGTCATTCAGTGATGAATGTTCAGTTGTGTGGCGACAGGACTCATTTCTTCTACACAGTAGGGCCAAGGTCGAAGAGCAGAAGACACAAACATGCTTGAGAGAACTATCTGGATCCTTACCATCTTGTTCAAAACCAGAAAAAAAAGCAAAACCCAAACCGAAACATTTTAATTTCCTTCTCCTGCAGGCTGCCTCCTGAGCCGCCTCATACTGGAGGTGTTCTGGGGTGGCAAAATCCTATTTTTGCTCCGAGAAAAGTCTCTCTTCTTCTCTTGTTCTGACCAGAATCAGACTAGGTTGTCAACAAGCTTAAAAGAGAATCCAAATGATTTGCAGCGTGGTGCAACAGAAAAGAGCATCACTACAGTTCTGTGGACACCTGGCTAAAATAATGGGCATTATGACTTCTGGTGAAAGGAGCGTGAAGCTGCTAGTAATATAAGAGTAACCTCCTCCTTCTTTCCTATCTTCTCTCTGTGCTCACAAAAAAGCCATGCTGCCTCCCAAGCAAAGAAGTTACTGTTAGCAAGCTGCCTTGCGTCATCTCTGCCTGAAGCTGTCTGGGAACACAAAGAACATCGGTTCATTTTAGATTGCATGGCAATACGCAGCAGAGCCAAGGAATGCAGCACCCTAATTCTTAACCAAGCCCCTACCACCTTTACTCTGAGAAAGAGGTCAAGCGTTGCTCTTACGTGCCAAAGTTGCCCTCGCTGGCTTAGCTTTGGTTTTAATACCATAGCTGGAAAACCAGGTTAATTTTACCTCCTCTTTTTCAATAATTCACCCCTCCCAAACAACCAAGCACCAAAACAAGATTTAGACAAAGCAGGGTCTGAAGATCTGGATGCGGTTAGGAGCCATGCAGAGTCTAATTCTAGCTTGGCTGCAAATTTAATTTGTAGTCTGGAGCAAGTCAATTAAATTTTTCTCGTCAAGTCTTCCCTCAGTAAAATTGAGAATAATTACTTGCCTTGTAGAGATGCTGCTAAGACTAAGAAAGTCTTTAAATAGTTTATTTAAGATATTAAAATCTCTTAAGAATTATGTAGAAACCTCAGTTAGGGTTTATAAAAAGGTTATTTAAAACCACAATGGGATAAAAAATATAATCATTGAAACTAATTAATGAAATAACAATATTGAAAACCTTCTCAGATGTGAAGGATGGAGCATAGGTCTGCAGCTGCCTGGCAGAGTATATTCATCTCAGAGAAGCAACTGCTCTTTATTCGCTATGGTGGAACAAAGTCAGTGCAGCTACACGAGGAAATTCTGGTGATACTCTAATAGCATCTTCCATTATTATGGTCTTTGTTATTCATGATCTTATAATGCTTTGGTCCTTTATCTGGGATCTGTCCTGGTATGGTTGGTACCACAGACACAGAAGATAATGAAGTTCCCTGCCCTAAAGAGCTTAGGGTCAGAGGTCCTGAATGTCCAGCAGTTTACATCACACGAGGATGAGACCACAAATATTAACAGCTCTGTTTACAGAAGTAAAATTAGTTTGTGTAAATGCCTCATCATGTGAGATAAGTTCAGATACCCCCTGGCAGATGCACGAAGCGCAAGGTAACAGTGGCATCATTATGGCTGGTGTAACTGTGAGCAACACCAACTGCTTATGTGTCCTTTATGTGCACACCGAGAGATGCGACTTTCAGGGAGGAGGCCAGGAAGAGGCAGAGTGACAAAGTGGCCTTGTGAAGTCTCAGATGGATCTCCTCTTTGGTTTTGTCATCCCAAGATAAAGCATGATGGTATTTGAAGAAAACTTGACCTTACATTTTCAAAGGCAGACGTTACTGTCAGAGCACAGGCCAGTACCATCAGCGTATCTGAGACAAAACGCAAGGTGGGACCAACCTGTGATAGACCTTAAAATTGAAAAATAGAAGTTTGAGCTGATATATAGAGAATAAAAAGCCAGCAGAGGGATTGGTAAAACCAAAGACACAGACAGCTTGCAGTATTATACATGCAGATCTTGGCACGTCCTCAAATTGTTAACCTAAGAATAGTAATGCTCAGCTCAAGAGATAATTAACTTGTACCCAAATGAACATGGCCCTTCTCACCCATCTTGCACTGTAAGACAAACAATAGAAAACAAGGCTGTCAAATAAGCCATTTTATAAAGGACTGCTGAGGAGTAACCCATTTGATCCATATATTTTTTAACAAGTGATAATGTAATTAAAAGGTGGATCAGTTAAGAAACTTCTGCCTTATCCCCACCACTACTTGAGACTGCTGTGCAACCAGTTCCAGCCACTGATCAGCAGAGAATGTAAGAGAGAGTCAGACATTGCCCAAAAAAGCATCAGAAAGGCTAATTCAAGAAGTTCATACCCATTTCCTCCACTCATTCCTCCCTTACCTACACTCCTTTCTTTTCCCCTGCTCAGTCCTGCACCGTTCATTTGTATGTCTGTGTTTTAATAGAATAGGTGCAGACTGCCCGCAATGGGGAGGGCTGGAAATGATAAGAGGGCTTCTGTTGGTTTTGGGGTTTATTCCAAATTGATTACTGGCCATGCTTGCAAAGCCAAATTATTTCCCCTGTTCTGTCACTGATATATACAGATGGGTACATACAGACATCTAAACGCTTTCAGATTTACAGTGAAGTGTAAGGGGCAGGATATTCAAATACCTCTCAGTACAGATACTCCAAACTGTAGGATACACAGCCACACTGAAAGGTGATGTGCCATTACGCTGATTTTACACACGTGATGAAAGCCAAACCTTTCTCTTTCCCCTATTTTCATTTGAATAAGTAGAACCAGGTTGCTTATCTCAGTGTCTGGTTTCTCTGGGGCAGTAGAGTTGTGCTTGATGCTGTTTGCTTGGTGACATATCAGTGTAGTGCAGGTCAGGTGCTGTCTTTGAAGATAAGGGTCTGTTCGTATGATTACGTGTCTGTAATTAACACTGCACAAGCTAAACTGGGGACTTTAAGGACTCTTTCCTCAGGTCATCCTGCTGTATGAAGGAGGAGGCACCAGCTGCTGCTTAGCCCAAACGTCCGCTTGCATACAAGGATGGTTATAGGTGTGAAATAAGTGCGCTCTCTGCTCAGGCAAGCTTCCTCTGTCAGTAACAGCTACTAACTTGCCAGTTGGTCTCCATCAACCTTGTACATCCAAGGTACTCCACTGAGTGCGGTTCGCACACAAGTCTGTGTGTGGATACTTGTTTTGCCAGCTCCATGGTCTATTTTGTTTGTACAGCATTCGGTCTCATCTCTAGAAGGTGTCATGTGAGACCTGGTATCTGTGGGGACAGGCAAGAAACAGGTATTTTGCCAGTTCTCTGCCAACTTTCTGTCATTTGCAGAAACAAGGAGCATTTCAATTTGGTGTCCCAGCCAAAAGTCCCTGTACTCAGGCAGGTGCTGACTTCCCCACCGGCACCTGGCTGAGCACAGGAGTCCAGCTGGGGACACCCTCTAGTCATGCTTCTTTATGAGACAACCCGCTCCTGATGGGAAAAGTGAGGAGAGGGAAGAGGGCTGCCTGACCAAAGAATGCCTATAAGGGTCAAACTCCCTTTCTGGTAGCTGTGCAATAGATTTTAAGAAAAAAAAAAATGCCACTGGTGAATGAAAGTGTATCGGGATGGGGGGACGTGAATTCAGAGCATGTGAGGATGGTGATTTCTGTACAACCCATAAAGACTCTTGGGAGAAGAGACCTGAGCAGGCCAGGCACGTGCATCCTGGTCAGAGCAGGCAGGCAATAGCAATAGGTGATGCCAGGGCGTCTCTGCGCGGCAGGGCACGGTGCAGCACAGGCAGCAAGTGGCGTGCTGTTGCCGTGAACAGACGCCTCTGATGACAGTGTGACCATCACCATCTATGACACTACATAAACCCAGTGGCAGCGCGTGTCTGCTTCATTCATGCTGCTTCACACCTCTGGTGGCCTTTGTGCTGTTCTGGTTTAGGTTGGCTGTAGCGATCACTGTCTTCATATGATGTTTTTAAAAGTTATGAAATTGTAGAGTTCTCCTAGAATTGTAGAAAGTACAGGAGAATGAAAAACTGCAGAGCTCCAAGACAGAAGGAGCAAAAGTAAAATCAGTGCAATAGAGGTCCATTTTCTGAAGACATTAAACAATTTTAAGACCACACTAGTAAATGAACACACCCTTTTTATTACTGAGGCAACCGAAGTGGGGAGAATGGAAACAGCCTGTTATAGGTAAAGCCAAATGAGGTGTTGCCTAGTAACTCTCAGCAGGGAAGCATTTAAACCCAGCCAGTTTAGTGAGGCTGATGTTCTGACTCAGAGATTATTTTCTTTGGAAAAAAAATCTGAAAGCAGGAAAGCTCAGTTTAACAAACATACAATTTATTTTCCTGTTACAGCAAACTGTGGTGACAATGCTTGGGAGAATGCAGAAGTATTTATGAACTGTACAAAGAAGAACAGAGAAGACATGCTTTCAACAAAAGCATCGTTTTACTGAACATGTTTTTTGATGCTGATTTTTTCTCTCCAAATACAGTAAATTTCACATTAATTTTTATTTTCAGGTTCTGAAATACACAAGTGATAACAGAAGTCCAGAGATATTGCACAGATCATTATAATATTATTGTATTATTTCTGTAAGAGGAAGTTCCTGGAGCAAGCCTTACTTCAGCTTTGCTATTGGACACAGAATCAAAGTCATTGATTTCAAAGAAGAAAAACTTCATGTCTCCACTGGTTCTGTTGTCTGGGATAGTTTTAATTAGGTCCTCCTTCAGGACGTTGCTTTTATGGGTTCATGGAAGAGTCACTTGTCTTGGCTAAAGGTGTCTCACATCACGGGTAAAAAACCCACCCTCAAACCTTATTTGGAAATTCATATTATTCTTGCTTCCGTTTAGAAGGATATGATGATTTTACAGAAGTAAAAGCTCTGGCATGATCAGCCATGTACATCTGTATCCCTCGGTGCCACAACTACTGTTCAGCACAGGCAAAGTCAGGTTCAGGAGAGCACTTAATTTCAGCAGGCTCAATACAGTTAATGCTGATAGTTATGAATGTGAACTATTGCATAGATTTTTTTAAAATTAAAAAAAAAATGCAATAAACAGATCAACACTTACGTCATGCTAACCATGAAGAGGCAGACTGCCAGAGAGTTACCACAAAAATACGTATTTTAGCAACACTGATAATAGCTGGAAAGCAAAGCTGCAATGGCAGAAGTACAAAAATTTAAGTTCTATACTAGAAGTGTGAGAGTTTTTCACAAGCCTGTTGTACGAGCAGTGAAAGCATGTTCTGTAAGCCAGAGATCCACTTCTCACTGACCAGAGCCTGGCCTGAAGTTTAATGAAACACTGTTGATACAGAACCTCTTCCCAGAAGGTGTGGGACCATCCTCAAACACATGGCCTAGATGGGCATCACACTGCAACGGAAATTACGTACCATTAATACCATGGCAATTATGGTCCAACGTTATGCTGGCACCTACTATGCTATTCTGAATTAAGAAACTTGTATGATGAATTCACTGTTGAGTTATGTGGGTGGGGGAGTCTTGGGGAGAGACTAGAAATACATCCTGGAGTAATCACCTCTGGCCAGTTGGCGAATACTTGCCCCAAAACAAGCAGATCCTAGAAGAGGAAGTCAAAAGGTACTAATGCCAGAAAGTACAGGAAACAAATGGGAGGATCTGGACATCTCAATATATAATGAAAATTTCAAGTTAATTGAGACAATCAGTGTAGGTCCTTCTCACAGGTCAACTGAGGATTTCCCCCCAAAATTACTAATGGGAAAAAATTAGACTCAGAATAGCTATTACTGGCTGGATATTACTGCAAGCGTGAACTCTGCCATGATAGTGGACTGCAGTGAATGCTTGTTACATTTGGAGATGATACCTAACCCTGCTAGAAGGGGCTGTGAGCACACTGGAGGACAGTATTAGCAATCTTAACAGTTTGGAAAAACAGACACACACACATACACAAACCCAAGATGCAATTCATTAAGCTCCATTGCGTACTTTTATGCCTTAACAAAAGCAATAAACAGCACAGATTTAGGGTTGGGGTGGCAGTTCTTTAGAAAAGGACCTGGGTATTACAGCAGGTCCCAAAACAAGTATGGGTCATGGGCTGTGGCAAGGGAAGGTGTAAGGACAGGAACACTAATGCACCTAAACAGCCTCTAATCTCTGGTGCAGGCTAGGCCCAGCTGCAGCGCTATGTCCAGCTTTGCACTGTACTTCAAGAACAAAAAGGATCAACTGGAAAGAGGGCAAAATAGAGCAGCAAGACGATCAGAGATCTAAAACCCACCACGTAAAAAGGAATGGTTGAAGGAACTGGCCCTTTCCAGTCTAGAAGAGGGAGTCAAAATAGCTACCCAAAATAGAAGGGTGGCTTCTGTGAAATAAGAGAACCCACAGAAGGTAGCTGTGAAGATGCGGGGCACCCCCACTGCCATGCAGGGCAAGTAGTGATGAGCTTCAGCTGCTGCAAAGCAAAGTTAAGTGTTTCCCCCAGTGTCTAATCTAGAGTAGGAAGACATGAAGGTTACAACTCACTACCTAGTAAGGCTGTGGAGTCTCCATCAGTGCATATTTTAAGAACAGCAAACATTTAGCAGGGCCGAATTAGGAAGAACCGCCCCTGTGATGGGGCAAATGCATGGACTAAATCTCAGAGTCCCTTTCACTGTCTGTTGTCCTGAGGTCCTGTGAATACATTTTATGTCTAAACTCCAGCCCTTGGCTATACTTACACAACTGCTTTCCCCAGTCACTTAATTTTCTTCATCCCAAACCGCCTATATTTGATACTTCAAACTGTACTCATGTGTTTCATGCCAAGAAGTGAGACAGAATGGTTCCAGTCACACTGTAACTCTCACCGTAAACTCTATGTTTGGTAGATGCATTCATGAGCACAAAAAAACCTTATTTGTTAAGACTTGGGTCTTTCGATATCACCTCCAAAATAAACACACCTGTTTGCAGACAACTTCAGTTCTAGTTGATCCCAATGAGTTATCTGGTCGTTCTATGATGTTGGTATTGCTTTCATCTCTGCCACAAGTACCATAAGCCTCGGAAAATGACGGCCATCCAGTCCCAGAATTGTACTTCTTTTCTGAGCTATAGTGGAAACCAGATCTTCTTGTTAATTAATAACAGAGATGTTACAAAAAAGTCTGGTTTTAATAAGAACATTGGCTTTTTTTCCTCATCCCTGTCTTGTACTACTATTAATAATATTTGGCACAGTAGAAGTTTTCCCTCTGGCATCAAACTATGCTGGAAGCTATTTACCAAAGGGAATTCTGGATCAGCCCACAACAGGAGCTTTTGCCTCACTATTTCTATTTCACTATCAGGTTGGCATCTTATAAAGCTTGAAAAAAGGTTTTTCCAACAGCTGGCCACGTTGTTTAGCTGAATTATACCTGCAAAGGCGCAGTTTGAAGTCTGGCCCAATACAGCACAACCTCAGAGCAGAGGGTTTACAAGAAGAAATGAAGTATGGAAAACGGCTGGGTTGGCCCACTGGACCAGGCTCATGTCCAATGATGGCTTTGGCTCGCACTCAGACATCAAACCAGCTTGGCAAATCAAACGGAGCCTTGCTCAAACCATCAATCAAGCCATGACAAACCCCCACAGCATAGATCTACTTTTCCCTAGAGATAATCACAGCTGTCAGAAACAGCACTAGAGGCTGTCAACTCCTGGGTGCCTCCTGTTAACATCCAGGATTACCAGCCCTGTTTAGTTGCATATTAAAACCTAGAACATATTGGAAAAGATGATCAGAAAAATATTTTGGGGATTTAGCATAGAGAAGTGAGATAATGCCTCCTGTTTAAAGTTGTGCAGCCTTTGACAGGAAAAAGTACTTTCTCCGAGTGAAGAGTGATATGGTGCGAGTTAGAGTGAGAAATGAAGACAGACTTATATACTCCTAGGATAAGTGGTCTGGAGACCCACCACAACTGTTTCCTCCCGATTTCCCATGTTTTATCCCAGTTTCACAAACCCAATGCTCTTACTGGCATCTAGTGGTGGATGGAGACACCAACACCACCAGCAGCTCTTCTGTGATCAAGGGGATTAGTCTATTAGTCGATGCTGAGTTTAAAGCAAAAGATCTAGTATATATCATGTATATTTTGGTGGGATATCAATACAGTGAAGAAAAATCTGAAAATCTTCCTTGCAGTGCCTTTTAGAAAGACAAGACAAACAAGCTGGGCAAAAACCTTAAAAAAAATCCAACCCAGAGAACCATGCATGCTTCATCACGTGTTTTATAATTAACTGTACAGGGCTGTCTTTGAGCAATGCAACCGTGGAAATAAAAGCGGATTTGCAAACACAGAATGACCGAAGACTTGTTTTTTTGCAGGCTATTGCTCAGTCCTTTTTACATCAATCCACGAAGAGCCATGACAAATGCTCTCCTACCTCCTCCCCTCCATAAGACTGGGGAGAAATAGGACACAGCACAGAAGCAGGCTGCACCGAAGCACATGCAGTTTTATAGACTCTGTGTTTGCCCAAGAAGGTATTTAGGGCTCCCTGCCTTCCCTGCTGCAAAACCACATGAACACCGTGCCTACCAGCCAGAGAGTCCCAAAGAGTAACCTGGGGGAACGCAAATGTCTGTACACGACTTCTGAGTTTCCCTGACATATACCTATGCTGTTTCTTTTTTATTTTCAAAAGATTTCAATCAGAACTCTTCATTTGTTGACACAGGGGTCCTTCTGCTTATTTGTACGTAAATACCAGGATCCTCTCTGAAACCCTGTAGAGTCATGGAAGGTCTTCAGTGCTATGTGGGTTTTGTATCTGACCCTGACTGACTTGGTCCCTTACATGCCGCTCACAATACTTAAGTTTATTGTAGATGTTTTCCACTGCTAAAGGATCAATCTTCTGAGCTGTTAAATTAGCTCTCAACAGAAATGGTCTCTGTGTGGTTTCACTAACAGTAATATCACTTAGATTCCCTAATAGAAACATTTTAGTACCCCAAAATATTGCTGTTCAAGATCATATTTGTCCTTTGAAGTATTTCACCACTTAATTTATGGATAAATGGACTTTCCCTAAACATATGCATTAGATTAGCCTTCGACACACCATTCCTCCAGCATATGTCATTTACTTTGATCCCTGTTTCAGTCCTCCTGGATGGAATCCAGATAATTCTAAAAAGTGCTTTTTGCTGTATGAATCTCAGCTGTAGGTTTATGGTTCGCTGAAGGTTTGAGATTTCCTTAAAGGACCACAAGTTGCTATCTCTAAAGGTTACGGGATTGTTCCCTCTATTTCCGACTCTTTCAAATGAATATTTGGTAGCAGAAGGTAATAAATTTTGGTATAAATGTATACACACATGTATACTTTGAAAGAAAGGACGGAATGCTTCACGTTTACCTGTAGCTAATGATCTAATGCATTTGAAAAATAAAGGACATTTTTAATGCAGTAGGGAATAAACATGCTGAATGAATCTCTTCTCAAATACCATTTTTTCCTCATTGTTAGTGTCCTTCACAACATAGCGCATTCATGGAAAGTACATTTTCAGACCACTTTGCACATTTAATAATTTTCAATTTTCTTAGAGGTTTTTTTTCTATAAGCTTTTTTAAAAAATTATTTATTTCCCTGTATCAGTCTGTAAGGCTCAGCATTATTTTATGCTTTAAACAAAAGTACCTATATTCTCTGAGAGATACTGCAAAAAGCAGCACGACTATTTGGTTATACTGTTGTTTTGTTACTAGTTTAGCAGCAGATGCAATTCCTTTCCAGTGATCGTCTCTCTTCATGTTGGCCTGTGAACATCTATTGTGTAATATAGAGGATGCCTAAACTGAGGGAACATTTGAAGAAATTGAAGGAACTCTTCCACAGCTCAGTAATTTAAAATTCCTCTAATTTAACTGAATTTTCCAGAGATATTTTTAGGTTTTGTCTTCAGACTATTCTGCAATGCTGCACTATTCTGAAATAAATTTACTTAAAAGTGTTTGTTAGTAAACCTCTACAGAAAAAGACACATTTAAGCAAATGTTCATTTGCATGTAGTTTTCTGTACTTGGCCAAAGGAAAACAAACTGTTCACAATTATCAGCCTCCAATTTTACCATTTAATTGCTTAGTTTAGGTTTATTTTTAATACAGCTGTTACATTTCCCCCCTTTCTTACTATCCAGATCTCAGCTTCCCATTTGAAGTTCTGATCTGTGATACATCCTTTAAAGTCTTCATAAAAATGGGCATATCAGCCACATTCCATTGAACTCTCGGTTGGGAATAAATAAAGGCTATTTTCTGGATCAAATCTATGAGGAACTGTCTTTTCTGGTTCAGTTACAGAGAACAGAGCACCCTCAGCACATCCTACTCTGAGGCACTCTATTTCCTTTCACTTAGACTTTAATGAAGTTGCAAAGTATATAGTATTGTAAAGAGCACAGAGGTTAATAGCACAGTTGTTCACAGTTGGGTTTTAAAAAGTAGATGTAGCCAAAAAGGCAAAAATATTGGAATTTAATTTAGGGAACAAGAAGGGGGTGGGGATGAAGAGGATGTCTCAGCTCCAGTACAAGGGACCCAGCAGTAAGAACATAATGACAGCCAGACGAAGGCGGACCAAAGGTCTCTCTAGCCCAGCAGCATGAGTGGCAGAAGATGACCATGGAAGAGCACAAGAACAGAGCAAACACACAGTGCTACTCATGCATGAATACATGTCTTTTGTGGCAGCCTGTGGCTTAGGGACCTCTTAAACTGAGAATTATTATCAACCAAAAAGGACAGTGTGTGTGGCAGGAGAAAAAGGCAGAGCCTAATGCAGCAACTGCTGTCTGCTGGCCACTGGAGACCCTCATATGCTCAAGAAAAGGGCATACCATGTTCCTGTATCACCACAGGTATCCTGGAAATCTGATACATAGCACTCTGGCACCAAAGGATTGTTCTTCTGACTTCCACTTTCCATTCCTCTCATGAAAAGACACTGCCCGTCCTGCCGGAGTTGGGACATTTTAAGGATGCTAACAACTAAAGGACGTTACCTGAACAGTGGGGTGTTGCAGCATACGCAGTAGTATATTCCCGACTCTGTGTTATTCACATAGATCCCACTAAATGGCTTTTAAAAAAGGAAGAAAAAAAGAGAAGTTAATAACACAGGTCTTTAAAAGCTCACCATCTGGAACAAGCATGTAGGAATCAGATTAAGAACAGGAGAAAAACCATAAAAAGAAGGCTTCACAGGGGGGCTTTGAAGAACAAACATTAGCAGCCTAAAGAAATGAAGGGGAGGATGCCTTTGGATTAACAGTGAAGACTACCCCCTGCCCCCAGAAACTTCGGGACCAGTCAGATGCATAAATCATCCAGGTAGCAGGGCCAGAGTCATGACCTCCAAGGAACTTGTGAAATGTGCAGGATCCCAAAGATCAGGGCTCTGCTATGGAGTGCCACAACTTCAAAGTTGAGGACTCTCCGCCCTGCAGGGTCTGGAATTGGGATCCTTATTTTGCAGATAAGGATTCGGGCATGGTTCACATGATTTAATCCCACAGTACATGCTCCGCGAGCGCAGAAGCCCTGGCTCTGGGCCAGGTACGCCGGCGCTCCACCCACAGTGCTGTGTGGCCTCTATCACAGAAGGAAGCAAGGTGTGGGGACCAGGTGAGCGGGTGATCTGGCAGACGAGGGATAGCCCAGCTCCCAAATGGATTGCTATGTATAAGATTTTCATGGCTAATCTACATATGGTCAAAAAAAGGAGACTACAGGACAAAAACCTGACCTTCTTCCTCCCCTCTGGAGAAGCCTCTACTACTGCTGCGCTGGCAGTAAAGTATCCCAGGAAAAAAAAAAAAAAAAAAAAGAAAGAAAAGAAAAGAATGCAGACTATTTTTTCATCTGCAAACCAGTCTGGGTCAGAACAAAATCCACCTGGTTCTGTATGTTCAGCCTAACTTGCACCCATAGGGAGGCAGGGGAAAACCTGTGAAGCAACCGAGCAGTGATGGGTCCCCAGTGCAGGTTTTTCTCTGCCTGGCAGGCAGAGGAGGTGGCTTAACCTTGGACAGTGTTGGCGCTTTTCCTTACCGGTTCTGTTCCTTTTTCTCTTGTAACATAGAATTGCTCGGGAGTCAATTTTTTTTTCCAGTCTGTAGCAACAGCTGCTTCATCTTGTTTAGTCAGAGAGCCTGTGTCTTCAATTAGATACAGAAAGATAATTTGTATTATTTTTAACACGATTTTAACTTAGACTCTGCTGATGCTTTCCATCATCACCTGAATTCTCCCAGAGTTTCCATGGGTACAGACAGAGCACAGGAGGGCAGTTCAGGTACATAAGAGCAGGTGTGAGTGCAGGACTTTGCATCTGCTTCCCATTCCGTGTGGTACCTACGGAGAGCAGCTCCAGCACACCCCTCGGGAGGGCTCTGAATGGAAACAGGCACCTACAACCCAAGGTGCAGCCCTCTGTTCTCTCTTGGGATACCTGCTGGTCTGCTGGTGCTTCTTCCTCACCCCTAGGTATCCCTGAAAGGTTTGACGGTTTGCCTCTTGGAAACCCTCAGAAACGAGAACTACTGCTCATTTATGGGCTATTAAAGACTAGCGACTTCCCAGGCCTCAGTGAAAAGCAGTGCTGAGAAGGACTGCTGGAAGAAAGCAACACTGACAGCCCAAGAGAAATGAGGCCATAGTTAAGTGAGGGGCAAAAACCAGGAGTGCAGAAGTCACCCATCATGGTGCCAACCTCCAGCAACACCTCCTGCAGAACATTTATGGTGGTATGGGATTGGCAAAGCATTAATAGGTTGGCTGAAAAACAATGAGTAAAACAGTTTCATTCCTTCCTAATCAAAAAGTCTGAGGTGGGGAACTACCTCCACCCTTATCTCCCATCAGCATAGGATCCTTGAAAAAAAATCAGCTCCTGAGTGAGGAACGCTTGCCTGGACTCATCTCTTGCAATGCTGAGGTGATACTGGGGGAAGAAAAAAGAAATTTGAAATTTACAGTTTATAACAACCACAGTTTAGCCTGCCAGCTCAAGAGAAATCCCTACAGCAGGCTGCCTTAGCCCTTTCCAACCGGCTGGAGGACACGGGGGCAGGGATGCCCCCCCCTTGCAGGGCGGCTCCTGCCCTTTCCCCCCACGCTCCGGGCAGAGGGTACCTGTGCCACCGCGGGCGCGGCCGGAGCTCCGCGGCGGGGAGTGGAGAAGGAGGAGGCGGCTCCCGAGCATCCCCCGGAGCAGACGAGCCGCCATATCGCCGGGGCGGGACCGGAGGAGACGTCTAATCCGGGCATTCAGCCTGAATAATTGCAGTTTATAAAAGCAATAAGTAAAGCACCCGCTTAAATACTGATGCAGCATTTGCAGGTAAAGGTTTCAATCACTTCTTACTGAGAGGCAAAAAGATCAGCTTAAAAATCGAACAATTGCTGCAGCTGTAAATAGGGCAAAATCCTGTTGAGGCAGTGGTTTGCAGCCATTACAGGGTGTTTTTAAGCAGAGAACAAGTCAGGTATTTTCATGCAAAAGTGCTCCTGCTCTCCTAAATGCATGTGAGAGGCATTGCTCTTAGTTGTATTGAGTAGTTGTGGCGGCGATGTGCTATCTAAGTGGCTACTTGTTTATGCGGTGTGATTTACAGTCACAGCTGCTTTGAGTCAGCCTATAAATACACCTGTAACAGGACACGTATTTTAGTTTGGCCTCCTGTCCTTAAAATTAAACTTAAACACAAGTCAGTTTGCCAGGTTAAGCCTTAATGCTGTTGTCTGCTTATTTTCCAGTAGCTACATTTCTGATTTGGAATTAGTTCAGCATTACTGAATGATGTGGAAGGCACTGTTTTGATTGCATTGGGTAACAAAACTAATAACGGTGTTAATACAAAATTACTTTCTGTTTAGTATAATTCTTCTAGCCTAGTTTTAAAGTCAAAGCTAAAAAATATTGTGTCATCAGTCCTGGGTATACACACCCTTATTGAACCGTCCTCATGAGTTCAATGGCAGGCGAGGACAACTGACACAGCGTTATGATCAGTACTGTGGCTGTAATCAAACCTCTGCTCAGATCCATGAAGCCGTGCACTGAAAGACGGATAGCAGTAAGGCTCGTAGATGATCGCATTCACTGTCTACAGCGGCAGGGGAGAGGGGGGCAAACAGCTGATTAATGGCTTTGTCCTATATAATAAGACACGGTGGAGTGAAGCCAGAGTACCTTGGTAAAAATCCTGGAGATGTGACACCTGTGAGTCCTCAGGACCATGATTCAGGATTGCAGGAGAGCAGCGCTGCTGGGCAGGGAGGAGAGGGCTTTGCCAGTGCTCTTGGCAGAGGGCAGCATCTGTGCTGTAGTCAGGACAGTATTTTCCTGTGTCCAGCCATTTTGGGAAGTGAAGATCAGCGAAAGATCTTTCCAAACCCCTTCTAGCTTACCCCATAGCATCTTGTATCAGTCACCTAGCCACAGTTTAGGAGGGAACTGGAACGTGTTAGGGAGCCTTTGATAAGGAGAGACCCAATTTGACACTCCCCCAGTTCTGGCAAATGGCTTAGAGCTGGAAAGTGGTGGCAGGTGATGGTGTTGCTCCCAGGGCTCACTGAAGCTTTCTCCGGCTCAACTGTGGAAAAGAAGCATTTCCCTCCCATTCCTGGCCTTGATCTCAGGCAGCGTTTGCTGCTGAGGAGGACAGGTAATCAATGGAGTTCTACCTGAAGTATCTGGGAAATGAAGGAGGGTGAGAGAAAGTGATTAGTCCTGAAACTTGCATGTTTTAATGTAATTGACATTGATTTAACTGGTGCTTTTTTTAAAGACAAAATTTTTTAAAGATAAAAAATGAACTGCCAATATCTTCCTTGCAGCTCTCTGTTTCTGGTGCTATCCCAAAATGCTGCAGTTTTGAGGCACCAAGAACTGAGCCTGCACTGGTCCGTTGCTGTGCCACCTTCCCAGGGCTCTGGAGGAGGGGAGCGGGTGCCTGGGCCGTGACCCAGGGAACAGCAGGAGCAGAAGGAGCAGAAGGCATTAGGCTCGTCAGCCCAAGCCTCATCATCCTCTCTGTTATCCAGTTTATCCAGCAAGCCGCTCCTTGATTTAAATAGGTGCAGTGGTGGAAGAGGCAGATCCCGTTCTTCCCAATGGCCATGATCCATGTTTCAGGTGGTGCACGGGCAGATCAGAGCCTCCATTTTTCCCTCCAACAGAAGCCTGCCATCCTCCGAACCGGCATGACAGGTCTTCCTCAAGCGGAAAACAACCCCCCCGGCTGGAGGTATTTAATTTTTCAGATCTTCAGTGCTGAAAAACCAAATCATTGTCCTGTCATGCCTGTAATATTGCCTCCCATGGTTACAGCACATACCAGGCTTCGTAGCTAGGCAGAGAACCGGCCTGCATTTCTCCCCATAGACTGTTATAAAAGCCAATTAGGCTGTTGCTTAATTTTCCTCCCTTTTTTCTCCCTTATGCACAAAGGGAAGCAGTTAAGTCTCCCCTAGCTACATTATGTAAATTTTTAAGTAAGTTCTCCCTGAATTGTAATTCAGTGGGTTTATTGTTAAAAATGTCACCTGACTCCAGCACATACACAAGCTGCATACAGGGAAGGGTCACTCAGCAGCAGCACAACATCTTACTAGATGGGTGTAGATGGGGGAGAAGCTCCTTGGCTCCTCCTGTAGCGTTTGCACCAAGTAGCCAGCAGCAGCAGTGTGTGTGTAGGTGGGTGAAGGCAAGAGTGGGAGGGAAGCGGTCACGGTCCAGACTATCCTGCTAATATTTATTCGGGCTCTAACCATTTCCCAGCCCAGGCTCTGTCTTGACTGACAGCTTTGGGCACAAGGACAGCATCACATAATGCCTACGCTGGCAGATACCGAGCAGTCAGCCAGGAAGCGGTGACGTGCAGAAATCAAATGAACCTTGTTCAAATGCAAACCTCTGCTTAAGCAGCTTCTGTTAATAAAGCCCCTTGACATTACTACGTATGGAAGAAAACACTGAAATAGCAGTATTTTTATTTTATATGCATTTGCATGCAATCAGTTTTCCTCCGCTCATTTTGTCATACCCAGTGTATGACCCCTCCTATGGGATGTTCCTGTTGAAACATGAGGGAGCTCAGCGTACAAGAATTTGACTCAGATCTGTCATATGTGGTGGTGCTGTGTGCCCAGGTCCCTGGAGAGTGAAGGAAAGGGGACTGGCATGAGCACTTTGGTGGGTAGATTGTATCTGTGGCAGGCTCTATTTTCCCCACAGAAACCCTCACTGCTTGTGTAGGAGGTGATCGCAGGACTCCTTCCTCAGCAGAGTCTTCCCTCTCCTCCAACAGAGTTGATACAACTCCACAGCTAGTTTCTAGTCGCTCAGATGTGATGAAACTCTGAGCCTCTGGTGTATGGAGATACTGTTTCCACATGGAAACACTGTCCAAAGATATGTGGTAATGCTGTGGTGCTGGATTCCAATGATGGAAAGGAATTTCAGCAAAAATTATTAGTTGCAGAAGTGCCAAAGCCTCTTGGAAAAGGGTATTGCTGGTTTCCAGAGGCACACAGAGACCAAACGCAGATCTGAACCTCCCTGAAGCTGACCCATGGATTCTGCTGAGATTCATTTGTGGAGTAGCCTGATGTGATTCAGGTCAAAGATACCATCAGAAATGAAGAACACAACTTCTTGCCTTGTTTCTTTATGGTTTAATATCTCTTTTTGCTAATCATAAGCTATAGGATACATAATTATTCTGACCTCTGTTTTCAGAAAAAAAGTAGTTTGTAACTGTGGACTAGCTTAAATGGGAGCCTTCTGCTGGAGTCTAAGGATGGGATTTGGATAGGATAGGATAGGATAGGATAGGATAGGATAGGATAGGATAGGATAGGATAGGATAGGGTAGGATAGTTCCAGTTGGAAGGGACCCACAGGTTTGGTCCACTGTGACAAATGCTTTGAGCTGGATTAGACAAAATGCCCTCCACAGGTCCTGTCCAGCACAAATTATTCTAGGATTCTAAATGCTTTGAGAAATTCATTGCAAAATGAGTGAAGACATGAATTCAAAGTGAAATGGATATTTTGCAATCACTCCTTGATAGAAAATTCTACTCTGCAGCTGGGCCACCTGTTCAGCTAAATTTCCTCCACTTTGAAAAGTTGTCACGCACTCTGGGGTGCAGTGAGTGTATCTGCAGGGGCGGCTGTTGGGAAGAAACAACTCCAAGCTGTCTCCCTGGATTGCCCCATCCGCCCCTATATCATAACATCCAAGTTCCATGAGCCACATAGACAATAATAATACATTCCCCAAACTTGTGTGTGATTTCTTATCCCTTGTACCTCAAGGTAGTGAAAAACTGGGATGGTTTTTCTTCCACCCAGTACACAAAGCCTGAACAAAGCATTGAATGCGCAGTTATTTGGCAGTAACCACCACAGCAGCAGCTTTCTGTAGGTTATCTTAATGGATTTATCACCCTGAACTAAGCCCTGACCATCTGTTCTATCCTCTAATTACAAATGCAGAAAAAGGTAATTCATGATTGCATCATAAAAAAGTAAAATATAAATGATTTAAGAGTGGGGTATGTCATGCTTCACACTCCGACTGGGGGAAATTGCTCTCCCTTCAATAGACTGACTTCCCTGGTAACAGAGTTTGTCTCGTTCCCAGCAAAGACGAATTCCAGAGGAGTGGGGCTTACCAGAACAGGTTTTATTCTCACTCATTCATCTTAGATGTATTTTTAAATTTTGGATTCACAAAAGTGCAGCTATGAACCTACTTTCCGTCTGTCTTAAATGAGCCCCAAAAGATTTCTTTTCAATGCATTTTCTAATCAGGGAAAGCACAAAATCATGCTCCTTAAAATTCTTCCCCAAACTCTGCATTTCCTCCAGCTCACTTTTGCTGTGATGCAGGAACGTCTGGCAGAGTCACCTACTGCCTTTGTGCTGGTAACTCTTCTTCACTGCAGTGCTCTTGGTTTAGAAGACAGGCAGAAAGCTGAGGGCTGGGTGTGCGCGTCCTGCTTCTTATGAACGACCTTAAGTTCTTTTGTGCTGCCATTGTCTGAGTCACCAGCGGCGGTAATGGTTTAGCTGGGAGTTCAAGTTCTGGTTCACTTGTGTTGTGTGGGTAAGGACTCCTGGCAACGTCTGTCCTCTGTCCTCTGGGAATCTTATGGGTGCAATTGAACAAGTTAGGTTAAGGGCCCAAGAAGTAATAACCTGCTCCTCTGTACTTTTTATGGGGTACATCCTCCTGCCACCAGCATCTCTTCCCAGTGTGAAGCGTTGTGCCCTGGGCCTGCAGCAGCTTCACCAGAGCTTTCAGCAGCCCTAAAGGCTGTGACCTGGCTCACGGGAGTTCGATGGGACACTTGACCATGCTGCTGGCTACCTGCAAGAGACACCTGCCTCGTGGCTGGACAGGGAGGCTGGACTTGCCTCTTGATTTCACTTGGGTAAGAATTACGGAGTAATGAACAGGACTGTTGGTAAAGTAGATGGATAGTGGAGGGGGGGAAATATCTCAAAATAAATTTGAGATCTGGGTTTTTAAAGTTTTTTTAGGGTTCTTTTTCCCCCAATTATCTAAAACCAGATTGTGGTTTTCTCAAATGCACATGTTATTTGAAAAACAAGAAACATGCAGTAAGGTAGAAGCAGTGCAAGGCACCACTCTAATTCAAAAAGTTGCCTGAGGGATTCACAGGTGTACAGTGTGCAGTTCTGCATTGCTGAGCGTGACTTGCCTGCCTTAAGCTCGTTCTTTTAGCAGTACTTCAAGTTTTGGTTATAAACCTGGATCTCCAGCATGCTCACCAGTTATCTGTTGGAAAAACTTGCATTCTGTCCTCAAGGCACGAGCTGGGGTTCATTTCATGCCAATGGAGTGCCTGGGGGCAGCCTGGCCCAGCACTCCCTGCTCCCACAGGGACGGGAGTTGGGGTTTCCTTTCCAGGGCCCATCTGAGCAACTCCAGGCTCAGCAAAAACTTCTGCTCCACCTTCAAGTCAGGTAAGGACTGGCCAGATCTGCAGGGACAACTACCTCTATGGGAACTTTATGTTAGGAGCCTTTTAAAAGACAGAGTGTACTGAGTCAATGCTGCTGCGTAAGATGTTTTGGTCCATACTTGCTATGTAGGAAGAGGGTAGAAAAGATCAGAGTAGGCTCTGGATTTACACAGGCTCTTGTTTCCACACCATACTGCATTCACCTAGCAGGGAAAAATACTGGTAGGTCAGGTATTACTAGTATTATTAGCATGTGTTGTTTTAATTTTTGAGTGGCAAGCAAAGACACCTTCCCAGCATACCTGATGTTCAGTGGCATTTCAGCACCAAAACTGAGCACAGACCTGACTAAAATCTGTGCTCCTGTTTCCTGCTGTGTTTCTGTTGTTGGCAAATACATGGCAAGTGACAACAGCACACCAAATTGGTGGTGGCCCCTTTCTTATCCCTCCTCTATCCCATGGTAACAAAAGCTACCGACTAATCCCTCTGCAGATAACTACAGATTTCTGATCAGAGGTTTTGCTCTGAAGAAGGCACCCTGACCACGTGCTCCTTGGCACATGTAATGCTGCATCCTGAAATCACCCTGCAGTTCGTGTGATTTTCATTTTAGAAGCATACCTCATGCTACACAGTGCTCGGCTTGCGGAAACTGAGATAATTACACCCAACATAGCATTTGGCCCAGCACTGCAAAGCCCCAGTCCCTATTAATTCCTGACACTTAGCTGTCTTGTCATTGGGAATTCCTGAAAGAATTTAATACCCAAATAGCTCTAAGCTCATTGAATGTTTGGTCTTATGGCCCCTGACTTTTTTTCATATATTTATACCTAAGGGCCAGCATTTAGCCATCTAGCTGTCTTTACGGTACTGCAGCTCCCATTAACAGCAAGTGGATCTAGGATTAAACTCATTTATATTAGAAGTCTACAGCAAGAACAGCATAATGAAAAGAAATTGGCACTCACAGCACGTGATTCTTCTGTATGATCTACCATAGATAATCTGTGTCTTAAGAGTGCCCATTTGTCAGAGAATGCACTAATTTTCCAACGGTGGAAATTAGACATCATTACCAAAATCTCTTACATCTTGGGACACTGAACAGACCTCCACCCTTTCATAATTTGTTCCCGAATGCCAATTAAAACTAATGACTTGACATTTTGAAAAGCCTTTTGACTCTTGAATACCTTTTTGACACCTGGCCTTTAAGGAATCTTCTTTCAAACTCTGTAACTAAAAGCATCTTGTTTAGAGAAGTTCACATTAAAAAGGAATTAAAAACTTGCTATGGCATGTTTTTTTCCAAATCCTTGTTATAACGAGGAAGCACTGCTGATCTGTAGGAGGTTGTAGGTTAGAAAACACAAGAGATGAATATCAGAAACAGTAAGACAATCTAGGGACATCTGGAAACAGCAAGAGAGAGTAATAACAAAGAAACAGGGCACACTGCATCTACGAGCTGCAATTTAGATGTGGGACCAGCATGCACTGAGGTGTCTGGTTGGGGAGTTAGCTCAGCCTTTCTTGCAACAGACGGGTGAACTGGTTTTGGAGGAGGTTCTGTTCCACAAGAAGGTAGCACCATGTCTTAAAGCAAACTTGCACAGTGGTGGCACCACAAAGGGGAAAGATGTCACATGCTATGGAGGAGTTTGTTACTTCTGGCAGTTTTATGCAGCATGGATGAGGGAGTGAGAAACAGCAGTGACAGCTCTAAATCTTTATGTAAACTGGAAAAGGTTTGCTCTCAGGTAGACCTCCCTGCAAAACCTAATGGCACTGCACTTTCTAGAACAGTCTTTTGCTGAAGAGCCTTTTTGGCCTCTTATTCTAAAATAGGCAAGGCGATCGTGCATGGACCAAGCGTTAGGACTGCTGGAAGGCAGGGTCAAAACCCTCTGCTGTGCTCACTTGCAAGGTAGGACTAGAATGAGGCACCTGGTTGAGCAGGTGGGTATAGCCTGGGCAAAGTGCTGCATGAGCGACAGGGTCTTTTGCCTACTTTGACATGATTGCTTTCCTCGTCTTGCTGTATTTCCCCCAACATTTATCCAAATTCAAGAAAGAACTGGCTTCAATTATGCTTTGCACATGGTTTCCATAGATGGCATCTCAGCATGTCAGTGAAACATCAATGAGCTGGAAGAACTAGCTGGTTCATTAGCATGCAAATAAGCTCACTCCTTAATGACAGAAAAGCTTTTACTAGCTCATTGTGTCTCCAATACACTCATTTCTTCCATGCCCCTTCCAAGATATGTGTGTGTGTGTGTGTGTGTGTGTGTCTCTTCCTCTGTGTTTCTGTTGTTTCTGCACGTACTCTACCTGTACCTGCACTCTAAATTCTGCCTGGGTAAGAGTGGACAAGGAAGGCCAGATAAAGTTATTCCAATATTTCTGTTATCTTTTCTTGTCAGAGCCAGTGCTTGTATAATGGAAAGACAATTAGCTCATTAAGAGGGCTAAAGAGCTGTTAATTTATCTGCAAAGTTCTGCTGTAATAGCTGTACTGGTAAAGAGTGTGAAAAAATCACGCCCCAAGTCCACACAGCTGAATTGCAAAGCCCATGGAAATGCTGGAGCAGAGTCCTCTGGTCGATTCCCTCTGTCTCGCTTGTGGAGAGGTGCAGCTGCCTGGGAAGGGAGGAGGCACCTTGGCACAGCTGTAGTGATACAGGCTTTGCTTTCTGGATGTGCCAGGAGGCAGTTGTACGTGTGTATCTGTGCTGTATTACGTGGTTTCATTGCTGTATAGTGCTTCACGGCATCTTGGATGAGTTGCTCAGCACTCAGTAGTTAATATGTTTTAGCTAATTCCCACCCCTGCCATCCGCAGGCAAGGTCCTGCCTCCCAGAGCTCACTGCACGGTCAGCCCCACTTCTCAGCGTTTGGGTGGCATTCCTCTGGCCTGAAGGGCTGCAAGTGCCTCACATAGATCCAACGTATGGCATTGAAGGAGCTCATTTTCAGCTTCTGTAGCTCAGGGAAATAGTTTACACTGGTGAAAAAGAGGTCTTTTGTCAAGGTGTGGTAAGGGTTTTGCCAGTGCTGTACCATCAGCAAAGTTTGTTGAGGAGAGACTGGCCATAGATTTGGGGGATTTTTTCCTGCCAAGCAATGCCTGTGGTTCATAACGACACAACCAAACTGATGTTTATCAGTGTGTTTTCTTTCCTGTGGTGAAAAGACGAAACCACTTTGCGACTGACTTCGTTCTGCTCCAGCACGGCCAAATCCCAGTGGTGGCAGTGCGGATGCTCTCCCCGTCCAGCACCCCGGAGCCCGAGCACCCGCATGGCAGCAGGCCCGTGCAGCAGAAAGGTGGGTCTGAACTACCCTGAGCAGCGCCCACGTGCCTCACACATACCCCAGTGCCTGGCTGGTCCTGCCATCAGGCAGAAGCAGCCCCTCCAGGGAAGTGGTGCTGGCCTGGGGTTGTTTCAAAAGCAAGTCAGCAAAGCATCATGCAAGCGAGCTCAGGACGCCTGGAGGAAGGACCCTGGAGCTTGAATCCTGCCTTCCCAGTCACCCTCCAGACCCCTGGGCTCCCACCACCAGCTGGGGTTACTCTGCTCAATGTTATGACTCCAAAGCAGCTCCCAGCATCCCCGCACACCCCCGCTAGTACGGCTTGTTGGGATGACATGCCTCAACACGTAGACTGCCAACCTGCAGGAACAGGGGGTGAACACATGCACGGCCAGCACAGGTTTTTCCCCTCATGTGCATTGCTGTGTGCTGCTACACTTGTGCTTGTGTGTGTGTAAATATCCTCGAGAGGAGATGCAAAAAGAGTAAAACCAAAAAATGAGGGAAGGTGAAGGACAGAGCAGGTTAACAGATAGATCATCAAATTCTGCATTATACGAGACTGTGCAGTACTTTTTTTTTATTTGTTTACCTAATAATTCTATGTAAAGCAAGCTTATACTAGAAGTTTCCCAATTTTTATTTTTAAAAACATTTTGTCTTTTTTTAATATTGACTTCTATTAGAAACGAGAAATTGCTTTGTTTTTCAAGATCTCCTCAAACAGAATAAGACATTTTAACATTATGTGTCCAATATAAAATAACGTAATTCCAATGTAGGAAAACTATACAAAATGATAGCTAGTAGAAAATTAATTCTAATTTTACTTCCATTTACTGCACTTTCAACGTTGTAGGTTTCCATACCCAATTATGCCTGTCAGTGACAGCGCATCACTTTTCATCAGTCCCCTACCTGCTACATAGCAATGATAAGAAACACATCCTCACCTTCACTCAGGGCTGCTAGCACACTGGGTATTTTGTTTCCAGAGTTTTTTTTCATTCTGATGTCTAAAGCACTGCTGAACATAAGGTATAAAAATGAACATGAGGCCATATAAGTGAATTTACAGCAGAAAGATAAATTGTTCCCCAAAGGGCTACCAGAAAATCATGCTGCATGTCCGAGGAGGAAGGAGGGGGAGTGGTGGGACCATGCTCACAAGCAGTAATGGATACAACAGACACAAACCTCCTCAAACCAAAGCAGACTATACAAACTATAACTATACAGACTATAACTAATGTTATACAAACATTAAAAAAACAAAAGAACACAGACCCCAAATGTTTTTATCACATTTCTGGTGAGCAGGAAGTAAATGCCTTGTTGTTGCTGTTCTGGTCTTCCGAAATTCCGTTTTGCACAATGTTGTCTGCATTGGCCTAACTTCTGTGCAGAACTTTTTCTCAGTTTTCCAGAGTAAACTCACTTGATAGTGGTGCTCCCTGAAAAAATCCAGTACATTCCTGATGGTGTCACCAGGAAGCGTTTAAAAGAGTGTTCCAACTAGTGTTTTACCTCGCTTACCTTAGAGGTAAACACTTCAGCAACACTTCAGCAACATCTCGTTACCCAAAGCTGCTGGAAATACAAATTCCTTGTCTAAAACTGCCACCTTCTCAGAGTCCATTTTATCTTCAAGTGAAAAATAAAGAATTTAAAGGGAGATTGCAAGCAATAACTTATCAATCATCTGTATTCCCTGTGCCAGGAAAAACTATTTACTTTCATCAGAGTATGTTATTATCTGTAATTATTAACTCTGCCAAGTTCCAAGAAAAATAAATGGGATGTTTTTCTATAGATGCTGAAAGTATAGTGTTATCTTAGTTCTTCTAATTCTCAGTTCTTGGGTTAGTTCACAAAAAAATTGTCCAGTTGTTTTTAGGTGACTTGTTATTTCACTAGATGTCACATTTTCTTGCTTCATGGATGTATAATTCCCATAAATGTGCATAGGATTTGAAGGAACATAACACAAAAAGGAATATACGGTATTTTGGAAATAATTTAAACCTATTTAATAAGCATTATAATGTTAACACATACCAAATATTCTTGATCTATCATATTTTAATCTGTAGCTTTACAGCATATTCTTAAAACAGTACCAAAAAATTAAGAACATTTCTAAACATTGAAGTTGGATACATAAAATATATTTAACTAAGTGTTTAGGACAACATACCAGATATGTTTCTTTTTGATAGCTGGACCTGAAACCCCTTATGTTTGAAAAATATTAGCACTGCAAACATCTTTAAAAGAGTTATTTTGGGGAAATTTGTCAAGATGATCAGATACGTGTGTACTGATCTGCCTCTGCACTTCCCTGTTTTATCAAAAAGCCTGGCTCAAACATTAGATCTACAATATACTCTTGAGGAGGAAGCAGAAGCCCAGCTATTCCTTGAGGAGAGTCATCAACCAATTTAACTTCATTCCAAGCTCTGTTATACTCGCCACGAACTAAACTGCAGCCAATGCCAACTCTGTCTGCTATCACCTGGAAAGAAAAATGAGTTAATCACAATTAATACGTGTAGCTTCTGTGATACACAGCAAGGCTGAGAGATGCTTAAAAAGAAAACAAATACCTGAAAGGCCAAGAGCTTTCCTGAAACAGACTTTGTAAATCTTTGAAGTGCTCCAAACTGCAAATCTTTATTGTTGGGTCTACTTAAAAAGTGTAGGGTTTTAAATGTTATTTCTACCATATTCTACGTACAACATGAAAAACATTCATTTAAACTGTTTTCAGACAGTGATACCTTTGTTTATCAGCCGGTCCTTCAGATCTCAAATGAAGTGCAACACCCACAGTACCCAGCAATGGTTTTTTGCTAGTTGGAAGACCTATTTCTGAATAACGTTCTGGAGAACTGTCTATTCAAGCAACGAGGTGTAGGTACAGTGCACACATATAGCCAGTACGAAATATGGAGTGTAAAAATGCAACATTTTTATCAGCGTGAGTTGAGGACTGCTGCTTCACTCCAAAGCATGCTCCTTGCTTTTCGGCCCTGCGAATGTGGGAAGCAATGAAACACGAGGCAAGCGCCTGCTAGATGAAACACTTGCCTTTCCTCTGTGCTGCGCTAGCACTGACAGACCTATAATTGTTTCCAGCTACCAAACTGCTTTCTCAGAATGCGTCTGCTGTGAAGGAATGAGGTCCTGAAAGATTTTTAACTTGTTACAAATGGACAAGGATCTCCATTGCTTAGACTGCTGTGGCTTTAAGAGAGATGATCCATCCCTACAAAGGCTTCTTAGGACAGTGAAGGAGAAGTGAACATCAGTGCTGTTTCAGCACCATTAATTCATGCTCTCAGACCTCCATAAAATATGTCGGGAACTTTCTCTCCCCATGGATACCATAAATTTAGGATTGTGCTCTTTCTCCTGTGTACTGTTTCCCAGGTCTTCCCCATGTAACAGGCTAGGCCCTTGCTTCTCTTTTCCTTTCCATCCAAGAAGGAGAGAAGTCCAGCTACCCAACAGCCAAGGAAAAGGGATGGGACAGATAAGCAGGCTGCACCAGTACATCGTCACATGAAGACAGAATAAATTAATCTCCCCAGTCTAAGAAACTAGAAGGTAAAAGCTGTTACATACTCTCACAGAATACTGGATAGATACCAAATAAAAATTGTCCCAACAAGTTTAAATTTGCAGCATGGAAAAAAAAAAGGAAGCTGCATAATTCGATATTTTACAGTTTACAGAAAATGTGAAATGTTTTGATTCCCGATAAAGTATTTTGGCTTTTTGCCATTTATCAAGTATTCTCCTGATATCACTTAAGACAATTTAATGACAAGAAGAATGTTTACAGAAAGAAGCGATGCTGGCTTTCATTCACTGGGAAATTGACTTTGCTAGTGAAAAATGACTTAAGTGTATACAAAAGATTTTACACCAATATAAATATTATATTATACTGATGTAAGTATACTTTAGTTTATAATATACATTTAACATCGATATGTTATGTTGTAAAATAAATGTTAATGTACCTTGAAAAGTAAAGCCCTGTGGCAGAACGTCCCTTTTTTGACTTTCCCGACAGGCACAACGTTGCATTTCAGTTCAAACTCTATTTCACTTATGTGAAGTTCCCAGCTGAAGTCACGTAGTTTGTCTCTTTCAATTGGGCCACCCATCTTGTCTGCAACAAACCTGTTCCAGTGTATAGCAGGATCAATTACATCTATAATTCCTCTTGTATTTAGCACAAAATGCAGCAAAATGAAATGTATACAAGCAATAAGTGAATGACACATAAGTCTAATACATATGCTATGTTTGCTTTCTTTTTTTTTATTCAGTAACTGGTATTTTAAATATGCTCACTGTTAAAATACAGATTACCATAACTCAGGTCATTCACATTATTCACAAACCTAAACCAAGATGCAACAATGGTCAGGAGAGATTCTGGAGTGGTCTAGTGTAGGCACAAAGTCCTCAGAGAAAATCATCAATAACAGTGTAATTACTGAGGAAGTAGCTCGGAAGCTAGTGTTCATCTTTACAGCCAACAGATTACGTGAGCTATGTATTACAATCCCCAGCCTTACCATTTGTTTGCAATAGTAATTAAGGCATGAGAATATATATGACAAAAATAAAGCCATAGGTAATGATCCAAACACAGGAAAGCAACTATATCCACAAAGGGTACTTCAACTTCTACGTGTGCTTTCTCATATTGAAGCCAGTATTTGGGGGTGAGAGGTGTGTATTTATCCATTAAAAAGAGTGTCTCCGTTACAGAAACAGAAGATCAGAACACACATTCTGTGCAAATACAGCCAAAAGCATGTCTTTTGGGTGACTGTGCACACACGGATGAAGTCCTGATTTGTAAGTCCCTACCTCCTCATACACACGCCTTCACCTCCCCTATGCACGGCCCCTGTATGTAAAGACCTTTGTTCCTCACAGCATCCCCAGCCAAAGGCACAAGTGTTGTGGAGGGCTCTCACTCTGGACAAGGTGTTGCAGAGCTGACATGGGAATCAGAAGCCACTGCTTCAGACAGGGAGCTAAAATCTGCATCACCTCCTCTGCAGTAACTGTGGACCACCTCGCACAGACCATGTGAGGCAACCTCAGAGGCCTTATTTCTCAAAACCTAGGGCCTGAGGAGGTACCGGTTGCAACAGCATGGGCACAGGAGTTATCACCGAGCAGGCTAGACACGGTATCTTGCAGCTGGGAATTACTGGGTGAACCTGAAGAAGCAGGGGGCTCCAGGCAGCCACTTGTGCCTCTTGTGCCTCCAGCCAGCCCTCAGTAAAGACAGCAAAGCTTCTCGAGCCGACGTGCACACCACTCCTGTGTGCGCACAAAGATGTGCTGCGTTTGTTTAAAAGGAGACAGCCAGCACTATTGCGTGTTCCTGCATCTACCCCGGCTCCCTCCCCGGTGAGCACAGCAGGAACTCTGCTCAAGCTGCCAGGCTGCCGAGGGCTGCTGCAGCTGCCTCCTCCTCCCCTTCCCATTCAACACACGCTATTCAGGCAGCTGCTTAAAATGGAACATACACATAAAAATCCCCACAGAAAACATTCTGCTTAATTTCCCGTGATTGTTTTGCTGGGTTGTGTGTCTGCAAGTATTTCACTGGTGTGTTTGAAGAGCAGATTTGAAAGAGCATTTTATGGATTCCACCTTGAGGAAGACAGCATGATTTATACATAGCTGGAGAGTTAAGGATTAATATCTGTCCTGTCAAATTTTGCAAACAACAGAAAAGTCATTCCTCATACCATGTTAGACCACAAATGAGAGTTAGTAGAAGAAACAAATTTTGTGAAACTCAGTGGGATCTGACGCCAAACTCTCCAGATTCGGGAGGTAGCAAGGAAACTGCTATGATAGTAAAGGTTAAAATAAGGAGAAGATGAAAGCAGACACACTGCTTGAAGATGACAGTGATTGGTGCCCAGGCTGAGTAGTCAGTGAAACTAATGAATCACACATTGGTAACAACAGTCTGTTCACTCTCAATTGCAATATTCTGGCACTATTAAATCATCAGGACACTAATTACAGAGCACCTAAATACGACATTAGAAAAATGTCTCATGCTTTTGGCTCTATAGCAAAAACAAAATACAAGAAAGTTCCTGTCCCGAGGGGTTTCCAAACCAACTAGGCAAGAAAGATTGTAAAAGAAAGCACAGACACGATACAAGTTGCAACAGTCTTGACTACCAGGTTAGGGTTTTAGCTGGTGGATTTAGGCTCTGCAGCACCTGGGTCTCTCCTGCTCCTTGATGATATGTATGCCATATGCAGCCGATGTGTTCATTGGAAACGATCAGTACAGATATATAAATGTGAAAAAAACTGATATTGTCTATAGGAATAGTTTCAAAATGAGAAATGTGTACCCTTTTGTTGTAAGAGATATTTTGTTCAAAAAAATACAACTAATTACAACAAAGAAGCTTAAAATCTAAAATTATGTCAAAATTCTGGACCAAAGTTGATTTGGATTCCAATTAAGGATGGGAAAATTAACAGAACTGGAAAAGTTGTCCTTGGGTGAGAAAACGGTTATTTTACCAATTCGACTTCTTGGCATTACTTATGGAAATATAATTTGGTACTCACCGTGCAAGAGCCACAACCTGTTCCCGGGTAGTAATTAGTGGTAGAATTGTTTTAGAAGCATCATTAATGTAATCCAGCAAAATGAAGTCAGGTGGTGGTAGCCAATGTGATTTTTCTGGATTTATTTCATCCTGGACTTTAGATGTAATCTGAGTAACTTCTTTTGATTTTTCCTCTTCTTTTTTCCCCTTTCCTTTTCTTACATAGAAAACAATATACACTTATTTAGAATACTGTAATCTCTAATGTCCAAATTTGAATACAGTAGTTCTGCAACAGGACATTCAGACAAATCGATTTGGGGGCAGCGGGGGAAGGTAGGAGAAATATTTTCTCTTGGTAATTGAATACTCCAAAATCTGCAAAGCTGTAGAGGACACTTGTGGAACATGCCCTCAGGAGATGGGCAGGAACCAAGTGCCACTAGCTCCATATTAATATTGCTGTAAATTCTCATTTTATTTTGTCTACGGCTCTGATACGCCTTTCCCATACAACAGATTATCTAGGAGAGAAGACACTTACATACAGATAGGAAACATTTTTAGACAGTTACAGTTTGGTTCCATATGGATATGAACTAAAAATCATGAACCTCAATGATTTTTTACCTGATAGAAGTCTGGGCTTCAGATAAAGGAACAAATGGTATCAAGAGCATGGCTGAAATCTTGACAGGACATGCCAAGCAGGAGTCTCTGTAGTCGCAAGTCCGTGTGCTTAAAGCATTATGCAAACCACAACATGGCTTGTCAGATGAAGATTTTATAAGAAGTCTGTGTTTTTGCTGACTTTTTTCCATTGTACATGCTACATATTTCACTGATGCTCAGGATCCGAAAAATGACTGTGATCCTGAACAGGCACCATAAGCGCTAGCAGAAGTAAAAATGAAACGCTTGTTCTGCTTAGACTGAATATTGTGCATTTCACAAGACACGTAGCAACGACAAAATCAGTATCTTACAAGAGGTATCACTAAGATCTACAAAATCAGACAGCTTAGGATTTCTCATTGGTGGGAACACATAGAACTTGCGTTTTGTAAGCATTGTACCTTTATTCAGTGCAAGTCCTGAATAATTCTACTGTGAAATATAACAAAATCTCTTTCTTTTGTTTAACAGTTCTGGCTTATTTTTTAAAATCCATATACTTCTGGCATTCTTGGAAGGAAGAAAAAAGAAATAAAGGACATGGCTCCAGGGCACACTATCATTATTATATGGTCTTCAAATTATTCTTAAAATTTTTACAATGAACAGCACTCTTAAGATGGAAGGCATTGGACAAAGCAGAAGGGCATATACCATTATCAGTAGTCTAATTCAAGCAATTTGTCTTCAGAGTACTTTGCAAACTTTTCTTTCACCTATTGAGATTTACCATATTCACAAAAAGCCCTTTTCATAGGTTTCACAAAGCACATTATTTTAGAAAGATAACCAATGAAGATTTAATCTTAAAATTATAGAAAATTCACCACCGTCTTAAATAAACCATTCTGGTTATTAATTACATTTACACTTGAAAAAAGCAAATAAATAGTCTAATTTGACTCTATCTAACTATAGGCAGGGAACCTTACAATGCTAGATTAAGCAGCTACGTACTTCTCCATTTATACGCTTACATATTATGGTTAAGAACCCTGTTTAAAAATTATTCCCACCTCTGGTGTCTGACTTGTAGAAGCTGTTGCTTTGAAAACCTGCAAATGGTATAATTCTTGTTCCTTGACCATTTTCCCTCTTTGTGCCCTGCTATCCCCTTCTATCCTCCCAGCACTTTCTTCTCCCTAGGAAAAGTGCCCTGCTGAACTACAGCGCTAGAGTAGGAGAATTTGTTCCCTATTCTTATCTACTCAAATGGCTCCTGAATCACTCTTATTCTACTTCTTTCCAGTTTTCAGGAAGAAAACACTTGAAAGCGATGGGTTTGAACAGTGATTTTTTTGGCTTTTTTGCTGCTGCTTCTTTCTCTCAGGTATGACTATGCTCTCCTTGGCGGAATAGCTGCTCTAAGGTTTTCTTCCATACCTGCCTCTACCTTACTCCTCAACTCTTCAGTTCATCATATCTGTCTAATACTTACCTCATAAAGAACGTGGAGGTGCTGTCTTACAGCTCAGTGCTATAAAATAACCAGTAACCATTACAGTAGACTTCTACTATCTTTTCCTGTCCTTTTTTTTTTTAATCCCCATTTTATTTACCAGTGGGAATTCTGACAGCATAAAAAAATCACTCCCCTTTCCCAAAACTGTCTTACTACTCGTGAGACATACTTGCTGCGAATGCAGAGGAATATTGCAAAGGAGAACTCATGGCAGTTAATAGTCTCCAAGCTGTTTCTAATTCCTGTTGCCACTTCAGTACAAAAGTCCAGTGGGTCACCAGAGAGGCAGTGTGAGGCAGAAGGCAGCCAATACGATATGCTACCACCAAAAGACAGGCATGACAGCTATTTTCTTTCTTTTTTTGCACAGCTTAATGCCTTGGCTGTCTTTAGGAAAGGAGTAAATGAGCATTGGAAATAATTTCCTTAAATGCTGTACTGGAACATAGCATGGAATAAATGCACATTTATCAGTTTACATTAAATATCATCTTTTAGCCCAGTCAATGTGTGTATCAGATATGCAACTGTTTGATCAAAAATGTTGCTATCTGTCTATGCAAATATATGTCAAACTATCAACTTGGCACTTCCTTTACATCTAATTTAAACACTTCCAGCAGACAATTACAACAGCCCTTTCTCTTAGCTTTCAACTATGGTTTATATAAAGTAGTATCACTTTTTCAAAACAATAGCGTTAAACTGAGTTCAGTAGTACTTTGCAAAATAATGATGAACAGAAACATATGATCAAAGGAAAAAAATATGCAGGACAAAGTCTAAGCGTGTTTGAGACTCGGAGTCAGCTACTGACCTTCAAGTAACTCCCATACATCTCACAAATTAATAATAATAATGATGTATGAATTATGGATTCAGAATGAATGACAATGGGGTTATAAATCATACAATTTGATCATGACATTCAAAAGCAATTATTTCATACTTGAAGAAAGAAGTCTTTGTATCCCTGCAAGTTTACTATGGGAAATTGAGCCAGGTATTTGTTTCTTCCTAAAGAAAATGTTTTGCTTTCAGAAGGAATTATGGTTGCTAACAGAGCAGTCGTTTACTATTTAATTGACATAAATTACATCAAAAAGCAACTGTTCAAGGGTATCCTCATCTCGCACTGCAATAAACAAACATATTACCTCGTGAGAACAGGACTCTAAGCTCTGCACTGCTGCCTGAGTCTGTGCAAAATCGTCTGTGACTCTAGAGCATCTCCTGAGATGAAGGAATCTCCCACTGGTGCAGAGCAAACATAAACGGGGCTCAATATCTCCCCTTGCCTCCTGCTCCCTTTCAGTAAACTGGCATATGCACGGTGGGTCATGACCAGAGCTTGCTGGGCGTTAGGACCTGCTAAACAAGCAGAAGCTAGAACAGGCCTGGTACGACATTCAAGATGCAGGATTTACTCTTTTGCGTCCTGAAACAGGAACCTTCCACAATGCAATTCATAGGATCCATTTCAGGTATCTACTACGAAATGATTTAAACTGAATTGCAGAAGTGCTTGCAGTCCAGATAACTAGTGAAATGGAAATGTCTGCCTTGTAAGTCAAAAACTTTTGGATAGACTAATCTCACAATCTGGGTGCTGATTTAAGTCAGAACCTCAACCCTTCCCAGATGGTAGCTATTATCTGTTAACAATTTGCATGTCAGTTCTAAACAAACTGATACACATGACAAAATAATACCTTAAGCCTTTTACTCTAGTGCTGCTTTTGCTAAGTGAACTTTGTTGCAGGTAACACCTGCTTTTCCTCCATTGGAGATACCATTGAACTATTGAGATCACAAAGCAGGTTCCAATTTTCTCTTTACTTTCTTACTGCAGATTTCACCTCTCAAGCACAGATACATACATACCCAGAGATATATAAGCAGTCTAAGAAATCAACCATTATCTCTATCAATAAAATGCCTGTACAGACAGTAGCATATCACAGTTCATGGATGAGCTCCATGCTAAAAATTGCAAACATAGTGCTTCAATTCCTACAACAGACATGCCATCTCTCCTGTTTTTTCCAACCTTGCAGCACTTAGCATTTTGTAATGCCCACCACTGACTAGAATTCAAAGCCCTGAGGCATGGTCAAGGCTCCCTACACCATAAAATGAGGGAAATTAGGGAGTCAGGACTGGGACCCACAGAAACCAGCATGATAAATGGTCAACTCACTAAGTTAGCTAACAGAAAAGCCAAGGAGAGTTGTAGGTTACATCACATTCCTATCAAGGACTAGATACGACCCCACTGATGGCAAGGGAGCTCTATTTGGACTGGTTTTGGAATCCTGAATATTCCTCTGGAATTAGGCATGTACACCTGCCTTCTCTGAAAGGCACCGTTGTGGTCATGGTTGTGCTGCTGTTTTCCATGAAGCACAGTTGGGAGACCATGGTTCAGTTTTCTTCCACAGGAACAAACTAAGCATTATGTATTTTGTATTAAAAGTCATCAAGACAAGGACTAGAACTCTATGGTCTCTATGCTCTCAGATAAGTGCTTTAACAGCTGAAGTGGAAAGCTCTGTTCATTACGCCTCATCATCAATGAACAGCTACAACAAACCAGAAAGAGAATGCTAAACCCCAAATATCTTGTGATCAGCAGGTGGGACGGACAGGCTCAAATCCTCTTTCTGTAAAAGAAGGAAATTAATTTCCCACTACAAAGGTAGAGGTTCTGAGCCATTTGGTATGGGCAGACATGCCCACCAGATCAGTTCCACAGAAAGGACTGCAGTGTACTGGATAGATCAGAGGGAGCCCTGCAAAAGTGAGGCATTTTTAGGCTTGTTGCCGTCAAAACTGGGGCAGTTCTGAGCACACCCTTCTCAGCTTTCAGTCATCTAAGGAATTTCACTGGAAGAAATTTATCTAGAAATAAGGATGTGTGTAGGCAGTGTAGGAGCTTTTTGTGGGTCTAGGTTCTAAATTAAGAAAGAACTTCTACCTTAATTTCCCTGTGTCTTGGTTGTCAAGCCATAAAATAACAGCATTTCATTGTCTCCAAGGGATATTGAAAGGAAAAAAAGCCAAATAAATGGGAGATATTCAAATACAGCATGGAAAAGGACAACAAATAATTACTAAGACAGACAAAGGAAGATTACTGCAATTAGGAGGTGAAAGAAAGATACAACTTAACATTGTATTTCAGTATTCATACTCTCTTCAGAAACTATCACTCTTTTCAATCAGAATTCTATTTCTAATGTTAAAGCAATAAGAGAACATTGACAACTAGTAAATCCTAAAGCCATACCTTGCTTTTTCCTTACTGCCTTTTCTTGAAACAGAAGGCGACAAGATAGTCTGTTCATAAGATGAATCTTGTGCCTCCTCCTCTACTGCAAGACTGAAATGGAACAAGATATTTTTGCGTGTTATTTGCAGAGTTAGTACTTGCATGTTAAGCTCTGAAAATGGAGTTCTGATTTTAAAGGACAGTAAATATATTCACAGGAAGTATATAAGTGGAAGAAATAACATAACCACTAATAAACAAGGTATTGACTCAGGGATCAAAAAATGAAGTAATGACAGACACAAAGGTAACTGGAGACTAAGACTGCTGCCAAGGTGCAAAGGCAAGAACCTGTATCAAAGTCAAAGAAAGAAAACCTGCTAAAGACAACTCTAGGGATCAACAAAGAGCATGGAAATTTAATTTGTCATAGATATTCTCAGACATCTTTATGGTGTCATATACAAGCTTAAAAGGGAAGCTAATGATACTGTAAACCAAATATGTGATGTGTTGACAGAGAAGAAGGTTTTGGACTTGCAAAATATTGGAAGAGCATTCTTTGATCTGTGAGACTATTTACAGGAAATGACTCCCAGTTAAACAAGCCCAGTACCAACTTCCTGCATTCAAATCTAAGAAGATCTGTTAGGCTGGCCTCAACTTAAACAGAGAAGAACTGGACACAGGTTCTTTATCAAGCTTGAAAACTTGATGCTTGGCTTTGTCCTGCCTTTTGGGATGTTGTACTTAAAATTCCACTCGTGTCCATACAAGAAGATCATCAAATCATAGGTTTCATTGTCGCGTGACATTCAGCTTAGATAACAAGCTTTGTTATAACTAATAAAACACTGGGTGTCCCACCATCAGGAATCAAAGGGTTTTAAATGAATGAGTCTTAATGGCTAAGTTAAGAAAAACATCTAAACTGAATAAATCTTTTCTGTCTAGAGGGGAAAAACTTGTTTTCCAAATTCTTATTTTATAAAGGATGAATCTTTTGCCTTCTAGGACATGAAGCACTGTGCTGGAATTAAAACAGAACTTTCTATTTTATATATTTGTATATATATATCTATACTATGAAGTTTGTACTGAAAACAACAGTGGAACAATAGTGGAATCGATGGAAAAGATGAGCTATTGCAATAAATTCTAGTAGATCAAACGTGTCTCACTCTTTTTGTGGTTTGGCATTAATGAAGATTATGGCCCGACGGTCAGTAAGCTCTTGCATACTCAGTTCCTCCAAAGATAAAAATTTCACTCCACGTTTTATCTACAAGAAAATTAGCATAAAGTATAAGGTGTCCTGTTCAGTTAAAAATGAAGGGGAAAATATTTAAAATACACCTAAAGAGTAATTTAAAATTCCTCATCTTTAACAGAAGGCTTACATAGGAACTTACAAAGCCATCCAAAAGATGTGAAAATGTTTTCTTCTTAATTTGCATTTTTTTCATCAATTTTCTTAGAAAAGATTGCTTAGAAATAATTTAACTGGTAGTTACTGTTACTATGTCATTCCAAACAATTCTAGAATAAGGAAATGTTCCTACCTCTGAAGGCTTTACAATAGAGGATGGAATTCACAAAAGCAACCAAGCGCTTTAGGAGCAGGTACTTCACTGATTTTCAGGAAGACTGGTATTTCTAATTCATTTGGGCATTTTGAAAAGTCCTTCTTGGATTTAAACTGAATACAGCACTAACAAGTGATACTGGAGTCAGTCTTTACATATGAACACTGCTTTGTGAGCAGAAAGGGTCATGACCAAGGTGAAAATATGAACTCTTTACTTCTTTATGTAAAAACAAACAAACAAAAAAGTCCATAGGTCATTCAGTGTCAGGTTAGTATTAAGCATACTGCAGGGAAAGAGACCAGAAGAAACAAAGTCTGAGAAAGGATTTGGAAAGGAACTAGGTCTGCAGAGCTTACACAGGATTGGGAAGAAGATCGCAACTGGAGGACAGCATGAAGATGATAAGATTTCATCCATGAAGAAACATAATCAAAAGAAATTAGTATAAAAGCTAGGAAACTTCAGGACAAGAAAGCAAAGTATTTTATGTAGCCACTATCTGTCTTTTGCTATAGTACTTTTACTTTTTCTAAATCAAGAAGAAAATTTTACTCTAAGTACAGTAATTTATTTAAAGTAGCTTACCTGACCACAATCATAGAATCCATCAGTAATGATATTATTCGATGATAAATATCCCATCTGGCTGTACTTTTGGGAAAGATTGTTATCAAGTAGCTTTTCCAGAGCAGCTTCACTAAAGTTATTTTTGCGCCGTGTTGATAGATTAATTTCTTGCAGGATGTCTAAAGCACTGTTAAACGAAATACAAATGCTAATTCATCATTAAATACCAGTTAGTTATTATTATACAGTTCAGGGTTAGTTTTTGGCATTACTAAGGACGAGACAGATTCAGTTCCAAGTGCTAGCCTTGTGCCTCTGAGCCAGCAAGGAGATTTGCTGCACGAATTCTTTCTCTAGGGGAGGAATACACCTTGCAGTGGTCAAAAGCAATTCCTTTAGGCAGTTAAACTGCTACCTAAAGAAATGCGGACAGGACGCCACAACCTTTTACCAGAAAGATGTTTGGAACCACAGAGAACTTGAGAAAAAGAAGCATGTAAAGTACAGTAAAAGGCATAATGTTCAGAGATGACCATATGATACAGTTCAGGGAACCTCACTCGCAATGCAATTTGCAGATTGCAGTTGTGCATTACACAATATGTGAATCCTTCTGGCTTAGGACTGTTACTGTGTCTGGCAGAGATTTGCTAAACACGGCTGAGCATGGAAACACAAGCAGCTGTGTCAGCACCACCAGGATGGCAGGATTTTTGCAGCGTGGAGGTAGAAACAAATAGTCATGTGGGGACATAGGAGGGCAGGAATTGATTTCTTAAGCTGGTTTTGGCGCTGAAACCAACATACTGATAACTTCTGACCTGAAAACCTTAGCAAAAGCTCACTAAGAAGATAAAGGAAGCTGAGTCAGGAGAACATAGCATACTGCAGTTTTGGAACTGTTCAGGTATGAAAAAAACCAGGAAAAAAGAAGGCGATATATTCCTATGTGTGTGTGTGTACATATTCAAATGTATACGTGTGTGTGTCTATACACACATCCAGACATTCTTCGCATCCTAAGGAATCAATTTCACATATAAATATATACACACACACACATAGATAATTAACTCCACGTTTAGACTGCCCATTTCTCTCTACGAACTACACAGGGAACCTCAGCTGTGGACATGTTCAATGTAGACTTCTGAAGGTATGTCAGATGAATTCCAGAGAGCAAGTTTTTCAGGCAACCTGAACATTTTCAAATGGCAACCTTCTCTTTTAGAAGAGAGCAATAGGAGAAAACAGTGGAACAGCAGTACAGGCTATTTGTCATACAGCATACTGCAACAAAGCCAGGTAACCACCAAGTAATGCAGGGAAGGATTTTAAAGGGGAAGATGGAGAAAGAAAGGGTAATGTGTACAGCAGTGTCTAAACCAGATGACATTACAGGCACAATGGCACATTACCCTCATATGGAGGAAAGACAAAACCAGGCAAATACGGCTGCAATAAAAACTCTGTGAAGACCCGAAAACCAAAAAAAAATTGTTAATACAGAAATGAAAACCCTGACACTTCCAACATAAAAGAAAAAGTAAGGGACAAACCCAAAAGATCCACAGGCAAAGTGAGACACAACTATTTGGGGACTGAAACAAAAATAAATGTTTCATATGCTACAAGTCAAAGAGGAAAACATAGGCCTATTACTCAATGCGGGAAGAAAACTCATAACAGATGGCACAGAAAAGACCGAAGTGTCTGATGCCTTTTTTGCTTCAGTTTTCATAAAAGGGTTGCAAGCAGATGCCTGGCAGTAATATTAACAAGGAGGTAGAAACAGTAGGCTTAACATGTCTAGAACAAGTTTGAGGAGACAAAGTTAGCAGTCCCTGAGGACACTTAACCTCATATTACTCTATGAAATGGCAAAAGCAACCTCTGAACTATTTATAATTGTATTTGAAAATTCAGGGCGGACAGGATAGATGCCAGGAGAGCAGAGAAGGGCAAAGATAGTATTTAGATTTGAAAAACAAAGAACAATGAAATTATAATAGAGATCATTCAGCCAAATTTCAGGGTCCAAAGAACACCATATCAAATTATTGAACAATCAGTCTGCAAGCAACAAGAGATAAGAAATACCTGTTACGTATTTGTCAAGAATAAATCATGTAAAGCCAATCTAATCCTTTCTGTGACAGGGTAACTGACTTAACGTATAGGCAGAAGAAGTAGATGTGAGATATGAGTTGACTTTGAAATATGTTTTGACTTTAAGAAGTCTTTTCACATATTCCTACTTGAATACTCATGAGCAAGTCAGGGAAATATGATCTACATGAAAATAACACAAAATAGTGCCTCACTGGTTGAAAAACTATGCCTAAAGTATTATTATCAGTAATATGCTGTCAAACTGGAAGGACACATAAATTAAAGTCCTACTCCGATACTTTCATAAAGAAGGGGTTAAATAAGAACAGTGCTATATACAAGATATAGAAAATAATTACAGAGATTTATTTGGTGGTGGTATGACCTCAGCTGAAGTACCTCATCCAGGCTGGGAGATGGCACTTCAAAATGGCATAAATAAATGAGTGAAATTCAGAGATTTGTGACAAAATGGTACAATATTTCAAAACAAAAAGAAGTTTAACATTTTTACTTTGTCATGAAAAGGAAACTGAGAGGGGGACATGGAACATGGGAAATTTCAGTAAGTTAAACTGAAATTGCTATAAAGAGGTGGTTATTCAGTCCCACTGAAAGTAGAACAACGTGTATTTGGATTGATTTGCTTTAAGGGATATTGAGAACTCAGAAACACCTAATTGTAAGGGTACTCCAGCACTGGAACAGCTTACCTTGGAAAGTTGTGAAAGCCCCTCAGAAATGGTATTTACACTGAACAAGAAAAAATATGTCGGTTTATCTGATCTAGTCTTACAGTGGGCAGGTGGATAACATCACCTTTGAGGTCCCCTCCTGACCTAAATGTCTGAGATTCTCACTCTGCAGAATCCACTCATTGATTGATTTTAAATATTTGTGCAGTCACCAGAGAAGTGTCCAGCAGAGGGAGCAGGGCAATTACATATATTTTAATTTAATGATAACTAAAAGAGTCACCCTGTATAAGAAGCCCTGTGTTATAATTCTTTTAACCTAAATGAGCTTTTGTAATTCAGATGATTAATATATGGAACTTGGAGTTTCTAAGAAGGAACAAAATAGAGTCTCTTAGACACAACACTTCAGCACACCTGCAGTTAACCAGAACTTGTAAATCAAATTTAGACTGTGTGTAATAAGTACAATTTACCGTATATTGAACTTAGCCTGAAACCTTAATTTCAGTTTCATATGTATGGGGCACTGTAGTCCCTAATTTTGACCGATATAAGCACATCGTCAATATAAAGCCTAATTCAGTCACAGAAACAATAAACATTTTTATAATTCCAGACAGTTTTCTCTTCAGACTGATGTTTTTTCTTCAGACTTCTGTTACTTAAAATTCAAACCATTTCATCTGTAATACCTGTGGTGCAAAAGCACTTTCTACTTACCAAAAAGAATAGCTTAACCTTGTTACTCTGCTTTAAATACATAAAGATCGACTTAATGGAATTCTTGCATCAAAATCTTCCCTCTGCCCCTTGCAACTATTTCTACTCACCCTAGCCTGCACAGTTCAGCAGTGGTTAGTTCATCACTTGCACAGACCATAAGAGCCCAACAGGCATTTCTTCTGACTTCTTCATTCTTAGAATGCAGCAGTTCAGTGAGTGGTCCCAGTCCATCTGCATTTCTCAACTATAAAAAAAAATAAGACATTGCCACTTACATATTTCATCTATCCCATCAAGAACAGCCTGTGAAATTCACCTTCCAAAACATTGAAGCTGTGTAGACAACCTATGCTAGGCTGGTAGAAAGGCCATTTATGGGGATTCTGTGCTACTGTGAACCCTGCATAGGCTGGAGCTGGAGAGAGCTTCAGAGAGTTATGAGGCACACATCCCTTCTGGCTCTGCCTTGCTTTTCAGTTATTGGATTGCGGTGTGGAAACCAAAGAGACTATGCAACACAAGACTGTCATGGAGAGTTACACAGCTTTTTCTGTGTTCTGTTGCCTCCTAGCAACTAATTTACATCACAATATATTTGAATTCGTATTGTATTGTATGTATGACAATCTTATTAACATCCTATTCTCTCGTGTGCTGCAGTATCTTTCCTGTACATGCTGGAGGAAATATTGCTCATTTGGATTTTTGAAGAGAAAGACATTTTAAGGACACTGAAAGAGGTAGATTAATTATCTATGCCCCTTATTTGTGTCCTAATTAACAGCCTTGACCCATGAGAAAACCCCAGCTTAAGATCTATGAATGCACATAGCATCATCCTTATTTATGAAAAGAAAATAGTATGACCATTGATAAACAGTGAAAAGTTCAACTTGCTTGATGCCACTGCTCAAGGGATTAATTATATTTTGAGTTTTGTCTAAATTACATTTACTCCATGCATATCCATATCTTATTAATCAAGGTCAGACATTGCCGTTCAGGCCTTCAAAGTAGAACAGACCAACACTGAGGGAGAGTAAAGAGGACAGAACTTCTCGTCTTCAGAGTTCCAGCTAAAAGAAACCTTAATGTTTAATGCTCATGAACATGGGGATTAAGATATAGCCCTGGTTAAAGCATACTGAAGCTGTAAAAATTTAATTTGGTGCAAGCAAATACAGCAGTAAAAATACAAATTAAAGAAAACCGTTTCCAAGTTCTCATGGACAAACTGAGCTAAATTCATCTGAACAAGCCTATGATGAAAGTGAAAAATTAGTTACTATCTAGAAAGCCCAGCACTTTTAGAACTGACACAAAATACAAAGATTCTACGCAATTGTAACACCGACTTCAGAATCTAGAAATGTCATAAATAACCACAGCCTCGAAGAGTAGTATTACCTCAGTTCTTGCATCAGCATCACAACCAAATGCAGCCACAGCCAACGCTGCTTTGCTTTGCACTTGGCTGTTGGTTGAGCGCAACGGTTCTACAAGCGCAGTCATAACGCCACGGCTCTGGATACTTATGCGGAATGGCTCCTGCACGGCCAGATTTGTTAGCACTGTAGCAGCATTAGCAATGGCTCCATCTCTCTGAGCGTTCAAGGTATTTACTAAGGGTTTGATTCCTTCAACCTCAGCAACAGCACTAGCAAAATGAAGAAGAAAAAAAAACCTTTGTTATTTTGGGACCATTTTTTCTTCTTAGTGTGCTTTATTTACCAACTACATTGTTGGCACTACATTAGTATTACATTTCAAGATTTTTATATATATATATATATATATATATATATATATATATATAAAATTTATATACGACTCACGGCGTGACGTTCAAGAGGCACAACCTAAGCAGACAGACCAAGTCACAAACTTCTAGATTCTTTACCTTATTAGGGCATGGATCCTTTCTGAGGTTTTGAACAAGTGAATTAAATCTTGCATCTTTTCAAAGATGCAGCATTTCTGTATCTTTAGCTCCAGGCAAATGCCTCTGCAGATTCTCTTCACCTCTCCCCATAACCATTCTAGCACTACTTCTACTGAGGATCATAGTGCATGGAATGGCATGCTGTTGTTCTTTGCGCTGGCTCCGTAAATTTCTGTGATGAGATACATAGGTGGCATAAACATAGTGCACCAAGTTTCTGCCATTCTTACAGAGTAGGTGTACATTGTGCAGTTCCGTGCAATGTAGAAATAATTGAGCTGGCTTTATACAAGCTGATTTAGACAGCAGGAGTACAACAGACCCATCAGCACAGAGTTTAGGGCTGGCTGTGACTGTGGTTCCACATCAACTCATCTATCAGCAGCAGATACAGTTTAAATATTTCCTCTGCTTCCAGATGGTACTGTAGCCATGGCTGAAGGGTGCTGCCCCTCAGCGGTGCTGGGACAAATGCCGGTGTGGCCAACTTCTAAGCTAGATGTGCAAGACAACCTGTTTGCAAATAAGACTGGGGGAGATTGTTTAAGGGTTGGGATTGTTTAAGGATCATTTAATAGATTTAGGTTAGAGAACAGCCAAGAAAAAAAACAGTTGAAGAAACACTAGTAAGGAAATAGCAACTTCAGGCAGGAGACAGCAGAAGGTGCAGGCAGCTGCACTATTAGAGGACACATTTGCAAATTACTTAAATCTGATGTGCTGCAAAACTAATAGTCATGTGGGCCTACATCTCAGTCACAGCAGAAGGAACCAGCCTATGAGCACTTCATCTTAACACCACTATTTTGCTTCTGGCACTCACCAGGATAGTGCCTTTTAAAAGAAAAAAAAAAAAAAACACTTCATATTTAATGTCTGGGGTAAAGAATATACTTGAAAGCAGCTGGTGACACGGTTTATAACGATAGTAAACTCTTGACTACAACTGACGCAGACCCTGAAGAAAGAAGCTGGCTTGGCTGAGGGGAAACTACCATGCTCTAACAAATCTGAGAAGGCACACGTTCTGGGTTATCGCCTCATTATGTATGCTTTGGTTTCTTTGCCATCGGCAAAAGAGACTACTGATACACATGCAGTTTATATCCTTCAGATGCCATAAGACACATTATAACTTCACATTTTTGTTGACCTTCTTGCCAAAACTTTCCTTTCTACTAAATGACAGTAACTTCTTTGTCTACATCATCGTTTGTTTCAGTGGTATTTTTTCTGTCACTATAAACCAAAACACCATAAAAATTGAATTGTCTTCCTTCTCAGTTTGCATATAAAATTTGATCAAATGATTTGAGGCATATGTCAAATTTACTATCTGCTCTTAGTAATTTTACATTGGGCTTATCTGCTTGTTAAACAAAAGTTGGCAATATTGTTAGCAATGGAAATGCGCAGATGGCAATTTGAATTTTCCTTGCAACTGCTTTTAACACCCTCTTTTAGTACATTTTGTCTATATTAAAAACATAATAAACTCTCCCACCCCTGTACAAGCATTTCCAAGCACTTCAACAACAGAGTGTACATTTTTATATGGTTTGCTAAATTTCTGTCAACACATTAATACGAGAATTCTGGATGTGAAATACTTTTACTGTAACAGCATCTTACCAAAATCCAACTAATCTTTTGGTAACTTTCACAGTTACAAAATAAACACAAGTTTAGAAGTTATTACATACACAAGAAACAGTTATGCTCTCAAAGACTGTTAAGGCATCGATAAAACCAAAAAACCTCAGGAATGCTAACAGTCACGCTCTTACACAACCAGGACAGAAAGCAGAATGTATGCCAATTTGTGCCACATAACCCCATTGCATGGGCAACATGATGTAGATCTTACTGTGAACTCATCTCAGTGCAAGCATCTCAGTGCAAGGTTTTCAGAGAGGTGGATGCAGATGCTCCTGAGCATACCTGGAATGAATTGGCAGAGGCTAACAGGGTTGGTTACTCTGATCTCTGCTGCAGCTACAAGACGATGGCAGCCCACAGGTAGTGCTGGAGCGTGGGTGTAAGGAAGGGTGGCAGGCAGACAGCAGCTCCCAGTTTGAAAAACCAGGGAAAAGGCAGCAATCCAGGGACTGAAGGTGAGTAGGGTTATTAGCTTGGACACAGCATAAAGGTGTAGGGCCAGTTAGGTGCTGGCTAATTAATCCTCCTGCAGCACCAGTAATTTTAATGTAAGCACTTCAGCCTCTGTTCAGAAGTGAATCCCATGTTTTCAGGTGTCCTGCACCACACTCCTTGGACTGTCTTCAGTCAACTGGATTTCCCCTTATCTGGGTGTCCTCCCTTCTCTTCCCTCCTAGACCAGATAAAGAAGAGCTGAAAATACTTTGGGGTTTTATTGTTGTTGTTCATTTTGTTTTGGTTTGGTTTTGGGGTTTTTTTTTGGTTGGTTAGTTGTTTTTTTTTTTACTTAGGTAAGGGCACTGTATTTCTAGGTTCTCTGGTTAATATGGTCTTCTCTTCCCCATGAAAAATTCATCCAGATTTACAGCTTCAGGAGTGCTGTATCCACAGTGCTGTATATGAAGAAATCCTGGACATGCTGATTGCACATGTAAGGATCAGCTATACACCACATGTTTCACAGGTTTACCGGAAAACATCGCACTTGTAGCATGTGTAACAATGACATGACATACCTGCTGGTAAAGTGTGGGAGAGACTCACCATATATGCATACAGCCATGCACAGTAAGGCATGTCCATAAGCTATCAGATTTATAGCATTACACAGTATATACACATGTACCTTATCCAGGAAAAAAAACCCAAATCAAACAGTTTTTCCTGTACAACGGATACACAGAAATTCCAGGATTTATGGGACAGATCCACTACTCACGAAATGCATCACTGCATCTCACAGGTGAAGTACGTCCAATACTTCCGCAGTAAGTATAGGACTTACTCGTCCTATACAACACCCAATAACACATGCATTCTCTCACAGGGAATCTTAATAAACATACAGCCCCTAACAGACAGATTCTAGGATGATACACGGAACTGAACGATGCAGCCAATCACATTATAAGCAGATTTACTATAATTTCCATAAAGCCAGCAAGTATACAAGTACTTAACAAAAGAGCAAGGTGACAGCTCCTTGTGCGTTCAGAGCTGACCTCAGCGAGGTACAGAGCGCAGCCAATTTTCTCAAGTGCCACTCAACTTCAAAAAGGTTGAGAACCACTGATTTAGAAGATCATACATATTTATTTCAATCCCACTTTCTACTTCCGCACAGATTCATTTTGAATCACAGTTTCATAAGTATAGTTTAATCAAGTGGCACAATGGATCAAAAGGCAAAAAGAATTCATGGTAGGAGTGACAACAGGTAATGAGAGTTGAAGGTAACCAATACCTTTGAGAATGAGTTTTTAAGAGGGTGTGAACACCTGAGGGCAACGCTGTATCCTGGTAACAGAGATGCATACAGAAGAGGTTATGAGGGAAGAAGGAAGCATGGGGAATCTGTAGTTCAAGTCACTCCTACCCTGTAGTCCTCCAGAGAACACAGAAATAGCGCTGTCATCCTGGACCATGGAGCCCCAGCTGCTAAAGAGGCAGCAGTGGCTGACCTCCGAAGGGAGCTGAAAGAATCAATATGCTTAAGTTTTTAAGGTGCTGAAATACTACATTAAGATCTAAATATGGCGGTCCTCGTTCCCTTTCATCTTGGGCAGAGATATGCACTGTGCAGGTTTTTTTTCTTACAAGGAAAGCAAAATCAGAGGAAGAAGCTTTTACCAGCACTGTCTTTGCCTAATGTAGCACTAGCCTCTCTCCCTGCCTCCAGGACAAGTTCTGCTTCAGACACATCCTACTGAGATCGTACACTTTATCAGTGCTCCCACTTCAGGACTACATCCTCAAAAAGGGAGCTTTTCTTCCTGAAGAGAAGGTCCAGCCCAACAGAAAAAGCAACTGCCAGTGTTTAAAGAGGTGACAGAAACCACTGAGACCGTCCCCAAACACTTGGTTTAGCTGAAAAAAAATACACAGATTTGATGTGGAAAAGGAGTAAATTATATAAATCCACAGCTTTTTTACTCCATGTTGTTTAAAGATTCAAAATACATCAACTTCCCTAATCATGGAGAGGAGAGATTAGCGAAAAGGAAAGAAGACAATGGCAAGGGAAAAAAAATGATGTTGCATTTGCAGTATCACCATGTTTCATTAAAAAGTGGAAGCTGACTATCTGAATTACAAACAAACAAACAAGAGAAACCAGACAAGATAGGTGTAGAAATTACAGAGCTCAATTAAAGTTAAAACAATTCAAACATTACGATTTATAAGCACATGATTATGATCATGTTATATGATATTCTAACAGGGTTAGGCATTTACCTTAACCAGGGTATATATGGTTCAGGTACCCTAATGACCTTAACCATGCCCTGTAGTGGAGCAGTAAAATTCTGATTACAATTGATTTCAAATTACTGTATTCAAGAATAGCTAAAATATTTTTCTCAAGCGTCACTGGAAAGGCAAACATTAAAAGGTCAGATAATAAATATTTAAATTATTAATTTTGAATATACATTGTTACAAGTTATCACGAGATTTTCTTGAACATTCTCTAAAAGATCACACAAGACTCAAAGAATAAATGCTGAGAGTTTCAGAAAAACAAATGTCATCTTTACTGTTTTTACTGCAAAAATACATTAAAAGTTGACAAAACAATTACCAAAAGTTTCACAATACAAAGTTTTTTTAAACAGTGACTTTGGAGATGCATATGAATTTCAGTGAACTGAATATTTTGCTGCTTTAGTTGTCTGTGGTGCAATAGGAAAGCTCAGACATTGGCAGAGTGTTGTAAAAACAATCATCAGTAAAAATTGGACCAAATCTCTATGGGTTTTTAAATTTTATTTTTAGGACTGTAAGCTTTCTGGGGCAAGAATCACCTCTTTGTTGGCATCACATCAAGCATAATAGCTCTGGTCCCTGACCAAGCCTCCTAGCCATGGCAAGAAAGATAATGGATTATTTACTTAGTGCACAGAGAATGGTCCAGTTAGCTTTTCCTCCTGAAGAGAAGGTCCAGCCTAACAGAAAAAGCAACTGTCAGTGTTTAAAGAGGTGACAGAAACCACTGAGACTGTCCCCAAACCCCTAATCTGAGTAACCTCCCATGGAAGGGAGATGGAGGGGAAGAGCAGTGGTGCAGCTTCATACCACTGTGTACTCTGAACTGTGCTTAATTTACACTATTGAGTTTGACAGTTCATAAAAATGGTAAAGCATGTTTGGTTTTCCTTTTTCTACCACAGCTAACATAAACTGGTCCATATTAAATTATTTTTTTCATTTACCTCTATGATGTTTATTTCCCCCCCTTCTGACTGAGGATTTAATACAATTTTTGCTCAGAAAAAATTCAAATTTTTCCTCCTCACAAAGGCCATTGGACTCCTTACGGACTTCATTTTCCAAATGTATTTGCAACTGCATGTTTAATTTCTGTGCAAAATTACTGTGATTGTGTGTGAGGTGCTTACCTAGCCATTTATGCCTGTGCATATCTCATTTTCATACATAATTGCATGTAAATTATGCATAAGAATTATGCATCTAATTACACACAGTTTTTTTAAAATCAACTCTATCTATGTTAAATCGCGTGACTTCTTTTTCACACAAGGCATTTTTGATCCAGCTCTATTACTTAATTTCTGACTAAGAATACCATAACCAGAACTTTGAGAAACCTCAAGAAATATCTTCCTTTTTATCCCTTAAATATATTAGTATTCTTCATTTGCCTTGTTACGCCATCAGAACAATCACATCCAATAAATGTCTTCTGCATTTACCAAAAATTTCACTTTGCCATTTAATCATTTTCAAAAGCAATTGACTATTGCATATAGTCACCCATATTTCATTTAAAGACTAATATTACTGCTGTTTTCGTCACTATACAAGGGAAATTAATGTCAGTATGTTTATTCTGAGTAAGGGAATCCAGAACAAGAGACTCTACAATTTGGGGCCCCTTTGCGCTACAATAAAAATATTGATGATATCAACAAACCATGTTAATTTTTCATTTCAGGAACTCAACCCTCTATTCTTATTTTTTAATGACAAGTATCTTGTTAAAACATCATCAAGCCCAAAACTCAATAAATCTCACAGTCTGGAGGCAATAAAACCTTAAACTGCCTGTGTTAGCAGAGACTGTAATACCTGATTCTCATTTAGCGATACACAGAGATCTTCTGATGTCTGTCACTGAGCTCATCTGACAAAGTTACATAGATCTCAGTTCTAAAACTGTAGTATATCTAATTTATACAGGGACGTTAGTAATGAACTAGCTACCTTTATTAAGAATTTCTGACACTTCCACTATTACGAGAAAGGTTTGAAATTCAGCAACAGAAACCCTTTTCGCCTCTCCAAGATCTTGTGTAGCTTCAGCCAGGACAAGCTCATGAAAAAGCCACTATCCTCCTCTCTCTTTTTTCTGATCCAAGAAGTAGTGCATGCAAAAATACGTAACTCAGCACAAATGTTGCGAGTCTGGAATCCACACCATTACAAAGACAAAACTACATTGGGAGTAGTCAGAGCAACCTTCATGGAGGTGTAAGGGAAGGAAAGAAAAAGCCAAAGCAGGGTCCTCACAACAACTCATCTGAATGCAAGGACTGAGGAGACATGCTTCATCTTTGGAAGCACCAGCTGAGGAAGGACAAAAAAAGCTGTGCCAAGCCGGTCTCTCTGGACGTAGTACTCAGACTGTGAAACCTGACCCCATCTTTCACTTCTGGGTAAGTATTTTCTGGACAAACATGAACTTATCTCAACTGGCAGCAATTTGGTTTGCCTTGCTAAAGGCTCAAGCTCTTATGATGATTCAGAGCAGAGAAACTTATGTTTTTAGTTTTCTCTCTTAAGATTAAATCTCTAAGATATATACTACTATGTTAAGATAAAATTACTAAGGTTGCAAATCAAAAGGTTTAAAGCTACTTGTGAAAGCTTATTTTTACCCCCATTGTGAATATGACAGTCCAATTAGACAACATGCCACAGTCAGTGCACAGGTTAAATTCACAGCAGGACAGAATTAAGTTTGCATGATCTGCCACAAACCTGCAATTCCCTTATATACGCTTAAAAAGGGTAACTTCACACTACACTAAAGTAAGTTAAAACATATACTTAAATAATTTGCATTTCATTTAGAAATATGCTACAAAGAAAATGTGCATGTAAAAGCACCAATACATTTGTCCGAAATTTACTCAAATATAAAACAACCTTTGCCACTTTTATTTCATAAAAAGTATAATTTGTCTCAGTGCCTATCACTGTAGGGATACACACTCAAGAGAAATCATTGTACTTGAGCCACTACATAAAACACAGTTTTCTCTCCCAGGCTTAGGAGTCTTCCTCCAGGAAGAAAAAAGTTTCACCTGATCCCACAGAAATCTACCATGGGAACTTACAGGTGACAACACACATGCTCTGAGTGAGATTCCAGTCTTCCACAGCTAAGGTAAATAGTGATCATACTACAAGGCTTTGAAGGTAGGAGAGTACAAAGAGCCCAAAAGATTTTGCTGTATCTATAATGGACAGAACTTCTATATAGTTACTTTTACCTTGATTTAGAAGTGTTCTGTTTTCTGACTGAAACTATTTCAGATACACTTAGGTTCTCATGCCCTTTAGGACGCTGTGACATGAGATTTATGTTAGAGGTGAATGCTCTATATCTTTCTCTGACTTCAATAGAACCCTGATAGGCAACTGAGTTTAAAAACAAACAAACAGGAAAATGCTTAACATTTTTTTTTTTGTGAAAGAAGAGCTGTACTGAGATCAAAATGCAGTTACAGTGCTCGAATCCACAGGGGGACTTTTCCATATAGCCACACCTTCACAAATCTAAGAGAGAAAAACAGCAGCTGGCTAAGTGAAACATTTTGCACCTGCTGGCAGTGCATGATTCAGGGTACTGGCCATAGGTTGTGTATCAGTCTTCTGATGTGATGTTAAAGTCATAGTGGGAACCTATTTCTGAATGGCATCCCAGCGTTAGCCCTTGGTTCAGCTTTTCTGCCAAGGGAGAAATTTACCATAAAACATTTTGCAGTTCTCAATAAAAGTCAATATGTAACTTGTAAGGAAAAGCTTGTGAACTCTTGGGTAATGACCTTGTCGTCTTTTTTCTTTAGAAAGCACCCATCGCACTATGAATATACCATAACAGAAAGTCAAAACAGGAACCTGATCACGGCATGAGTTGACTGCTTGTATTTGCACAGGGTTCAGTAGAATGAGTGCTAATGTAAAAAATAACACCACAAACCACAAAACCCAACAAAATCCCTTTACCGTGCAGCACAGTAGCTCAAAAATATAATTCTGTCACTAGGGGTCAGTATTAAAACGCATTACCTTTACACACCACAGCTAGTGGCATTCTATTGTTGATCCCCTCCTTCAGAAACACAAACTTACGTTATAAAGAAGAATTATTAAACTATAAAAAAAAGAGAAAACCTATACAATGGATTATTACCTACTTCTGTTCTGAAATGTAGCTGTCACGTACTAGACATTTTTTTCCGTTCTCATAAATTAACACATACACTAATGCAAATGTATTATCTTATGTAATACCAACACTTCAATATTGATTCATTTATACGATCCATATGTAGGTTCCATCTACAATCTTGAAAGAGAAAGCTATGATTAAGTTTCCCATTTTCTAATAGGGAAGATTACTACGTAGTGATATTACTACCTAATGGTAATAATCATTACTTCCTAATCATAAAAACAAAATTTGAAATGTAAGAAAACTGGACATTCTTTAAATCTATTCCTTGACAGCCATACCTGTCTTAAAACCAATGAAAATCTGTTGTGGATACTGAAAATTTCCATTTAAGAAGGTGAGTGACTCTCACTACAGGTAAGCATTATGTACATGGAACAGACCAAGGATGTATTTTGGGTCATTAGATCAGCACACGAATTTCTATTTGGAATAGATGCAGCACCCACTGAATTCAAGGGAACAACTCACTTTCTCCTCACTGGGCACTGCCCATAACCAATGAGTTCCCAACCCATCCTCCTACCCCCAGCCTACTCCCAAATCTTGGAAATCTTGATACATTTGAGAAAGCATACATTCAGATGCTGTGATAATGCTTGTAACTGCCTATATGGATATAATTTTGTTACTGTGAATAGGTCCACTGATTCCTGTGAAAAATTAAAGAATTAGAAAATTAAACAACACCAAGCTTGCTGACTTGCAATTTTTGGGATGATAACTCACTATCTTGAATCCAGATATAATACTTAGAAATATGTAATGTGACACTAATTATAAACCCCAGGAGAAATATTCTGCCAGATCATAAGTCTGTCATGTACCACAATTTCCTGCAGCCCTTAGTACAGCTGAACAAAAACCATCCCTTTCCTTCTGCCCCCAGACCAAACTCTAACTGAATGCTATAAATATTGCGCTTAAAATAAACAATTTAAGACAAATATTATTGAGGCTGTTAATTAGTTTTCATGTCCAGTACAAAGCTCTAAATTTCAGAGCACATGTTTTTCTTTAGTGGTAACTCCATTAGGTGCCCAGAATTCAGACACTGCCAGATTTATGAAGACAGCTATTAGAAATGGCATTTGCGCTACAACAATACTGAAGAAAAGAGCTGGTCAAATTAATGTCTGGCTAACTGGTACACTTGAGATCTTATTTCTGTGTGTTGCTTCTAACTAATACCATGTTTAACACTATTAGCTTATCCAAAATAAATGAAAAGTGAAAATAATTGATTATATTTTAAACAGGAAAAAATAGGCAGAGGCTAAAATAAAACGTTTGTTTCTGTAGTTAGTTGAATAGCACAGAATAATTTATTTTGCTGTCCAATAGATGGCACTGCTGTTTCTTTGTTTGTGTGTAATTTTTCAATTTGTGCATAATGTACATTATTAAAGTGACTGTGCCTACATTTCCCGATGCTTGGACACATCAAAACCAGACAGATTTCATAGATTCTTTAAAATGGCATTCTGCTGTCCAAATAACTGTATACAGTTTTCCATAAAGCAAGTTACTGTTGTGGATTAAAAAATGTGAAGTGGCTGCAAATACCCAACTGAACATAATTCTCTTCTTCCCAGAAGCAGACCACAGAAACAAATTCTGTATCAAGAATGGCCTCAGAGGTATACACATAGTAGCATAACAAAATAATTTCTTTATTGTATGTTAGAATAAGGACATGGGACTTTAAACTGCAGTATACTTTGCAATTTTATTTTATTTAGCCTCATTATTAACAAGTTTACAATGAATTTATCATCAATATACAGCAGCATTAAAATTCCATCATTACCTTATGATAAAATTCTGACAAAAGCATCATCTGGGGTGTCCATCTGTAAACTAATGAGGCATTTGCCTACCATACTTTTTCCTATGTGCTACTGAAGCATGACACAACATCAGCTCTGCAGCAAAAAAAATTAATGCTAAAATATTTTAGCAGTTATTTATAGTAATTTTTAAGTGTTCTGGTAGAGATCACACTGAAAATCCGTGCTTTTCAGTAATGCTGAAAACTCAAACTGTTTGTATAAGACTCATTCTCTTCTGCTCTAGATCTTTGGTTAAAATACTACAAGGGCCAGAGTCATTTATTAATTTATTTATTTTTGCCAAACTGTGGTTGCTTGGGGACTGGTGTGCAATGACAAGCTGGTCTCTGTCCCGTTCACCGTGAACAGGTGTTCTAATTACGAAACCTCCACCATATTTGACACCTTTATTAGCTGTCTCAGTTGAGAAACAAAGGATTGATTGGGTAGGGCTATAGAACTAGCCTTTCATTGCTGTGGGGAAGCACCTAAAGGTCAAGGTTAATATACATTAGTGGGGGGTAGTATTGCCGATTGCCTATGCTGTTCTTGTGTTATTAATCAATGGAAGACTTTAGCCTTATGAGCTTGCTATTGTGGAAGCCTTAATGACGCAATTTGTTTTAACTTGTATTTTTTTCCTTATATGAAAAGCAGACGCCACTTCTTGATCAAATACTCCTAAGAAGAACATCAAATCTCCAGCAAAAATAGCAGTGTCTTGTATGCTGTTTGCATTCTGTAACATATATTGTACAAAATGAAAGGGCAAGGTACGCATCCTTCAATCAATACCATACATGCAAAAATGCTCATGAAATGAAATACATCAGAACACGTGTATATGAGTTAAATAAGACTGAGTTTTTAGCTGGCCAGTGAAAAATGAAAACATTTATAGTAAATAGTCTTTCCCTTTACTGTAGCCATTTTATTCTTGCCATATAAGGTCTACCTGCCAGTACTAGCTTTATGATTTAATATTCTTGGAGGGTTTATAACAAGAATCTAATATATAACCAATAAAAGGGCACTAGTCTCATTAGTCTCATTTGGGAACAGAATATTGTCAACATAATTACACAGCAAAGTCACATTATTATAAAAGTGTATCAGCATCTTCATTATATATACACTTATTTTCAGTGGTTTACAAGACACACACACAAAATATTACAGAATGAAATATGATTATGGTAACTCAATCTGGAATGCATTTTCTCCAAACTATTTTTTTTTCCTATTATGTGAATGTAAAATAAATATGGGCCAGACAGTCAGTGAGCTGGAAATACACTAATTTGTATCAGCTGAGGGTTCTACTCTATATATTCATTTATAGATCCCCGTCACACTTGGACCTTCTATGACTTATTAATGGTTTTGATTTAGAAATGAAGCTTTGAAGTAATTATATAGTCACATGGCATTCATCCAATATACATATTTAATGTAAATTATTGCTTCCTGATTTTCACAGAAGACCTGTGATTAGATTATCTGGTGCTTCCATATTGTACTTGGAGCTGGATTGCAAAGAGAGAGAAGTATATGTAAGCCACCTTTACAATTTCCTGACTCTGCCCAGCAAGAAACAAATACGGACTCCATTATAATGCAGAGGAACAGAGACAGCTATTTCCCTGCCTGAGGTCTCAGAGAATTGTTCTAGCAGTTGAGCTAAACAATGTCCTGACTATCTTCTTGGCAAAAGAAACTGAATGAGTTGGCATAAGCTGCTATACCAACCCCAAACTCTCCAGAGATTCCCTTTTCACAATGTGAAACCTCAAAGGGCTACGCTATGAAAAACAGCTGTAGCGGAGCTGAAAGCTTGACCCCTAGACTGCAGTACTGTGCTCTTTTTACGTGTGTATGACTCCCACTGACACCAACTGAAGAGTCATGCACATGAGGAGAGCAGAATATCAGAGAAAAAAATCATCTACTATGTGAATCTGAGAACAGAGTTCTATTCTCTTGTGTCAAATTATGGCTCCATCTGGTAACATTAAGTGAATACTGGTGACTATTAGAGATGAATCAATAAATTGAAACAAATAATTTATTTGGTGAGTTATTTTACTTTTTCACTTCAAAGAATGCTTGTGAATGGATTACAACTTCCTTAAGTATATTCCAGGAAACTTTAGGGAATTTTATTTTATGGTTTGTTAGTTACATGTGATTGCTCATATACGTCAGCCTGCTCTGTTTCTTTTCCCTGAACAGAACTTTTAATAGAGCTGGGATAACAGAACTCTGAAACTGACAGTAGAATTTAGTTGATACAATTATTTTGGAACTCAGAGTCAGCTAACCATCCTTTGTTAGTTATTTTGGATACCGAAGTTACACTTCTTTTAGAGAATGCACTGTGAGGATTCTCTATTACTTGGGAAACAATAAGAAAGACAAAGCCAATATTCAGCATATCTGAGTGCTATCTCCCTCAAAGAATGGGTTTAAATCACTCAAAAAAGTTTCATGAACCATCAAATTTTAAAAGATACCTTACTAATTTTGAATTTTTAAAAAATATCCTGCATTGAATGTCTTAGATTACGAGACATATTTTCCTCATATGTTCTCTTCAAAACATGATTTATATCTCTGCTTTCATCACATCTGCTTCATACCTTTCCTTGATAAAGCAAACGTAAGTAGAGATAGCGTAACTCTTGTAACACTGATGAGAACCAACCTGTCTCAGACGACTCAGAAGCACCAAAAAGTGCCTTACAGTCAAATTCAAACAGACCTGCCTTGTAGGATAAGGTCAAGATGAAGCATTCTTTAACAATCAAAATATTATCACTTGTGTTCAGATTAGTGTTTTAAATAATAATTTAATTACTGCAGACTCACCTTACATTAATAGGACTGGCTGCTGTCAGATTAGCTAATGCTGTCACTGCAGCTTCTTTTACCTCTTCATTGTCACTGCTTAGCAACTGTACTAGCTGGGGAATCCCTTTGAAAGAAACAATTGTATACATGAACCTCTTAGTAAACCATGGCAGTCTGCAAAATTATAATATGCTCCTTGTAAAAGGAAAAGCATAGATACTCAGTTCATCCCTTCCCATCTTGCTTACCTTGGAGTCCAAATGCACGTTTGCTAGCTAAATTCTCACACATGGCAGAAATTGCTTGGGAAGCAGCAATTTTAACTCCATCATTATCAATTTCCAAAAGGTTTATGAGACACTTCTCAACCTCTTCCTCATTTAAGATTTTTCTATTTTCAGCTTTAAATGAAAAAGAACAATAGCATAAATCTGCATTAATTTTCCAAATCAGTGAAAGGACATGAATTTGATTTCATATAGTTGTTTCCAACATAATACTTGCTTTTGATACCATGGAAATGGAAATATTTTGGTAATAGAGGCACTAGCAATTAAGAAACGTGCACAAAGGACCTGATCCAAACCCCATTAGTCTTCGGTGAACTCTGAATCAAGCCCAAAAGATGAACTATTACATACAGCTTTAAACATACATAGCCCAGTAGAATGCAAGGTTCATTCTCTGTAAGCCTTAAAACCGCAGAATCCATACAGGCTTGATGAAAACAGCTTTTCCCATTCAACAGATCATACTTACTCAGGATCACGCTTAACTTTGGTTTACGCTAACGAAGTCCAAATGGATAAAATCGAAGAACATACTAGTAAATGTACAACTGAACTTGGTGGAGTACCAGTTAATGTACTACAATAGTCAAAAAAAAAGGCAAGGGGTTTTAAAAATGGAATTTAAAATTTTGCACAGTTTGCAGTTCTTCATTAATGCACACTTTGCAGAAAATTTCATTAGTATTTTAGTCTCGTGACACAGGGTTCACTGCTGACCTACACTGCAATGATTGGCAGCAGCTAAGGAAGGACATAGATGTTCCTTTCTCTACACAAGTAATGACACAGAGTGCCTACAAAGTATCTACAAGCATCTGACAATTATACTACAAACTTACTCAACCCCAAATGGACAAGATCAGAAGTGCAGGTCTCTGTCAGAAAGTGCCTTGAGTGAAACTTTCTCAGCCAGAAAGGCACTGGACAGCATAGCAGCTCTGCACTTATGAGGGTCAATACACATTTGACCATATGCATAATTTAAAGCAGATTAATTACATGCTTGAAATTATATCTACATAGTAAAATTTTCAAACATATCAAAGAAATTCAGGAATAGAGAAGTTAGTTGGAATTCAACATATTTGGAAATTTCACCAGTGCTTACTAATGCTTTGAGGGATCATTTGGACTCTTGTTTTATGAATAAAAAGTTTTAAAAGGAAAGAAAAGTATTCTTTTAAATAAAATCAAATCTGTAGTGAATAAAAATACACAAATAGAAGTCCACAAAGCCAATGCAAAGAAAGTTTGCTTGAAAATCTAGTTACAGCAGAAGTAACTCCATGCACACACGTAAGATGCTAGCTGTTTCCTCCTCTCTGGCTCAATTTTAAATATTTTTAGAATCATCAGAGAAACGCAATTGAAATCACAAAGCAAAAGATTCAGCAAATAAAAGAGAGAGGATTTTAAGTGTCAGTAGAACCTTGGCCACAACCTTGATGCATATCAGCCAGATCTCAAGAGAAGGCCTTAACTGGGATTACAGACCGTTTTGACAATTTATCCAGTGTGCTGCTGGCCTGTTGCTTGCCAAAGTAGTCCATAATCCCTAATAATGATCTCTAGAGGTTCTTCATGTCTCCGTAATTTGGTTCTTGTGCAGCAAGTTACCTATTACTATACAGACTTTCTTAAAAATTCTTGCTTTTAAAGGCAGTTGTAATGATAGGTAAGTGTTTCATTTTAAAGATAATTGATGCCTATATGAAATACTACTAATAATATGACTAATTCATTGGAATGAGTGAAAATAGTGATTTTAGAATATTTTAAACAGAATAAAGAAATTTTCATTAATGTGGAAAAACAGATTTTGGATTTGAATTTACCGTTAAGAGTATGCACCTATATTTATCTAGCTAGACAGATGAAAAGTATTAATATTTTAAGATCCAGGTGCCAATTCAATTTCAGGGATTAATAGATTCTGCTGATCCTCTCTCTGTTTGTATGAGTTGTTTCCTTTACTATAGAAAAAAAACCCATACAATTGAAAAGCATCCTTTGTACTTGAGCACTTCTCATGTCAGTGCCAACACATATTTACAGTCATGAATTTCTTGACCCCTAATTAGTTTTAAGCCATTGATTTAACACAAAGTAAAATACTCAGGCACACCCAACTAAAAGAGTCTGGAGTACTAACACTTCTGTCCAGTTTTTCGTGCATTGACCCCATGATGAGCCAACCTTTGTTTTTCAATATATTTTCCTGTTTCCCAGTCTTACCCCAAAATCACGATCAGAGTTCTACTGCTTACCTATTCAGCTCACTGTCATCACCTTGTGGAATTATTTATACCAATTTCAAATTAAAAAGTTAATGCTAAATAGTATCATGACCTCTCACTGATCCCGAGTTGAGATAACCCAGATAAATAAAAACCTGTATTATGAAAAAGCATATGTTAATCATGCTTAGTATGCTCCCTTTTGAGAGGATTTGCATTTAGATACAGGTAAAGAACAGGGAGAGCTTCAAACTAGAAACCTGGCAGAGTGAGACCAAATTTGAGTGAACGCTATCATCACTTTTTCCATACACACTCCATAGCACTTTGTTGTTGCTGGTGTGTCTGGCATTGTCAAGGGAAAGTCAGACCCTCCTTAATCAACAGTCCAGATAATCCACTCAGAGATATTCAATAATTTATAGCATTAAATTATATTTTGCATTCTGAAATGACTGCATTACTTGCTGGGCAAGGGGGAAATCACAGTAAAATTCACCACTGTAATTGTGAGCATACAAAATAAAACCATTAATAATATATTAAATTAAAAATAATGTTACAGAACAAAACAAGTTTCCAGGGGCAAAGGGATAATGATTATGTATAGAAATATGATAAATTTAAATTTACTTAAAGAGAGCAGCATCCTAAAGATGCTATTTAAAATTGAGTATAGTGTTTGTACCATACAATTTATTCTGATATTGAGAATAGCTCTTAAGGGATACACCTGTCCTATAACAACAACAAAAAGTTACAGGAGTTCCTTTTCAAAGGACTGAAAGGGACACAAAACAAAACCATTTGCTATGATCACATCTATCAGGAAAAAATCAAAACTAAATTATATCTGTCAACAAAAATAATTTCAAAACCAGACACTGCTGTATACTCAGCTGCCAGGATTTAAAAAAGCAGATAGATACTTCTGCTATGATAGAACATGTAAGTTTGTAATTTCAAGGAAAAGCAGTATCTTTTTTTCTCAACTATGTGGGAAATGTTGGTAAACTGCAATAACAATTATCAGACCTGAAGAATGTGGGCTACTGTATGGCTATTGCAAATTTAAGAAAAAAGTCATAAAGGAACTTAGAGATGTGTTGTATTATATTGGATTTACATCAACGCAAGTATTAGTATAGTATACATTAGTGTTGCAGTTTGGATAGGCTGTTTAGTATGTTTACAACCAGAATCCAAACAAACGAGAACTGCAAATATTTCTGTTTTCTTTTTGCACTTGGACTACTTCTTATAATGGTCCCAATGCAGCTTTTCTTTCCACTGACTTTAGACCATTAGCTCTATGTATGTGAAATAAATTCAATACTTCTGGGGGCCATGCTGAGCAACAGGTTTACCGGACTGTGTTTTCCACTGTACCGGTACAGTATGTTGCCCTTTGTCTAACCAGTTGTCACCAAATTCTACAGCTTGGAAGCCAATATTTTAAATCTTCTTTTGATCTATTTTCCCAGCTTGCTGCATCCATACCAACTGTCAAAGGCTGAAGAAGAGCGCAAACCTTTATAATGAAACCACATTGACTCCATTTGTAAAGAAGTCTGACAAGAAGATGCATCTTCACTGACAGTAACATCCCATGATATAAGATCATAGGCAGTACCGTAATATATTATGTGTAGTTCTTGCCACTGTGCTTTAAAAACATTGTGTTCAGACATGCTTCTACTAACAGCTGCTAAAATATTAGGCCACAAAACCTGAAAAACACGTGAAACAGGAAAAGAAGGCTATGCTTATTTGAAAATAAATATGAAAAAAGGAGTAAGATGCAGTAGGAAGTAGTAGGAGCAAATATAAATCTCCTTAGAATACTACTTACAAGCCTGTCACAGGACTATAAAAATGACACTGATAGTCTTAAGTAGCATAATAAAATAACAATACAGGAAAATACACAAAGAAAGAAGGTCCCTTCCTATCTTCGATACATAAACATTAATAAAAATAATTTTCAGTGACTTGCAAAGCTTCCAATAGATAATGATAAAAGCATATAGAAACTAGGAAAGGTAGGTTCCACTCTTTTCACATATCATTTGCAATCCAAATAATTACAAATATTCAGGATATCAAACTAAGGAAGGTGAGAAAAGAATTGGAAAGATAGGATGGGGAGAGAAGAAAGGTCTTAAATACCGTAGATAGGAAAGATTGTTTTAGCCATGTATTAAATTGGATAAATTAAAGCCACGATTCAACCATGAGATGATAGAAATATGAATGAAATATTTAAGCTCTACTGTCATAGTTATTGTCATCAAAATCCCTTGACAGAATTAAAATCTTCTATAGACAGAAGTATGTTATTTCTCATATTGCATTTTGTTACATAGCACTACTAGGCATATGTTGCAACTCAGAAGCCAAGGTATGGAAGGAATTTCAAAAGTAAATTTATTTAAAAAGCATCTTTGTGGTCAAAAATGATGAGCATATTCTGCCTAATTCAGAATTCCTTGGTGAATTAAAGAAAAATGTATAAAAAAAGAAATATAGGATGAATAATTATAAAAAGATGACAAAGAAACTATTTAGCTCCACTGGGAATATTAATCTGCAAGCCATTTGAAAGGCTTTTTTTCACGGCCCTGTTAAAGGAATTTGTATTTGAAATTGCCTGACATTTAGACGAGCAGTTGTATGTAAAAGTAAGCTTGTGATTAAGTCTGATAGCAATAACAAATGGTGCCAGTAAAGGTGGCTTAAGATGGCAGTTACCTAGCATCACTAAATAAAATATAAAGATCATATTCTCAGAGCTCCATTTTCCTTTTTAAGGACCACATTTTGCAAGAACGTATTACATTTAAAAATAAATTGAGGCAAAATCTTAACATTTTCATATGTATATAGCCTAGTATCCAACTGCTGCTCTGACCGGCAAGATTCATCACTTGCCAGTGTTTTCCTCAGCACAAGTACTACCCTCAACCAGATAAAAAGGCCTCATTCCAGATGAAAATTTACTTCATAAACAAATATGCAACCATGGATTTTCAAAAAGTCACATACAGTCATAAGCTGCTTTGGTAATTGCCTTTGCTGCATTCTTCTGAATATCAGGAACAGTAGAGACTCCTACAAACGAAAGTAGCTTTTTAAGGCCTCCTGTCTGCTGAATCAGTTGCAGAGTATGCACATCTTCAAGACAATTTCCAAAGACAGCAAGAGCTTCCACATGTAGATCACTGAACTCCTAATGAGGAAAAAAATCCCAAACAAATAACCTTCAAATCAGGATTAAAATATCTTTGGCTTTTAACTTTGTTGGGTAATTGTCATAACTTTCTTTTGGACCGTTTATTCACACTGCAAAGTACATCTTTTCATACTCATATTTTTTGTATTATTTCTTTGATGTACCTTAGGATGCAACACAATTTATCAAAAACATTAAAAGCCCTGAAAGTTTCTCATTTAGATCAAAGTGGGTTAGGGAGGTATTCAGAAATGACTAGTCATCTTAAAATTTCAAAAACTTCACGAATTTCTCTATGCATTATATTTGCCATGGTGACATCTGCACTCAGAAGCACCAAAATGAGTCTCATAATAACATAAACAATGAAATTTCCAAGGTAGGAAATTATACTTAAGGCCATTGATATCAAAGTAAATTGAGAAAAAAAAAAAAGATCAGTGTTCAAATTAGGAACAGGCAACAGAATTCAGCATGTAATAAAAACTTTTGAGAAAACATCATATAAAAAGCTATATGGTGAATTTTTTCTGATATTTACAGCAGTTTGAGAAATGGATAGTAAACACAAAACAGTATTACTAACAGCAATAAAGCAATACAAACATTTTGGTGAATCTCTTTGCTCTTTAGTAAGATTGGTATCCTAGCTAATCCTATTTCTACCATAGTTAGCTTGAAGCAAGGAGCTCTTTCTTATTTATTCCTCTTCCATAACATGAATAATATTTCTCTTTAGTCATACAAACATTAGCAGCAAGAACAAAAACTTCTAAGAGAAGTAAACCATACATTGGTTTCCAGTATCTTCAGAAGACAATCTAATCCTTTATTTTCTCCCAGTATTATCCTGGTTTCTCTGTCTCTGCTAATTACTTCTAAGGTTTTAAGAGCTAACAACTGAATAATTGGGTATTCAGATTTCAGTAGTTCTAGCAAGGGTGGAATTACATTCAGTGCACGAACTGCAGCACGGCTTTGAAAATCCTGCAGTAAAATATTCAACAAAGAATGTTAGTGATGGAGAATATAACAGTACATCAATTCCTGACTTTACAGAAAGAACACCAAAAATCTGATTTCAAACATACAAAAATGAGTCAATATTCCAGAACTTCCAGTTCTGAAGATTTCTTTCTTTTCAGCTAAGAATCAAACTGAATATAATCAAGCCCCATCAACCTTAAATTCAAATTGTTTTGCATGACAGAAGTACACACTACAGAATCTAGCCCTGTTTAAGGAAGCCTATTTCCTCTTGCTTTTGCCATGTCTGCCTCAACATAGATGTTTCCTTGAGGAAGTTTTTTAAATTCAGTTTCATCATTTTTATTTACATTAGCAGGAGGAAAATAGTTTTCACATTCAACTGTAGTTGCCTGGTTAGATCTTCTTTTGTTTTAGTAATTACAAAATGACAATTTAAAATTTCAACTTTAAACAGTGTATATGCAGCTTAATAAGAAGACAGTACTAAATTATATTAAAATAGAAATAAATAAATAAATTACAATTTGCTTTTAAATAGCTTATTGCACATGTGCAGCATGCAATTATCCTTATCAATACAAGCAAGCACCAGGTGCAGTTATCCAGATATACCCTGCAACAAAGACAGCAAGATAGTAAAAAAGGAGAAAGAGTAAAATGTGATTCTGAATAGACATGCTCTGATGCCCCAAAAGAGATAGAGTTATAAACTGAATTCATTATTGAATTGATTCGCTTAAGCCATGGAAGAGAACTGCCATACAAATGCACCATTCTTTTGCTAAGCAGCATATGGATGACATTAGTGCTGAGTGTGAAAGCAGCCAACGACAAATCTATTCCTCGCAGCATGGAAAGTAGCTGTTGACAGCATTCACCTATCATTAAAAAGATGTTCAAAACTGTGGCTATGGACTTGCTGGCCAAAACAAGGCACAATGCAATTGCTAGTTCTTTAATTTACAGGATTATTCCAATCTTTTGGATAGACAGATTATAATGCTCATTACAGAGAATAACATTCGATAACTAAGAAAACAAATCCATATTTAATTAAAATATCTGAATCTGATTCTGATCTCACATGGCTGTACAGCATGGATAATTGCATTAAGTTCAACAGAATTAGAGTCAAATCAGTCATATTCATAACTAAGGTAACAATCAAGGACTTGGCTGTACTGTTTTCAAATACATTGATGAACAATAAGGAACCAAATATTTTAAAATTATTAACCTCAAAGAGGATGGCAGGGGTGGAGGGTAAGTACTTGTCTGCCTCTGTAATTTAAAACAACAAGAGCAGCAAACTTTACCTGCACCAGGAGGTAGATACATTCAACCGAATTCTTCTTAACATCAGGATCAGGGCTACCTAGCAGTCTGATAAGTGGTTCTAATCCACCTTGCTCAAATATTTGTACTTTAGTTGTATACTCAACAGCCATGTGTGCTAGACAGAGCGTAGCAAATTCATGTATAACTATATCTTCTGTGGGGAAAAAAATAAATATTTTAACCAAGTTTATTCAGTACAGTATACATTCACTAATTCCATGGGTGGTTATCCAGTGTCAAATATCCAGTGTCAAAGTATTATTTGAAGTCAATAAACAATAGCTGTTAATCATACCTGACATATCCATAAACATGTTGCTCCATCTGTACAACATAAAACACTACTCAGTAACAGAACTTCTCCTATAAAAGCAATTACCTATTTAACCTGTAGTATGACAAATTATAAGTTACAAGGAAGATTTTATTAAATTGTCTGATCAAATGGCAATAATAAATTATTTCTGAGTGTATTTTTGCACAAGGAATGAATACTGCAAGCTACCTTCTGGAGCCAGCTGTGATATAAGTGAATTTGTGACATCCAGTTCCCTCAGTAACTTCTTGACATCATCTACAATGAAATACATACAAATATGAAGTCTTTCATTTGGCAGTCTTGGCTGAGTAAAGAAACAGATTCTGCTCCATGGGATATGTACTTACAGTTACTCCCTGAGTGGCAAAAAGATCTGATTGGGAACGACTCACAACTGAAGTTATATCAAGATCATAACAGGCCCAGAAATCATAGAGGAGATATTGAAGTACCAGAAGACATTCTTTGACATCTGATATATATAAAGTTCCCCAATACTTCATTGAAACTTTATTCAAAATACTTGCACCTAGCAGGTTCTGATTAAATGTTGCACAGTTTTAGTCATCAAAGAAGTCATACTCCAATAGTTAAAATTATTTGTGGTTAAAAATCAGCAAACTAAAAGCAATCCTTCCGTTATTTAATTTTCAAGCCATCACTTTCCAATTTTATGCTAACATAGCCCACACTGCAAATTGAAATTACAAATTATATAGGTCTACTAAAATCACAGTAAAGACTTTCAGAATGCAGTTTTATTGTTGTCAATGTTAAACTAGCAAAAAACCACAACCACGTTGAATTTACTTTTGAAGAAAAAAAACAATTAAGATGCGAATATAAATGGGAGATCTTCAGTCATTCAAATCCATGTTTGTGAAGCACTGTTGGAAGCCAGGGTCTGAAGGGAGTAACTCTATACTAGCACAGAGTTGAAAGTAAGGCAAGGAGCATAAGGTCCAGTGCAACATGAAAAGCAGGTAGCAGTTGACAAAAAGACTTAAATAGTGGTTAGGATACCACCATGGAAGACAATTGGGTAGAACATGGACCAAAATAAGGCCTGATTAATCGTATTAATTAGATGTAGGTTTACAAAGCAATGTAAAAATAACAAAAAATAACAGCCACTGAAACTCAACCTTATGTCATTTCTTTCATCTTCAGGTATGCCTACCTACCACTCACTGCAGCTTGATCGTTTGGCACCCAATGTAATACATCCATTCTCACCTTACAAAAGGTACAAGAAAATCTGCATATACTGTGGTTAAATCATTTAATAATGGTACGGCTACAGTATATAACACTACCTTGCCATGAATGCAATGTCTCAGAGAGATATTCAAGACTACTTGAATTTCATTAGCTCAGATACAGGTAACAAAACACTTAGAGTAGCACTGACCTGCCAAAGAAGCTGGGTAAATATGCATGCCAATGCCTGAAAATTCAGGGCTTTTTTGCCATCAATGCTTGAGTTAGCTACATTAAATTTAACACATTTTCTCCCTTATCATTGTAGTTACATTAATGCCTCAAGTAACAACTGATATTCAACCACAGCATTTCTGTAGATGATAAATACTACTTTATCCTTCTCTTCCAACTTCTGTAAAAGAGAAGAGTGTGTCATATCCACATTGGCAGGCATCTTATGTAGTCAGGATTTCCCTGATGGACATAATTCCAGTATTAAACTGTTTCAGTTTGGTCCCGTGAAAACAAAAGTAAGGTATGGAGGAAAATTAACTTATCTTGTAATTTTTTTCAAAATCAGTGGAGTTCACTCTAGCTGAATTTGTTCCTTTATTCTGGGCCATCAATATAGGATTTTTTCACATGGGCCACCTATTGCTTTGATGGTCACACTCATACACATCTAAAAATCTAAAAAATGGAGACGCTTACGATTAGAAGCCATGATGCCAAATACCATGATGGCATTTCTGCGTACAATTGGATCGTCATGTGAGATGAGTTTATACAGATGTTCCACTGCTCCAAGACCAAGAAGTGTCACTTTGTTTTCATCACCTGAAGAGTAATTAGGTCAAAAGTTCTACAAAAACGCAACAAGCTCACAGTTCCAACGTAACAAAGTGAAACAGCTACCAATCTTTTATTGGACTGTAGAATCACAGAACAACGGCCTGGATAGGACCTTGGGAGATCATCTAATCTACACCCCAAATAAGCATGTGTAAAATACTATCAAGGATTAATAGTACCTAGGATTAATTCACATTTGTAAAGCAAAGGATGCTGCTGTCTATTGGACACCCAACTCATTTGCTGGAGACTGCAGTGGTAGTACGAAGGACAGCTTTCAATTTAGCAACATATAGGTGAATGATATCATTAAGAACCTCATTTTATTTTCCTCTTTTCTTGCCTCCTAATTTTATTTTCCTCAAAATAACAGTTAATTAATTCTGTGGATTTGCACTACCCCTCAACTGAAGCAACAACCAGGATTTGGATCACTAAATCCCACCTGAGATTTCTACCACCTGGGAATGGAGCACTTTGTAGCTGAATAGGCTCTGGCCATGCAAAGAACAGAAGCATTTTGTATGACTACAGCCTTCTGTTCCTGCTCACTGAAAAACACACCCAAACCCCAAGAAACAAAATCCCAAATCTATTCCTATTCTCAGTTCCCACTACAGCTTTATACTTAATTTTCTAATGCACCATGCCTGTCCTTTCTGGCTACAAGTGAGCATTGTAAGAAGAAACTGGAGAACTATGCTCATTCTCGGGCCAAAACACAATTAAAATTTTTTATTGAGGGATGGGACTTAATTTGCTAGCAACATTCAAGAAATCACTTAACAGCAAAGTGAAAACAACTCCTTCTGTTATGCCACACTGCAAAGTTACAGTCTAATCTTCTGGAAGACTGCACGAGAATCCGCATCAACAATTTAAAGGATTATTCATTCAGCATAAACAGAAAAATTAAATATCTGTCCTCTTGCAGTGTGCCAGCGTGCCCTGGACAGCAGGGACAAACCACAGGATTTCTTTATAACTGCAAATACAGGTTTGATAAATATTTCAGAAAACCCCCCAAACCTTGACAGAGACCTTTGAGATGAAATGAAGATTTCAGTGCTAGGAAACTAAAATAATGTGAACTACTATCAAAATCTAAGCAACACAAAGGAAAGTTCACTGCAAAAAGACTAACCTTTTGATGCAAATTTATATAAAGCATCACATGCTTTGGCCAAAACTTCCTCTTCAGGAGAACTAAGCATTAGCACAACTGTTGCTGCTGTTTTGCTTTCAATCAATAAAGGATCAAACTACAAATAAAAAAAAGGAAGTAATAGTTTAATTTATACTGAACCTTCCCATTGCTGCAGTAGACTTCCACATTTCATTTAAGAAAAAAAATCTAGTTTGAGATCTACACTGAATTAGAAGTATTAACATGAGTTGCTATTTACTTGGAGAAAGTAAATTCTTTAATAACAATTTGACATTGTTGAAAAATAAGAAAGAATAATTGACTCCCAAATACAATAATGATATCATCCCATATGAAGATTTTTGGAAGACCCTGGCACTCGCCTGTACATTTAGGAAGTCTTGAAGGAAATAAATGATGTAATTCTGTTAAGAGGATCCTGCGGCTTTGAAACCAAATGTGAGAAGTTGTTTCTTTTGAGCAGCTCTGCACAGAGCCTATGAACTTCGGTGGTATATGAGGAAGAGGATTCGGTTACTCTGTGGCATTAACACTTGGTGGTTGGTTTAAAAAAATAAAAGGACTCTTCCTGTGCCTTGCCAGCTCAGTTCACCAGCTCACCATGATCTTTACTACCTGAAGTACTTCCATGATATAATCCCTGCTCATTCAGCTAGAAATGATCCGTGTTCATTTCCATTTCTGACCTCTCTCATACTGAAAGAAATATTCCAACATATCTGGCAGTTTTCACCCTCCTCTTTAGGCCTAACATCACCTGAAAAAAAAAACCTTCTGAAAAAGCCTTTTGTTCTCTAACAAGACTCAAAGATTTAGGAAAATTCTATCCATTAAAAAGTTTTAAGTTTATTTGGACTTAAAACAATTTTTACTATGTAAAAACCGTCTTCTGTCCTCACACCTTAGGACTATAGAATATCTGTGTTACATACAGAAACTACTAGATACTGGAGGCATGCTGTCTCACCTCAATGTATTTATTTTTAAAATACAGCAGATTAATAATTTAAGATGGCAATACAAATTATTTTTAAAATTACAGTGTATATTTATACTGTACATATTTTTAAATGTCTATTATTTGTTTTGCTTCATTAAAAAACCATCTAATAGTTACATCAGAGGCACATGCTGCTGAACAATAAGGGCCTGAAGATACAGACAAGTCAGTTGTCAAGCAAAGAAATTACTTGTAGGAAATCTTCAGGAAAGTTATGAGTGTGCTAGAAGGAAAATGAACAGAGAAGAGGCTTTTTTTTCTTCTCCCTCCTTTGACTTGTTCAAAAATAAGTCAAACTATGATACTAGCACCCAGACTTCTAAATTCGTATTTTTGGTAGGTTTTTAAATCTAAGGAATTTCATCATCTTCCATGAGGTGTATCACACAGTTTAACAGTCTGCAAGATCAAGATCCAAGTTTCACTAACAGTTAAGAGGTTGCCTGGCTAATGTGCTTCTGGTCTCCCTAGCTTCAAGCAGGTCTGAAAAACTGAAAACAAGCTCCAACTTCATGCTTGCTGTGACAAGCTGAAGGCATGGGACAAGTCATGGAACAAAGCTCCTTTTTAAAGAAAATATAATCAGGTTACTATACTGTAAGTCATTTTGCTTAATAATGACTCAGCAACAAGACTTAGACCAAATAGTGGCACAGTGGTGCAAGTTACACCTTAATGATGGATCTAAAATGATGGAATTCTTTATGGGAATTCTCTTTTTGAATTGTAAGGAAACTAAAAATTCAGCTTATCACAGCAACTACCATATAAGAGGTAGTTCTACCCATAGGAGAGGCACATAGGAGAATTAAGCAATGACTGAATGACCCTTCAGCCACCTTCATACTTCTCTACTTCTGCACATTTGTGTCCTTGCATGGACAGAACGTGATCCTCCAGGTAAGTGCTATGATTTAAACACAGACATATCTCCTGAGTCTGGCCAAATACCTGGCGATGGGATAAAATTGTAAAATTCTAGTAAAGGCCGTTAGTCCTCCAGGGAATAATAAGCACAAAGATTGATCTCAGATGAAATTTAATAAGAAATGAAATATGAAATAAGAGTTTCAAAATTCAGTTATTTATTTACATTGATCTGATACCAAAGATGCTATTACATTGTTCCATTGTTGTTGCATCTCTTGTTCACGAGCAATTGTATAAACTACAGTTCAATGATAATTCCTAGGATTTAATGACAGGTTGGCACATGACGAGAGTGAAATTTGTCTAATCTCTACCCATCTGTACAGAAATTAGATCCACTACTACCATCTGAAATATTCAATACACAATTTCCTAGTAGAAGCAGTTTTGTGCTGAAAACCCAGTAAGAAGAGTCACTGAAATCAGTGTGTGTTTAAGAAGTCTGAGCCTGAGCAGGTCAGTGATTTTCTGGGAAGTACATTGTTTGACAAAACTATCATAGAACTGGATACAAGCTTTTCTTATAGTGCCAGCACAGGTAGAGTCGCTAGAGTTCCCCCTTCTGCTTTGTTTTGTTTTAAAAATCAATGCTTGCTCCTAAATCTTCATATGTCATTGCAGACTCTTCCCTTAACGGCACATATAGGACAGACTATGTGCTAGAATAATATGCCTGAAGTCACAAGCAACCTTGAATTAAACACAGAAATTTAACTGGTTTATAAGCAACAACATTTCCACATTCAGTCTGTGTTAAGAAAAAAGCAAGTTAAATGAAAATGAAAGCTATAATTCAGAAACTTCTATATGTCTTTGATCATGATTTTTGTGTTCATTTGACTTCAAAGCCATTAGAAACTGCAGAATATTTTGGGGTTTTTTGGCTTCCATCAATTTAGTTGAAATTGAAGGTAATACAAAACATGTTTCCTGTCAGACAAAAGACCCATCTAGCCCAGCACCCTGTCTCTGACAAAGGCTTGTAACAGGCATGGGCAAGCAGACTATCATTAACCTTTGCTTATATTTCCTCCCAGACTCCAGCACTCTGCAACTTATAGAACTGGTGAGCTAGTGATTTTCTCTCTGTGTTCAAAAAGTCCATGAAAAATTTTCCACCAGCTAATTTGGTAAACAATTTTTGAAGCCATCTGTATTTTAGAAACCTTTAATATTCTGAGACACAAGTATCACAGTCTAAGAGTCATATAAACAGTTGTGCCTTTTCTTTGTTTTAAAACTACCACCTGATAATTTTATTTCTCCTGCACAGTTCATTCAGCATAAGAAACACCCATTTGACGTCTCTGTGTATTCATAATTTTGTAAATTTCTATGATATTCCTCTTCACGGTCATTTCCTTTTGGGCATGAAGAAACCTACTCCTTGCATCTTTCCTAATACAGAAACCGCTCTGTCTATTCTTGTTGTCTTTCTCAGTACTTGCCCATAGTTCAACTGTACCTTTTTTGAGATGGAAACACCAGAATTCTTAATGGCATTCAACCTGTGCATGTATAATGCATTTGCTAGTGACACAGCGTTTTGTCTTTTATTTCTGGAATTTGAAATGTTGTATTTATTCACTTTTGCCTACTTAGTTACTGGCTGCCATTTTCATGACACTATCCACATTAATTCTGATGACACAGATTGCAGAATAAAAATCCCATGATATTCCACTGGCAATCTCTCTCCATTTTTGAAACCAGAACAGTAATTTGTTTTCCCACCTTTGCTTTCTATTTTATAACCAGACATTATTTCCAGGAAAGGAATTTCTTTTTACTTGATAGTGTTTACATGAGTGAAGATCCTGGTCTAAAAACTTTTGAAAAATGCACATAACTGTATCAACCAGATAACTACTATCCACTTGCTCACTGACTCCTCTAAAGAATTCAAACAGATTTCAGAGACTGAACTTTCCTCTACACAAGCAGTATTGATTCTCCCCTAGTACTATCATATTTATCCATGGTTGGGTTTTTTTTGTTGTTTTGTCTCAGGTTTTTTTGGTATTATTTCTACCAATTAACAAAGTCTGGAAGACAAACTTTCTGTAATTATTGATGTATTTCTTTTTGAAAATGAAAATTTCTACCCTCCATTCCTCTAGTACAAAGGGTACACATTAAATACCATTAAGTAACAGCACAACAATTTCAGATTTTAGTTATTTTTCAGTTAGAACAAGGCCAGGGCAAATAGTATTTATTCATATTTGGTCAATTTCTTCACATTTGTTTTAGTGATTTGCTACATAGTTTTGACTTTTGACACAAAAATACGTAATTGTGCCTTATTTTTTTTTTACTACTTTAATCACCTAACAGTGTCCTGCTAAGAAGCTTCTTGCTTCCAGTCAATTGGAAAAGCGTTATTGCTAGCTTTTGCATCCTTACTAGCTCTCTCCCAAAATATTTCGGTGCACCACAACACTGTGATTTTACTTCTCATCTATGAGTGTAAGGGGCTTTTCCTTTTCCTATTTAGATGCAAATCTCACCTTTTGAAGGATGTATTTATCCGCTATTATTCTATTGTTCAATCATATTGTCATTTCTTAAAAAAAAATCCTTTAGATTTGAATTAATTGACTATAGGTCTGCTTTATCCTTGCATATTTTGTAGACTCTTTAGAAGCATTACTGAAATCTTTTATATTCTTAAGCCCTTTTCCTTTACCTGGAAAAACAAGAGGTAATACATACCTGGTCATGCTAATTGTTCCAGTCCCGTCATTGGCTGATCTCCTATACTAACAATATAAAACCAAGATAGTCCACTGAATCACAAACAGTTGATGGTAGAAGGCATCTCTGGAGATGACCTGGTCTAACTGCCCTGTTCAGAGCAGGGTCAGCTAGAGCTCAGGACCAGTGCGCAGTTTGATCTTAAGTATCTCCAAAGATGGAGACTCCATAACCTCTCTGGGCAACCTCTGCCATGTTCCACCATTCTTATAGCAAAAAGGGAATTTTTTTCTTATGTTTAAATGGAACCTTCTGGGTTTCAGTTTGTGCCCACTGACTCTCATCCTTTCATTGAGCACCACTGAGAACAGCTCGGCCTGACTTCTTTACTCCCTTCTGTCAGGTATTTATACACATTGACAAGACCCCTCCAAGCCTTCTCTCAAGACTGAACAGTCCCAACCCTCAGTCTCTCCTCATACGACAAATGCTCCAAGCCTTTGGCAGAGTTGTTCCAGTAAGTCCATTTCTCTCCTGTACTGTGGAACCCAGAACTGGACACAGCACTCTAGGTACGGTCTCACTCACCAACGTTGAGTGGAAGACAATAGTCCCCTCTCTCAAGTTGCTGGCAACACACTGCCTAATGCACCCCAAGATTTTGTTAGCTTTCTTTGCCCCAAGTGCACATTACTGGTGCACATCCACCAGAATCACCAGGTCCTTTCCTGTAAAGCTGCTTTCCAGCTGGTCATCGCCCAGTCTGTACCAGTTATTCCTCTCCCAGGTGCAGGACTTGGCATTTTGCTTTATTAAACTTAATGAAATTCCTATTTTCCCATTTCTCTAGTTTGTTGAGGTCCCTCTGAATGGCTGTACAACCATCTCGTCTGTCAATCACTCCTCGCAATTTCCTATAGAGGTCTTCTCCAACCTTTATGATTCTAAGATCATCAAGTCCAACTGTCAAATCAGCATCACCATGCCTACTAAACCATGTTCCAAAGCGCCACATCCACACATTTTTTGAACACCTCCAGGGATGGTGACTCCAGCATTTCCCTGGGCAGCCAGTTCCAATGCTTGACCAGTCTTTCAGTAAAGAAATTTTTCCTAATGTCCAATCTAAACCTCCCTGGGTGCAACTTGAGGCCATTTCCTCTCATCCTGTCTTCTGCAGACTTGCCGAGGGTGCGCTCTGCCCCATCATTCAGGCCACTAATGAAGAGGTTAAACAGTACTGGCCCCAGGATCAACCCCTGGTGCACACTAATGCCTGACCTCCAGCTGGACCTCATGCTGCTGATCACAACCCTTTGAGTCTGGCAGCTCAGCTAGTTTTCAATTCATTTACACTGTCTAAGTATCTTGTCTGTAATTCACCAGTTTGTCTATGAGGGTGTTATGAGAGACAGTGTTGAAAACCTTACTAAAGTCAAGTCAAATTAATATTCAGGCATTAATTGCTCAAAAGAAAGTGTTTCTGTGGAGACTGAATTTCAGGAAGTGACAGTTCCACTTTATATATTCTACCTTTTTACATCAGTGTTGTGAATGAAACCATTTTCAAAAATACTCTGGTATGTCTAGCTTTCTTTCAGTGATAATGCCTCAGTATTTTCTCTAGTGGTAATCTTAGGCTTCCCTTTTAATGTCTATGCCATACCTGATGATCAAATAGTAATATTGTCTAGACCAAATTTAATGCATATATCATATAAAAAGTTCCTATCAATCTATGTCAAAGCTAGCATATTTTATCTGCCTGAATTACTGTCTAAGGTCATCCATCTAGAGATAGAGGCTCAAAGCAGTATTTTTGCCGGTGAAGCCCAATTCTCAGAACAGATAACAGTACAAGACAAATTATGAAAGGCAGGGAAAACAGAGTCCTCAGGAATACTTTCTGAAACACATATGCAATGGCTAGGCTAAGAGACATGTTTCCCACCTGTTCCTAAAAATCTATAAAAATTAGTGGTCATCTGCAGTACCATATATTCTCAGAGCATTCTGCATATACAAAGGCCTTCTTTTATAAGCCTGTCAACATTATCTCTTAAGGCTTCTTTTCTTGGACTTGACATTTTCATAAGCAGATTATCAATCAGAAGATAAGAGTTAATACATCTTTTATTTTGTCTGCATCTCATTTACTGCATCTGAAATATCCAGGTGAAATTTAAAGTTCTGAGATTTGATTTTACATTATCACTATTAACAATATTCTCATAGCGAGAAGATTTTCTTGATTGATAGTTACAACTAATTAATGATCTATTTTTATGTTTAGTACTGTTTTGCTACGCAACATTCAGGTTTTTTTTCTCCTGGACTCTCCTAGGACTGCTAGAAGAGATATGCTAGCCCAAAGTATGACAAGGGTAAAAACTAAGCCAAAAACTGCAGATGCCATCTGGACTTCACTCTTTCCAATTCTTTCTTTTTTAACAGTTTTATTGACCTTTTCTGTAAGTTTAATTTTTTCAGTTGTTGAATATATTTTCTAAAATTATTCACCGTTTATTCTATTAGCAGGCTGTACCATAGTTTTCTCCATATATTCTAATGGTGTCTTTTGGATCTAGAAATTGTGGTGCTGCTTCTACTGACTTTCTAGATATTCACTGAAAAAGTCAACTTTTATTGCTTGGGGGGGGGGGGGGGGCAGGTAGCTCATCTGTATGCTTTAAATCTACTGTCATGCCTTTCAATTTCTTTTCTTAGACAAAGATACTTAGTTTTAATTCTTCAGGCCTATTTTAATTAGTCCTCTCCACACACACCTTCTTTGTGTCTTCTTCTGGTTTTGGCTTGAGATCAATTTATCCTCTCACATTGAAGTTCTATGTCATCGCCTTTCCTAAGGATTTATTATTGATTGGAGCTTATGAATTATGTTTGTAATATTCATCTTTCCACAGAACAGTTGGGAAAAACCTGGTATCAATTGCTATGCCTCAGTGACATCATGGCTATTGGATATTACTGTCTTAGTCAACATTATTTATGCTTATTTAATATTGAAATTGTGACATAGTTTTTCCTGACCAACTTTTCTATGACCTTTGAAAAAGCTCTTGCAGTACCATCACTCTTTACAGACAAACCCATTGCTTTTTCAAAACAGTGAACTTTGCATTTAGTTTCATGCTCCTCCATGGGACACACTATGGTCCTGATTTTCATTAACTTAGTTATTACCTGGTACAGAATTTATATTACACTCCTTTCAATGTTTCTGTCTTATTTTGTCCACTTCTTTCTGAATAAACCAACTAAACTTTAAAATACCTGTATTTTGAACCTCTATCTTTTTTGGGGTCTCTTTGTACCTTGTGAATTTATAGAAACTCTTGAAATTGTGCTAGTGTCAGACCCTTAATCTTCACCTTTTGGAAAAAAAAAAAGTCACATTACCACCATAATTCCATATTTGGCTTCAGCTCCTGTACTTCTCACTGCAGCACTTCCAGTGATACCAGAAAAATCTGAACTTCTGCTAAAGACTCAATATCTTTGCAAAAGATCCAGAATACATAGTACTGTCATTCCAAATTTCTGTAAAATTTTGTATTCAGTAGAAAATTCTGCAGATCCATCTAGGCTCTTAACTCTTTCACCCTTAAAGAAAGTGAATGTCTGCACAGTCGAAAAGACAGGCAGATTTCAGGTTGCTCTTCTCCTGTCTCCTTTGATTTTTACAAATGAAAAGCTAATACTGTTCTTCAAATAAAAAGAAGCCTGGATTGTTTCATATGCTACTATTTGCAAAGCCTGCCAAAGACAACACTCTCCACAAAGAACTACACATGCCCAGTCACTCTGGTTTGTATGCTGTCCAAGAAAAACAGAAACAGAATCATCTTTAAAAGACATTTTTAGAATACTATGCGTAAGCTAGGAGAGTAAGGAACTATGTAAGGATGGTAGAGCTGGGCCTATAATTGTGTACTGTTTATTCTGAAGCATACAGCAGTTTATAAACTTACCACATCCTTGGGTGGAGGCTCTACTTCCTTCTTTACTTTTTTACCCATTCTAAAAACAAAACAAAAAAACAAACAAAAATAAAAGCAGACGGACAAACAGCCTTCTGTGTTTTAGGAATCAGTTTAGCCATGATTTAGGAAAGTTTGTAAGACAGACTTTCTCATTCATTTGCCCCACCTAATCAGTTTGAAGATTTCTTCAACATAGTAACTTCTATGCAGAGAATTGTGCCTTATAAACAAAACAAGGCTTCTAACACTTGAATGCATTTGGTTAGTGCCCTGTAGTAATTCCTTGGCTAGTTCTCAAAGGGAAACCACACATCCACCCTTAGCCAGGACTATCCCGACAGCCTCCCTGTGGTATAAGATTATTTTCTAGTGCACGATGATCTGTAGCCTGGCTGGTTACAAAAGCGAAGGATATCGTTTGTTGTGTTCAAAAAAAAATTGGAGCTCTTCTTGAATCCTCTGAATTTTTTCAGGTATTGTTCCTCTACTGGCCTCTCAAATAAATCGTAACACAGCAGTAGTGAAACCCATTGATACACACATCCTAAAATTGGATCTGAAATTTAAAACTTCATAGGCAGGTCACTAATTATGAGAGGAAGACTCATACAATCAAAGATTCTTCAGCTCCCATCTGTTCTACCCTTGTGCATATATACATACACATATATGAATGAACACATACACACACAGAAGAATTCAGTGTTTCACAAAGTGCAGCTTTGGCTAGAGACAAATTAACTTATACAAGAGAAAGCATAAGGACAAATTACTAAGAATATAATCAACAAAAATGATGGACGTACTACCTTCTGACTTACGCTGTCACTGTAGAAGTAAGAATCACACACACATACAAGAATCAGATTTACAAGGACATTCAGGAAATCTGGGTTATTTAAATTGTGTTAAAACCTGGTATGGAGATGTAGGCACTTAAACATTCAGTTTAGTTAAACTAATTTCAGATATAAACTAAGCTAAAGTAATAAAAAGCAATTTTAATTCTGAATTAGTTTAATTACATTTAAACCAAACAATTTAAAAAGTTAATTCATGTAAAATTATTTATAACATTGTACAACAAATGTTCACAGATTCAAATACTTATACATATTACAAGACTGTGAATACCTAAAGCCTTTAACTGTAAATATTTTTTCACACAGTATAAATACATCTAACTTCTGAGAATATTTTCAAGAAACTTATACACTTTTCCGCATGTTCAGAAATACTTGATTCCTTGGTAATATTAAAAAAGAAGCATGATCTATAGCAAAAAGCACAGAGAACAGGACAATTACTTTACTGTGGATTGTGCCTCTCAATCTGTTTCTTTGCTGCAGTTACTACTCTGGATTTCAAGGCATTCTGCCACCAAATGTTGGTGTTAGCTTTGTTCCCATAAAGCTCTCTGCACTCAGCGGTCATTCTCTGACTTGAGGCAATGATGCACAGGGAATTCTTTGGATTACTGATAATTAAAAATGTGTCTTCTGCATTGAATTTTAATTATCGCAGACAATCAATGTGTTGTGTACAGGTATTGAAAGGCTACTCACCCATAAAAGAACTTCTTATTCAAATCCCTTTCTCTCCATGATAACTGCATGTTGTCTTTTTCTCAGTAGGTTTATACATATCTTTGATTCTCAGTTTACTATTTGTAGCAGGATTCAGATTTTTAAATGTGATTAAATGCTGGGTTTATGTTACCTGAAAAATTTCTTTTAAAAAACAAAACTCTATTCACTAGTAATTAAGTATAATTAATTAAATTAATTAATTAAACACATGGAGAAACTGGCTGCTCGTGGCTTGGACGGGTACACTCTTCACTGGGTAAAAATCCGGCTGGATGGCCGGGCCCAAAGAGTGGTGGTGAGTGGAGTTAAATCCAGTTGGTGGCCAGTCACAACTGGTGTCCCCCAGGGGTCACTATTGGGGCCAGTTCTCTTTAGTATCTTTATCAACCACCTGGACAAGGGCATCAAGTGCACCCTCAGTAAGTTTGCAGACAACACAAAGCTGGGGAGGATGTTGATCTGCTGCAGGGTAGGAAGGCTCTGCAGAGGGACCTGGACAGGCTGGATTGATGGGCTGAGGCCAATTGTATGACGTTTAATAAGGCCAAGTGCCAGGTCCTGCACTTGGGTCACAACAACCCCATGCAGCGCTACAGGCTCGGGGGTGAGCGGCTGGAGAGCTGCCAGGCAGAAAAGGACCTGGGGGTGCTGGTCAACAGTCGGCTGAAGGTGAGCCAAGAAAGCCAACAGCACCTTGGCCTGTATCAGAAATAGTGTGGCCAGCAGGAGTAGGGAGGTGATTGTGCCCCTGAACTCAGCACTGGTGAGGCCGCATCACAAATACTGTGTGCAGTTTTGGGCCCCTCACTCCAAGAAAGCCACTGAGGCGCTGGAGCGTGTCCAGAGAAGGGCAACGAAGCTGGTGAAGGGTCTAGAGCACAAATCTTATAAGGAGTGGCTAAGGGAACAGGGATTGTTTAGTCTGGAGAAGAGAAGGCTGAGGAGAGACCTTATCGCTTTGTACAACTACCTGAAAGGATGCTGTAGTGAGGTGGAGGTCAGTCTCTTTTCCTAAGTAACAAGTGATAGGATGAGAGGAAATGGCGTCAAGTTGCTCCAGGTGAGGTTTAGATTGGACATTAGGAAAAATTTTTTCACCAAAAGGGTTGCCAAGCACTGGAAAAGGCTGCTCAGGGAAGTGGTGGAGTCACCATCCCTGGAGGTATTTGAAGGACATGTAGATGTGGTGCTTAGGGACATGGTTTAGTGGTGGACTTGGCAGAGTTAGGTTAGTGGTTGGACTCAATGATCTCAAAGGTCTTTTCCAACCTAAATGATTCTATGATTCTAAATCTCAAAGACAAATACAGAATATTCTCATTTGAGTAATACTCTCAACTTCATGTTCTGTATGTTTCCAGAATCATAGGAGCATACTTTTTCACATACATTTTTGAGATTAAAGGCTTGATTGTTTTAAAACACATAGAGATAGAGGTAAAGGACTTTGACATAACAGATGTAGCCAATGCATAGTCAAGCAATGAAGTTATCATCCTATCCTACTTCCTGACCTTCATCTGGAATTTACTGCCTTCAGTGGTAGACAAAGGAGCCTGCTTTACTTTCCTCCTACTCTGTTTCAGTGCAGTGGTCTAATCAGGTGTTGTCTCTCAGCCAGCAGGACAGTCATTACATTTAACTAAACCCTCACTCCAAAACTACAATCCCCAACACTGTCCCTCAGCTCTGGCTATTCTTGGTGCTTTGCTCAGCAGGCACTTCCCTGTTTCACTCTGAACTTCATTAGGGGCCTCCAGCTTTCCCATAGGACCAGAACCGGCCCATTCATCCTAAAATACGTATCTAAAATTGAAATGCACCTTAAAAATAACTACATTTTCCTTGGACCAAAAACAGAGTCTGGAGTTGCTAACTCATCTATTGACATTTACACTGGCATCTAATGTTGGTGAGATAAACTTAGTACTCTGTTTCTCCAGATGAATCCACATGCCAGGCTAGGTCTGGCAGATACTATCGCAGCAGACTGAACGTTAGCAGAACTAGGCATACGACCAAACACAGCCACCTTGTCAAAAGTGGCTGAGGAATATGCTCATCTCCAGTAACATCTCTGTGACTACAACATTTTGCCCATAAGTGGAAAATGATTTTGAGGAAGGTCACAAATGTGGGGTTTTTAGTTCAAAAGTGGAACACTCTAACCTCTTCGCTATTGTATCATGAATTGGCATCTCTGACACGTCAAATAAAATAAGAAAAAATTATTTAGTTTTTGAAAGACTTGTTGCAGATACTTGCCCAGGGAGGCAGATTCCAAGTACTAGATCATAAGATAATGATGGCCATGATCCCTATACTTACTTCATTTTATTGTCTTGCTCTAGAAAGGTCTCTGGTCAGTGTAAATACTTTCTCAGATTGCAAATCTGAGACACCCACTTCTTCTCAGTCACTATACTTTTTCCTTTTTTATTTATTTTTTTTTTAATATGAGATGGTGGTTAGCAATTGAGCTTTAACAAAACAAGAGTCTATAAGCCACACTTCAAAAATTGACGTAAGTCTTATGGTGGATTTACTGTTCAAAATACTGCAATCTTATAAACACTTCCTTTACAGTACAGTGTACGCATATACTATCAGAGTCCTGTTGCATACACTTAAAGACCATTATATTTCGTGGGTTTAAGTCAGACAATGCATTTAGAAAATTTGCATCTGTTTTCCAAAACCTTAAATAACTGACACAACAACTTAACACTGCATATATCAAATGTTAGCGAGACATGAGACAAAGAACAGGAATAAGTCAAAGACATAGCCAGCTGTGGAACTTACCTCTTAGTCAAGGAATCAAAGGTCTCTTCTGAGAGCAATTACTCCTATGAAAAAGCAATGCAAAGAGAAGGATTTAAGAATAGCTTCTAACCCATTATTTATTACATGATCCACTTTATAAATTAACTGTCCCATGCTTTAAGGTAGTCTGAAGCTGTGTTACTACAACTTGGCCATGATTTTCATGTTCTTCACAAAAACGATGCACAAGTGAGATTCTTTTTGCCTTGCAAGAGATAATGATGTAATCTCATTTTAGTCTAGCTAGTTTAAGCCTTGCTGTTTCTTCTTGTCTCACAGAAATTAAAATCCTTTTTCTTCTGATAACAATGATAATTGCCTATAAATCGGTCATCTTCGTTGATTATTTCAATTGGTTTCTGTATGGACACTCTAGTTCTGCTGCCTTCAAATGCCATCAAAAGGAAGATACTAAAATTATAATCAGAGCATTAGCAGACAATCTCTCACTCCTTTGAGTCCATAAACTAGTATGTGCTTTGTATGCCATCTTAAACATCCTCCTCCTCATTCTCAGGTAGCTTTGTCATAATTAAGAAAACAATGTCTGTCTTTCTTGCAAATTACTCTTCCGGCTTTCTTCTGTCCCACTCCTTAAATATGGATCAACACACTCCCCTTGCCCAGTGTTGTAATACCACTGCAAGCATTAATACATTATAAAAAAATTGGCTTCATAGAAGAAGAGAGTTAAAAAGAGATACCAGGTCCAATTTAATATTTATTTTCTGAGTTATATGGTGTATGAAAATAATACATCGTATGAGAGACCAATTAAAGTCAAGACCTTTGAATCTGCCCATGTTTTATCTGTGCCCATCTGTATAATAGGCAAAAAATGACCAGGATTAAGTCAAGAATTAGCTACTGTGCAACAAATGTTAACTAACCAAACGTCACAAGAATTTGTTCCTAGATACAAGATAGTATTTTCTATTTTGATTCAGCTGGACAAGGTTCATCCCAATGCAGAAAAAAAAAAAGTCTAAATACATTCTGATCATTCAGAGAGTTCATTTAAAGATTCTGTTTTTTAAAATGCTCTACATGTTAATAAATGATACACACACAAAACAAAAGAATCGTTAAAAAATACTGAGAGATACAGAGTGGAATACTCTGCAGACAAACCCTTAAAACCAAAATGAGTTTGTAGTTAGATGCCAGGTTGAAGCAATAACTACGAGAGAGAAAAGGCGGGGATTTCAGGTGAGCTAAAAAAATAACACAACTATTTATTTAAAATCTCAGCTCCTTTAAGGTACATTGATACTTTTTATGTGCATTCTGGTGTCACACAAACATTCAGCTGAGTGTTTCTTTCAAAAGCCCAAGGGTAGATGCTTAGATTTTTAACAGAAGCCAAGATTCTCGGGTATTTGATTCCACAACATGATGCTGTGGAAATATGCAAAATTTGCAATAAAATTTTGAGTCATGTACAGCCTCTGACTGATAGCATATCAATCTATTTTCATACTGCCCAAGGACCATACTTTGCAGTTTTCTGAAGCTGAACAGCTCGGTACACCTAGTGAGAGGTGTACTAAGTCAGGAGTGTTTCAGTCGTGTTAAGAGCATAAGCTGTAGAGGCAGAATGTATTTTCCAATTCGTACACTGTAAAAGATGATGTATGGATGTTAATAAAGAAGTAACAGCAATTAAAGAACATGACAGCATTCTTTCCAAATCATAGAATAACTAAGAGACCTCAGCAGAAAAAAACCTCCTTCAATGAATAAGAAGAGTCTTCCATCTGTACCCTGCGTCCAGAGTGGTAAGAGCCAAATGCTTCTAGTAAATGCATGAAACCAATCCCAAAAAGTCAGATTTCCTCCCATCTGTTACAGGTTTTTTATTTCCCTAAAGTACGAAGGTTTAGACCTCCTGAAGTTTTTATGTTCTTCCTAACAATAGCAGCTATTTTTACTGTCCACATAAATGCTTAATCCTTTTACTCTTCATTCCTAGCCTGCCATGCTACAGCACAGGTCCAATTGTCAAGTGTACTGTATAAGGAACTACTTCTTAGATTTAAAAAATATATAAACAGTTGAAATGTGTTATTCAGTTCAACACAACATCCCCTTGTTCTTCTATCATGACCGTAGTAAAAAGATGCTCTGACTTGATCTTTTCTACTTTCTTTTATAACTCCCAGTACATTCTGATTTATCACCTTTCTAAGCTGCCTTAATTATTTTTTCCATACAGCTTTTCCAGACATATATGTTTCCTGTCTCAGAGTCCCTCTGCGACTGTTAAATCTTTCTCAGATATGATGAACCTAACCCAAAATACCATAATCAGTTCTAGAACACTACTGATTCATTCCAGTGACATAACTTTTTGGGTACTAATTTTTACCCGCTTTCCTCAGTGAAGATTTTCACTAAGCTGTCCACATACAGTAAGCAGGTCATTTTCCCAGCTGATCACAATTAATTTAGGTTCACTACTGAAGAGTATATTGTTCCAAATATTCCTGACAGTGTAAATTACATTGCTTTCATCAACAATGAATTTCATCTCTAATGGTGCTACCAGTTCACCTGACTGCTGAAGAGCTCTCAGAAGTTTCTAGCAGTCTTCTTGAGTCTTAACATAAATTATTTTATCTCACCAGAAAATTTTGATTTCTCTGTTATTGGTCATTTCAAATTATAACGAACGTATTAAATAATATCAGATGTAGGATCTACCCCTGAAGAATCTAAGCTGTGACAACCTGAATGGAGTGAAGGAGATTTTTAGAAATTGTGTGTGAGTTTTTAAACATCTCACTGAGACGCATAGTGAAATAAGAAATAGTGAGACTAAAGAAAATTTGACTTAATCTAAAACAAATGAGAGAGTAGTCATGCAACCACCGCCTGAGCAATAATAGCAGGATACTTTTCATAGAGAAGTCAAAGATGGTCTGCCTTAGAAGGAAAGACATTTCAAAGACTAGTAAAAAATTAACGACACAGTCCTAAGTTTTCAGCCGGCTGTGCTGATCTACATGTCTGAAATGAATGCCGCCTTCTGCCCATTTCACAGGGACATCAGGCGAAAGGGACATTCTGAACAATCAGATTCACTGCCCTCCCCTGTCATGGCCACCACACCATGTTAATCCCACCAGATACCTATCATGCTGTATCTTAAAAACCATCATGTCTTTTGTTCTCACTTTTCTCATTAAGAAGCTGTTCCACAAGTAGATTGCTCAGATGGCCAGGGACCTTTTGTGAGTTTTAGTCTACATTTGTTCATGACTGTACTTCTGTAACATTGGAAACTTTGTCAATTACTTTCTTTGCTGACATCTATCAAAATACATTATGTATACTAAATATTTATACTACAGGATGTATGTTTACTACATTCTATACATACTGTAAAGTATGTTATATATACATGCTATATATATTTGTGTATATAGAATCAGAATATATTTTAAGATAACAAATATATCCTTACTCAGTTTTCATTCTGTTTTACTCTAAAGAACTCTTCATTTCCTCCAAAAAATGATTCTTCATTCTCTACACCATCCTCACATGCCTTTTTTTAAGTCAGGCTCTTGAAAACATGGATGACCTCAGCTGAACACAGCATCCCAGATGACACCTCTCCTGTCTTGTACAAAATTGTACTCATACTTCTTTGTCGACATTGGAAATACCTCAGCTGCATTACTAGCACATTCATTGACTTTTACGGTTATGTCAAAATGCAAGGGTAGCACTATCATTTAATTTTAACTGCTCATTTACCAGGATTTAATATGTTATCAGTAAAAAAAAAGGGGGGGGGGGAGAATTTGTTACAGTTTAGGACAAAAACACAGGCAGCAGGTTTGCAAACAAATGTAGGAACTATAGGACATATAAACCCATCTTGGCATTCATCATATTAGCAGAACATTAGCTAATCAGAAAATGTCAGCATGATAAAAATCACAAAAGTGAAAGAAAATTAAAAGAAAAAAGAAGCGTTGCTTCCATTGACAAAGGTGAGAAAGTGAGCTTGCTCAGTGAACAACAGAAAGCAGACGTGTTTATCTTGCATAGGTTAAAATAATACAATATCAGACTGCCTTATATAGATTATAATCTCAGATTAGCAATAGATTATAAAAGAGTTCTGTTCTACAGATGGTGCTATTCTGCCAGCAAATCCATACTTTGTTTTGAAATTCTTGTCTGTAGATGGCCCAAACGTTTGAATCATCAATAAATTAGGTGAACTTGCCTCCCTAACAGCCTAATCACCTGTTAGTGCTCTTTAGGATAAAACTTCTGCATTTAAAAATGTATTTTTTTCTTTTCTTTTTTTTTTTTCCCCTTCTCATCTATTGTCCACACAATTTTAGGACTCATACCTTTCATGTTACCATCACACATAAATTCTACATATCTTATCTGTAGTGCACTGTTCTTCCTTTGTTCGTATTACCTACCCAAATTCCTAAACAAAATTCTTTTTCTCTACCATGTAAGTTTCCTTAGGGCAGGTCCACTACAGGTTCTTGCTTCCCAGTTCACATCTAAAAATACTGGCTGCAGTTATACTCTGCTGAAGAAGCCCACCTGTGTCTTTCCCTACCCTTACTGACACCAATTCCCTAGCTCCCAGTTTCTGGTAGGAAACAGCATCAGGAGCCTCCATGTGCAGGGTTTGTACTGCCTGGTGTTAAGTTTTGTCTATGTTCATTCTGATACACTTCAGCTGTTATTAAATCTTACAATTTTATTATAAATCTTGCAACTATCACTGCTTTCCTGAAAGGTTTAGACACCGTTATCAAGGAGACAGTAAGTTTTTAGGAAACTTCAAGGTATGCCTTTAAAAATAACAATAAAATTATTCTTTTTTTGCCTGATGACTTGTGAAAGCCTACAGACAGGCGGACCTCAGTTCACTGGTAGAGCCCTACGGAGCCCAGCCCGTCGGGAGGCGAGGTAGGAACCGGGGCCAGCTGGCCCCAAGGCAGCGGACTCTATGGGCCACCTCCCGCCTAACGCCGCATCGGCACCGGCACGCCCCATCGCCTCCGTGGCGTTAGGTCTCCAACCGGCGACTCGCCAGCCGCACAAACGGGGTTATTTCTGCTTACCTGGGGCTGACGGCGCCCGAGCCTCCGCCCGCGCGGGACCTGCCGCCTTCGCCCGCCTCCCCTCAGGCGCCGCTGCTGCTCTTCGCGGGGACACCCCCGCCCCGGCCCGCCGGGAGCCGGGCCGGCGCAGCCGGCGCAGCCCCCGCTCACCCGCCGCCGCCGCCACCGCCGAGGCACGACGCGCCGCCCGGGGGCGACCGCGCAGCAGCGGCGGCGCCGTTGTTTCGCCAGTTGCTAGGAGACGCCTGCGGCGCATGCGCTGGGCGCCGAGCGGGGGAGCGGGCGGGAAGGTGCGGCAGGCGTGGGGCGGGCGTGGGGCGGGCGTGGGGCAGGCGTGGGGCAGGCGTGGGCCGGGGAGGGCCCGCCCTGGGGAGCCCGACGGGAGCCCCAGCCGCCGCCGCTGCTGTGCTGCGCTGCGCTGCGCTGCGCTGCGCTGCCCTGCCCTGCCCTCCCCTCCCCTCCCCTCCCCTCCCCTCCCCTCCCCTCCCCTCCCCTCCCTTCCCCTTCCCTCCCTTCCCCTTCCCCAGTTGTCCCTGGGCAAAGGCTTCAAGGGTGCTCGTTTAACAGGAATTTCCAGAGTCCTTGGGGAGTGATTTCATTGTGACGCATAGGTTGGTTTGGGTTGGAAGTGACCTTAAAGATCGACTAGTTCCACCCCCCTGCCATGGGCAGGGACACCTTCCACTAGACCAGGTTGCTTAATCCATTTCTCCCCAATTTATCCTAACTACAAAGTGCTAGTAACACATCTTTGAGGGAAGCATTAAGTCATTAATATTGATAAGCTGGGGTAGTGATGAAAAAATAAATCAGTTCTTTCTCAAAACTAAAGGAAAAGGCTACCTTCTCACCCAAAGACTGCCATTTCTGAAAAGTAATAAATGTGTACAGTCTGTTTAAAAAGTTGCCATGTTCATACCTTCCTTTTGTGTTTTCTCCTCTTATTCCTGTTCTGCTATTTTCAGCGTGTTCATGAAAAAACAGAAGTTGGAAAAACCATCCGTTTTTGCGAGCAAATGGATAAACGAGCTACGTGACCCAGAGCCAGGCACAGGCACATCTCTGTTAGCACATCCCCAGCAGTGGCCCTGCGCGTAGGACAACTGCACAGAGCTTGGTCAGCGGGCCAAAGAGTTGCCTCCCTTCTATTACCAGCTCTGGGTTGATGACAGAGAAGGCCATGCGGTACAGGTAATTGTGCTATTCTGAGAATAATAATTCACTGTAGTAGTCTCTTTTGCCAGCCAGGGCTATTTTGGGAGGAATACTAAGCCAAATTCTGAAATCAAATAACATTTTCTAGCTTGAAATGCAGTGTAATTGCTATCAGTAACTGGAGAAGTAACAGGAAACAAGCAAATATAGCAATTTTGAGGCCTTGAAGTCACGTAATAACAGGTAAAGAAATTACAGCTGCTATCAACTCTGTCCTGTGATTCTTTTTTATCACAAATCTCATTGTTTTCTCCACAGATTTCTTATAATGTTGTACTGCAAGTATAAATTTAGTTCTATTTTTATAAGCCATATCAAGTTGTTGAGGTTATAGTACAAACAGATCCTGGCCTTGCTGATTTGTACTATGATAAATGTGACTACTGCCATAACAGAAGAGTTGATGGCTTGTTCTTAGGTGTAAACAAGCCGCATGTTTGAAGGTATGTATTTGGTTTGGGTGGTGGGGTTTTGGTAGTGGGAGAGGGGCTAAGGGGTGGCCCCTGTAAGAAGCTGCTAGAAGCTCCCCTGGCTCCAGGTTGGGCCCACCACTGGCCAAGGCTGAGCCCATCAGCAACAGTGGTAGTGCCTCTGGGATAACACATTTAAGAAGGGAAAAAACCCAAACCTGCTGGAAAACCTGCAGTGGAGAGAGGAGTGGGCTGTGAGAGGAACACTTATGCAGACACCCAGGTCAATGAAGAAAGAGGGGAGGAGGTGTGCCAGAGCAGAGATTCCCCTGCAGCCTGTGGTAGGATAGTGGGCTGACACCCTGAAGCCCATGGAGGTTAATGATGAAGAAGATGCCCACCTGCAGCCTGTGGAGGAACCCACACTGGAGCAGGTGACTGTGCCCGAAGAAGGTCGTGACTCTGAGGAAAACCCACGGTGGAGCAGGCTCCTGGCAGGACCTGTGGACCTGTGGAGGACCCATGCTGGAACAATCAGTTCCTGAAGGACTGCACCCTGTGGAAGGGACCCGCGCTGGAGCAGTTGGTGAAGAACTGCAGCCCGTGGGAAGGACTCACATAGGAGAAGTTCACGGAGGAGTGTCTCCCATGGGAGAGATCCCACGCTGGAGCAGGGCAAGAGTGTGAGGGGTCCTCCCCCTGTGGAGGAAGGAGTGGCAGAGACAACATGTGATGAACTGACCACAACCCCCATTCCCCGTCCCCCTGTGCTGCTGTGGGGGAGGAGGTAGAGAAATTGGGAGTGAAGTTAAGCTTGGGAAGAAGGGAGGAGTGGGGGGAAGGTGTTTTAAGATTTTATTTCTCATTATCCTACTGTGATTCCACCGGTAATAAACTAATTTCCCCAAGTCAAGTCTGTTTTGCCTGTGACCATGATGGGTGAGTGATCTCTCCCTGTCCTTGTCTTGACCCATGAGCCTTTGTTGTATTTTCTCCTCCCCATCCCACCGAGGGGGAGGAGTGAGTGTGAGGCCGCGTGGTGCTTTGTTGCCAGCTGGGCTTAAACCATGACAAGGTGTCTCATTCCACTTTTAATGTGACTGCTCACATAGGAAATTTATAGAGATTTATAATCACCTTCACTGGAAAGCAACTGCGATGACAAGTCAAGAACCACGTACCCTGGCCCGTATCTCAGCAATCACGTTGACCTTCTAAGGCCAGTTTCTGACAGATGGACACTCCGTGAAGTCTGGTGGGTCCCTCATGCTTACAACAGTTAGTAGAGGCTCACAGTGGCAGGGAAGAAAGGGAAAAGTTTTGCAGTAGCTTGGTAGAGGCAAGTCATCTGCTTTGAAAACTTCTTCATGGATCTTTATTTCTCTAAACAGACTCAGGCACTGCAGTGGCGGGCAGGTCATAGCAATGTAAGAGGCGAAAGCAAATAGTGAAGGCAAAGGTTTGGTTTTAACGCTGTGCTGGGTCTGGCTGGGATGGAGCTGTTTTCTTTGTGGCAGCTCGTATGTTGCTGTGTTGTGGATTTGTATCAAAACAGTGTTGATAACACAGCAATGTTTTAGCTGTTGCTCAGCGGTGCTTGCACAGCATCAAGGCCTTCTCTGTTTCTCACGCTGCCTCACCAGGGAGTTGCCTGGGGGTGGGTAAGAGGCTGGAGGGGACACAGCTGGGAGAGCTGGCCCCAACCGACCAAAGGAGTCTTCTATGCCATATAGCATCGGGCTCAGCAATAAAGCTGCATGTTGGTCTTTCCAAGGTAGCTGTTGCTTGGGGCTGGCTAGGCATTGGTCTGCTTGTGGAAGGTGGTGAGTGGTTGCCCTTGCATCACTTGGGGTTTTTTAAAACTTTTTCTTCCTTCATTTATTAAGCAGTCTTTCTCTTGATCCACTTGTTTTTTTCTCACTTTTGCTTTTCTACTTCTTTCCCCCATTCTGCTGTGGGTGTTGGGGGGTAGTGAGTGATTGGCTGGTGGGTGCTTAGTTGCTGGTTGGGATCTACTTACCATGAACCCAGTGATTTCCATGGCTGGGAAAGCTTTTATCATAGAATCATAAGGTTGGAAGAGACCTCTAAGATCATCAAGTCCAACCATCAACCCAACACCACCATGCCCACTAAACTATGTCTACAAGTGCTACATCAACACATTTTTTTACACCTCCAGGGATGGTGACTCCACCACTTCCCTGGGCAGCCTATTCCAATGCTTATCTGCTCTATCAGTAAAGAAATTTTTCTGAATATCCAATCTATCAATTCTTTTTCTTGTCTTCCATAATGGTAGTTCTTATGGCTATTTCAAACATAATTCTGGCCAAACATTAGTTGGTTAGGTCTTTTCTTTATTTCTTGTGAATGATCACATAAAATACATATGACAATGCAGAATCCATGTGAAAGAAGAGGGACAAGGTAATCAGGTGCATGATCACCGTGTGTTTCAACACGCTCCTGGAACAACAGGCTCAGTTATTCCTGAAGACTGAAGTGTCTCACGCAGAGAGGAAATGAGTGGGTAGTCTCAAACTCAAACCCAGCAACTTTTCACAAATGTTGTGAGGAGCACACACCTGTATTGTGAAACAGACAGACAGACAGAAAGGAAGAAGGACAACAGCAGGTGACCAGGAGAAAGACGAGCATGCTCTTCCCTCCCCAGCTCTGTAATTCATGCCATGATTACATGTCTGACCTTCAGGACCCAGAAGCACCTCCAGGTTGTGCTTTTGTGGCATTTTGACTCCATGACACGTGACATTTGAGCACATCCCTTCTGTGTTCCTTAGTCCGACGTTATTTTCTGTTCAGTTGTGTGCTTGGGAGCTAAGGACCATGAGCACATTGTGGGCACCTACCTACCCCGCAGTCTAAATAAATGTGGTCTTATCATCCTGTGAAAATGAATTCTGCAGAGATTATTCTTTCTGTCTTTATTTTTTTGCCATGGGTAGAGGCAATCAAGCACTGTGTGACAGCTATATAATTGCAGTATTTTTAACATGTTTTGGCACAATCATGCAACCAGATTGAGAAAAAATATTTTTAAATTTGATTTTGTAAAAATATTCCGGGAGTGTCATTAAGTAACAACATACTAATAAGGTAGCAAAGGAAGAGGACTAATGAGGAGAACAGTTACAAAACATCACAAGAATCAGCAGCTGACAAATAGTCACAAATTACAGAAATATTTATTAAAATGTAATTTATTCTAATGCTAAAAAATACACAAACCAGAATAATACAAATTGTATTAAAGGCAGCAGATTATGAAATTAAAGAGCTTTCTAGAGACTAAATACCTAATAAAGTGAATAAGAACTTTATTAGTCACACATTTTAATGAAATTTCATGACTTACCTTTTGCTAAAGCCACTATAGAATTTGTGTGCTTTCCTATGAAGGAACAGGGCCAAATATCCTATCAATTTGATTAAATTAAGGCTTCTGCAAAAATAAATCCAGTATGGATTAAAAACATATTTGAAAGAATATTATGGAAGAACATTTTAAATATTTCATTTCAAAAGGGATTTAAATGCATAAGCTACCACTAAATCAAAGTATTTGTTGAATTTAATTGTTGGAAATTTGCATGTTGAGGTGTTTGAAATTATCTTTCTAGTGTTACTGAAAGCAGCACTGGGGGAGTCATTTCTCATTTCCTGAAAGAGCAGAAGTGGAATTAATATTTGCTGGATTGCTTGTCTGAACTAATTCTTTTTTCCATTTTAAAAAAGAATCAGTCATAATTTATGCTTTAAGAAATACCTGATGACATAGAGTACAAACAGTCTTGTCATATAACTTGTTTTATATCAGTCTCAAAAGAGACTTAAAAGCAACTTTCCTTTTCTGACAAGAAGCAGCTGGCTTAGGGAGTGATGAATTTACAACATATCATCTTGGCATTTCACTTTGCTGTATTACTTCACACATTAAAAAACTCAATATCAATGTAAATGGACCTCTTTCTCTAGGAAAAAATGGAAATCAAAACAAAGAACAAGCCTTTCTTTTGGCTTGCACGTGAGATTTGTAAGTCTTATTTTTCACAGGCACCCTGCCTGCATCAAGTGTGTGGTGTGGGAGTATTGGAAAATGCCCTCCCAGCATAGCTGTATACTCTAGACAGTTTTCCTTCTATACAATATTAAAACTAAATTAATAATGATTATTTTTAGCAAATGTGTTAATCATAGTTTGTAAACAGCAAATAGCATAGCACTATCACTTAGAAACTGGTGATTTACAGCCACAGCTTGTACCTAGACCCACAGCCTAGACCTCTGACTGCTGCGGTGGTGTGTGACATCAGTACGTGTGTGCGAATGTCCTTAACACCTCCAAAGACACTCAGAAGAGGACAGGTTGTTTCAGCAATGAAAGTTTTAAGCCGGGCATTGAGACCATAGACTTCACATGTATAATCCTGAACAAGCTGTATAAAATGAAACCAGTTTGGTTGTTTAACTGGAATGACCAATACCTTCGTATTTCTAGACTTGAAATTCTGAGTATGAAACTGAAGTCCTCATCTTGCACAGTGCTTTGAGCTGAAATTCATTAAGTTCCTCAAATATATATGCTAGAGCACATAAGCTTAAGCATATGCTTAAGTGGTATCTGGTAAATGAACAGGTGACACACTTATTTCTTAGGGAATATGTATCCTAAGAAAATGAAACTGTGTTTTAAGTCAGAGTGACTGTCACATTTTTTGTTTTTAAAACCCAGTAGGTTAGGAGTGACCACAGTCAGCCAACATAAAGGAACATATACAAGTGTGGTTCTTATCTGAGGTGGTATTTGAAAATCGTAGATGTTATCAGAGATGTTAAAGGATGACTGTAAGGAATGACTGAAGGAAGAGACAACTAAAGAAATCACATTTTTGACCTTACATCTGACACAGATCAGATAATTTTGCCTCTTAGGAAATATATTTTTAAACATCACTTGTTTTCCCAAGACAAAGATCCTTTTTAAGGCTAAACTGAATCAATTCTCTGAGATATCATTAAGTGTCATCCTGGACACGCTAAGTTTGGTATCGGGTGTTCTCAGAGGCCATAGGCTCTTGTGCTGATGAAGGCATACACAGATTGTGTTTAAAAACCCGAGATTTTTCTCATCCAAATTTCAATTTACAACTTCAGATGAAACATTCTGTAGTGTCCTCAGGACAAATTGTGCTGTATTGGTTCCACTCTTGTAACAGCACCGATCCTCTGAAGCCTTGCCAAGGGCTGTTTCAACAAGGAATGACAACCCTGTTCTTATCTCGGATTTGAAGGCTAGAGTCACAAAGCATAGAAGATAGTTTAATGAATATTTTAAAGTTGTTTCAATACTGTAGCACTCAAAATGGAAATTTTTCTCAGTCAAAGCCTTTGCTCTTTTAATTATAGATCTAGAATTCTCAGAATTTGAGGTTTTGCTCCCTTTCTTTTCCTCCCTCTGTTTCTTTCTGGTTTGGAGGGAAAATCGAGCAATCTTTTCACTTTTCTTCAGTTCCTCTTCGTTAATCTACTCTGTAATTCACATAACTCTCAACTCAGAAAACAGTACAGAGTCCAGAACTACAGAATGAATATTCTTTTGCTTACTCTGTAACTTTTAAAAACTTGAAGCAAAATAGGTCTGCAGCTGAGAGACAGAGAGAGAAGAGATCCTCCATGTAGGGATTTTTTTTTGTCTGGAAATCAGAAAAGAAACAAACTTTTTAAAATTTGATGTTATGCACACAAGTCATACAAATACCTTTTTCTGAGAAATAATAGTTTGTATGAAAGTTCATTTTTTGACTGAAAATGCCCTTGACATCTAGAAAATGGGTTCAGAGGTGAGAAATTGTATTTAAAAGTTATTTAAAGTATCAGTCTGTATATTGCTTTTAAACATTTATCATATTCCTTAATCTTAGCTGGGATACCTCTCTTCATTGTGCTTTCTGATGTTAAGTTGTGAGAGTATGTAAATAACCTGTTATTACCGAAATATTTTTCAGTCATATACATGTATTTAGGGATACCTAAGTATCTTCAAACTGTTTTCCTCTCTTTCCCCCTCATATTCAGTGAGGTGAATTTTTTTTTGTAAAAATCAGAGTGTCTATTTGTTCCCACACCCTACTAATTTTTAAGGAAACACTTGTTTTGGAGTGCTTTTGCCAGGCTCAGACCGGATATGAGAATCCAGCTTCTTGCTGGCCAACTGCTTAATGAGCCCATGGGTAACTTGAAAGATGCCAGCACTGCTGTCTCCAAAGCCTGTTTGCGGTGCCAGGCCTTATTGTTAGAATAGTGTAATTCACAGCTTGAATTAAATCTAGATACAGATCTAGGTCTATCAGACAAGCTTTTCTTATATTTTTGCCCCTATAAAAACTAGATAAAGTGGAAGAGGAGCAAAAAAAGTGACACAAGCTGTGCTTTAGGTCAGTGACCTTGAAACTGCATGGTGACGAATTAAGTTTTTGTTTTAACTTGGAATTATTTTGATTTTCACACATTTCCTAGCTTGATTACTATCCAGTTCTTGTTTTGGCATTATTTGTGTTGAAAATTACCTTGGCATATTGTTAGCCTACCAAAATGTTTCTGGATATTAAGAAATTGGTCAGCAGCCCAGCCATTTTAGGTGTTTGGCATAGTGCATTCAGGAGCGTTTGGAAGGGCATCTGCACAGAATTGTTTCAGAGCTGTGTTTGGTTTAGGATGCTGTAGAAGATGCTAACTAACATGTTCTGCCATACAACCCTCCTTTGTCTTCTGCTTTTCCTATGTTCCGTTAGGGTTTGTTGGATCTTGCACTCCCTTTGACTCTAGAAGTAGCATACTTTTTGTGCCTGCCCAGTCCTGATTTCTGAGTAGATACACACTAACACACCTTTTGCTATGCTTAAATCAGAATAGGACTAAACGCTCTGTGGTTTTGCAAAATCACTGTTGTCCAGAGTAGCAATAATTTGAGTTTGGTTGCCTTATGTGCTTCCTTGATAGGTAATATGAACACAGCAAAGACTTTCCAAAGAGTTTGGAGAGTCCGTGACCTGAAAGTGCAGTTCCCAATGCAGAAGGTAATGGTATTGAAAAGGGATTTTAGTGTATCTAATTGTGGTTTGGATACCTTCCTTCCAGTTAGGTAGACATGCAAATGACTGTACCTAGACAGAACGAGGGCTGTCTTTGTGGTACCTCAGGATCTTGTTCTTTTTACCATTCGGATTCAGGGACATCTTGCAAGAAACCAAAGCAGGGGTGAGAAGGGGAAGGATGCAAGCTGGAGAGTTCATGGGTTTTAGCTCCTGACACTGGACACATGCAGCTGAGCACACTCAAACTAAGGAGCTCAGAAGCTCCTGGGTCCCTGGTTTAAGCTAATGAGGTTTGGTCCTGTATCAATCCCCAGGACTTTCGTTCTTGGGAGTCTGGTGTGGTGTAGCATTCTTTTACTGCAACATAGCGCAGGATCTGAAAAGTTACTAACTGCATGTCTCTGTGTTTTGGTGATCTTTCAAAAGAATTTCATCACATGATATGCACTCTTAATCAATCAACTTTTGCAGAAGACATGTTGTGACACTTGACACAATATCACGGCATTGCATCTCAACCTGTAAAGTTTTGCAAGTCATTTGAGATGAACTAAAAAGATAAACCCAGCAATTGTATATATTTCCACAGTATGCACCTCACATCTTAATTAAGCAATCCAGGAAGCCACCAGCAAATGAACAATTCTGTACCAAAAAGCTATTTTTAGGCCAGGTGGTCTTGTCTCCTTTTGCACTGTGGTTAACCTGAAGTAAGACATGCCACCATAGTCAATGTAGAATTACTAGCCACTGTGTAAATACTGTTGGTTTGTATATTGTTTGTATATTTTCAATATTGTCTTTGCTGTGGCGTGCATTTGGTTAATATTCAGATTCTGTATGCTGGAATCAAAATAGACACACACTTGTAAAATCTTGTGTGTTTTGAGACAGTTCTTTTCCCACATCAGCAAAAGTTTCTTCGCTTGTAGTGCCAAACCTCCCTCCAGACAGCCCTCTCCCAGAAACTGTTCATCCCTGGGCTACGTTACTACTTGCTACATGTTGTTTTATCTGCTACTTTCTGTACCTGCTTTGGATCCTTAAGCCATTTCTCCATTTGGTAATCCCTAGTATTGGTACCTACATCTAGGTCCCAGCGTCTGGCATGCAAGTAGCTCAGTTCATTGATAGGATGTAGCTGTGCCTGATATTTTGGGCAATAGCTCTTAAGGTTTCTTGGTTTTAGAAAGTCTCTTGCTCCAAAAAAAAGGGTGACTTCTTACATATGTGCTGAACGTATGGCATCCTTCATGCCCATGCACTTGCACTAGTGAGTTTTAACAAGCTGTCTTTATCACGTCAGCTTCTTCAGTGATTTGTTCAGATTTATTTTTTTTTAACAATGTAACTGCAAGGTAACAGGAGCTAAAGGTAATGTTTGGAGACTTCGAGTAGCTCAAGCAAAAGGACAGAAAAGTGATAAGCAACAACAACAAAAATAGTAAAATAAGTATTGTAAGTAAACAGCACTGGAGTTAGCAAGGGGACTAAGTGGAATTTGACCATCCTTAGCACCCATGATGCAGCATGCTGCTCTGTTCATGATACATCTGTGTTGTTGCACCAGTCTGTCTCTCTACAGGCTGTATCTGCATCAGCCTTGATAATATGGAGTCTTTCAAGTGCTGGGGTTTACCTGATGGTCTGCACAGCAGATCAATGTTGCACCAGCATTCCACTGTAGCTGTGAACTGCTGTGAGCCCTGGTAACACAGGAGCACATGAAGCACCAGGTAGAGAAACAAGATAAGTTGGGGGGTTACAGCAGTCATTTGTAGGCTTTCCTCACTTATCTGAGTGAAGGAGACAGCACTGATTCTGAAATAAATAATATTTGTATTTATGATTGCAATTACTTTTAATCTCTCCCTAAACCAGATTCTTTCATTTTTAATGTGCACTGCTACTTCAGAAAGCATTGCTTGTATATAATTTTACTGTTGGTAATCAGGCTGTGTGTGTATCAGACCTATATCTTACAGCTCTATCTAATTTGCCCTTACAGGAAGTCATTTTGGTGATTGCTTGTTGAGTTTGGTTTTTTTTTCCATTCACAGTGCCAGGAATTAAGATGTGGCAGACAGACCCACACTTTATTCTGAGCTCTGTTTATAAAGATGTCCAATTTGAAGATGTGCTGGATTTGTGATTATTTACTTCCTAAACATTGAAATCCATACACTAGCGCTGCTTTGTTTTGCTTGCTGGTTCACTGTGGCTGTGTGTTATACTTGAGTAGGGAGGAGAGAAGCTTTCTTTCTTGCAAAGGGAAATCAGATTTTAAAAGCATTTAGAAAATGATGGCTGGTGTCTGCTTGCAGATCTTCCAGCATATTTTAATTTTTACCTTCATCAAATTCTAATGAACATCTTCTAGTCTACTGATATCAAAGTGGTTTTTATAGCTTCTCAAGTAAAATTAGGTAAAGATGACTGTAGTCATCTTGTTTCTTGATCCACCCAAGTTTTGAGACGTATTTCAGCGGCCATAGCTGGTCACGCAGCCCATGCTGTTAAGGAATGGGTTAACTGTTTCTCTCCTTGCGACAGTTCTTCAGTTGCTGTAGATTAGCTGAGCTGACTTCAGCAGAACCAGATCTATTTCCAGCAGCTCAGGGTATGGTCTCTTGAGCTATATTAGAATTAAACAAACTTGTTCAATTAGCAACAATTACTTTTGACAGTGAAGGGATAATGGAAGATTTTGCTCATAGGTGCCTGTCTTTGATCTGAGTCCACTGAACCATTTAATGATTCTGTTTGGTTTGGTGCTGCAAGCTATCAACTAGACAAAAACAATTGAAAAAAAAAATTAGTCCTACAATTTTCAAAGGCCTTTGCCATTAAATGTTCATGCCTAAATCTCTTTGTGTGTGACTCAGGAGGCAGTAGCAGCAAGAGCTGCAATAAGAAACAGGAAAAAGAAAAGAGATGTGGAGTGCACAGAGGAGGCTGAAGTGGATCACTTGATGACAAAGCTGAAGCATGAGCAGCCAGAGAAATAAATCAAAGGGTGGTATTGCTTATTCTATTGGATTTTCCCATATTCGCGCAGGAGGCAGGGACATATGCTTAGGATTAAAGATAATATGCCTTTCAAACACAAAGTGGGGTTTATGTTTTCTGTTCTCAGAACTCTTGAATTCAACATTGAAGTCATTAGCAATTATTCAGGAGAAGATAAATCTCCCTTCAGGTCTCCCTGACTGGACATAAAGAATCTGTATGCAACATTTCCCCAAATGACAGCTTGATATCACTTCTTATCTCTAGCTAGCTCAGCTCTGCTGCATAGTATTACAACAGAGTTCCTCTATTTTCTTCTGTAAAGTGTTGGTAAATATATACTAAAAAAAGGCTCAGAGTAACATAGGTACTGAAGTCCAACACAGACATGCTGGCATTCTTCAGAGCAAGTATTATTTCATATTTGGCAGGCCTATAGATAATTAAAACTTTTTTTTTTCCCATTTTCAGGAATACTCCACACCGATGTCTGTTTGCTTACTTCACTGTCACAAACAGTAAATATGTGCACAGTAAATCATAATGAATCATGCTTATTAGCAATTAATATCTGATAAGATTTCAAGATTATTAGAAAATGGAAACCACTGGTAAGGATTAATATATTTATATATATATATGTGATTGGTCCCTTTCAACCCAAACCATTCTAGGATTTTATGATCAATTACATTTAGAGTGTTAGTCATAATATTCAGTTCTATCTTTCTCAGAATAATATGGAAAACCTATCACAATGATTAACCATATGTATTTCTGTTATTATTCTGATAGGTTTATCAGAACAGCGTATTTCAGATTTCTGTAAATTCTAACAAGATATGACAGGCAGGCTAGATAAGAAAGGATAAACATTTTAATGAGGAAAAATTGGGGTAATTATGTATTGTACTTGGTAAGACAGGGATCTTGTTGGAAAGAAAGACGAGGAAAGAGATTAAAACAATTTCAAGGCCATAGACAATTTTAACTAAAGATTATACTTATTTTTCCACTTGGCAACTATTATATTAGCTATAGCATAGGGAAATCAAATGGAAATAGAAAACAGGAAGGTCTTTCACGTTGCAGGCAGCCGTAATGGCTATTGCAAACAAAACCTAGCCATTTTTATTTGTTCCTTTCATTGTGCTAATGAGACTCTCTCGCTTATAAAGGGTTTCACTTGGCTATTGAGCTTTCTGCCAGTTTAGAAATTGGCTAGTACTATATAGTCGTATTGTATGTTTTAGCACCTGTTGTTATGGTCATTACTCAGGGACAGTGACAATTGCCCTTTGGTCTTTTGTACATGTTGTTCTTTCCAGCTTCTCTATGGCTTATTGTTTTTCCTATTCTGAACCTGTCATCTTCCCAGCCTGAATAATTTTCTTGCTGTAGGACAGTTAGTGTCTCATCAGTCAAATACTTTACTATGGAAGTGATCTATTCAAAGCCATGGGGTTTTGCAAAACTATCAAGATCACTTTCCTGAATGACACAAACGATACCATTACTAAATATAATACAGAGGGTTTTATTGCACTGTGTGCTTCATAATAAACACAAGTTCTGTGCATTGTATGGTATCAGCACTTTCAGGTCCCATTTATTTCAGTACCCATGAGAATGCAGTGCTAGGCCAGGGGCCAGAGGGAGCGCTGAGTGATGGGCTAACATGGAGCTGGGGAAGTGGGCTGCATCCAGAGAGTATATCCCCTAGCAGGACCTTTGTGAGCGGGAGGCTCCATTAGGATGGCATGGACTTGCAACAGCTTCATTCCTGCTCCATGATCTCACACACCAAATGAAAGGATCTGTGTAAATGCTGAATAATGTGTGTGTTGGATCCCCAGCTGCAGGAGCCAACTGCGGGAGCCCTGCGAGCAGTGTGAAATACTTGGCAGGTCTGAAGCCTAAACTCAGTGACACAGTGGATGTGATTGCCACAGACTTGCCTCTTGTACAATCACTCACATCTTTCAGTTGAAAAAGTGAGAAGGCTATAACCACATTGTGCTTACTATGCCAGAAGCAACATACAGCCAGAAAACAAGTTGAACGCCATTGGGTATTTTCAAATTCTCTGCTAAGGAAGGAGAGAATATAGTAATAATATTCCAAAAAAAGATAGAGACTGTTATAACAAGTGATCCAAAACCAGAAAAGAATCCTTTACAATCAATCACGTGTTCAACTTTATGTCAGAGTGCTTTTATGAAGCTGGTCACAGCTGTCAAGTTTAATCTGTAATTAATATATTGTGCCAAAAAATGATTATGTGGATGCATTTGGGGGTATTCTGGTGAGTTCAGTATGTAAATGTTTTGACTGATATAGACAGTATTATTTATGATTTTGCAAGTGGTTATATTCTCAGAGTTACGCAGTTATTTATGGTCTAGCACCTCATAGTCATCTGATGGGCAAGGCTTTTGATGAACACTACATTAATTTTTTCCAAACACCAAGTTTGCATTCACTTTCCTCCTCCTCTACCTTATTTTGAACTTTCCAGTAAAGAGTTTCAAGCAAAAAATTACCAAAGATATAGGAAGTGACCAGTGCTCAGTTCCTTTGAAATGAGAATCAAATCCATATCTCTGTTTCAGTCACTGGGTTTGAGTTCTGTTGATTGTGTAGTTTGAGGTCCAGCCACAAATGCTTCTAACTTCCCTTGATGCAGAGAGTCCAGTACAAAGCTAATTTATTAGTTATATTACTAATCTTCCCTTACTGGAGCTATTGTTTGTCAGACCACTTTGAAAATTAGGATATTTTTTTCTGTGTTGATGTAGCAGTCCTGAATTTATTTCTTCTCTTTTTATTTGGGATAAGATAAACAAAATGTCAGATTTTAGGCAGCTGATTGTCAGTCCAAAATGGACAGAGGCTGTGCAAAAGGAGATGCCATTATTTGTAGTTTTTATACTGAAGACATGAAAAATGTTGCAGAGTTGTTGTCTGGTAAGTGTTTCCACTTTCTCTAACACAGTTGTAAACAAATAGTTGAAGACAAGTATCCCATAACTTGAAGCTTGATATGCACCTTGACTGACATAATTCTTTAAAATCATGGTCTAAACATGCTTCAAAAGAAGGGAAAGACGATAAAAAGTGATCAAAATGTAGAACTTTCCAGTGAAATATACCCCATATGCATATCACATAGTATCTACGGGTTATAACTGGTGAACACTTTTAGCTGTTAGTTGGAAGAACAGTAGGTAATGTGTGCTCAAGGATAAAACTTGGGGTTTTGGAGGGGATTCTAGGTTGTCGTGCCAATGATGGCAGGGACTGGACTCACTAACATGGGAAGCCCTTTCCATTCTGGTGTGCCAAGTACTGATCCACGTAGCATTTCAATAAAACTGAATATCTGATGATGATTCGGGGTTTTTTTTTGTTCCTCTGGATTTATTACAATTTTCTTTTAATCATTTCAGTATATTTTGTAGGATTAGCTCCTTTGTTATTGTTATTTTCTTATTTAGTGAGTTATGTATGGACTAGGGGCTCTCATTTAGTTGCCTGCACACAAAGGTACTCTATATCATATCTTTTCAGGCATCCTAGAGGATCCCAGACACACACAGGCAGCTGCCAAATGTAGTGTATGATTGGTTCTCTTTCTATAGTACCCAGCTAGAGGCCATGGGGGGTACGCAGGAAGCTTGGACATCTCAAATGGCATCACAAGATGCCTGTGTACAAGTCTGTGAATCAAACCTGTGTGATGGACTTGTTTGCAGATTTGTGTATTTACATAGACCAGAACATCCTACAGTTCTCTCTAAAAACACAATCAGCAAAACCCCTAAAGAATACTGGACTGAAAAACAAAGATCAATTGTGATCCTTTGCAGTATTTTTATTGTAGCTATTGTTCTCATGTCAAGATAACAACCAAATTTGCAAGACTTGCTTAGCTAAATAAGTAGATTTCTGCCCAGTCAGACTTTGAAAAACACCTAGGTAAGATAAATATGCTGCAAGAGGGCACACCTAACTCTCGCTGGTATTTCTGGTGATGGGGCATTTACCGTTTTTAGGCATTTAGAAAACAGCATGTCATGTAGTATCTATGGGAACCTATGTACTCTAAAACCCTGCTGCAATTATTTAATTGAAGGTAAGTAATTTCTGAGCTTTGCTTAGAAATTTAAGACATACCAGATAAAAAGCATTAGGGAATATGTAGAATATATAATAGTTTTAAAGAAAGAGACTGACAAACACCATGACCCATCTAGTTATGCATCATCTGGCAGCTTTTTCATAAAAATCACAATAATTTAACACTGTGTGGGAGAATGTGGGAGGCTGGAAGGCGTATATGCACTGGTTCAGAAGGACTGGTCATAGCGTATGATTTGCAGTGCAGATCTGCCAGCACAGGCAGATCCCGGTGGCAGAAGCTGACAAATGGGCAAGCAAATCCGCTGTGCTGTGAGGGAAGATAAGCAATGCTGTGAGGAGACGCAAAGAGGCAGTAACGTCAGAATTGTGGTCAGGGAATATCATAGACTCTGTATTTCGTATATACTCAATGGAGGGGGGGATATGTATAACAGATGGCCTGAAAACAGCAGTTTTGAATTAATCAGGATGCAAGATTATGAGGATCTAGATGACAGATTTAGTGTATAGATGTAGAAAAGCAAGATATGAGAAGTATTGCAGTGGTAGGAGTAGAAACCCATGCACATAGGCTTAGAATTTGGTTGGAAAGGACTTCTGGAGGTCATCAAATCCAGCCCTTTCCTCAAAGCAGGACCAACTTGCACGTTGCAGCAGGCAGTCCAGCTGAATTCTGATTATCTTCAAGGATGGATTCCTACCCTTTCTGGGGAACCTGTTCTTGTCCTTAAGTACCCTCACAGAGGAATTTTTTTCTGTGTCCACTCAGAATTTCCTTTGTTGCAAACCTGACTGTTCTCTCTTGTCCTTTCCCTGTGCAGCTGTGAGAAGAGTCTGGCTCCATCCTTTCTGTAAGCCTAGTTAGGCAGTTCAAAGAGCAACTGGATTCCCACTTAGCCATCTCTTCTCCAGGCTGAACAATCCCAGATACCTCAGCTTCTCCTTGTATCTTAATGTTTCTGGTCCCTTAAACATCCTGGTGACTCTCTGCAGGACTTGGTCCAGTATGCCCATGTTTTTCTTGTACTGGGGTTGCCAAAACTGGACATGAGTGTTGAATAGAGAGGACCACTCACCTCTGTCAGCCAGCTGGCTATGCTGCTGCTAGTGCAGCCTGTTACAGCATCAGCATTGCTGCTGCACTGATAGAGCCCAAGAACAGAGAACCTGCAGAGAAGTGGTCTTTGTAACTCTAGTTTCTAAGAATCATTAAAAAATCCCAGATCCCATTAGGTCCCTTTTATATCTATCATGATGTTGGATAACTCATTTAAACAGACAACTGAGAGTTGCCCTAGCATGGGTGAGCAGCCTAAACTGTATAAAGGAAACTGTAACTGCAGTGCTTAAGGATAATATGTGGTTCATCAATTACTTTCTTTTTGCTAACAAAACCCAAAAATAATGAATTCACTGAGACATGCAATGCAAGGACATTGTGAAATCTGAATAAGAGAAGAGCTATACAACCCCAACCAAAAAAAAGTGCATAAATTTCATATACAGTGCATTAAAAAACCCCCAAAACTATGTGCATTTTAAATCTAGTTTATCCGAAGTCTAGTGTATGAAAATTCAGTAGGTCCATCCATGAGTAGAAAGGAAAAAATACTTTCATATAAAGTTCTCCATGTATTTGTATAACAGAAATATATCAGTGAATATTATGACTGAAGTTTATTCTTTGCAACTTACAAGATATGCATGCGAAATATGTGAGTAGCACAGTATAAGTAACGGTGACTATTTTTACAGGATGCAGGCAAGAATCATGTATATTAGGCCTATTTTTCACTTACAGTGCTACCATGAAATCGTTGAGTGTCTCTTGAAAGATGCTGAGGACCCTGAGTTTCTACTGTAGGACTTTGTCTTTAATTTCAATATATATTTTAAAGGAGTATGTGAGCTCTTAATATTCTTAATATATTGTAATAAACGTGCCTTGAAATATTATTCTTTTTCAATACAAAACAGAGGTACAGATCCATAATGTACACAGAGAACTTAATCTAAAGCAGCCTTGATCTGTGTCTGTAGTCCTGCCACAATTTATTTTCTTTTGTAGGTTAATTCTATTGCAGACTGAAATCACAAGGCAGAAGTCAGACGTATGTGGAAACCTTCATTTTCACTTTTTAAATTCTGACCAATAACACTTGGTCAAATCTTTCATATTCCCTTTTGACAAGGACCATGGAGGACATGTCTTGGGCTTTGCATCAGGTTAATTTTAGGCTCTATTGTGATTTCCTCTTTAACTTAGATTTACAGTCTACAACAGCAGAAGTTGCTATGCTGTTAGAGGATGACCTTCTGATACTATCTATCAAGTGCACTAGTACAAACTCAGGAAGTATATGGCTCTGATTTTTTTCAGTTGTTTTAGTTCTAGTTAATGCTAGCATGAAATCAGAATCAGACCAGCAGAATTATGGTGGATTTGAGTTCACTTATGTATTTATTTATATTCCAGTGACTCTACTTTTAATGCTAGGTGATATACAGAGATAAAAATAATACAAAATTTAATCGGATATAGAGCACATTAATAAAATAAAACTGCATTTGCTGGATTTAAATAAACCATCAGTAAAAGCCGTATGATGGAATTTAAGTCTTAACTGAGCAGAGCTATGAAAATCAACAGTCCTTCTCAGCCCATTTCAGGATCTCCGTGGTGGCACATGTCCCACCTCACCCTGCTTGCAGCCTCACCATCAGTAATGCCATAGAGTTAAAGCAACAGAGGGATGAAGGTAAGTGTTCAGGTGTAAAAAGTGTGATAAAACTGCATATATTTTTAAAAGGGCTAAAATATCTGTCCTCTGGTTAGCATGACTAAGCATCAGAGGCCACTGGCTAATGGCAAAGAACACTCTGCTATGTCCACATTAGCAAGTAATTTCGTGCAATAAAAGGAACAGTTAATGAAATAACCACTACTGAGGCCTGTACATCTACATTATGTGCAGTTCAGGGGTTTTAATTTGGAGCAGTTTTAATTTGGTCCCCCGAACCACCACAATCATCATCACCACAACACATGTGGTCTGAAGCTATCTGAGGCTGTGTTTAAGTTAGTGTGCAGTTTGCTGTGAGAAAAGCAGGCCTGCAGAGTGAAGTAGCTGGTGCTGAGGACCACATTATATGTGTTTCAGAGGGTTTACTTCAAATTAGATCTCATCCGGTCTTATGTACCAAATGTCCATTAATAGCTGCAGTGCGTTAGTAGCAACTCCTGGAGCACATTTTCCAGTTTAGTTTCAGCTACAAGGAATCTAGTTTAGTCTCTCTGAGACCCCTCTGCAGTATTAATCAAGGAGTAAGTGGGACAGCCAGGAGATCTGCTTCAAATGCACATTTGTGATCTGAACTGACTAGCAGTAACGTATACGTACCCCGAAGCAGCAAGCACTGCTACAGACTCATGTGTCCCCATTAGGGACTGAAGTGCAATTGGTGGCCATATGGAGCACAGCTATCAGGTTAGATTTCTCTGAAAGGAAACCCAGTTAGGATAAACACTGTTCTGCAGACTGCACCGATGTGCAGTAAATGAGGACTGTCGGGATTTGCATTGCCTCGAAACACAACAGTAATATAGAAACCATTGTAGCTTTGATTTTGTGGCAGAACATCCAGTTCTTCTTGGCATCTAAAATGGAGCTGAAGCAGACCAAGTCTCTGTGCTGGGACTTGGGAGGTGAAGCCAAGAATGAGAAAAATTTCTGGCGATGGGTTTGAAAATTTATCTGTGTGCAGACACGACAATCCAGTACCCTTACACAGCCCTAGGCATTTAGTGAGATCATACACCAAGTAAATTTGCCCTCCGTAGAACACCACTGGTGGAGGAACTTCCCTGGGCTCCTGAATGAGTGTTCCCTTTTCCAGCCTGGAAGATCAGGGGCAGTGTCACCTGGAAGGGGGACAGTGCTTCATTCCAGAGTTCTGGGATTGGATTTGGGGTTTTTTTATGTTTGTTTCTTTGGGGGGTTTTGTTGGGTTTTTGTTTTGTTTTGTTTTGGGTTGGGTTTTTTGACCACATAGTTGCCAGTAGGTAAAGAGACGTTTTCAAAGGTCTTCAGCAGCTCATGGGAGAAGGTCAGAGGTGTTTAATGGCCTCCAGTTGTACTCTAAACTTGTGGGTTTGAGTTTAAGAAAGGCTATTGCAGCTGTCATTGAGAAGACAAAAGACTTTCATTACAAATTCTGTTTCTTAGATACCCTTAAAAAGTCTTATTATAAACTAAACTCACTTTGGCTATTTTTCAAATATTCATCTATCATTCTTTGCACATTACAGTTTGTTCCAACAAAATATAAGTGGCCCCAAGAACAGTTATAAGTAAAGAAGAAGAGTATTCACCTCACAAGCAAAATAAATACTTTTTCTTTGTCTAAACCAAGTATTAAAATTTAAAACATTATACCTTTTAGCTAAGGAATGCCATAGGTAAATTGGAATGCATTCTGCTCCTAGGCCTTGTAAGTGACATCAGGACTACCCAGCAGAAAACTGTATAATTGTAGAAAGTAATGGGCAGAGACAACCATTGAAGTGTCAGTAATGATTAGTAAGTCTTTTTAATTGTATTTAATTGCATTTTCTTGAATTCCAGATCGGTTTTTGAAGCTTTAGACTTCAGGTACTGCTAATAAAATCCTTCCTCAGACCATATTCCCAGTGATTCCACTGAAACCAATCCAGACAAACATATTGTTTACTTAACTTAGAAAAATTCTGAAGGCTAATTCTATACTGAAGTATCAGTCATTAAGAACTATTTTAAAAATACATTGATTTTTGATCCGTGCTGCTATTTAGAAACTATTTTACAAACTTGTGCAAGACGACTTAAGAAAGGTTTTTAACAATCAAAATGTTGTAGCTCAAACAAGATTTTTGGAATAGCTAATGCTACCTCTTGAAGCATTTTTTTTTGTTTTATATGAATCTGCACTTCTGCCCTAATAATTGCTATGTAATAATTCTGTTTTCTTCTTTAGTAGTATAGATCTGCCCCATTAAACTGAAGTCATGAGACCTCATTCACTCTGTTAGAAACGGAGCAAATAATTTGTCTGCAAGTATTAAGAGGAGACAAAAGTATGCAAACGAATGCTAAAGCCAGAAAGTAAAGTCGATTCAAAACCATAATTTATAGAGACAAGATTTGCTCACATACAGTGCATTATAAAATGTTTTTCATAGAGATCCTGACGTTTTTCTTGTGGAAATTAATGGCAGCATATCTGTTGATTTACAGAAATTCAGGATTAGATCTAAGTACTAAGGTAATTATAACAAAGACATGTAGGCTTAAAGTAAAACAAAGAAAATTCTAATCAGATTGTTACACTGTGGCAAGTGTTTAACCAGCTCACTTATCAACGGCTGTCAGCTAATAAACACCACATTAATTAGTTTAATCAAATACCTTCTTCAGAGGGGCAATAGCTGAAATTGTAACTGTGCTGTGCAAGGTGAGTAGGCTAGAGCTTTCCTAGACACCCAGAGAATGAGTGAGGTCAGGACAAACACATCTCAAAAGTATGAGGTATTTGCTTTATTGTTAGCCCCCCCATTCTCTCAGAGAGTTAAAGCTTGCACAATTTATTTATGAACTTGCCCATTCACTTCTTAAAAGCAAAACCATCCTACGTCTGTATAATGTGAAGACTGGCCTCTTTGGAGAGGCAGACATAGACTTCACGTACTGTGAGTGCCAAGGAATGGTCAGCTTTTGTACTTACTTCAATGGAAGCGGTGATCACACGCATACAAAGCAGTGTACTGTACGTAGGTAGGGCAGATATTTGCAGGAGGGCTACAGGAGTGGTGTGAGTGCATGAGCTGCACATGCTGGCCTGATGGTGCAGGACGCAAGGAAGGACAGATAATCTGCGCTTAAAACAATGTGACAGAGACAAAAGAGAACAACGTTTGGGATCACCAGCATAGGATGAATTTCAGAAGCTTTTATCTTTGATGAAATGTTGCTTTAATTGTTTCTCTTTGAAATGGGTCTCATTTCTGATGGCTGTTTGTGTGGAGAAGGAACAATGTTCAGCGCTTAATGCATTGAATGGAGAGATCTGGGATTTATCTGATTCCCCGTGTGACCTCCAGCTAATCGTTTCCTCTCCCTGTCTCGGTTTCCTTATCTGTAAAGTGGAGTTAATAATCCTTTCTATCTCCCAGTCTGTAGTGAAGTTAGACAATTCAATTAATAGTTGTAAAACTAATTTAGCTTCTGGGGCAGAAAGTGATAAAAACTGTTAGGAATTATTCATAAATGTGGTAAACCATCACTGTCCAAATCTGTAGAACAAATGTTCTGCTTCATATTTTTCCTAACTTCGGCTAACTGGCTGGCATCACTATTTCTCTTTCTTTTTACCCAACATATTTGTATGAATGTAAGCGATATCCTTTCATATGGAATATTATATTAGGTAACTGCTAATATCAAACAAAATTAAAGGTGTGGGACATATTCTCACTTGGTAGAACACCACTGATTATAAGTCTGAAGCTGAGACCCACTGAGCTATTGGGTGAATTTGGCTTAGTCTTGGGTGTGGTTTTATTTATTTTTTTTAACTAAATAAAATATTATCAGACCATGGACTAAAACCAGTGCTTCATACTTGTAGTAATTTAATATATTTTGATTTTCCATTTTAACAAACATACATCTGAAAGACCACCAGAGTGATTCATTTAAACAAGTCATACATAGTTTAAACCTTTCAGTTTACTAGCTAGCTGTACAGGCTTCTGTAGAAGTAGACAAAAATCCTGTGTCCTTAAATTACCGCTTCTCCACATGCAATTGTGTGTATCGGAGGAGGGCTAAAAGCAGTACAGTATTCTGTGAGCTTCATGGCTTTGATATGCAGGTTGCAATAAACAGTAATATAGGGTATACTCATGGAAACAGAATTTGATTGAAATTATAAGGCTTTACGAAAAGATTAATGGAGCTATTGCAGAGATGTGAGGGATAAGAACATGTAAGAAAAACTCTCCAGAAAGCTGGGAGAATAGAGTTGCAAAATTTGCGATGAAAACTGTTACTGAAACTTTTCCCACCCCAGAAAATGTATCAGTTATTAGCTGTGATATTTTTCAGGATGAATATATTATGCTGCTTCATGACATCAGCACAAACACCGGCATACCCTGTCTGTGTAGACCTATCCAGACCATTCTCATAAACAGTCTAGAAGGCCCTAATGGTCTAGACTCTCAGTAGATGAAGTGTGTCCTGATGCAGAGTGGGGTAACAATGATGAGGGTGGCTGGATCTGCTGAAGTTCCTTGGCTTCAAGGCTGATTCAGTATTAGTCCCAGCCTCACCAGATGATGCTTTGTATGAACACAGAGTTCGATGTAGCCTCCCATCCATGAAACATCAACCGATGTGTCCAGTATGCAAAACTGGTATGACCAGATCTAAGATTTGTGTGTGCCTCCTACATCACAAACTAAAGGACGGGGCTTGGTGCAAGAGTCTTAAGTCTCCAGTGAAAGGGACTTGTATAACCCCTGGGCTTTGAGTGACTAGAGCAGAAGGAAGAGAGATCAGGAGGTGGCAGGAGAAAGTCAAGCTGCTGCATGAATACAACACTTACAGTGTCAAGAGAAGGAAGTAGAGTAACCTGCATTCCTAGTACGGCGGTACAATGTTGGTTTTTTCTACAGCAATGAGGTATAGAATATTTCAGACACTGAGTTTGATGAGAACATAGAGATATCTAATTCATTGTGCTACAAGTGTTGTGCCCTATAGGTCAGCAGATGATTGTGAGACAGGACAGACAGCAGTACAATTATCAGGGTCAGCTGACACTTTCCATTTTTTTTTCCCCCAGTTACTTGTAGCTTTGCACATCTCCAGCAATTTGGGCTGAGATTCTATCCATCTTGCATGGAAAAAAAGATTCAGCCAGTCAATTTTTCCTTGTTTATAAATTTTTATAAAATCACAGATTGCTCGTGCTCAGTAGAGAAATTTGCACTTCGAAACTCAAAAATGTGAAGATTCTACTTTCCCTAGTGTGCTCAAGTATCTGAATGCTCCCACGACTGACAAGACTTCACAAGAACTACTGCCACAAAATAACTGAGCACCTTCTTTCCAACCTGAGGACACATGGACAAAGCTGAACTTTCTTTATGATGATCTACACTTTGGAAGAGGTGAGGCTGAGCTTGAAGCTGATCCTGTCCTACGTGAATCCATTGATACCAAATAAATAACAAGACACGTGGAATTCTAGGCTGAAAAGTACGGTAATATTTCACTGGGAAACTTCCAGGTTGACTGCAAGCTTGCCTTGTGCTTATATGGTTCCCCAGGCATCTACCCCACCAGTGGACAAAGATAATAAGCCAGAAAAGCACAGTGAAATAAGAAAGCATGGACAAAACCCCCCAACAAGCAAACAGGAGACCGGCAGTCTAAACCGATGACATGGGGGTTCACTGTAGAGCAGCGACCTGTAGAGTATGAGATGGAAAAAGAGAAGTGGAGTAGAGGACAGGGTAAGAACAGACTGAAGGGACAGCAGAAAAGAGTTCGCGCCTGGGAGCAATAGGAAGAAGCTGTTCCAATTAAGGGACACTGCCTTTTAAGAGACTGGGAAAGAATATAAGATTTTTAAGTCTTCTTTTGTCACTGCCAACAAAAATCAACAATATCCATACAAAGGTGTATGCCCCATCCTATTCCATTCTGCTGTCAGTCCGCGCATAGACAAACAACTTATGACTGCAAATTTCTCCATTAACTTGGTATCTTTGGAGTAGATCTGAATTTAATCACCTTCTGCTGGTCTGTTGAGGTCTCAGTAAGAAACTGGTGAGTTTTCTGTCTTTTCAGGTTACTTTTCTAAATTTGCATCATTAAAAATTCACAATTGAAATTCTCTGTAATTAACGTTGCCGAGCTTTCAAAGCTAGGGTTGAACTGAATTTACCCTGCCCTCTTCCTCCTCTGTATATATATCTTGTGGTCAGTCTTTCATTTCACTACTACATATTATACTTTTCATAAAAAGACTTTATTTTTCTGGTCCCAGGACAGACAGTGTTCAAGTAATGAGCAGCATTTCACTCTTTCTCTTGTTCTCTTCTTCTGTTGGAGCAGTTCGACCTTGTATAAGTGAAATATTCATCGGGTCAGAGTGGTTCTGTAGCCCGATTGCTACATTGTTCACATGAGATGTGGGAATCAACACTCAAGTCTCTATTTCAACGACTAATTAACTATTTATGTAAAATGGAATGACTACAACAGGAGAGAATGAGAGACCCTTTCCTCAATAGCCATTACACCAAATGACAGGGCAGTCGCAAGAGAGGTATGACTCCAACACAGGAGTGCAGATTTGGACTTTAGTTTCCTACAACACAGCAGAGAGCTGTGACTACTAGGCTTTTGGCTTCTTGGGAGAAGGCCAGGTGGTTTTGGTCAGACATTTCATTCTTGCCCAAAGTGGTACAAATATTCCTGCAAAATAATTTTCCTTTTTTTGACTAATAAATACTCCATGGCAAACCAGTATATTCAGAAAATCCCCACTCAGCCCTATAATTAACATTGCAAGTCATGAGGTCTTCTGAGTCTCTTCTCTACTCAAAGATTACATTCTTTCTGGGTATATCTGGTAGGTTGAGGCAGGTACAGCCCCTCTGGGACAAACTTAGGTACAAAAAGAATGATGATGGTTACATAAAAGCAGTTGCATTCCAGTATAATCATGCAAACTATGTTGGGGGTGATCCCCTAAAAATTCTGTCCTGATACAGACTGTTCTATAGAATGACAATATGAACCAAAATGACAACTAAACTTCAAGTTTACCAAAATACTGTGGTTTAGGGGGGTTTTCCCCCCTTTGAAAAACCACTCTAGGTAACACTCTACTACCCACTGAAGTATAAAAATGAAGTGCATATTTTCAAAGTCATAAAATGAAAGCATTTGAAACAGAAGTAATTAAAAAGACAGCCAGTACACTTTCCGTAAGGAAATTAATTTCTCTTAGTTGTAACGTTGGCTTGTCCTTACTATTCACTGTAATAGGAACCAAAAGCCAGATGCCTGATAGCGTTACTGTTTCTAGGTTACCTCATTAGAAACAAGTTTTCCTCATGTATTTTTTTTAAGCAGGCTAGTCTTTCCTCGCAGCCCAAGCTGACTGTTGTGGGGGCTCTATTATAGCTTATACACAGACAGGGCTTTGGGAAGCTTCACCTCCCCCAGCTTTGGGTGGCAACAGCAAGAAGTCTCTGTCAGACCAAGTCATCCTAACCTCCTTTCATATTCAGCTGAGAGGAAACGGGCACTTTCTGGGCATGGTCCACCTGTCCTGCTCTAGGACATGATGACTGGACCTTCAGGGCTTAGAAAGGAGTCCAGCTGACTAGGTCAGATGAAGACGACAACTCTTCTGAGTTGGAAAAAACCTCTTCTGAGATGTAAATCTCCCTGTTCTTTGCTATTCTACCGAGCGTAGAAACAATGTGCTTCTAAGCACAGAAGTGAAGCTTTTAGAGAATTACAATCTCTCAAATTAAAAAAGAGCCTGAGGCAAGTGCTGAAGAGATACCGAGTTTCTTTGAGTTACTAAAAGCACCTGCATTTCTCTAAAAGATTATAATGGTAAGTGATAACTTCCAACACTTCCAAAGTAAAAAAGAAAATAGGTACATCTGAATAAAGATATTCAAGAGCACAGATGTAATGACATTTGTAATGCCAATATTAGCCATGCTATAACAAGAGAAAGAACGAATGACAGCAATTCATCACAGTGACATGTTTTAATTTTGAAGGTCAGGACATCCTTAAAATTATACTTGCAGAGCAAGTACTACATGAATTCATAGCGTTAATAGAAAATATCAGTGAAATGATTTATTCCAGCATATGAAATATGAAGTATGATACGCTTCCCTGAGCATTTATTTTCCATGTCCAGCAAAAGGTAATAATGGAGAACAATTGGCATAATTTTCTGAATATAATGGGAAACTCTGACATTGCATCAAAAATTCCTGAAATGAGAGCTTAAGTAACTGGTTTGACAATTCAAAGAGAAAAGTTACTCTTTCTTTTTTGGTATATTTCTTTGTTACTATTTCATAATAGTTATCTGTCAAAATCTTTTCCATTTCAACCAGTATCTTGAAAACAGCAATTGACTGAATTCATCCAATCTCAAGAAAGCACAATTTAATCTGGGAGCAGAGAAACCATCGAGCGTCATTATAAGCTATTAAAAAATGCCCATGGTGTGAAGAACAAGATACTCCCATTCTGTAAGAAGTGAATAGTGAGCATATGTGCACAAATTCTACAATGATTTGATATGAATTTTCCTCTATAATTTTTGCTTTTGTGATATCAATTATCCAGTCAAGATTTAAATAGACCACAAAATTACTTAGAATCTTCAAACTTTCATAGCAATTTGTAACATAAATATAAGTTGAAGATGCGCTTCAGATGCTTGAGTTTGATCTCAGCTATCATCACTTGATTATTTGGGTTCATTAGTTAGTCAAATTACAGAAATGCCAGTGAAGTCACCTTATAAATGTCAAGCTGAGTATCAGCTGACAGCTGAAATGGTGACATTACTAAAATGCTTCATACCAGGATACTTTTTGTCACAATAAAAATTGTTTCTGTCCAGAGAGATGGCTGTGACTCAATGGTACCTAATTTTACATGTACAGAAGAGCAGGAAGGATGGCTTCTGCTTTCAAAGGCTGCAAACAGTTTTATGAAACTCAGTATGAAGATCTTACGTAGAACTTCTTCAACATTTCAAGCTGTACACTTAAAAATAATTACTTCATATGTAACTTAATATTATGTTCACGACTTTTGATGAAACGAGATCAATATGTTTATGTTCCAAACTCAGTGTTTCTTTTTATAGATTAGTACAACCCCTAATTTGGGGATGAGGGGGTTAATTCCACCCTAATTACCTAATTGTCTACCCAGGCTGAAACAAGCAAAGCAGCAGCACTGCACTTGACTGTAAAGTGGTGGAGTTTTTGATTCTGCTGGCACATTGGAAGGCTTTTGAACCATTGTGCAAATTACAGTATAATGCAATACTCTAAAAGAAATAATTATACCCAGCCTCTGTAAGCCAGGAATCACATACAAAAAACTTGAGCCTTTTAATTTGGTTACGTATAATGTACGAAATGCAGTTCTTCCAAAGCTAATGGAACCAGAGGGAGCATTATAATTATGACTCTTTTAATATATTTTTCTGTTTAAAAACTGGGGTCAGGCTTGAGCAGAGCAAAGGATGAAGAATGATTTAAGTGCTAGACACTGGCATACAGGATAATATGAAGTGAAAAACACAATTAGCATATAAGTAACTCCTCAGTGCCATTGCGTGTCTGCGTATCTGCTCCGTAAGCCACCGTCTGAATAGCAATACATACATTGCAGGTATGGCAGGTAATATGGAATCACTCCCTGCTTTTTTGCAAAACCTTCAGAAGGGGTAAAGCATAATATTATTGTGTGTGTGGTGGGGGAGGGGGTCTTTGTGGTTGTCATTACCATTTCTTTAAAATAAGACCTGAAAAAGCTACTTTGTTTTGTTGTGGCTAAGGGGGGTTCTGATCAGTTACGTACCACTATGGTTCTCAGGTTTTCTGAGTATCATTTCTTTTGACATCTTTGTAGCCAGCACTGTAGCAGGTTCCTATATTGCAAGAGGCAGAGGATATACTCCCATTCATTTAGTAACACTGAGTTGTACCTTATTTAGCCGTTAGCAATTTTTGAATTTAATGGCAGTAAATGAGGTGTCCCGGTTTGGCCCTTTGCAAGGGAGGGATGCATGCAAGCCTCTGGAAGCATGAAAAAGCAGCAATGTTTCAAAGAGTACAAACAGGACATGGAGGCAGTGTGAACACACGGGCCTCTCAAACTAGAACTGCGGTATTATCATGGCATTCGTGATATATGTAAGATGCCAGTAATCCCAAAAGGCAGCTGAAATTTCCACACAGTAAGAACATTTTTATGATGTATGATTCTCAAAATCAGTGAAATTACAGTGAAATATGTCTAAATTTCAAGTCCTAAGACAAAAGAGGGGAAGAAACAGAACTCTGCACTTCACAGGAGGGGCAGTCTCAAGCAAATTTCAGTTTATTCCATTTTATTCTCAGAGATGCTGAGTAGTTAATCCATACCTTTAATCATGGTATAATGGGGAAACCGGGAGGTAGAGAAACACAGCATTCCTAGAGAAACAAAAGATTCTTAAAATACTTGTGACGCACTCTGTATATCCAGTGGCAACCGGAAAACCTCCTAGTTGAATATAGATTTACTGAAAGGGAACCTACTCCCAAAGATGGCATTTTAGAGGCACAGTGCTGATGAGTTGGCTCTGGCTACTGTGGCTAAAAGGAGATTGGATTCTCAGGTAATTTAACACTGCCTGCCACCCCTCCTCTCTCTTATGCTGGTGTTGGTGCTCATCAGATCCACAGTGTGCCAGTTCACGGACTTAAAGAAACAGAAAAAATATTTTCATGAACTGGATCATCCCATGTTGAGACATGCACCAGTGGTAGCACGAGGGAGGGAAAGGTGAACAGGGAGGTAGGTGTGAAGGGTGAAGAGTCACTAAATTGTGATGAAACTGCAGCATAAGTGAAAGTTAAGACAAAAGATTGGCAGCGACATATTTTATAATTGCAATTACAGAATAACAGAATGTTTGAGGTTGGAAGGGACCTCTGGAGGTCCTCTGGTCCAATCTCTCTGCTCAAAGAGAGCCACCTAGAGCCAGCTGCCCAGGAACATGTCCAAGAGGCTTCTGAATATTTCCAAGGAAGATTTTCTTCTGCAATTATGTCAAGAATAAAATTGTTATTTTCATGTTAAGATTTCTAGCGGTAAAGTGAACTCATGTGAAGCTGACAGACAGATGCTATGTTGCTTCCCTGAAAGGAAGCAGTATGCCCAAGTGGTCTTAAGAGAAATTATTAGAATGCCTGCAAAAACAGTACAGATTTGGGACTCGCAAAAGTTGGGTATCCCCTCACATGGAAAAGTACTGACAACTGAGTACTTCAATTTCAGTTCAGGAAACTGTTTCCAGGGATCTAGATTTTAATCCAGACATCAATGCTCAGGAACCATAAATCAAGTCCTTCTCTACCAGCAATTGTCCCTGTAGATACAATTAGTCCTTCTGCTGGTTGAGCTGAAATCAAGACCAAGGGGCTGACCTTGCAAAACGACATCCCTCCTCGGAGGTAGGGTAAATGCTGGTGTTGGCATCCACAGATGTCGATGAAGCAAGACTCCTCTACAGAGAAGGGAAGTGCATCAGAAGGGGTTTTTTAAACTGTCTTTAAAGGGTGTGTGTAGTCCAGAGAGACATGCAAAATGGGTTGTCTGATTCCAGCATGAAAGGGGAAAGCTTGACAGCTTTCAACAAAGTGATACCAGACCAAGGCATAAACTGTTTAAGATGGTTGTATCGAACAGTTGTCCATCATACCCGAAATGCTTTGGCTGAAATTCAGACATCTCAAAAAATTAATAATTTGAATCACACAAATCATCTCATAAACGAGATGACTTTTTAGAAAGTGACTAAAACGGTTAAAGATTAAAATGCATTAGTAAACCTAATTGCTGTGGATCAGGTCTGCAAGGCCTTTAACAACGATGTAAAGAAAGAAGCTTGAACTTAAGCCTTGAAAAGTCAACAGTTAAGGCTTTTTTTTATGTGAAAAATAGAGTCCTTCGCTGAGTAAAGAGGGCTGGGGTAGGGCAGTGACTATGGCCAGACCATATCACGTGCCAGGGTGGGGATCCTCCTGGCAGGCACAATGCAGAGCCTCTTGGCAAGAGGCAAACATGGAAAGAGTGAGCACATACCAGATAAGCCCATATTGTCACAGTGGCACAGTTGGCAAAGACTTGTGCCCTGTTTGCCAGAAGATACTGATTCATGTTCCTGACTGCCATTAACTTGTATGGTCAATTTATTCTAACCTCTCAATGTCTGTTTTCCCCATCTGCTGAAAATCGGTTAATTACCAAGTCAACTACAATTTGTTCCATACTTTAAAAAGCTAATATGATATATAAATGTCAAACAATACTAGTAACTTCCTTTGGGATACTTTATAAAACTTTTCTGAAAATAAGAGCAGGTTCTCCCTAGCAAAGGACACGTGTCCCAATAGCTAAAACTACTAGATTCTCTCAGCAGAACAAGGCCCAGCAGGCAAAATGTCCATTTTGGAAAGGGCCAAACTATTGGGAATTTCTCCCTATCAGAAAGCTAAGCATGCCCCAAACAGTCGTTTCTAGCCTTAGAGGAGGGGTGGTCCAGGGTTTGGTTTCATTTCAGACATTAAGGTTGCTTGTGGCTTGCTCCCTCTTTTCCCTCTTCCCATTGCAGCAGTTTCCCACAGTGTAGTCACCTTCTGTGTGCTGAGGTCCAGCTGTACCTGACTCCAGTTCCACTGCACCCTTCCGTTTGTGCTGTGGCCTTTCCTTTAAACCTTTCATTTCCAAGGCAGATTACGTTTTTACCAAGACCAGTGTAAGCAGATCCCAAGTCATCCAACCAGACTCATGCTTCTTTGGGCAAAATTCTCCTCAATTAGAGTTGTTCTCCTGAAAGAAAATCGAAAGAACCAGTCCTCAGGTGTTACTATTCACATTTCTTTTCTCTAGGTACCAGCTTGAACTAGTTTTACTGTAGAACAGCTATTTTTCAGATACTTCTTTTTATCTGAATATTTTGTAAGTGCACTTCTACTCTGATGATAAATATATCCTCAATGACACTTTCCTTCTCCTCAGTTCCCTCATTTGTGTACAGTTGGCGTGATGACTCTCTATTGAAGTGGTTAAAATATTGTTACAGTACTTCACCACTACATGCAGAGCAGAGCTAATCGTACTGAAAGGACTTTGTGTGTGAGCGGAAGTCTTTACTGAGGTCCAACCCAGCCGGCTGACCAGGTGAAGTCAATGAGGGTATCATTTATGCTGCTGAACTTTTAGTACCAGAGATAATTGGGAAAAAAAAAAAGAAGAAGGAGGAGGAGGAGGAAGAACAAGAAGAACAAGAAGAACAAGAAGAACAAGAAGAACAAGAAGAACGAGAAGAACAAGAACAAGAACAAGAAGAACGAGAAGAACAAGATCAAGAACAAGAAGAACAAGAAGAACAAGAAGAACAAGAAGAACAAGAACAAGAAGAAGAACAAGAACAAGAAGAAGAACAAGAAGAAGAAAGATCCTCAAACTGGAGGCTGAGGTTGATCATTACTTGTAAACTTGACACATTTCACTTGGAAGTCATGGAAAATATGTCTGCATTATTTATGGACAATTTTCAGGATGAGATTTTGAAACCCAAAACTTTCCACTCCTGTGGAAATCAGTTCTGAAACTCTCCAGGACAGTGGTGGAGCTTTTAGAAACTGCCATCAACCTTAGTGCCTTATGTTCATGCTATTTACATGGCTGTAAATTTTCGCTTCTATCCTGTACTCATATTTAATATATCTGCCCACTTTGTTAGACTGTTGCCTAAAATTATTAAAGCATAGTTCTTAAAACACTTCAATGTAGGAATAATCTCAGGACTGCAGTACAGAGAAATTACTTACTTTCTCCTATAAATTGCTAACTGCTTTTGTAATGATTTTTTTCTCTTTTCAATATTTAATGTTACTATATTCATAACTACTGTTTAAATATTACCACTATTATCACCTAACAAGTGGTGTGGTAGTTGGAAGAACATTAAGAATTTAGTATATCATTTCCTTGTGTACCAGCTGGGATACTCTAAAGCTAGACAGCAGGTACTGTCAGGGAATGGTGCCTTGGGGACAGTGTCTGTAATACTCTAAAATGCAATGCAGAGCTGACCAGTGTAGCTTTCCATGCATGGGAGAGAGGGGATTGCATTTCCCTCTCCAGTTGTTCAGGCTAAGCACAGCACGGGGTCATTCCTTTACCATACCCTATGCTCTCTGACGTGCAAATACTACCTTCTTCATAGAAACCAAATTAATATACAAAAGATTACATGTATTTTTAAATAGATCCTCATGCAAAAGATATTCATACTCGGCTTTTTTCTACTTTTCCTTTGAGACTGATGGAAGCATCAATATTTCAGACTTATGGAAATGCCTAGAGAAATACATCTTTCTCCTTGAGAGATTTGTTTCAAGCTAATACTACTTTCTGCCAGTGAACATGACAAAGGGCAGAGCCAAGAGGTGCGGAGTTTAAAAAGACGCGGACTCTGGCAGGGTAAAGACCAAAGACCTTTTATTGTAGTTACAGCACTCTTTTTATAGCCAGAATAGCTGTCCATGTGCTACCAGTGCCTTGCTGATAGGGTAAAGCCTTACGTTCATGTGGCTGTTGCTGATTTTTGATTGGGGACGTGCTTCGGTTCGCCTGTCATTTCGTCATCTAGCTGAGTCCTGTTTTCTCTCTCTCTCTTCCTCCTTTTTGTCTCCTTCTTCCTCTTTTGTTGCTTTCTTCACCATTCAAGGTCACAGGGAATTGGAGTCAAGGTCGTTCAAACACACTGCCTCCATTGGTGCTGCCCCAGCTGCTGTATTCAAACTAGCTAGGGTTGATCCGTCTGCCATCAGGCTCAAACGAGCTAGGGTCACTCGAACCCCACTCAAACCCTCCATTTCCCACTTTTTGATTTTATATTAAAAAAGCTCAGTTAATCATTTTTTGTAGCAATCTTTGAAGGCACGATATTAAACAAGGTAAAAATATTAAAATACATATAAAGACTCCTAATACAAACAGTCCACTTTTCACTAACAATAACAACCATCCAGACAAGCCCCATCCTTGAAATAACTGATTGAGACAAAAAAACCTGTTATCCGTTTGTAATTTTTTTGTTTGTTCCATGAGTTGTTGTATGCTTTTATGGATAGATTGTGAATGATCGGTCAAATTCATACAACACGTTCTATCAAAATCCTGACACCCATGCCCATGAGCCAGAAGCAAAAAATCAATACCAGCTCAATTTTGTAATGTGGCATGTCGCAACGAATCAACATCTGTTGCTAGTGTGCTTAAAGCTAATGCCGTAACGTTCGTGTGTTTGCCAAGCCAACAAGCCATATTCCTAAGTGTGTTCAAAGCCTTTGCGCTTGCAACGTCAGGTGTGAAAAAGCTAGCAGCTACTATTTCCACTGTATTCCAAAGATCCACATTATCGTTACAGGAATTATCTAGTATTTCGTGTTTGCTGTGATGACTCTGCAAATGCGTGTGATTTAAAATCATAGTGATATTTGGTGTCAACGATGTTAAGCGTCCTAAAGAACATGGCCCTCCGGTCATCCCAGACGGGATACCTGGCCATGCTCTATCTCCACATATTAGAAACACTCCTGGTGGTAATTTTCTTGATTTCTAACCTGAGGAGATTTCATAAGTGTCATTGCCCCTGTAGTTAAATATAGTAGAGTTGCGCCAGTTGGATTTGTTTCGAAATACAGAATTGGAAGGTGTTACATCTACCAGGGGTATTTTAGGTGCACTTGCATTCTTTAACCTTTGTTGAGTCTCACTAAAGGAAAAAAATACACGTTTCAACTGCAATGCTCCCTAAGATATTTAATTCTCGAGGTTCTCTAGGAGCCTCCGGCATTGTGTGTTCCCACGTATCCCAGCCCTCCAAACGTTGTGTGTCATTGTGGCTTGGATTCTATGGTGCTGTGTTGCTAAAGACTTGACTACTATTCCTTTGAAAGATCACAATAGAGGTGTCTGACAATGGGATTCCTACTAAAAATGTATGAAAGAGCTGTTTGGGCATAGCTAGAGATGCACAAGAGGTGGTTTGATTTAATGCTTTCATTAATCGCCCATATGTTGGTGCTATGTCATGGCATTAAATGGCACAGTGGGGGAATAAGAGTGCCCCAAACCTGGAGCGCGAACTTGAGTAACAGTAACAATGTTGGTCCCATGTTGTTCCACTCACTGTTCGCTGGTCACATTATCTTCTGAAACAGTATTCACGTCTTTTTGACACTAGCCTATCGCTGGATGCACTAGGCACACTGGTATCCACTGTGTTCCTTCACCTGTGGAAACACAAGCATATCCTTGACCCCAAGTGATTCATTTAAAAGGACCTTCCCATTTAGCTGTGAGTAGTGACTTGACTCATACTTTTGCACAATTTTCAGTATCAGGGTGTATAAATTTTTTCAAAGATGCAAAATGTTTTAACAACACTAGTTCTCGTATATTCTCATCTAATGTTAAATGATTTAACACATAAAGGGCTTTCTGCAATCGTGCCTGTGGGGTTTCTCCCAACATCCCCCATTTTTGTTTTTCTGAGAGAGTGTACGGTGGGCACGTTCTACAATGTCTTGGCCTTGTGGGGAGTGAGGGATGCTAGTACTATGGCAGCTCCCCAGTTTTGTAAGAAAGTCTGTGGTTTTGTACTAATGTAGCCTGGGCTATTGTCGGTTTTCACCTGATGTGGCATGCCTAGTGATGTAAAAGCGCCACGCCAATGACGAATAACATCTCTATTTTTTTCCCCAGCTTCAGCAGTGGCCTATAGCCCTCCTGTGTATGTATCAATGGAAATATGGACATATTTTTGTTGTCCAAACGCGGGGAAATGGGTAACATCTGTCTGCCAGATTTGCAGGGCCTGTAAACCACAGGGGTTTACACCTATTGGTTGCAGTGGTACAAACGGCTGACAATCTGGACAGGTTTGCACTATTTCTCTCTCCAGGGACCAAGACAATTGGAATTGGTTGCTTAATGCTTTTGCCAACTGGTGGAAAAATGCATGAGACAGGCAAGCTTGCTGTATGGTTTCAGGGACAGGGGCAGCCCAAGCTGGGGCTGCCAGATGATCCGCTCTACGGTTACTTTCCGTCAAAAACCCTGACAAATCTGTATGGCTGCGCATGTGTAAAACAGAGTAGGGATTTTTCCTTTGGCTAATTAAGACTCATAGCTGTTTAAAAAGCAAAAACAGTTTCTTGTTATCAATGTGTTTCAGCCAACTCTTTTCAATTCTCCTTATCATTCCTGCCACATACTGTGAATCTGTAATAATGTTAATTGGATCTGACCATTTCTTAAAAACAGTAACCACGGCGAACAACTCCACAATTTGTGATCAACCATCTACTTCTATTATTTGGTGCCACTCGTTATCCTCAGACCACACAACCACTGCTTTGCCTGTTTTCCCTGACCCATCTGTAAAAACAGTGCGTCCTTTAACAGAAGTTGCAGCACATAAAGGGAAACCTGTTAGAGATATCTCTTCACAAAATGTGAATAGCTTGTGTGAGGGGAAGTGAATGGAAATTTGTCCCAGGAACCCCTCTAAGGCAATTTGGAAAGGTGTGTTATTCAGTCAACACCACTCAACATATTGTAAAGTGAGAGGTATATGGATTGTCTGTATTTCTTTGCCACTTAATTCCACTGTGCGCCTTCGGCCCCTTTGGATTAACATCGAAATCATTTCGATCCTAGTGACAAAAGTTTTTGATGGCTGATGGGATAGAAAAATCCATTCTACAATTATCAATGGGTCCTGGAACTTTTGAATCCATTGAGCTAAAAGGCCAACTGGCTGTTTTTCTTGGTTTATAACAAACAATTGTAGGTTTTGACCTTCCTCGATTCGATGGGCCTGGCGTTGTTGTAGTATTGTCGTTATTTTCGATAAAGCTGCTTTTGCCTTCGGAGTCAAAACCCACTCCGGTAACAGGTCTGGGTTGCCTTTCAGCAAGTCAAACAAAGGTGATAAAGTTTCATTGTCTGTTTCTAACAGTGGGTGAACCCAGCTGATAGTGTCTAACAATTTTTGCAAGTCATTTAGTGTCCGTATTTGTGTGATAAATTGAAGTGTCTGGGATTCAATTGTTTGATCTAAAATTTTCCATCCCAGATATTTCCAAGGTGAGGTCACTTGTACTTTTTCTGGGGCTATTTGCAAGCCGTAATTTTCTAGGCTTTGCTTAGTTTCCTGTACTATTTGATCCAGCAAGGTGGTCGCTGGTCCTGAAATTAAGATATTGTCCATATAATGATAGCAAATGACATTGGGCTATTTTCTGCAGATCACAGACAGAGCTTCTGCCACATATATTTGACATATGGTGGGGTTGTTTTTTATGCTTAGTGGTAGTAGAGTCCAATCATATCATTGTATTGGTGTGTGTCGATTTTTGGTCGGTACAGAACATGCAAATCATGCGGCATCCTCTGCCGCTAAAGGTATAGTAAAAAAACAGTCCTTTAAATCCATTACTACAATGTTCCAATTTCTTGGCAACATGGTTGGCGATGGCATTTTGGGTTGTAAAGCACTCATTGGCTCTATTACAATGTTTACTTGTCGCAGATCATGTAACAATCTCCATTTGCCACTTTTCTTTGTTATAACAAACACTGATGTGTTCCAGGGACTGGTGGTTGGCTTTAAATGGCCTTGTTGGACTTGTTCATCTATTAAGGCTTGGAGTGTATCGGCTTTCTCTTCTGCTAGGGGCCACTGTTCCACCCAGACTGGCGTGTCTGTCAGTCAGGTCAAACGAAGGATGGGCCGTGCAACAATGCCCCCCCCCAGGTTGTTGCGATCCTTCCGTCTGTAAGGTCATTTCCCATGCTCCGAGCACATCTCTTCCCCAAAGGTTGAGAGGAATATTGATGATGTACGGATGAAGGGTGGCAATGCAACCTTCTGGACCGGTGATATGAACCGTCTTTACACTCTGTCGTGAAACACAAATTCCTCCAACACCTGCCAATCCACTGTTTGTTAAGATCATGGGCCACTGTGGGGGCCAGCAATGTGAGGAGATTACGGTCCCATCAGCATCAGTGTCAATCATTCCTTTGATTGTCATCGCTTCCGATGTAAATCCTTCATTGCGCACTGTGCAGTTCAGCATGGGTTGTGTAGTTTGAATTTGATGAGCCCAGTAAAGTTCCAGCAATCCCATAGAACCAAACCTCTTCATACCTCTTTCCTGGGGGTTAGCTCGTGGCACTGTGCTTTTAAAAGGTATTAATTGAGTCATATGACCTCCTGCCAGTATAGAAACCAGTGGTGAAGGTGTCCATGCTATTGCTTCAATTTGTCCAGTATAATCAGCATTGACCACTCTGGGCATTATGAACAGTCCTTGGGAAGTGGTGCTAGATCATCCTATCAGGAGGGCACTGAGTCCTTCCCCCAGTGGTCCATGCAGTGTCAAGGGTATTCGGTGTACGGTCTGGTCCCTTATTGTGATGTTGGTGGCTGCAGTGACATCCACACCAGCGCTTCCAGCTGTGCTGGCATGGAGGCTGTTTAAACCCGTGAGTCTCGAGGGGATGTTCCTTGTCTCGGGGGCATTTGTGTTGACATGCGCCCCTGTCCCGCGCTGTGCTTCCCATTTCCCTGCTGCAGAAGCCGCCCATCCTTGTCATATTTTGATCAGCATTGATTCGCATAGTGCCTTCCCTTTTTGCAGCGTGGACAGGGACCCAGTGCAAGAGTCGAGCCGGGAGTCCTAGCCGTTTTATTTTTCTCCAGACAACCATTTCTAAAATTGCCAGGTTGTCCACAATTAAAACAAACGTGATCCCGCGTATTTACAGCCACCGCAAACGCAGCAGTGAGCATGTCTGTCTGATAAGTAACAGACCCAACTTGGATACAAGCTTCTATCATGTCAATCAAAGTCTGTAGTATTCATTTACAGTCTGCATTTGCGTTTTCCACTGCCAATTTCAGCATCAGCGCTTCCTTTGCCTTGGTATTGTCAATTTGTGAATTGCTTCTTGCAACCGATCTACAAAAGACATGTATGGCTCTGTGGCCCCTTGTCTAATTGTAGTGAAGGATTGAGAAGCTTTGCTGGTATCAGGAACTTTAATCATGGCCTGTAGCACCAATTCAGCAGAGTGTCTTAATATTTCAGGGTTAAGTCTAGCTTGCAATTGTGGATTGGTGAATGGCACTTCTCCCATCACTTGGGGAATACCTGTCCCTTTGAGGGGATGCCCATCGGCACGAGACATATTATTCAAAGTGGCGATGGTGCAGGCATTCTGCCAATGCGCCGTAAACAAAACCCTCTGAGTCGGAGTGAATAGAACTTCTGCCAACTGTTTGATGTTAAATGGAGTCAAAATATGTCCTTTCATAATAGTATTGAGCAACTACTGCGCAAACGGAGAGGTCAGTCCATTTTGCATAACGGTCTTGCACAGCTCCTTTATCAATTCCCATCTCAGCGGCTCCCAAGTATTGGGCCCGTCCCTTGCAATTATCACTGGACTGGCCAATGCCACAGCAATATCTAAATTGCCATCCTGGACAGTTTGTGCGTGTAGGTTTTGCCAATGCTTTGCGGGATCACATGTAGACGGAACACCCGAACTGTCAGACGAACTGTCCCCATTTACCCGATCTCTCTCTGGGGGACAGTGATGTACCCATGTGGGCGATTCAAACGCAGGTAATTGTTGCGATGGCATTGCCATATCTATCAGGGGTGCAGAAGGCACAGGAGGCGCACCTGCTGGAGTTGCACCCTGAGCGGATTGTTGATCGTTTGTCCCCTTATTCATTTCTCTCCTTTCTGCTGCAGGGTCGGCCAGCGCCAGAGCCTCCGAGGCAGTGGCAGAAGCCGATCATTCCAACTTTAACTGTTGCAAAGTGTCTTTCACTAAGCGCCACGTGGTTAAAACCTTTGTGGCCATGAGATCCGCTTTGGTGGCTGCATCAAACAATGTTGCACCGGCAGCCTCCCAAGTGTCTAAGTCGAAAGTAGTAGAGTCATAGACAGGTGAATGACCTTTGCCTTTGAGCCAGGCTAATAAGAGTCTGAGGGTCCCTTCATTGTATCGAATACCCCTTCTTGCCAGACATTTTTGCAAAACACAAGATTGCCTTCTCTTCTGATGGCAGGTTGGATCCCATACCAACCCGTTCCTGGCTGCTCACCTGTGTCCTGGTGAGTGTTGACCCGCGTCACAGCTCCCCCACAGCTGTCATCTTTGTCCAGCAGGGCCTCCGCCGGTCGCGCGCTCCTACGATTCAGGTTCCTGTTTGGGCACCATTTGTGGAGTTTAAAAACACACGGACTCTGGCAGGGTAAAGACCAAAGACCTTTTATTGTAGTTACAGCACTCTTTTTATAGCCAGAATAGCTGTCCATGTGCTACCAGTGCCTTGCTGATAGGGTAAAGCCTTACGTTCATGTGGCTGTTGCTGATTTTTGATTGGGGACGTGCTTTGGTTCGCCTGTCATTTCGTCATCTAGCTGAGTCCTGTTTTCTCTCTCTCTCTTCCTCCTTTTTGTCTCCTTCTTCCTCTTTTGTTGCTTTCTTCACCATTCAAGGTCACAGGGAATTGGAGTCAAGGTCGTTCAAACACACTGCCTCCATTGGTGCTGCCCCAGCTGCTGTATTCAAACCAGCTAGGGTTGATCCGTCTGCCATCAGGCTCAAACCAGCTAGGGTCGTTCCACCTCCCATCGAGCTCAAACAAGCTAGGGTCGCTCCAACCCCACTCAAACCCTACAAAGAGGAACCTGGTAACTGATAGAAAATATCCCAGTAATGGATGAGAAAGCAAACTAATTAAATATTGACATGATAAGTCATACAAATTGTTTATTTGCTCTGAGCAAAAGGGGAAACATGACTTGCTATCTGACAGAGTAGGTCACTTTGATGGCATACTTCATGAGACTGGCCATCGCAGGAGAAACCATTTGATTTCTGAAAGATCGGTCTCATTCATGCTTTCTCTGCTACTCCTTTTTAAATATCTAATCTAATGCCTAAACCTCCAAAGTAATATTCTTGTCACAAAGAGCATGCAGAAGAGGAAAGAAAACACCCACTGCTTCCTCCCTCTTCATTATATTATTTACTTGTCTCTCCTGCATTTCCGCTTTTGTCAGCTCTTTCCTGCAACAGTTCTTCATTCTGGCTGGTGTGTTTTCTGTATTTGTCTGCAGAGTTGTGCACGCAATAAATGACACGGAATAATATTTTCTTGTAATTTTTAAAATAGTTTCTTCATGCTATTCTTAGGTAGTCAGATAACAGTCCTGAGAAATAGATTCTGCCTGCCAATGAGGGAAAAGAGCTGACCTGTTTGCCACGTATTAAGAATGGCTAAAGCCTCTCCTTCGCAGTATTCAGCAGCCAAAATAACAAAGAAAAGGACAGGCAAATATCAGGTTACATGGTTATGTTTACTGGAGTTTTCTCTGCTTTGGCAATAGAAGAGACCCCACAATCTGCCACAGGTTTTCTTTCCTCCCTCACCTTCCCTGCAGGAACCTGAACAGAAACCATGTGGTCTGCAAACTGTGAGCAGGGTGGAAATGGTTTCCTTCCCCATCACAAATATTTAAGCATGCCTGATTTTTATTTTTGTTTCGACAATTTTCTGTGAGTAACTATCGTTTCTAAACGGAAAAGTAAGGCCTTCAACAGTAAGTGTGGTGTTGGTCCAATGTCACCAATGCTCTGACTCTGCATTCAGCACAGCCTTTAGGCCTTGGAGCCCTTCCCTACTGTGGGGTAGTAGTTTAAGACATTCCTTAAGCTTGAGCTCAAATAAAAATATACCTGTCCAAGGAACTGAAAAACACACTGGAACACATGAATATTTCATTTGTAGACAGGCTTTATTTATCTTTGCTTCAAAGCAAAACAAAGCCTCTTGGCTTCCTCATTGTGTTCTTCAACATAGGATGGGAACTCTGCCTTAATTTCTGCAGGACTGTGCAGTACCTACCATCAAAGAGCTGCCATTATATCGGTATGAAAACTCCTGCAGTGCTGCACTTTGCAGTTTGCAAGCTTCTCAGCTGCCCTTTCTGCCTGCCTTGCAGAGGAAATGCAGCTGCAACTTCATCTGCAAATGCAGAAACAGTGACAGCGTAAGAAAGTTAAGGGCCAAGTTAACTGTGGTTTGTGGTATGTCTTCTGCTTCCATTTTCTGCAGCTCTAATCCTACCCACCTCACATGTGTAAAACTGAGTACTTTAGACCGAGCTTTGGGCAAGTATCAGTTGTTCACCTCTGATTTTAGTCCTTTTCCCCTCGCTAATTAGTTACTCACCAAGCCTACTTGAATCAGAGGCAAGATGCTTTCCTGGTATTAATCATGGTAACTTCTCTGATTTTAAAAGAACTATGCCTTTTTATGTAAGAAAAGGAGCTAGCTGGGGCTGAGATGTGTTCTGGGCTTAGAAAAGGCATTCATTTTTTTCGTGCTTATCACACAGGTAATTCCATACTCTGCCTTCCTCTGTGTTATGTCAATTGTTCATCCACTCCGCTGGATTTTGCTCTCATGCAAAGTAAATACAGGTAAGAAAAGTAGTCAAAACCAATGTAGATTACACTAATGACCAATTACAAGGTATTATAAATCACATACCTGTATTGTGTCACTTCAAAAGCATGGCTCATACTATTTGACCATATTTTTACCACCAGCAAAAAATGGGGAAGTCCACCTTCATTTACTTGTCAAAACAGTACCTGCAATGTAAATGGTGCTGGCCCTAGCCCTGGCCGTATCTGCCTTCCCAGGTCCTCCACTACGTATTGAATAATTTTTCATAGTGATGTAACACAATCAATTTGGAGCAAACAAAACAATCAGGATCCTGCCTAAATAGCTCTTTTTTTCACCGGCTTTCTCCAAAACTGAACTCCTAGAAATTACCATGCTTCCCTAGTGAAACTGAGAGAACCTAAAGCCACCTGGTAGCTCTGATAACAAACCTGGGAGATGTGCTCTGAAGACCGCTATGAAGTTTTCTATGACCTTGTATAGTGGATCAAGCTTTGTCTGCACACAGGCTACATTGTTTGAACAACACTAGTAATCTCTACCGATTAATCTCATGCCAGGACTCTGGTTACTGACACCAAGCCACACGTGCAGATTGAGCAGTATCGTATCATCCCCACAATCACCAGGAAAGGCCACCTCCACTGCTAAAGCTTACCCAGGAAGAGATCTTGGGCAAAGAGGTACCTCCTCAGCTCTAGAATAGCTGCAATCACTTTGTTTAACCTACTTTTTAAAACCAGAACAGGCAAAGCGCAACAATCTCTTAGGGTAGATGATGTCATATGTGCAAAAAGGTGCTCTTATGGTGCAGCAGCTTCTCCTAAGAACAGGAAATAACCTACGTTTGTGAGTAAAATTATTCAGTACAAGCAGCTGCAGTCACCTCTGCACTTGGATAACTATTCACATTAAAAGTTACACTGTTCGTTTCATTACAAAACATTAACAAAAAAGAATGGTGTAGATCAGGCCTCATACATGTGTACTTTCTTACGTGTACAAGAGGGAAGAGTTCTAGTAAACTGAACTCAACCACTACCACCACCTCACATAAAACAGTGGTAGTCTTGTGGCTTGCTGCTGCTTAATCATATCAAAGATGAGTCCAATCATGTCTTTGCAAGACATTTCCATATTCTCAAAAACCTTTCTCTTTATTCACGTCCACAGCATTTTATGCAGTTTCTTGGAGATGTCACTAGAATCTCTTTTGGTCTTATGCCTAAGCAGCTTTTATACCACTGTTTCATTTTCTCTGAAGTACTTTGGGTTTTATGTAGTAATTACAAAGTAGTTAAGATGGACAAGTTTTTCTTCATATCATCTGTTTTTTCTCCTTTCTTATTCTGGTATTTATCAAGTTGATTATTTGCATTTATTTTATATAAAATTATATTTTAAATTGGCATCAGGAAAGTTTAGTAATTAAAACAGATTTAAGGAAGTGACTTTGTCTAATTTCCATTTTCTTACAGAGTATTTCTTGGGAAATGTGTATTTGTTATATAAATCAAAAGAATTCAAGACAAGATTGTTACCTAGGGTAAAAATTTCTCTAGTAGAACCATACCACAATTTACTGAAAGCTAAATATTACAAGTTTTTTACATTAGAATCATAGAATCGTAAAATGGTTTGGGTTGGAAGGGACTTTAAAGATCACCTAGTACCAACCCATGGCAGGGACATCTTCCACTGGACCAGGTTGCTCCAAGCCCCATCCAGCCTGGCCTTGAACGCTGCCAGGGAGGGGGCAGCCACAGCTTCTCTGGGCAACCTGTGCCTGTGTCTCACTGCCCTCACAAGAAAGAATTTCTTTCTAAGATCTCATCTAAACCTACCCTCTTTGAGTTTGAAGCATTACCCCTTGTCCTACCACTACCCTCCCTGATAAGAGTCCCTCCCCACCTTTCCCATAGGCCCCCTTAAGCACTGGAAGGCCGCTGTAAGGTCTCCCTGGAGCCTTCTCTTCTCCAGGCTGAGCAACCTCAACTCTCTCAGCCTGTCCTCACAGGGGAGGTGCTTCGGCCCCCTGATCATCTTCTTGGCCTCCTCTGCACCCGCTCGAGCAGGTCCATGTCTTTCTTGTGCTGGGGGCCCCAGAGCTGGACACAGCATTGCAGGTGGGGTCTCAACCACAGCATAAAATTTCCTTAAAAGGAGAGACCTGATTGATTCTAGCCCTCTAATAGCATATTAGGGTCCCATTATAATTTTTTAATTTGCTTTAAATAATAATATATTACAAAGAAGCCGTAAAGAAGAAAGAATGCAAACTCACACTCATCTTTGAGAAGGACAAGAAGGAGAATCTGAGGAAGTACAGGCCACTCAGCTGAACTGCACTCCCTGGAACATTATGGACTGAATTCTCCTACAAGCCATTTCCAAGTACAGGAAAGCTAAGAAGGTGATTTGGAACAGCCAGCACACAATTATCAAGGGCAATTCATGCCCGAACAACCTGCTTGCCTTCTGTGATGGGGTGAAGGGAGGAGGGCTGAATGTTGTTTACTTTGATTCCAGCAAGTCCTTTGACATTGTCTCCCACTATCTCCTTACGGCCAAATTAGTGAGGTAGGACCCTGTAAGTGGGTGACAACATGGGTAGAAAATCAGCTGGACCACTGTGCTCAAAGAGTTGTGATCAACAATATGAAGCAGAACTGGTGACTGGTTGTACAAGTGGCATCCCTCAAGCATTCATAGCAGGGATAATACTGTTTAATATCTTTATTCATGGCCTGGGTGGTGGGATGGAGTGCAGTCTCAGCAAGTTTGTAGGCAATATGACATTGGGGGGAGCAGCTAATATGCTGGGAGGACAGGGCTGCTGTTCAAATGGACCTGGATAGACTGGAGACTGATCTAACAGAAACTCATGAAGTTCAACAAGGGCAAATGGGATCTGGGATCTTGCATCTGGGACAGAATAAATGGATTGTATTAGCACAAATGTAGCCACCTGTTTGGGGAAAGTGCTTATCCACCTCTGTTCAGCACTTGTGAGGCTGTGTCTGGAGTGCTGTGTCCAGTTTGGGGGTACCTGGGACAAGAAAGTCATTGACATACTGGAGCAAGCCCAGTGGAGGGCCACGGGGCTGCATGACATGCTGTGTGAGAACAGGTTGAGACATCTGGGTTTGTTCAGCAGCGACAAGTGAAGGCAAAGGGAAGGTCTTACTGCTGCTTCCAAATACCTAATGGGAGAGGAGCACAGAGAAGACAGAACCAGGCTCTTCTTGGAGGTGCCCAGTGACAGCGCAAGCAGCAACAGACACAAGTGGGAGCATGGGGAATTCTTATTAGATATATGGAAAAATGTTTCCGCTGTGCAGGCAGCCAAATACTGTAATCATAGAATGGTTTGGGTTGGAAGGGACCTTTAAAGGCCATCCAGTCCAACCCCCTGTGGTGAGCAGGGACATCTTTAGCCAGATCAGGTTGCTCAGAGCCCCGTCCAATCTGATCTTGAATGTTTCCAGGGATGGGGCTTCTACCACCTCTCTGGGAAGCCTGTGCCAGTGTTTCACCACCCTCATCGTAAAAATTTTTTTCCTTATATCTAGTTTGAATCTGCCTTCTTTTAGTTTAAAACCATTACCTCTTGTCCTACCGCAACAGGCCCTGCTAAAAAGTCTGTCCCCATTTTATAGGCCCCCTTTAAGTACTGGAAGGCCACAATAAGATCTCCCCAGAGCCTTCTCTTCTCCAGGCTGAACAACCCCAAAAGGGTGAAGGTTGCAGGATTTCCTTCTTCAGAGATTTCAGAATTGGAATTGATGAAGCCTGAAGCAAACTGATGTGTGGTGAAATGCTGACCATGCAAGTTTTTAAATGTACATAAGGCCAGATGTTTCAAATGTTACTTTGTTTAGATACCATATGGATACATGTGAGACCTGTTTTTCACAAGGACTGTGTCACTAGAGCTTCAGGATTTCAGTTAGTGTTGCCAGTGCTCAGGGTCTTGGTATCTGGTGTTTTCTGTCCAAAATGGAGGCATCCAAAATAAAAGGATGTAAATTGAGCTTTGAAAACTCTGTATCTGACTTTTCCATGACTTCCACAAGACTTCTCCAGGGCTAACCTAATTGCCATTAGTGCAGCTTTTCGATGTCTCCAGAAGAAAAATGCTAGAAAGCCCTATAGCAACGTTGAAAGAGTGCACAAACATAACCGTCTCTTAAAACAAAAGCCTCAGTAACTGTGACAACTGTCTAAATTAGAACATGTGGGAACGACTGTAGCTCTCTAACAGTTCTTCAGCTATTGTAGTTCCTGTGATCAACCACAGTAAGCAAGAAATGCTAAAATGGCATGTGCTAAGGAAGCTGTATTTCTGGGCTTCAAATTGAAAATCTGCTGAAGTGCCGTAGCAGGAAATAAAATTCTTCTGAAATTTGACAAATAATAAAAATAACAGCTAGAGGAAAATGGAACTTACAGTGTTTTTTACCAAATAGGATAAGCTCTGCACCAAGCATTTTTTATTAAAGGATACGCAATTAAAGAAATTAAATACTACACTTTATTTCTTAATTTATTTTTAAACCCATGTCCTTTTATGTTTTAAAGGTTATTATACAGAAAGTTTAAAATCTCTCCAATACGAAAAAGAGCATATTTAGAAAAAAGATCAGCTTTTAGACAGACACAAGTGCAATTAATAGATTATTCAAAGCGACATTTGTTACCTGATGTTCAGCAAAATGCCTTTCAAGTTGAAGAATAAACAAGAAGATGTAGATACAGAATGTCCTTACTAAGCTTACATGTAACATCACAATTTCAATAGTGAAATCTATTAATTTTGATCTATTTGCAAAAAAAAAAAAAAAAAAAGGTTTATATACTGTTTCATATACTGCCCTCCAAATCCCCAGCTAGAGCAACAGTGCACAGGAACAGTTCTGCAATTTCTTACCCGACTACACCTGATAAAACAGGAGCTTGGATCAACAGAGATATTAGAAGTTCCCAGCTACCCTAGAAAGCTGCACACAAACAGCTCAGATGTTTAAGCTCTAGTCACTAAGAACCTAGAAAGGGTTAAAAGCCTTCACTAAAGAAAAAGGAAGAGGTTAGCCCTTAAAGGCTATATAAGCTGCAAAACCTGGCAGTTATGGCTTGTTAAACTGCTGGGAGGTGGAACAGGCAGCTGTGCTGCTGAAGTGGGGAAGTCATAAAAGGGAAGCAGAGGGCCCCGGAGGGAGTGGGAGAGTTGGGCTTTAGTCTCTTTCTGCCCAGGGAGAATCAGCTTTGTTTGAACTAAAGTGGACGCTGCTGATGGCAGGGAAACTTAGGAGGCTTGTTTATGGAGAGTTGAACAAGGTGAGGAGAAGCTGTCCTGGCTTCCACTGCTTTTAGGATTGTGACTAAGTCTGGCTGTACTAATTTCCAGCCTAGACTGGAGTGGGGTATTTTTTCACCTTTAAAAAACTAAACAAACAAAAGCATCGCTCAGGCTCAATGCCTGATCTCTAATTGGGGCTGACAGTCTCTTTGCAGGCCTCTGGTTATGTCCTGTGCTTCCTGTTGAGGGACAAAAGGAAATCAGTAATGCTTAAAAAGAAATGTCAGAATCCTCTCTGCTTAAGAAATTATTATGTTGATCTTTGCAAATTAACTTTAATAATTTTGGGTTTGTATTTTAAGTTTTGTTCCATAGACTGTTTGGAATCTTCTGTAATAATGTGAAATTCTGTGAATCCTGTAGCTCTTGATGGCACTGATCTGAAAACTGGCAGGTGATGCTTTCTGCCTGTAAACATATGTAGCCAGGAATCATTCCCACATACAGATCATATTTGTTCTGAATGCTGAGTAATTAAGGAGTTTGCTTTTTAAATAGTTGATAGATACTGCTTTTCTATTTCTGCTTTTCTGTTTTGCAAATGAAGGAAAAGCTTTGTCTTCAAAATATTTGGTCTGGACTTTATGTCTTTCCGATAAAGGGGTTAATAATTTGACATCCTTGTAGGTTTCATGCTCTTGTAGAAGATTAACTCACTTCAGATATTATTTATTTTCATCATGTCTTTAAGATGTGTTCTTCCAAAAAGTGGAAGTATTTTGGAACTACGGGCTCAATTTAAAGTAACCCAGCTTGGCTTGAAGTGACATGTGCCCAGACCAATTTATAGAGTAATGGAACAATTTATAAGTCTGCCTTAGCTGAAATTAGTTTCTATGGCAGTTGGCCCAGGGAAACTGTGTGGGCCTTCTGTTCTTTGCAGATGCAGAAAATAATTGTAAAGGGAAATATTACCTTCCAGTAGCTAGGCAAAGCCTCACTTACAAACTATGTGATATTCTTTTCCTTAATATTAGAGACCCTAACTCACCAGCAGAATTGCTCTTGATGACCAGTGAAACAAAAAGCAAGTGATTCATATACCTTTTCTACACTGGAATAAAGTAACACATTAGAAAGTGTTACATTTAAACAACAATGCTAAACAAAACTTTGCAGCAAGCATCAAAAAGAGCAAATAGGTTTTAGAAGTGAGCTTGCTAGTCATGGTTAATCCCAGGCTTTTCTTAAAATTTAAGGTGAGAGCTCACCCCCTTGTTTTAATTTGTTCTATCTGCTGATGAAGGTGGTCAAGGAGAGCCATTCACTAGCAGTCTTTCTAGATCATTCTCTCTTCTCTCTCCCCTATCCACCACTTTCCAACTGAGAGCATCTTGCACCAGAACTGGGACAAAGCAGAAATTTTAATACAGATGGCAGAAAAACCCCGAAGCAGACAGGATAAAACAAAATGAATGGTTTTCCCCAAGTCTATCTTGCAACTTTTTACAAGCCCAGAGGACCTTTCTTTTGGTCTCCATTGAAGCTTTCAAAAACACTCTGTTCTATTAAGGATAGTAAACTACGTCAGAGACAGACCACATTCTGTGCCTGCAAAAAGATTAGCTTAGACCGCTGGTGGTATCACACCTATTTAATAAAGTTTCCAAGCACTGTGAATTGACCCCGACTATGCTCTCCTGTTCAGTCCTTGCAGAGTGCAAAAGCTTTATGCTCAGTTACCAAAAATCTCTTGGCACACTGAAGGAGGCTCAAACACTCGTATATTTGTGGGAGGTGGACTTCTTTGAAGTTAAGAAGGAAGTGCCAGTCAGGATTTAAAATGTGCAGAAAGTCAGAGACTGAATCTCCTCTTATATTTTTGTAAGTGTTCTTACCAACACTTGACCTACAGATCCTGAGCAGGCTTCCAACAGCCAGCTAAGGAGCCACTGCAACCTCAGAAGAGGTTGTACTGTCATAATTTGGCCCTTCAGCCTCCTATCAGTGCTTGGATCTTCATCACAGTGTCCAAGCTAGTTTGCTCACAGGTTATCTGTGAAGTGAAACATGCAGTTTCACCTGCAATGCAGCACAAATGCAGTCGTGGAGATACACAGCCCAAGAGATGTCTCTCTGTAGGCATTACAGGCAACGCAGTACCAGGTTTGGTCTTAGCTCTGAAGTTTTTTAATACTGTCCCAGAAAGGTCCTTCATCTCCCAGTACTGTATATGCACCATGAATGCCGACTGCAACATATACTCACAGCATCACGCTATAAAAGCTGTTAATGGACTGAAACATAATTTTCACATTATGCCAGGCTGTATGAATAAAAGCCTTCCTCGCACCTGCACAAAAATACCCGTAAGTTGTACAGGAACAAAGAGAAGACCTGGGCTGTGAGCCCTCTCTCTGAAGAGAGCCTGTGTCCAAGGCTCAGCCTGCAGTAAGGATCAGGGCTACAGTAAGAGCTAGGGTTGAGGGGAGGACAGCCTGGAATGGGTTTACAAAGGAGCTTCAGAAAAAAACAGTGGGGTTCAGAGAGACTCGGAAATGGAAAAGTTTTGGTGTGAGCACTGGTGGGGTGTCCTGGTCAAAGGTTCACCCTGTGGTCGTGGTTAGGGCTGAGAAAAAGAGAAAGCCAAGAGAAGGGCTAGAGCTGCAGTTGGAAGGGGCTAGAAGAGGGCTGTCAAAGTGAAGGGTGGGCTGCAAAGAGAAATTGGCTTCAAAAGCAATTGGCTTCTTGCTGTGGGCACTGTCTGAGGATGCATCTCTGGTTGGGCTTAAAATCAGGGTTAGGCTTGAGAGACAGAGCCAAGAGCTTTAGCCGCAGTGGGACTGGGAAGGAATGGGTAACTGGAGGTGTAGGCTGCAAGGAGAATTTGGTTGCCTGAAGTTTTTTGTTTGGCCTGGTGAGTTCTAGTCCAAGGCTCGACCTTTGGTTGGGTTTATTGATATGGCTGTGTGGTGGGCTGACCCTGGCTGGCTGTCAGGTGCCCATCAAGTCATTCTATCACTCCTCTTCCTCAACTGGATGGAGGGAGAAAAATATGATGAAAGACTTCTGGGTCAAGATAAGGACAGGGAGATCACTCAGCAACTACCATCACAGGCAAGATAGACTCAACTTGGGGAAATTAGTCTAATTTATTACCAATCAAATCAGAGTAGGATAATGAAAAATAAAAAATAAATCTTAAAACACCTTCCCCTCACTCCTCCCTTCTTCCCAAGCTTAACTTCACTCCCAGTTTCTCTACCTCCTCCCCCGCAGCGGCGCAGAGGGATGGGGAATGGGGGTCGTGGTCAGTTCATCACATGTTGTCTCTGCTGCTCCTTCCTCCTCAGGGGGAGGACTCCTCACACTCTTCCCCTGCTCCAGCGTGGAGTCCCTCCCATGGGAGACAGACCTCCATGAACTTCTCCAGTGTGAGTCCTTCACCAACTGCTCCAGTGTGGGTTCCTTCCACGGGGTGTGGTCCTTCAGGAACAGACAGCATGGATCCCCCATGGGGTCACAAGTCCTGCCAGTAAGCCTGCTCCAGTGTGGGCTCCTCTCTCCATGAGTCCACAGGTCCTGCCAGGAGCCTGCTCCAGCGCAGGCTTCCCTCAGAGTCACAGCCTTCTTCAGGTGCAGTCACCTGTTCCAGCATAGGGTCCTCCATGGGATGCAGGTGGGTATCTGCTCCACCGTTAACCTCCATGGGCTGCAGGGGGACAGCCTGCCTCACCGTGGTCTTCACCATGGACTGCAGGGGAATCTCTCTGCCTGGAGCACCTCCTCCCCCTCCTTCTTCACCGACCTGGGTGTCTGCAGTGTTGTCTCTCACGTAGTCTCACTCCTCTCTCCGTCTGCAATTGTGCAGGGTTGGGTTTTTTTTTCCCTTCTTAAATATGTTATCCTGGAGGCGCTACCATCATTGCTGATGGGCTTGGCCTTGACCAGCGGTGGGTCCATCTTGGAGCTGGCTGGCATTGGCTCTATCAGACATAGGGGAAGCTTCTGGCATTTCCTCACAGAAGCAACCCCTATAGCCCCCCAGCTACCAAAAGCTTGCCATGCAAACCCAACACAGGCTAGGTCTAGGATTAGGGTTAAGAGAAAGAGAAAGCCTAGAGCTGCAGTGAGAGTGGGGTTAGAAGACATAGGGGAAGCTTCTGGCATTTCCTCACAGAAGCAACCCCTATAGCCCCCCAGCTACCAAAAGCTTGCCATGCAAACCCAACACAGGCTAGGTCTAGGATTAGGGTTAAGAGAAAGAGAAAGCCTAGAGCTGCAGTGAGAGTGGGGTTAGAAGAGAGGTGGGCTGCAAGCAGAACTAGGCTGGGCGAATGTTTTGATGTGGGCAGTGAAAGGAGGGCTGAAGCATATGGTTAGGTTTATGTCAGGGTTAGAGTTAGGGCTGTGAGAAAGAGCCTAGCATTCCATCTGGAGGGGAGTTAGAAGAGGGCTTTGAAGGGGAAGTCTAAGTTCAAGAACTTGGCAGGGCTGCCCGATCTGAGGCTCGCCTACTGTTATGGTTGGAGGTACAGCTGAGGTTAAATTTGACAACAAGAGGGAGCCTAGTGCTGCAATTAGAATGGGCCTAGAGAGTGTGGGGTGCAGGAAGAAATTGTTTGCAATAACTTTTTGTTGTGGGTGCTGCTTGGCAGTCCTGGTCTGGAGCTCAGCGTACAGCTAGTGTGAGGGTTAGCTTTGGGAGAAAAAGAGAGGCCAGAGCTCCAGTTGGAGGGAGGCTTGAAAGTAGCTGCTAGTGAAAGGGCTGTGCCATGGAGATAACTCGGCTGCAAAAGCTTTTAGGTGGAGGCATTTGCTGAGGGGCCTGGTCTAAGGCCCAATGTAACTGCCAGGTTTAGGGTGAGGTTTGAGGTTATGGTTGACAGAAAGAGACGAGAGCTGCAGCTGGCTTGGGGCTAGAAAGTGGCTGTCCCAGGGGAGTGTAGGCTGCAAGGAGAACTTGGCTGCAAGAACTTCCTGGTGTGGGCACTGGCTGGAGGGCATGTCCAAAGCCCAGCATATGGTTTGTGTGAGGGCTAAGGGTAGAGCTGAGAGAAAGAGAGGGCCTGGAGCTGCAGCTGAAGTGGAGCTAGAAAGGAGCTTTGAAAAGAAAGGGTGTGGGGTAAACGTGGCAGAGGGGACATTTTATTGAGGGCACTGGCTGGGGGTCCTGGTCTAAGGATCTGTGTTAGCGTTAAGGTGGGCATTCAGACAGACAACCTAGAGCTGCAGCTGGACGGGAGCTTAAAAGGGAAGGTGCCAAAGGAAAAGGTGGACTGTGAAGAGAACACGGCCATGAGAATGTTTTGGTGTAGGCACTGGCTGGGAACCCCAGGCTGTGGCTTAGCATAAGACTAGGTTTGCTCTCAGGGTCAGTGTTAGAGCTGGAAGAAAGAGAGAGCCCGAGAGCTCCAGCTGGAGGGGAGCTAGAAAGGGGTTTGAAAGGGAAGTCTAGGCCGCAAGGACTTGGCTGGGGAAATTTTTGCTGTGGGCACTGGCTGGGTGACCTGGTCCCAAACTCAGCCTCTGGTTAGGGGCAGGGTTAGAGCTGAGGAAAAGAAAGAGGCTGGAGCTCCAGTTAAAGCACAGCCAGAAAGAGACTCTCCAAGAGGAGTGTAGGCTGCAAGTGTAACAGAGTTTTGTCTTTCCAAGTGATCTGTGTATCCAGGTATATCACGGTATCAGTGGAAAACCTGTGCCCACAGTGGTCCCTACAGTGTAGACGGCTACAGGCAACCATCCTGTCCTTGGTGCTTGAAATTGGAGAGGAGAAATCTTTGCACCAGACCTTGTGATGAAGACAGCTCAGGCCCTTGATCTATTTTAATTCTGCTGTAAATGTTATGGTCAATATCTTTTGTTCCTTTGACAAACAACCTTCCTTGGTAAGCATTCATATTTGAAGGGAAGAGCTCTTTAGAATCTAGACCAAGATGACAAGAAAATCTTCTGGAAAAAAAGCTACTTCCTTCCTCAGCCTTGCCTTCCCTATAACAAACCTACCAAAATGATTGTTGTTTATTACACATTTATAAACCAAAATGCTTCATTATATGGATTTACTCTGGAAAGAAGATGAAAGACATGTATGTGACGGGTGTTAGTCATGTTGATGTATGCAACATTGTATGATGCTCAGATGTCATGTTCTAAGCATAATGTCAGGAATAAAATGGTACTGAACTCTTCTGAAAGTCTGACTTCAAATCTATATTTAGGCATCCAGGTGACCTGCTTTTATTCAAAGGTGCTGACTATTCAGCTGCTTTCATTGACTGCAGTAGAAATAAGAAGGGATTTTTTAAATTGTTGACTCTATTTTTAAGAACAAAAATTACAGTTTAGCCTTTCTGTAACTCCTAAGTAACTCCTTGCTCTAAAAAAAAAACAAAGAATGACAGAAAATTAAATACAGCATCTCTGCTCTCTCCTGCTCCCCATAAGATGCAGAAAAGGGACCATAGAATAAATCCCAGTAACTGCTTCTATGTGGGAGGGAGATTAAACAATGCTGGTTTGGATTCCAGTGTGATAGATAACTTTACTATTGAGATCACAAAGGCAAAAGAGAAATGGCGAGGATGAGACACTTGAACAACTGTTTGGTGCAACCGGATTTTAAATTCATGAGCAGCTGTGTAAGTTTGTATCAGGGCCCTGAGCTCACCTACTGACCTTAGTTGTCTTGAACAGCCTCACCTGGGAGCACCCTCTGCCCAGGACCTCCATTTAAGCTCAGGGAGGGTTCAGTTTAGGTCTTTGCCTGAGGTATGTGGTAGGTATGCCTGTCTACAGCGCTATTCTGGCTATATCTTGTGCCTGTATTGCAGGCATCTTGCCTGCACCTGCAGTCCTGTTTCTGGCCCTGTCTCCTGGATGGACCCTGTGACTTTATTGTGCCTTCCTGGATAGACCTGGTTTGTTACCTCAGCTTCTCTGGGACTGCTGATGTCTGCTGCTGTCAGCACCTGGCCCTGCCCCCTGTTCATGGACCCTGGGGGACTGGGCCCCATTGCTGAGGGCACTGCTTGGGCTGGGATGACCCTTGGACGTCCACCCTCATGAAGCAGCCCTGCTCTTGCTTCTCCCCGAGGACCTGGTCACCTTGCTGAATAACCAGCCGATGAACAAAGCAAGATCTACAGCAGGCAGCTCAGTTTGTGTGATTCAGAGGCTGATGGACAGCTTATTGTAAGTGCACAGAAGATGTATGCTCTGTGTCAGGCGTGCACAGTGGCCCTGAACAGTGGCTGTGGTTGTCATTAAGGTCCCTTATTATACAGGGGAGCAAGGCATGTGTTGTGTACAATGTGTCCGAGTTGGGCAAGCATGCCCTTGAAGGACGTTGTCTGTCACTGACCGCATCCTCTGTGGCCACGGAGGCAGTTAAGAAACAGTTTACATTTTGTGGCTGTGGGTATGAAGAGAGGAGCGCAGTTTACAGCGGCGCAATGCTCCTGCGGGAGACTGAGTGCTCCGTTTCGCTGTACGCCGGCCGAAACGCACCGCCCTGCTCACAGCTTGGAGCTCGGTCAGGAGCGGCGGGGCCAGTCCTGCCTCCGAGTCCCTCGCGCTCCTAGAGCTCTCTGTACGGGGACGAGAACTGGAAATTTGGGTAAGTACTACAAAACCTGCACAAAGTAACGATGGGTACGGTTAGCTATATAAAGGTTAGGACCATGGTAGGTTTTGTTTCCTTGGAGTGGAGTGTGAGGGGGGGAAGCGGGGCGGTGGGCAGTGCACGAGAACCACCTTCTTCCCCGGGCGGGCCTTGAGCTGGGTTTCGTCTCTCAAGCCCCCTCTCCCCTCTGGGAGCGAGGGCGACCTCCTTCACACCGCCCCCGCGCTCCCGTTCACTCCCTCCAGGGCCGCCGTCAGGCCGCCTCCTTCTTCACCACAGCGGCCGCGCCTGCGCGAGCCCAGGTCGGGCGAGGGGGAGCATGCGCAGTAGTGCGGCAGGAACCGAAACTCCGCCGGCGTTCCCGCGCCGGGGGGGGGCGGGGCGGGACACGGCGGCGCGGTGCGTGGCGGGCGGTGGCTCCCCGCGGAGGGGAGGAGGGGAGGGGAAGGGAAGGGAAGAGGGGGCGGGGCCGCCGCGCGCGAGCGGGGCCATTTCAGCGCGCGGCACCGGCGGCCAGGCCGGGATGCGCGCGGCGTCCCGCGGCTGCCAGCCCGCCGCTGCCGGCCGCCTGCCCGCTGGCCCGCCGCGGCGCTGACTCGCCCCCGCCCGCCGCTTCCCCGGCCGCCGGCAGCGCCATGGCAGCCCCCGGCAGCATCGTGCCCGTCATGGCGAGTAAAACCAAGACCAAGAAAAAACACTTCGTGGCGCAAAAAGTGAAGTTGTTCCGGGCGAGCGACCCGCTGCTCAGCGTCCTCATGTGGGGGGTCAACCACTCGGTAAGCGCCGCGCCTGGCCCCGCCGACCGACCGACCGCTCCACCGGGGCATCGCCCTCCGGGGGTGGTGGTGGGAGGGGGGGCGATGCACGGACACGGGCGGAACCGGAGAGGCACGTGCTGCCGGGAGCTGCCCGCCAGTTGTCGCCCTCCGCCCCGGCTGGGAGCGCGTTACCGAGCGCGGGCGGGGGGCACCGGGGGAGGCTGCGGTATGCTGCGGGGCTGGGGTGGGGCGCGACCGGCTGCTGCGGGGGCCCATGTTCTCTCGAGCCGCCGGTCCGCTCGTTGCACGGCGAGCGGGTGGTGCCCGTCAGGGGACGGTGCTGCCTCTCCGCTCCGGCCGCCAGCCGGCGTTGCATAAACGTCCTGAGGTTAAAAGAAAAAACAGCAAAAACCAACCAAAAATACCGTTATTAGTGTTTTGCTAGCGAAGTTTTTACTGTCTTCCGCGCCGTTCGCTTAAGCAAGTGTTTCTGGGCGGTTTTGTGCGCTTGGGGGAGGGGAGGAGGCCGGTTTTTGATGTGGTAAAGCAGCAGAATTGCAACGTTTGCGGAGTGCTCCATCACTCTGCGGATGCGGGGCTGCTCTGCCTCCGGAGGGACCCAGTACCGGGCGCGGTAACAGTGGACCGCTGCTGTTAAGCGTTAAACTTGGGAGCCGGGTAAAGATGTCACGTGGTTTGGGCATTATGAGGCTCAAGTCGCAGCTTTACATCTTTAAATAGCTACCGTGGCGGGTTAAAAGGGTAGAACCCAAAGATCACCAAAAATCGGGTATTGGGGCAGTCAAGCCAAAAACTTACTCTCTTTTCTGGGTGGTGCAAAGTCTGTGCACCCAAACGTTGGGTTTATGGTTTGCCACTTTTCTCTGCGCTGTGAGAATAACCATCAATGTGCAATTTGAGATTGGACTACAAATTTTGTAAGAGCTTCATGGAACAGGCAAAGTGATCTGTAGTATTGACTCACTATTCCTTCTGTTTCCTCTGTGTCCAAATCCTGTGGGTTTTTTTCTTTGTGTACATTTTGGTTGTTTTTGCCCAAAGCCTGGAGGCTGAGCACCAAGGCAAAGCACTGTTAGAACGGTGTTAAACAGCACAGTGCCTGAAGTGATGATGTAGGGGAAATGCTTTACTGTACCAGTGTGGTTTGGATGACCGAGGAGAAGTTCTAGTGAGTCTTCCTCGATAGCCCTGTGAGACAGTAGGAAATGGTGACAAAGGATTTTGAGTTTTCTCTAGGTCAGTCATAAGTAGTGACATCCTATGTAATGAACTGATAAGAAACTAGGTGCTTATCTACAAAGCAAGATCTCCAATCGTTGAAGTGTGCGATATGCTCTTTGCTAGAATTGGGCTTAAATACATGAGTTTCTTTGGCTCCTTCTCTAGTGGCTAGCATTATTCATAGAAAAATTCCCCAACAGGCCTCTTCAATTGAAAGAAAGCAAGCTGGTAATTACAGGGTGAGAGACTTCTGCTGAAGGGCAGTGTGCTACCCTTCGGTGGTCTCCCTGGGGAGAGAGAAGATCTCTGACAAGAACAGAGCAACAGCTCGTTGCTACATGTGATAGCACTGGAAATACCACTGCTTTCAGAAGAAAGACCTCTGCAGTGCAAATAATAGCAAAGTGAATAGTGGCAAACACCACACTGTATGCGACTCCTATGAACATGTACTGTGGCGTACACAGCTGTTCCCATTAGGAAGTGTAATAAAGAAGTGTACTGGTTCATGCACATGAAAATAAAAGTTGTAAATGAAGATCCTTTCATCAGAAGGGCTCAGAGAGCCAGCTCAGCAATACAGTATGCGCAGAGAAGTGCAGCTTCATGTTCATGTGAAGATGATGGTTGTAGGCGTATCTGCTGCGTGTTCTGCAGTTATTATTCCATTTCTTTACCTGCAGGTTGTAATCATGAATAATGCTTTGGGCCCCATGGAAGCAAAATCCCTCTGAATGGGACAGCATGAAAAAAAAAGTTATTTTGATGTGTCCGAATCTAAACATATCTTCTTAGCCAAGAACACAGCTTGTGTTGCAGGCTCCTCTGTTCGATGCCTCCCTGTCAGTTCGTAATGCTTGATGTGGCCCTGTCCAGCAAACGAAAGTAAGTGTTCGGTGTGGTTGGGTTCTGTTATCGCAAAAAAGAATTTCTTGTGGGAGGAATACAAATTGTGTGTGTGGATTCATTCAGAACAGGAATTAAGGATCCTTAGGTTTCTTAGCAGAATAAACAGCAGTCCATAACCAAAGGTTAGACTCGGAAATGAGCACAGATCATAGTTCATGATGATAGTAGTTGAATAAACTTAGAACGTAGTAGTCACCTGAAAAATCATATTTAAGACCTCTTCCAGTGCGGTGCCTATCAATTAACGAGACAATAGCAGTCTCACAGTCTTACTGTCTTGGGGAGTAAGTATGTATTGAACAGTGAAGCTGAGATGTAGTTCCCTCTTTCCTGATAGGATGTGGCATGTATTGGTAGGAAGCACTTGGTGAAGATAAAAAGGGAAAAGATTTTTCTGCAGGCTTTTTAACTTTTTGGTCTTGGAGGCAAAATAGCGCTATACTTGATAGCTGAGTTTCAGGGGATTTTCGGATTTTAAATTGAATGTGTGAAGAAGCTCCATCTAAGGAAAAAGTTACAAGAACTGTTTTCTTAACTCTCCTGTCCTAGGAGGAAATGTGACTCTATGAAGGGGGATCCTGAGCATTGGTGTCACAAAGCAGAGGGCTTACAGCAAAGGTGTGAATTCTTAATGGGAGAAAAAAAAAATTGCAGGGTGGTGTCTATTACCCAAGGTTCTTAAATTACCCCAAGAAACTGTAAGTAAATTGCTTTGGTGGTCTTAGTTGTTGTTTAGGTAGAAGTAGAGAGATACCTAATGCAAAATCCTGCTTGGTAGTGCAGTCAAATGCAGTAATAACTGAGAAGAGCGTGTGAGGGGAAAACATGTACACATTACCCAAATATCTTAAGAAGCAAGAAAACCGTGTGCTCACATTGAGCTGCAAATTCATTTCTCAGTGTGCTGAAATATGCTGTTGAATGAAACCTTCTGCTAAGTGAAAGGGAAAGCAACTGCATCCCATTTTGTAGATGAGGTTATAATACTGATGACTTGTTAGCAGCAGAGACTAATTGTTGGTGCACTTGGATCTTGCAGGCATCTGCATCATTAAGAGCTGATCTTATCTTGGTCTTTTACCCTGGGTCAAAGATAATCAGGCTGTGCTACTGAAACAAATACTTAAATTCAGTGGTTAGTATGACTTAAAGCTATATTTTTAGCTAATTAACATAATTGTAATAATATTTCATTTACAAGTGATGTGGTAAGTAGCATCCTTATTCTTACCTCCATGTTGTCACTGCTCCTGGATTTCCAGTAACTGTGGGAAGGAAGGCGACATGTAGCTCTATGCCTAATGCTTTTGGAAGTAATTCTTCCCTCTTTGTTTTCTGTGCCAAAAATGAAAGCCAGGGATTCTGTGTTTTCTGCAGCCTGTCGTGATCGTCCCAGGCACAGTGATGGTGAATCTGATCTTTCTAGTGTTGGCTGCCTGCTTCTGTTAGAAGCTCATCAGGAAGGCTGGGGATTTGTAGGGAGCTAGGCTTAGGTCCTTGAAAACATATCACCCCCAAAGATAGAAGAAAAAATTAGTGTATATGTGTGTTGTTTTTTTTTTAACTAATTTTGAGGTAAAGAATGGACTGCTGGAGACCTCGCCTACTGTGTTAACTGTTAAATTAAATATATTTAAAGAGAATGCATGCCTAGTGAAGTTATTTAACATACTGTACAAGTGTTAAAAACAAAGAACAACCAAAAAACAAACCAACAAATGCAACCAAAGCCTAACAACCCGTGCCCCCCCCCCCCCAGCCCCTGAAATCTGTAATCGCCATCTGTTTCTTGGATGATTACAAGCTGATCTAAAAATTCAGCAGCGCCTGACTTCTCAATGGTGCTTGCTGCCTAATAAGCAAGTGGAACAATAAAAATACATGGATCAAATTACCCCCCCCAGCATATTGCAGAGTATATCAGAAAGAGCATACTTTCTGTGGGTGAAGAATTCAACAGATAATGAACTCCACAACCTCCTTCAACTGCTCACATGAGCCACTGTGTGCCTGATGCTGCTGTTGCACTCTCGCTGTAATCTGGTCTGATCTTTTTAACCAAAGTGGAACTATACCAGGACAGAATAATAAAAAGGAGCACAACCTATGGGACTCCTCTGTCCACCAGTGTAACTCCTGGATTCATTCACTGTTACAGTTAAAGCGGGAGGGGAAGAAAAGGCGTGACAAGTAAATGCATCTTTCCCCCTCATACATACTAGGATATATTTGATTATGTTCAGAAAGCTGCTGTACCTCTACAGAAGGCTATAAAATGTCTGTGTTCTTGTCAGTTTTCAGTTTGGGGATTTTTTTCCTTGGGAAAAATGACACTGAAAAGAGCTTATTGAGTAGATCATTAGAAGGATGAAGCCTAAAATAATTACAGTAATTATGGCCTCTGGAATGAAAACTACTGTCTTATGTTTACGATCAGTTTCCTTTAAAAAGGGGGAGGGGGGAAGTCCAGAAAAACAACCCACAGCGCTTACTACTGGCAATATATCTTCTTAAGTTATGAGAATTGATAACATCTGGGTCCGTATTTTTAATATACTCTTAAATGATGATGAGACTAGTGAAACCCTGGGGATGTGGAATGATAATGTTGGCTCATGGCATTGCCTGTCAGCACAACAGGTTTGTTGGAAATAGTGTTGAGGTGAGGAGGGCTGCTCATCGGTTGTGTTGTCAACTGTGTTGCTAGCATTTGTATTTAATGCAGAGCATCACTACTGCAGTTGTGCTCTAAGTGGCTTTTCAAGATGAGACAGAATTAAAAACTAAAGTTACTGATCTTAGCATTAACTCAAGATTTGTAACCGAGCTTGGGAAAAAAACCTCACCAAACCTCATTGTTTAATGGAGGTGGTGTTAGACTACATGGGAGAAGGCTCTTTCTAAGAAGCAGGAAGAAACAATGTGTTAGAAAGCATTGATTACAGCACGGCAGATAATAAAGCAATTAAAACTATTTTAAAATAAAGTCAGCTGGGCCCTCAGCCCAGATGTTTGTATATAGAAGGAAGTAGAACAGGAAGAGCTATTTATTGAAAACTTGGTTCTTTTTTGGGTGTCGGGCTCTGTGTACTGCAGAAATTAATACTGCTTTTGCAACTGAGTGGCTGGACTAGTAAAAATGCAAATTGTAAATATTTATTATGGTAAGGTTAAAGATAGTGCACATTCCTATGTGAAATACAAATGGGGGTGATATTTCACATCCTCCAAACCACTGAAAGGGACATACACAATAGCTTCTATTAGGGATGAGATGGAAAGAGCTATGAAAAGAGCTCTGACAGCAGTTTCAAAGCCACTTGTAGTTTCTTCTGCTCTACAAGATAAGGTGCTACAAGGGCTAGGGTTGGTTTTGGGTTTTTTTGCCTGTAGGTTTTTCGAAACTGAATTCATTAACCACAGGGGGGAGGGCTGGACAATGTTCAGCGAAGCAAATGTGTGGCAAAAATTTGTTTTGTGGACTTAATTCAGCTTATTTGAGTATCCTGCACTAGATGCCTTAAGAAGGAGTCTCTAGAAGATTATTTTCAAATTCCTTACTCATTAAAGCAGACACTTGCATTGTGCCCGTTGACCAGAACCTGGTAGATGTTTATTTTCCTCCTGTAGTTTCAGGGTGACAAACTTTGTTTAGTATAACTGACTTACCCCACTATGCAGTTCCTGCTGTACAGTCGTCTTTTCTACTCTTCCTTGAAAATGTCTCATGCCATAGGGTTCTGTAGGCTAGCTGTACGTTATGCAACTTCATGACAACTTTAGAGTAAGGTGAAAATACCTGTTACTTACAGATACTGTAATCTTGCCAGAGCTAAGCGCTCAGAGCTGTAGGCATGTTGACTTACAGATACCTTGATTTGTTGAAAGGTTAGTCATCTTTGTCATTGAACTATGAGGTTTTAAAGGCTTGAAAGAAGTACACGTTCATCTTCATTTTCTCCTGACTTTTAAGTGATTATGACTGCTGTTGAAGGTAATGAATTCATTATTTCATGTTTACTCCCAAAGCCTATTTCCATGTTTTTCCACTTTTTCTACTTCATACTTACTATTTAGATGACTAACAAAAGTCCTGATTTCTCTTCATTTTCAGTGATGGTAAAGCACGTGTTTGCACTTAGTAAAATAGCTGAAGCAGTCTAAGAAATTGCTGCCTTGGCTATGGGATAGTAATGACAAACCTTTTTAGTTTTCATGGTCTGCATCCTGGTATGTGGTGAAATGGGTTACCTTTGAATTGTTGAGACGGTAACTTCTTGCGTGTGGTTTGCTATGTGAACATCTGTCTTGTGATCTTCCTGTAGAGCCTGGTCTGTTCTATAAGAAGTTAATTAGTTTTGTGTTGAGAGATTGCTTAATAAGGGTGTTGTGAAAATTGTTTGAAGTAGCTGAATGCGGTAGTGCTGAATGTCGCAAACTGAAAAGAAAACATTAGCTTTATCTTCAGAGAGCAGAGTTGAATAGTTTGCAGTAGAAATACTTAATGGCCATACACCTTTTAGAGTACTTATTTTTCATCAGACTTGGTGAACAACCACCTTGTGTACTGAGGCAAGGTAATTAGTCTAATCCAGCTCTTTTGTGTGCATTGTAAGTTCCCAAGGCAACCTTAATATTCTTAACACACTGTGAGTATATGCGTGGTCCTTTTAGATTGTAAGACAAAACTAAAAAAAAATCACATTCCCTTATGGGGCGTTATTAGAAAGCCTGTGGAGCTCCTTGGTGAGGCTGAGGTTTACAGAACCACCTTGCAGCTGCTTGAGCTAACTGGTTTAATCTTTCACTTTTCCCACTCTCCCTCTTGATATCTCAGTCATATGTTGTCTTATCTCTTCCAACTCTGCTGTTCCTGTGTTTGCATTTTATCAATCAAGTCTCTGCTGTTCCAGTCTTCCTGGTTAAGAAGTTCAGCTGTATCTGTTTTTCTTATCAGTAATTACCCAGTTCCAAAGTAGTAATCCAGCAAAAAGAATACATTTTGTGGTGTTTTTAGATGGACCATAGTTCACTGAAGTTCATCATACAGCCATGCAAACAGCTGTGCCAGCACAAAGAACGTTGAGTTGGTGGAAAAGCAGAAAAGATGGGGCAAAATAAACTGGTGGTTCCTTACAAAGAAGTTAAGCTAGCATAAGGTTAGTCAAAACCGCAGCCTCCGTAATACTGAAGCCAGCTAGAGCTGAGGTTGCTGAACTTGTTTCCACTCTGTCTGTGGCACTGATCTGATCCTGTGGCAAGTTCATTGGGGGAGATACGCTAGAGGAAAAAATAATGTGCAAGGGTGAATAGGGTAGGGGTTTTGTACAACAGGCTGTATCCACAAGTGTCAGTCCCGGCTGAGGAGAGGAGCTGCAAACACACTGCAGGGGGAGTGAAGAGACTGATGTATGTGAACTTTAAGGTGAGTTTTTGTAGTTCCTAGGGCAGTTGTAGGGACTTTGATAGCTCTGGTGTGTAGTCTTTGGCTGTCATCTCTCAATTTCGTATCTGGTAGCCTGGAATTATATTGTTGCCCATAGTAAAAACCACTTGAGTAGAGAACTCTCACTGTGTATTCTGCACTTTCAACATGGAGACCTTTCTCAGCTGTTTTAACCTTTTGAAATAGTCATGTATTTTGTATTGTAGATGTATTGTACCTGTTGGTTTCTGGTTGCCTCTTCAGTCTTGGTCTTTGGAACATGCTGAATCATTTAACCTCCTAATTTGCCTATCCAGGTAGAGAGTAAATGTCTTCAGAAAAGTCGTGGTGGCTTCTTAGGGACTGAAGTTTTTGAAGTAAGCACCAATGTTTCGGAGACCTCCTAAACCATAGTAGTTCTTGAGAATCCTACCTTAAATGTTCTCTTGTAGGATATCAAGCATGTGGCTGTAGCAGTCACTGACTTTTGGCTTTTTTGAAGGCGGGAGAGAGGAAAATACCCGACTAGCTTAGCCTAAGACCAGTCAAAAAAAAAGGCAACTCAGTAACAATTTTATTACACTGAACTGAAACTGAGCAATATCTGATTAGCTTGTGGTGCCAAGCCTCAATAATTCTGTTATTAAACTAATAGTTCTGATATAATGCCCTTCCATCTGTGGCACATCCTGTTGTAAAGTAGACTTAAAGCTGTTTTGTAGAGTTTAGTTCTGCTTTGATCATGTTGCCCAGTGTTTTGTAAACCCTTGCTAGATCATTTAGGTACCAGAGCCATTTTTGGTACAGCATGTTCTGGTGCCGTGGTGTTGCTGGTTGTGTTTCTGTTTGTTCAGTGTATTTGTTTCCTCTCTCAGCTGTGTAAGTAGTCTGCAGTTAGAAAGTACTTACTGCTGTTATGGTGTGGGGTAGCCCACATTGTGGGCTGGGTTCTGGATGATTAGAACAAAAAACTTTCTAGAGGAGCTCAGAGAGAAATACTCTTCAAGTATGTCATTTTCAGGGCCTTTACAGCATACAGATCTAAAGTATTACCCTTGCCTGGAGCTGAGCAAAAACTGGAAGACTGACATAACAAAAGCAAGGTTGCTAATCTGTAAGCTTTCTGCTTCCTTCTTTCTGACTTTTTGTAGTTTGATCTGAATCTAGAGCTAGCTTGGGGAGACCAAATTGCAAAATACCAAAAATTGAGAAAGCAGTTGAGTGAGGAATGGGATATCTATTTTTATTTTTATTTTAGATTTTGAAGTTATGGTCCTAATACTGCCTTTTGCTTTTTTCTTTTTTAATAAAAGCCTAACAGTAGACAAGGTTACTTTTGGCATCTATGTAATTCTGAGGACAGTGGCACAAACATTTGCATTCAGGGTAGCAGTTCTAAAATTTATGCCTCTAATTAGAGTATCTCTTTTTCATGAAGTACTGCATGATTTTCTTTTGCAAACAATGAAAAAAATGACTAAGATGCTGTTTGGGTAGATCTCTCTCATCTCTAGAGTTTATACTTCTGTGCTGTTATGTTTCTAGGGGTTTTCTGTACCTTTTCCAGTCCTGAAATAAAAATTTAATCTCTTCCAGACTTACTCAAACAGCCTATATAAAGATATACAACTCCAGTGTAAAAGATTATATGCAAATTGGTTCTTGATTCATAAAGTATGTATCTGAGACTGTTTGGTCCCCATAGTGATAATATTTAAAGGCTTGTGCTTGAAATGAAAGTACTTATCAACACATTCTGTCTTGGTTGGCTATTCGAAAGAGCTTGTTGTCTTTCTGGGAAAGATAGCGGTCTCAAACAAGCTGACTTCACTGGAAAGCCCATACCCAACCTCTTCCTCAGTCACAGCAAACTTGCAGTTGAGGACTCAGAAATGACTCACTCGAACTGAAATGCAGTGTCAGATGCTCAGCAAGGGGCTGCAGCTCAGCACCACCCTCTTGTGCAGCAGCCTGGGGCTGATGCGAACTAGGGTTTCCCTGCTGCTCTTGACGTTTTCACCCCTCTGGTGATAATAAGGTTAGCAGAAGAGGATTGAAGATAAATTTTCTGGTATAATTATTCTTTTGGGCCTTAAGCAGAGTTGTCAGATTAGTGAGTTTTCAATCTGACTCATGATTCACTTGCAATCTGTGATATGTAAACCAGCCTTCTCCTGTTCTTGTACAGTGAACAGGACCAAACAGACAAGAAAAGATTTCTGGATATTCCCCAGACCCGCAGAAGACAAGTAGTAAAACTAATTTACAGAAACAAAATCTTAGTGCTGGGTCACAAATATGTGTACCTGCTTGCAGGCAAAAAGCACAGCAACCACTGTTTTCAGAACCTCTTGCCCATTTTTGTGAATGCAGGGAGTTCCTGATATAGCAGTTTCTCCAGCTGTTATTTTGGGCTTCAGCTGATTCAACAATGCTGCTTTCTCTTTCCTACCTACAGCTGCAGGCAGTTGTAGCTGGTTATTTCATTTGAGTGAGCAATGCCCTTCAGGCTATGTTGGCTCAGGGATGTTAATAGGGTTCAGATGTCTCTGGGCTCACAGAATCCTGCACTCCTTGTCCCTACTGAGCTCATGCTGTTGCAGTACATCAAAACGAAACAGTGTTGAAATCTTGAGTGTCTTGAATCTTGCTAGTGCTCTACATCTTTTTCTTGGTGCGAGTGGGGTGGATTTTTTTTTTCCTTTTCCACCACGTTTCCCAATACCACTTGTCAGGGCTTTTTTCACCACATACAGCAATTGTCTGTGGTTGGTAGGGGTGGCTTTAGTTCACTTTTCAAGCTAATTACTCTTCATATATTTTTTTGTAATTGCTGAATCTTTCAGAGAAGGTATATTGCAAGTTTTTCCTTGGGAGGTGTCATTTGGTAGGATATTTTTTAATATTACTATCTTGTTGAAGAAATCTCCCAGGCTTTCATATTTGTCATCATCTTTCTCATTTTCCTTTGAATGACTTCTTAAGGTTTTCTGGTTGAACAATTCAGCTTCACAATTAAAGGCCAAGCACCTAAGAATTTGCTGGAAGAGACTGGAAGTGGTGGTTTTTCCTGCATGATGTGCTGATGACCTGAAAGATGAAGGTCCTTTGGGATGTGAATGGTGCTGACTCTTTTACAATGGGCTTGTTCTTGCTAACTAATCTGGAGTGATGTGCCTGAGGTCTTGCTTACACCATTGTAAGTGCCCGTCAAAAAGCAGAGACTCTTCTTTCCTGAAAAGCCATATTTCTAACCATTTTACAGCAAAATGTATGTAATGTAAGTGCCCGTCAAAAAGCAGAGACTCTTCTTTCCTGAAAAGCCATATTTCTAACCATTTTACAGCAAAATGTATGTAATGATGGGTAGTTTGGAGAGTGTCTTTGCATTGCTGAAGTGGCTAAGCCATCCTTATGTTACTTGGCATGTAAAAATGCTTGTTTATCTACATGTCTTAAGAGTTATTTGGGGCATGAAAATGTTCCTCTTGTTTGGCTCTGTCACCGGATACCATATTATTCTTGTGGCAGCAGAATGCTGAACAACAGTTTGGAAATTAAGTTTAATTAAGAACAGAGGGAGTTGAGGGGTATAGAAGTATGGCTAGCTGGCAGAAAGTAGTTCAGTCACTTAAGCAGCTGTTGCTATGTGTGTATGTTTACCTCAGTAGCAAGGCTAAAAGTCGTTTTAAAACCGTGTTCATAGTTTAAGCAAGCCTGTGTTACTTTGTTTACAAAGTAGAATTAAACCGATAGTTTAAATCAATGTGTGCTACTTTCTGTAGTTGCGTTGGCCAAGGGCATCAACATCTTTGTACTTAATCTGGTGGGAAGTAACTCCTGAAGCTGAAGTAACCTGCTTGCTTTTCTTTGTGGTGCCATGGGACCCCTTTCTGAACTGAAGTTGTCATCCAGGAGATTTGCATCACATGCAGCCTTGAAATGTTAGTTGTGTGTTCTGTAGTCAAACTTGTATTCTGACCAATATTAGCCTCTTGATGAGCAAAAATGAAAAGAACCTGGATCATCTGTGTCTTGCAGATAAACTCAACATACATAGCCTGTTCCAAAAAAAAAAAAAAGGGGTGGGGTGGGGGGGAAGGGAGGAGTGTTTGAAATGTTCTGTGAACATTGGGCTTACTGGTCAAAGGCTTTGAAAAGAGTTAACTTAGTAGACTAATTTCTGACGTGGCAAGCACTGTTTGTATTTAAAAAATAAAAACCTTGGTCTTTTGTTAAAGGAAGAACATACATTTGGTTGTGTAGACTTCTCAAGGTGGAAGTTGTATAGCTACTCATCAAGACAAGTATTTTTACTGCTTCCCTGCTTTTCTTCACCTGCCACTGAAAAGTGGCTCCTAGTGGAGCAGGCTGGCGTGGATCACCTGGATGATGAAACTTAATACGTATGTCGCCAAGTAGGTGGAAGAAGTGACAGAGGGCTGAGAACGTGATCCTTGAGCTACATGTTCTCTACTACTTACCATTGCTTTCCTAGCTGACAAGTTTGAGCTCAGAATTGATTTGTCAGATTCATGCTAGCTATGTTTTGTGCCATTTCCCCCTTATTTAATAGACTAAAGAATTGAACTCTATAATAAGTTTTTCACAGAAATTATTGTTGTCACCTCCCCTGCCACACAGCTCTGCTGAGGATTGCAAATACTATGGCATGTATCTGAAGCTTTGCTCCATGATTCTGATGCACCCCATTTTTTCCATACCAGATTGCAATATGGGCTAATAGTGGTTGTCTGGGTAGTCATGTTTTTCCCTCTCATGTGCTTGATGTCCAAATATTTTAAGTATAATTGTGGATTGTGACCGTACATAGTTTATGAAAATGATCTCTTAGTTGTTGAAATGTATTTAGTCCAGTATTTAGTCTAGCTAAACCTTGTTATAGCATTATTGTTGATGCGGTTGTGCCATGCAGTGATCTCTCTACAATTTGTACTGGACTTCTTAACTACTCTTTGAAAAACATGCGTGTGCCTGACAAAACTAACTTCCAGTTAGTTTTAGCCAGGGTTTCTGATCTATCAATGGCTTAAGACTTGAAGTAGGGTGGACAAAAGGGTCCAGTCCCACTTTCTGCGTTTGATGTTTAGGGTCATTTTGCCATAACAGCTCTTCCAAACTGAGGCTTCAGAGATCATTTTCCTGGCTACAGGAAACAAGCCTAACAAACCGGGAATTAAAACACTCAGCTTTCAGACTCCTTGAACATAAAATAAACAGTGTGCAGTGAGTCACAAAACTACTACCACTGTGTAACTGAGGGGAGCTTGCAATTTTTTTAGTATTTTATTTTTTTGTTTTTAGAAGTAGACTAGTCAAAAGATTGGCATAGTTGAATTTTACTGTATCTTCCAGGACAGAACAGCTGATTTCCTGCCTAATTAACCTATTGGCTTTGTGAATGTTTTCTGATGCCTTGAGATCCTGTGCATTTACATATATTTGCATAAGTAATGCAAGGAGGAAAGTGCTCTGGAGAATCGACTGGGGCTTCTGGTGGAGTTGGCAGGATTTACTGTTGTGTTAGCTACCTGTGTCACCTCTGAGCGGACAGCTTTGCAGCTACCTTGGAAAGGCATATTAAATGAAACAGTGATAGAAACGTGGTCAAACAAATCCAGCCTAGAGCTCTGCTTCTAGGCTAGTCACGCTGGCCCAGGTTACGGCAGTGAAATCTGCTTTTGGAAGCATACAAGGCGCCTGAGTAGATGGAGGTGCTTATCATGTGGACGTCTAAAGTTTTGGAAAGATAATTGCCACTAAAAATTTGAGTGAAACAAAAAATAGTGCAAGATTGCTTGGAAGCTGAGTTAAGATAGCAACCAATGGAAGCTCTCCACAACATTGTTAATTGTCTTCTAACTATCCAGGCTATGACTGCAGAGTAGTTGCATTGCTTTATTTGAAATATTTTAGGTTTCCTGTGTGAATATAAACATCTTTTACATAAGTGACACTTTCCTTGTCATTTAGCTCCAACACTGTGAAACTCAAGGCATTTGATTAATCTTGTTAAATTTCCATGGTGATTTACTAATGAACTATTTCAATTATTTTATTAGCTCTTTTCTTTTCTTTTTTTTTTTCCTCCCCTCCAAGGGGTACTTAAGGTCAGGAAGCATGAGATAACTAACCTGAAGCCGTAAAGCTGCAGTGTAGTGACTTTGCTCCTAAAGATTTCCAGAGATCTAAAGCACCTTCCTTCTCTGTCTGGAAGGGGAAGAGCATGTATCCTAGGACAGAGGGGAATTTCGTTTGGGGGTTTACATGTTTTTGGGACAGACCCATAGTGCTCTGATCTCTGGCTGATTTGTTAAGTAAAGGCATGGCTTCATTGTCAGAGTGAGCAAATGTGATGGAACAGCAGCACGAAGGGGTGGTCCTGCCTGAAACCTTGCCTTCCCGCGGGCATCGGAGAGCCCCTCGGCCGGAGGTGCGAGTGTGGCTGCATGGTCAGCCAGGTCAGCTGTGTGTCCTGCCAAAAACTAATCCTCTCTGGAGGTGGGAAGGGAAGAGTAGAGGCAGGACAGGGATGGGATGTGAGTTGCTTTCACTTTAAAATAATGGGCAAAATGATTTGGTTCTCTTTATGGACTTTTTAGGCACTGGTAGGAGCAGTTAGTGGACAAAAGAGCACATTGGGAGTTGGGCTGCGTGGTTCCTTGCTGCAAAGGAAGGGCTAAATCGCAGTATGAGCCAGCTGTGAACCAGTTCTTCTTTTGGCCTGTAGTGGTTTCTCTCCCTGCACAGAGGTTAGTGACTTTGAAACTTGGGAAGTGTTAGTTCTGGTGATGATTGAGGGGAGGAGCAATAGAAGAAAAAGTGAAATATCTTGAAATCGGATGCTGCTTGAAGTTTCTGCTGGTATATTTACCAATAGACTTATCCTAATAAGTTGGTTTATTCTTGAGTTAGTTGTCCTCTAGCAACAAAAAACAAATTCTGTCTGATCAGATCTCTTTTATTTAGTTTCACCCCTCTTAACGCTTAATCAATATTGTGTTTTCTGTGTCATGAAAAGAAGCAGTAAAATCTGATGAGACTGATATTGTAAGTTTAAATACCAGTCTTAGTGGAAATGTTTTTCAGATGTATAAAGGAAATAAAGGTGTAGTCTTTGTGTGGGATGGAGGGGGGGGTGTGTGGTGTGGTGTGTGATTTTTGGAATACAGGCTGTCCATATCCATGGTAGCTTTCAGGGATATTAGAAATGCTTCTGCTTGTCCCAGTGGGAGATGCTGACACCAAGTCTAAGTGTATTGCTGAACCTAAAAATTAATGTATTGGACTTAATCGATCTTTATATTCTGTCTTTAGTGCTGTGGTTTTTGAAGTAAGTCATAAAGAAACCTCAGCAATCTGTTCTCCTGCATCTTTGTCAAGAAATGGGAAAATTATTCAACTTGTCAATTAGTCCTCTGATGAGACTCCTTCCTGGCATTGTGTAAGACTATGGAGTCTTCTTTACAGAAAAGAAATTGTATCCTTTTTTCCATGCTTAGTCTCTTCCCTTCTATTTTTGAATGTGCATCACTTACACCTCTGTGGCTGTGTCCCTTTCAAGTCTAGGTTTGTATCTCAGTAAATCTTTCCCCTGAGGAACAATTTATGCTCACTCTGAGTAACAATTTACTGGATAGGTAATGCTGTATTAGCTTGTTTGCATCTACATGTCTTTAGGGAATCTGACTATATGCTTCCAGTAGGAGTCTTGGAAGGGATAACTTTAACTTGTGATTCAGTTTTAGATGTTACTTCACTTTTACCTCCTTTCAGCAACAGGAGTTGTTGGTCTTGGTCCTATTCTTTCCTTCCTTTTTTTTTCACTGTCCTCAGTATTGTACCCTTGGCCAAGCTGTGTAACTTACCAATTCAACAGGAAAAATATCTTTTTAGGGAGGAGGAGATACTTTTAGAAAATAAAGTAATTAGTTTCCAAGTACCATAGCCAGGGCAAAAGGGATAGGCAGAACTGCCTGGTAGGGTGCAGGGAATAGCTGGGCAATGGGTGTCCTCATCAGGATAGGAGCAAGCTGTTGGGTTTAGTGTCTTGTGTCCCTTCAGCCTCATTCTTTTAAGTTTTAACTTAACTCATATTGGGTACACTTGCGAAGTCTCATGGTTGTACTACTGTATAGCAGTCTTGAACAAGCAAGTACATTTTTTTTTTCCCATGTAAATATTGTAAGAGGACTCAGCTTGGAATGAGATACATTTTTCTGTGCAGCCCCAATGCACTGCTGTGTGTTTTATGTGGTATATCTAGTAAACTGATTTACTAAGAAAAACCCCTCCCTTCTGTATCTACTGCTGTCCAACACACTGTTTTAATTTGTGTCTTTGTTCAGAGACTGACATAAGTCTCTTCTCTCTGCCACTCCAATAAAAGACATGCTTCAAATTCAAGTGGTTTCTCTTGAGTGACCTATTTGTCTTTTCTTATGTGGTCTTTCTACTAGACTGTGTCCCATCAGTACAAATTGCAGCAGATGAGCAGCACTACCTGTGACATAAGATATAAATAACTCTTGATATTTTATTATAACTATTTTTATTGTGTTATAAATAAGGATAAATAACTCTAAGCCTTTCTCAACTCTCTGTGGCTTTTTAATAAAAGGAGGCCAAATTCCTACTTCTTAGTTTATGCTGGGTCTAGTATTTGTCTGATCATCCAGTAAATCAATTCAACGTGCTAGAAGACCAGAGACTAATCTGGCAAAAAGTCTGTATTTTGGGCTTGTGTTTTGTTATCATTTTTGCTCAGTTCATAGGCTGAATCAACTTGCTTTCTGATCGAAGGTGTTGGTAGAGAGAGGAAGAGCAGGCAAGACCGTTCCCACTTGCCAAGTGGTAAATGGTGTAGTTCAGCTCAACTGTGAAGCAAAAGGCTGGAAGTCCTCAGCCTGAGCTGATCTAACTGCTGGCTACTGGTTGGGTTTGTCTCCACCAGCTGAGCTCAACGAAAAACCTATCAAATGCCAGAGGGGTAGGAGGCTGGATCTGGCTGACAAGCTGGCTTAGACTGCCAGGGAGCTACAGTCAGAGAAGATGATGAGCAAAATTAACACTGTAGTGCTGCATTGTGTTTTACTATTGTACAATATCTTTTGACTCTAAAGCATTATTCTGACAATGAGTATGTTCACCTTCTTATGCTGTTACGCTTCCATATATCAAACCTGATACCTGGCAGTACTTGCATACTACTGTGATTTCAAGACCAAATTCTGGGCTGTGCATGAGTTACGATGCTTCCACTTTGTGTAAATATTTGAGCTTTTTGTTGTCTTTAATGATGGCAGGTCTCAGCGTGGGCTTGAGGAGTCTTCAGAGTTAAGTTGACTCCACATAGGACATGTGTATCAAATACTTCTGGAGTATTCTGGACCTGCTGCTGATCCAGAGTGTTGTGGTTTTGGTTTGTGTGGTGTTTTTTGTTGTTGTTTGGGTTTTGGTTGGGGTTTTTTTTTTCTGCTTCCCTTTCTACCATTGTTTCTGCCAGAGTTGTTTCAGTCATGGCTCTCTACCTCGATTTTTTTTTTTTTTTTTTTTAAACCTGGCTGTTCTCTGATACCTTAGATCAATAAAATACTAGCATATGAAGGTCTCCAAAGAGAATTGTAACTGCATGCATGTGCGGATCTTCCTGGGAGATGTTATGCTCCCCAGCTTTCTTGGTATGTGGCTGAACTAGCTTGTTTCGGTTTGATCTTGTATTATAAAGACTTTTAGTTATTGTGATTGGTTTAAATACTTCCTCCTGCTTTCAGCACTTTGTGCACAATGCCATTGTAAGAGCTATGTATTACTGCATGTTATGACCCCGATGAGCACCAGACTTCAATGAGGTTTTTGCACAAGAATTTTGATGCTTGGCTCTAGCATATTTGTTGGTAGCACTGATAAATGCTTGAGAACTTTCATTTTATCTACACAGATTAAATTTCATACTTGAATTCAAGTCTTGGATGCTAGCTATAGTTTGTTTGTGTTAGGTGTCACTAGTGCCTTGCTTTCCTATGGTTCACGAAGCCTGGAAATGTCAGGGTTAGTAACACCTTCTCAAAAGGTACCAAACATTTGAAATTTAGGTGACATTAAGTATGTCTGACTGTGTATGTCTATAAAATGCAAATGTATTGGTGGTGAGATAGCTACTTTTTATAAGTTCAACAAAGGAAAATTGTAAATACCATACCGAAAGTGAAGAATGGCATATTTGAATACATCCTTGTAATTTCAGGGGACTTAAAACATAATTGGTGGTCTTGGCAGATGGCCAAGGTCACAGGAGGCTTCTGGAACTCTTCCAGCTGCTAATGGAGTGTGGGTTCTCATTAAATTTAACCATGGCCACCAAATCTTGGTCTGCATGTTTCTGTGTGTGTTAAAATGTATGTTTTTCTAACTATTAATACTTCACTTAAAAATCTATTTCAATACTCAAAAGCAGCTGTGCAGTATCCTCATGACATGGATCTCTCCTATATGTTAAGCACAGTAAAAATTGAAACACCAGCATTATGCAAGTGAGAGGATGCAGTCCACTACATCTCATTTTCTAGGGCTCTACTATAAAAAGTAGCTGTTCTAAAAGCTTTAAAATATTTTTGTGTTGGCAGCCTCAAATGGTCCCAAGAAGCACTGCTGCATTGGTTCTGTGAAGTCTGTTTTATTGTTGAAATAATTAGCCGGTTAAAAAAATTAAAATCTAACATAACAGAATTACGGTGTGGTGATGTCTTTGACAATACTTGAGGCTTGTAGTTTGGACACAAACCTGCTGGATCAGTTGCCTGCTTATCCATTTTACTACAGCTGAAATGGTTGCAAAGAAATTGAATAATAGCGCGATTCCTCATACCTCAAGATATGTCGGTGTAAGGAAGAACATATTAGAGCAGGGTTGTAGGATGACTTTATTCTTTAATTTGGAAGAAATGGGGAATTCATTGAACTTCAGACCCTAAAGAATAAATACATAAGAATTGCTAGGCTAATGTCAAAGACAAGTCTAGTTCTGCAAGTGCATTTCTACTAAAATACTTACAAATGCTTTTTGACATACCACAGCTATCTTGGGAGGACAGTAGATTACTGTAGCATTTGTGTGAGTGCTGGTGTGATCATATGGAGTAGGTGGCTGTATACTGGATTAGTTCAGCTCTCTATGTAGAAGTACGTTAGGATTTTTTTGGGTTTGTCAGGTCAAGGAGTCAATCTAATTGAATTCAGGAGCAATAAAAAGTGAGGTAATACTTTATATGGAAAATGTCTAAGATGATGCAAAAACATAACTGCATAAGTGTCTGCAAAAATGAATGGCTATGCCTCAGTAAACTTATTGTAAAGAATTGTTGATGGGAAGCCTTCAAATAAGGCTGTATCTGTAAGAGAAAGTCACCTATCTGAATTGAGAAACTCTTTAGGTTCTTGATTCTTGCTTAGCTGTGTTTTGTTCCCAAATATTAATATACCATTTTACAATACAGTGGCATAACTGCAGTGATGTCATGCAGATAGGGTTTAGTGTCTTTGAACTGCCCTTGTCATTCCTTCAGTATTGTTAAAATCTGCAGTAAGATTTGCAATGTTGTAGTACACTACTACGTATGCTGTGTTGTGATAGAGGTCTGTGAATTTTAAAAAATAGCTTTTTATTTTTGAAAAATGATGGGCCTCATCCATTGCTGCATTTCTCTCCAGTCTTACTTTTGGTCCTTGTAGCAGTTTCCAGTTAGCTTACAAATTGTTGGGAGTGAACAGGCAGAAGTCTGTGTGTAGCAAGGCTTCTAAGTTCCTGCTAAACTTCATGATGTTTCTGGTGAGGCTCCAGCAATACTCACCACTTATCTTCAAGCAGGACTCTTGTGTCTTTACTATGTGGTTGTTGGGTTTTTTTATGCTGAAGAGGTGAACCAAGTCTGTACAGTGAGGGGCGGTGACTGTGCAGGGTAGTACCTTCACTGTCACAGAGATGGGAATGTGGATTGTGCAGAGGAGCTAGAAAAACTAAATCATCTTGATTAAGGTAATTAAAACTAAGGCTAAAGCTAAGGAAGTTAAAACTAGGCAGCTATGTTCTGTCCCTCACTGAAAAAACATAAGGTGAAGTGGCTTGTTAGTTATCGTGATGTGATGAGCATTATGGGCATGTTTATTTCAGTGTGTTTTAAAGCCAATGTTCTACTTCTGGTCTGAAGAAATATTGAATACTTGGAAGTCAAGTGTGAATGTCAGCTGGATGTTAAATATGCCAAGTACTAAAACCTTATTTTAAACACTGAGATTTTGGGGGAAGACTAAAGAAATAAAAAATTTATTTTTAGTATTTTTGAACACCATTGTGCCTTGTGAGTAAATTGAGGTCCTGCATTCACACTCTGGAACTACAAGATAAACTGTTTTGAAATGCATTAGTCTCACTCTAAGCACTATTATTGTAGAAACTGATGAGAAAACTAATTCTATAGCTAATGCAAATTTAATGTCGTGGTGTAAATTATAGATACTTGTATCTATTTTTTTGTACAAGTAATGCAGCCTATGGGTGGGAAGATGAACAACATTAAGACTGTATGACACTGTTCAGGTCTTTCTAGTTCTTGTTGACTGTTGCTGTTCAGCACAAGTTTTGTTTTATAATTTAAATGTAACTTTATAGGGTTTTTTATGTAAAGGCCTTCTATAAGTAAGATGATAATTACTTGTACTAACACCTGAAACTGGTGAAAGAACAGTTGTTCTTGTATGTAGTTGCTGTATTAATTTTTTTGAGGGGAGTTTCACCTACCTGTCAAATCAGAACTGACCTTTTTAAAGCTGTAGTGATGTCAGGTAAATCTAACAGGTCCCTAAGTAGATAGCAGAAAGCAGTCCTGTGTCAAGTGAGTGCTGTGAAGGAGCAGCAAGTGTATATTTAAGATCATTAGTGCTTCTTAACTAAGTACAGTTTCTTAATGTGAATATGATAATTGTTTCAGATGATTTTTTCTTTGTTTTTTAAATCTTGGATTTAACTCCTGTTTTGCAAATGTAACTTGAGAAGTCTTCCCCCCTTCTCTAATTAGAGCATTAATCTAAAACAGTTTGATGTTTCTCTGAGACAGTGATCGCTTGAGCTTGTGGAGGATCTTTTGTTCCTATGTGTTCTGCCTTCAGAATACCTGTGAGGGGATATCCTCCTATGTCCAGTACCTTTTGGAAAACCATTGGCTTGCATGAAGGCAGGGCATCTGGCTGCTTCCACTCCTTCCTCTCTCAAAACACACCAAAAAACAACATCATGCCCAGCTCCCAGTCTGGTTTCTGCTTTTCCTTACTATGTAAATCACTGGGGTGGAGTGGGGGAAGAAATAGCAACTTATTTACAGTGGTAGTAGGAGGGGAGTGAGCTTGATGGAGAAATCTAATGTGTGGGTATTTCTAGCTTTCTCTATGTAGTGTGCTTTATAATTTCAAAAGGCTTAAGTTGACTTTTGTCTGAATAGAGCATTCATGTTTTAAAGGAAACTTTCTGCAACTATTTCCTTACTGATGCGAAATGAAAGCAAGGTAAGGCTGAGCGTGGAACATACATGAAAGGAAGATCATACTCTGCAGCAAGTGGCTTTAATATCTGTAGTGTGCTCATGTGGATCTGGCTGCTCTTACTCCTAATTGTATCAACTTAAGCATAAATGCAACAAATAAGTGTCTCAATAATCAGAATGTGCAAGTATGTCTTCCTGTACTTACAGAAGTGAGTTCTTAAGACTTTTTTTAGTAATTTCAAGAAATCTGTTCTCATCCCCCATCCCACCTTCTAGCAATCGTTGGAAAAGACATGTTTTATCAAAAATGAAGTACTCTTGTTAAAAATTAAGTTTGGGGTATGTGGCTTCCTTCTGTTTGGGCTGGAGAGGGAAGATAGGGGGAGACCATTTAAAAAGCAAACCCTTTAGCCATAAATTGCAACTTTCTCTTAGCTGCTGCAGTTGCTTTCCTCATGCACTAAGTAATTCTTGGCCTTATCAATGTTCCATATGGGTTGGAGGTTTTCCTCTGTGCTGAGATCTGGTCTCTGCAGTCATTTGAATTGTGAGAATACCAGCATATATAGTTGTATTGAAATAAACACTCTATGCATGTCAGGCTTCTGCTTGATGAGTTGAAATAGCTACTATGACCCCGAAAGACTTACTGAAAATGTATTTCTCCTTGCTGCGATGTGTGTGCATCATACACTCAAAAGTAGTATTTGCTTTGTAAGACATCTTAAACAAGAGTTTTTATAAATAAAGAACTTTTTACAAGGACTATACTGGAAAATGAAATACTGAGCTATATTCTTCTCCCCAGTGAAGCTGTAAAGCTTTTTGCATTGTACGAATTGTCCTAACTAGTATACAGCAGTACCACCTATGTCCAAGACACTTACTACCTGTTGCTCACATGCAGTTAATTGGTGCGTGTATTTGACCAAACCAAAAAAATTAAGTAACTTGCATGTCATCAGTTTTAGTCATAAAACAGCTTCATATTGTTTACTGAAATTACTGATTTATGCAATATATCCACAGATAAATTTGAAGCAGTTAGAGTAATCTGCTTTAAGGTGTTAGCAAAAATTCCTGAGGTGCATGGGGGCTTCCATTGCAAAATTATGTATATGGGACTACATATGGAAGGAGGTGTTCAAAAACCATGTAAGTGTGGCACTTTGACATGGTTTAGTGGGCCATGTGGTGTTAGTCAATGGTTGGACTTGTTGATCTCTGAGGTCTCTTCCAACCTAATGATCCTGTGAGTCTATGATTTACTAATTCCTTCACAGTCTGTATAAATCTGATCTGCAGACTTAAATATGGCAAATGTCTGCTGAAAATGGTCTAAAGTCTACTCCCTCCTGGACTTCTCATCTAAACCAACACCGTGACTCACTTGACTGACTTAGTTTTTTTTTCTTAGACCAGTTGTCTGCTGTTGTACAATACTGAGACTGAGTATTCTTTGCTTGAGGCTTGGCTAATGAATGCATGGCTGCAAAATGAAGGAGCAGTGCTGCCCTTCTAGGGTCTGTGGCACCCTGGTCAATAGTAGGAATGCCATTAGAAGATAGACTTGTTGGAAGCAAAATGAGATTCTTGTCTTGGCAGAGAGATAATCTGGGTCTCAGGAGCTGCAGGGTGTTGGGCACAAGTGGCTTGACAGCAGTATTTGATTATCAGGCAGTAATTAGTGTAAGCAGTTCACTTCAGCTTGAGTTGTGCACTGCCTACTTCTAGTGCAAAGTAGTAGTTTAGCACTGGCTCTGGTATCTTCCTGCTGTGTTGCAGCCTCTGGGGTTTTTTTTGCTTGTTTTCTGTGGTGTGGGTTTCGTTGTTGTTTTTGTGGGTGTTTTTATATTAGTGCTCAGACATACCCTTTACCAAAAACGATGGTGGAGGTATTTTTCATGCCCTCATTTCAGTAGGTTGAAAAAAATGGTTCTGCTCATCTGCTCTCCATCTGCTTTTGACTGGTTTACTCAGGAATCTTTAGCCTGTATTTCAAAGCTTTTCTGATTATGAAGTAACTTCTCGAAAAGGCAGAAAGCAAGAGCTCGGCTGCCCCCCATCCCTCCTACCCATTTTCCGTACATGAAGCTTTGTACACAAGGCTGATTCCTCAGTACACTCGTCTCTCTTAAGATCTGCTCTTCCTCTAATTCTGGGGCGCCTGACTTTGGCTTCCTCCAAAGCTGCATCTTTAACAGAAAGGAAAATATGTAGCTTGATCACTTGCCTAGGGTGTAACCTGTGTGATTAAGAGGAGCAGGTCAGATTTCCAGTTAGTGCAACACTGTTTATGAACTGCTGACTTGCCTATATTCTCTCCGAGGAATCCTTTCTGTTCTCCTACAGAGGGATTTCATCTTCCCCTCCTCTCTAAACTCCTGTACACTCCAAATTTTGGAGTCACCATGTACTTGAAATGACAATCCACACCAGTGCTCCTGTATGTTATTCCACAACCGTAAATTCGTCAGTATTTGAAAGCAGACATGTATTTAGCTTAGTTGCAAAAACTTTTGAAAATAAATGTAATGGCATTGAGATAATGCTAATGCTTCTGACTAATACTTTTGAGTCCAAATGCACTGTTTCATCCTGTCATATCTTCTTTAAAAAGATGGGTTTCCCAGATCAATCTGGTTTCTGTATAAACCCTTTTGAAGCCTTTCAAACCTAACCTTGATTTAGCATGTGTGCCGTGTATGATCAATGTAAAGGCACTATCTGTTCAGAGTGGTTCACAAGTAACAAACTACTGCTGTGCACGTGTTTCCTGTAATAGTCAGGGTTTGTAAGCAAAATAAAGTGTTCTTGTTTGTGGATGGTTTTGTGTAGTTTGTCAATAATCCACATGGACCCTGTCTCCAAGAGCATGTCAAGTGCTTTGAATTTATTGACTTTCATTGAACTACTTCACAGTCTGGATGATAACGTTGTAGGGTTTGGGGGATTTCGATCTAGATTTTTTAATTTGCGTACAAATTACTTCTGTGGAAACTGGGTTTATCCCAGTGCTGATATCTTGGAGTAAGAGAAGGAGCTGTGAGCAAATAAAGTACAGCTACTACTTTATATATTAAAAAAAAAAACCACCAACCAAAAAAACCACCTCAGTCTGGCAGAGATTTAGGAGAGCCACAAATCTAAGTTTATCAAATCCATGCTTCTGTGTCTTTGGATTTTTTGAGCGTGTCCTCTTTTTTTAGGGGATTGAGACCTAGTTGAAGAGTCAATGGAAGCATCTGTGTTTATAACATGAATACTGTGGTGTGGACCAGCTGTGCTTATTACACACTCCTCATAACATAGCATGGCTTAAAGAAATGGTGGGTGAGAGTAGACTAGTTTGTATTCTTTAAAGGGAGATTTAAGCTTCTCTAATCATTTGTACATCATTATATACATGTATCAGTCTGCCTCATTCAAAGAGATGCTATAAAAAAAGATGGGGGGGGGAGCTTTTTAAAAAGAAAGTAACCAGACAGCTCTTAAGACTTAGGTCTCTCAGTGTGACATGGAACATAGTGAAGGAGATGGAGATATAGGACATGAAGATCGTATCTGAAGCAAAGCTCCAGTGTGTACCATCTAGCAAGAGAACTACAAAAGGATGTAAACGGAGCAAATGTAGTAGATACAGCCTTTGCAGAGAAATTAAATTATTTGTGTCTTTGTTCAGTGGGGAGAAAACTGGGGGTGTTCCAATTTCTGAACTCTTCTTTGTGAGGGACACCTCAGCTGGTGGGTCTAACACAGTAGACAGAGGAGAAGAGTTTGTGGAAGTAGCTGACAACATGGTCAGCAGCAAAGTACTAGGACAGGGTGGTATTCGCTCTGGTTCTGAAAACTCAAAGTCAAAATACCAGAATTGCTGATGGTGGTATGTAAATTGTCTAAATCTACCATGGTACCAGGTGTATAGAGAATGGCAGGTGTGATGCCAAAGTTAGGTAAGGGAGACTGTAGCACTTGCAAGCCTGTAATCCTGCCTGAAACAGTCAAATTAGTGGTGTTTTATTTATGCAGATACACACTGCTTCTGTTCTTTATTACAGTTTCTGTCTGGGAAAAGTCAATGTGACTTTTGTAAGGAAATGTGTCTTGCAACCTTGTGGAGGCTGTTGGAGAGCCAGTAACCATGTGGGTAAGAGTAATTTAGGTGTCTTTTATTTCTTAAGTGGATTTTGAGAGGGTCCCTCACTAGCTTTAAAGGGAGCTAGTTAGCCATAGCGCAAGAAGGGAAGGCCTTTGTGCAGATAAGTGATTCCCTAAAAGATAAAGAACATAGGGTAGAAGTAAATGCTTGGCTGTATCAGTAGAGAAAGTCACTTCTAGGCAGGATGAATTGCTGTGAGAATGTAACATTTTTCCTAGATTACGTGGAAGAGCCCTGGTGGCCAGTGGGGAAGAAAGCTTGCTGATAAGCTTGTTTGGGATAGTAAGGGTGAGGCACAACTGCAAAGAGCCACAGAAGAACTTGGGTGACTTTCAAGTGTCATTTGTCAGAGTAGCTACCAGAAAGCAATGCCTTGAGGAGGACAGCCCCAGCTTTGCATATAAAGTGATGGATGCTAAACAGTCCATAACCATTCAGGAATGAGGTCTTAGTATTATGTCAGCTTTCAATAGGAGTCAAACAAGCAACTGTTGTGAGTTACTAGAAGAGGGATAAAGAGTAAACCAGAAAAGGTTGCGATGCTACTGTGTAAATCCAGCTTGCATCCACACTTCGAATGCTATATGTGTTTCTCTCCTCCTGCTAAGAGGTACAGTAGGGCTTGAAGCTCAGTTGAGGGCAACAAGGATGGGCAAAGATATGGAACAGCTTTGATATAAAGACTTGAGTAAGAGTCAAGACTTCTCAGCCTGGAAAAAAAGATGACTGAAGATGATGTGAAGTCTCAAAAGTCATGAGTTAAACTGAGGACTGGGTAGGAAGTGATTTTTTGCCTTTTTTCTATAAAAGGTGTAGAAGCGAGATTCAAAACAACAAGTGGTTCTTCATGCAGCAAATTTGAGTTTTTAGAGTATATAAGCTAGCAATCTTTATTTAATCTTTCGTTACATATCATTGTGACATACTATAGACTTGCTGTTTACATTGCAAGAGCACTGAGTTTTAAACTATTGAGGTGATAGACCTCTGCTTTGCCAATGACAAGTTATTGCTACTCCAGTTCAGAATTAATGCATATTTTCTGTATTACTTCTTAAACATCTTACAGCACAGTAGAAACCTGACTGAATTCTAATGATCTTGCTATAGTGAATTTGAACATCTGTTCTTAACGTTTTTCTGTTGCTTGCCTTAATGTCTTTCCTAGCTAATTCTTTGCAGTTGGGTTATGTATTTCATATTAGTTATTAAAATAGTCTAAATAACAATACTAGTGGTCAAGAAATGTTGCAATATATGGTTATTCATACAAGTTCACATAGGGGATGCCACTCTGGTAGAGCTGAGTAACATTCATCCCTTCATCAGTTTAACCTGTGAGGCTTCAATCAATTTTGTTAGACACTGTACAAAAGGTTCATCACTGTGAGGGAGGCAACTGATAATAGAGACCTGTGTTTAGTCTTTGCTTTACCATCTAATCTTGATGCTTTCAGTTGTCCACCTTGATAATCTAAATGATGAACCTTACTTTGCCTTCTAAAAGAACAGATGGAGGGAAAGCTCTGCAGAAGAGTTTATTGTAGGAAGTAAATCTTGCCCCTGTCCTCGATATGCCACCTCAGCTGAAATTAAAGATTGCTTCCTCGATTGAAGTAATGTATCAGCAGCTAGGTTAATAGCTTTTTCTCAAACACAGGATTTTTACAGTTGATGAGTTTCAAACTTCTACCTCAAGTGCTGCATCATCCAGCAGTGGCAGTGCTTGCTTACATGGACCACTGGCCTCTTTCGGCGCATATACATATATATTTCTGCTGCTGTGTTAGCTTCATCTCATTCTCATTTTTGAAAATGTAACTAAAAATTGGTCTTGCATGGAGTGATATCATAGTTTACTTTGTGTGTTGAGATGTGTAAGAATGAGTTGCAATTTTAATTCTTTTACTACAGCTTTTAGAGATGAATAAAGTATATAATTATAAGAAGCGACTTTTTATCAAAGTTCAAATCTGCCACTTGTTCTGTTTGAATCTTAATGAAAAAAAGTAAGGCTGAAGTGAAATGTAGGAATTGCAGTGGGTAGTTAGAGGTGGACACTATATAATCTCTTTATGGTACCTAACAAAAACAATAAAACTGCTTTGATGCTTTTATTTAGGCTTTAACAGATGTGAGCAGTTACTAACTTGACTTCTATGACATAAAACATCAAAGTATTTAAGGAAAGTAATTAATAATTACTTCTCTAATGTGTAATATGCAGTTAGAGGCTTTCTGTTCAGTGTACAATTCCTACTTATGTGAGTTTGTTATTTATATGAATATTTTAATAAACAAAAGAGGTTTTCATATGACAGCATGAAGTTTACATGCCTTGCATTTGTTATGTTCATGATTAGGCTTGAAGATTCTGGGTAGTTTGTGATCAGATTCTGTGGCCCTGTTATAAAACATATCTTATGTGCCCTGTAAGACTGGCATTAAAGTTGCTCAGTTAGGTTGAGCTTACAGGAAAAGATGACTTGGAAAAACTAGTCACTGGTATTGCTTGAAGTTAAAGACATACTTCTCAATATAAAACCTCACTGATACTACCATATGCGGTCTTAGTTATAAATAAACTTCCATGTATTCTCTGCAGTCTCACTCTAGTTGCTATGCCTGAGAAAGAATAAAAATGTACTTAATTTTCCTTTGTGTGATAACTTCGCCTTTTTCTGTGTTTCTTAGTTCTTATTTTATTTGAAATTCAAACTTGTGGCCTACACGCTGAGGTACTACAATCCTATCATATTCTGTCATCTTTGATTTGCCCTGTAATTTTGCTTTTTAGGGTCTATTTCTTTGAGTAGCATTCTGTGTCAAAAGTTGTACTGATGGGTGAAACTGCTTTTACTTTTCTGTAGTCAACTTGAATCATCTAAACATACGAAAGGAAAATTTGACTTTCTATCTTCCTTAACTACCTGTAAGTGAAGGGAGTTGTTCCTGGTATGTCAGGGTGATCGATCAAAGGCATCAGTTGTTTCTGTGAGCTCCTCAGTGTCAGGCTTCACCACGAGGAGGACATTGTTGGTTCTATTCCTCGATGAGATGGTGTCACAGCATATTATTGAAATCTGTAGTTTTACTTGAGGATATTTAAGGTGTGTTTTAGGCTCATGCCTTTCTCTGCCCCTTAATGCATACTTCTTACTCTAATCTATGGTTACAGAACCTTTGCCTCCCAGAGGGCTGCTATGTTATGCTGTCAGATAGCTGATCGTATTTCTGCTGTTTGTTGTAAATTGTTTTAAGGCTTCAAAGTGTATAAAAGAACCTGGGCTACAGTCCTAACACCTGTAGTTTACTCGCTAATATGCTGAAGTATCTTGTTAGATCCAGTAACAGAAGTGTTTATAATCATTTAGGTATAGGTTTCACACTTAAGTTTAAAAAAAAAGTTTTAGAGAGATCAATGAGAGTAATATTTGTTGACCAGGGTCATTGGAAGAAGGTCAGAAGACAGCTGTATTGACTTGCAGTCAGGGAAAAGAATGTAAAGTGACCTTGTTCCATTTTAAGAGATTGTTAAAGATCTGTAACATTTTTTTAAGAGACTCTTTGAGAGCTTTTGTTGCACAAATTAATTTAGTTATTCCTGAATTAAGACTGTAACTGTCAATTTAAAAAAAAATTATTTATATATCACTAAGTCTGTAGGAGGAAAATCTTTCCCAGGAGATGGGATAGTTAATCTTGTCTTTTAAGTATGCATTGTGAAAAAAAATGGCTGTTTCGAGGTAGCTGTGTAGTAGCAGCAGGAAAGGAAGCTAGATTTTCTTTACCCTGAAGTGCCAGCACGTGTGGGAGGGGAGACGGAAACTGCGATGCCCTAATACCTCAGCCTTCCCTCCTACTTGTATTTGTAAGTCTTCTACTTCTTACTCTTTTCTTTGCTTTGTCTGTTTGTGTCTATCCATTCCTCTAGTGATCCCAGTAAATGCAAACACACATATAGCTTTGTCTTTCTATCCTGAATTTTGTGCTCAAAATTATTTCTTAATACTTAAATTATAACCAATTGTAAAATACCTCAGACATAAGGCGATTTTAATAAAATGTCTTGGGGTTTTTCTTAGGGTCCTCTTAAGATCTGTCTTTCATGATGCTGAGAGGAATCTGTTGGGACTTTCCAGGTAGACAAATAGGTTTTTCTTATTTCAAATTTGATGTGTCCTGGAAGTACTTTCAAATTTGATGTGTATGTCATATAAGCGATCTGCAAAATAGTTGGTCAGAATATATCTATTCTATTTGCTGCATGTGAGTGCATGAGTGATGTCAAGCTGCACTGCTAACCAACATGCTTAAAAAGAGGTAGGCTCCTAGAAGCTGTTTTAACCCCTTAGAATAGCAGAAAAGAATCCTGTTCCTCCTCGCCATTTGCAAGTTTCAGAAGCTCGTGAGGAGCGGGCAGAAGGAAGGGGTGCAGGGGTGTGAGGCTGGAAGCAGGTAGGAGGAGGCAGCAGGAACTTCACTTTTTGGCACTGCTGGAGCTGTTATATAGGCTCCATAAAATGCAATGAGCCATACTCTTAACGTCCTTATGGATTTTCAAGAATTTAGCACCTTCTGAAGTCTGAACTTAAACTGCTGCTATAATTTGAAACCAGGCACCTGTCTTTAAAGAAGTCACTACTTTCTTCTTCTTTTCAAATCTCGTGCATTTATGCTCAGAAAGAGAAAAATGAAGAATAAAATAAAGCCTTGTTGTGACACAATGTGGTAGAAGGAATGCCAGATCTGTTTCTCTAGTTAGAGTATCCTATCTGGGCAAAGTTGATCCAGTCATTCAGTAACTGTCAGCCCTGAAAATGCTGCGTTGAACTCCTGTGTTCAAGTTAATTCTGGTAATTTGAGGGAAAACGTTCTAGTGTAGATTTGTCATAGTCAAGAAAAGGTGAAAGGAAATAACTTGTACATATGGTCTTAGCTGATGGTTTCTCTAGAAGGAACACAAGCTTAATTTCATTTGACAGCACTGGATTGGGTAGAATACTGCATGGTGGCTAAATGGCCAGGGAGGAGATACTGCAAGACTGATTCCCCAGCAGAGCTGACCTCAATAAGGAGCGAATATTTTTGGGCTTCAGAAACATTTTGAACTTAAATGTTCAAACTTAAAAAAATAAACTTAAAAGAAGGATAAATGTATTTGAGTTTAAGGAAAGAGAAAGCTGTGCTTGCATTCTTCAAGACTTACTGTGCAAAATTAATCAGAGTATGTTCTCTATATTAGTTGTTGATTACTATGTGCTAGAGCAGGAGGGAAGAAACATAGCTCAGTTTCAAAATGTTGTGTGTTGAAAATGTTGAAGTGAATGAAAAGGTCAAGTTAGTCCTAAATTTAATGGCACCAACAAATCTTTAGAAAAAACTTAAAAATTAATTTCTTGATAATAAAACAAGTTAAGTTACTGTCTTCTGTTCCCCCTTGACACATGTACAAACACGTGTGCAAATATAAGGTATAAGTCTGATGTTATGCCTACAAATACTTTCACTGAGATTTTGTTGAATTAGGAATTTTCCCCTTAATGTTCTGCAGCCCACATACAGCAGTAATAGCTGTTAAGTGCCCCTCAAAATGAAAAATACCTATGACTTGTTTAGAGGGAAAAACAAACAACAAAGAAAATTGAAGAGCTTTGTAATGCATTGGAACTTTCAGTTCTTAAAATGCTACTTCTGCAGCTGAGAGGGAGATGTAAGAACCAGGTGAGTGTTGGTCCTCAGAGGAGTTGGTGTAAAGGCAAAAGAGCAGGGTCTGCCCTCCTTGCCCCCTACCTCATCAGAACATGTCCATCCAGTTTTTCAGATGGATGAAGCATTCGGCTTCTTTCCGGTTTTGGAGGTTGTATGAAATATATTTATGAAACATCTAGGTAACAGTGCTGTTCATATCCCAGGGGCTTTTAACATATGCAGTGAGAAAATACATTAAAAGATCTCACCCTACTTGTTGCTGCATCAGCTGCCCAGCAGAACTGTTGGCTGCTGATTTAAAAATAGACAAGGAACAAACCATCCACTGTGACTTTTCTCCTGCCCTTCCCTTCTTCCTTGACCCTCTTACCGGAGTGGGGAAACACACACAACCCAAAACCAACTCCCACCCCACCCTATCTGTATTCCTAAAGGGTGGTTTGAAGAAATCTGGGTGATTTCACATGAAGCTTGGGGAGGATGGGATGGGACACTTTTCTTCTTCCAGACATCCTTTTCTCTAAAACTAAAGAACGGTGAGCATTGGCACCTACTTGTGTTGAGGATCTGAATTAATCCTACTAGTTGTTGAATGCACAAGGCAGATGGGTCCAGAAGCTCAGGTCTTTTCCTAGTGGAGAGACTGGGTTGCAAAAGATAAGAGACTGTTTGAAAAATAAAACAGACCTGTTTTTAAATAAGTGCTGCTTTAAAACCTGGAAGAAAATCATCATCCTGTTTAAATTCACTTCAGGTTCCTACTACCTACAAAGCATCATCAATTGGCTCGTTCCATCCGGAAAATGTGAAGACTAAACATCAGTAAGAGCAACACTGTTGGTTCCCAGGTACATAAAAATAAGTCAGGGAAAAAAATTAGAACTCATTCAGAAGTTGTTTGTAGCTTCAAACCTCTGTGGGTTATATACTTGGGCTTCTTTCTGCAAGTGTATGGGCTAGACACTTTAATGTTGCTCTTGTGCAAAAACAGATGTCAACAGTGATCCTAGAAACTGGAACTTCCATATATGATAAGACTTTTAATAAATTAGTAGGAGTTAGTAACTCCAAGGTTGCTGCACTTTAGAATTCAGTAGTAACGGATTTTCTTATGTTGATGGAGCAAGTAAGGGTTTTATGTAGTACATGTACCTCTTGTGGGTTCTTTAGATCATTGTAATAGCTGAAACAATTTTGCTGTCTTGGGAGTGGGAAAAGACATCCTCTTAGTTTTTGAAGGCAGTGATCTCTTGCAACTATACCATTTTAGATACCTATCAAGAGACAATTGCACAAAACAAATGGTGGGGGTAAGTGCTTATGATAAGACAACAGGGAAATAAAATGCCGCAAGCAATAGTTGTCAGTTTGTTGTGGATTTGTCTAGGATTTGTTTTGGCAGAAACTGTGTATTCGCCTGATTGTCAGTGCTGATTCTGTCCTAGCAACAGTTGCCATCAGCTTAAAGTGTAGCAGTAGATTCCGAGCTTTTAATATTGAAGAAACATGCTTGAACATGTAAATGGTCACGTAACTTCATTTTGTAGTATGAGAATAAAGAGCATGGTAAGAGCATAAATATGGCTTATTTTCTTTACTAAATTTATACTCCCATTTGACATGTGTTCACCATTATTGGATATAATTATAGTGAGAACTGAAATGACAGTGAAATAGTGATTCCTGTGAGGTAGCGTACCATGGCTTCCATATAGAATGAGCCATGGTTTGACTGAAGCATGGTAGAAAGCATTGTCATAGAATCAAGTATCTAAGGTTTTATCTAGTTTTCAGTTAAATCAATAAGACTAACTGATCCTAATGGAGTTTTGATTCTGACACTGCCAATTTGCTGATGGGTTTGGAAACACAAGGGACTCAATTTTCTTCCTATCTCAGTTTAAAAGCGATTTCTGGCACTACTTTCTCATCCCAGAACTGACTCTGCTGCCAAACAATGAATTAGCAGCTTTGTCTGGACCCAGAGTTAAGACTGCAAAAGCTTGCGTGGCTTAGATACGTGTTTGCGTTATTTAAAGCAGAGATGTGAAGGTACGTCCCTGCTGTGCATCCCCTTTGCTGCCACCTGCCTTGGGAAGGTGAGCTCTCTATTCCAGCCTTTTTGGACCTAGTGCTCACCAGATCTCCGCACCTTGGCATGGGGATTTCACCTAGTGCTTCAGGAGGTAAGGTATATGGTTGAAGAATGCAAATTAAAAAAAAAAAACCAAACCCCACAAACCACAAAAACCCAACAGATTTTGCCTGGAGTTTAAAAAATACTAAATTTGGAGAAGACAGGCACATATCTAGAAGGAGATGCTGATGAAGGCATCACCTAATGCATTCACCCCAGTTGGTTATTCAAGTAACCAGTCTTCTCTTATACAATATAGTCAAAAACCCACTTTAAAATGGGGTTTTTTAGTGATTGTCCTAGTAAGCAACACAGGCACAGTCTCTTTCTAAAGTTGAAATTGTTAGTGCCAGTAGCAACAGTAGTAGAAATGTGAAGGTATTCTATGCTTATTTCTTCAGATTTTAAAGATAGGAGCACTAAACTGGAATAAGAGCTAATTTACAGTAAGAACCTTGATCCAAACTTTGGACTGTTAAAATCAGCTTTGCCTGGCAGAGGCCTATTTTGTAGATGTGGAGAGGACCTTTTTTTTTAAATTTAAACTTATTTAGCTAGGTCACTTAAACTTGTGAGTGTTTTTCTTTCTTGTTCCACATGTGAATAAAACTGAGGTATGAGAGTGTGAAATATGCTACCTCAAATCTTGAAAGATGGTAATTAATCAGGTTGGATAGCAAAGCGCAGATAACTTAAAAAAAGCAGCTTTGCTAAAGTCATTGAAGTATAGTTAAGACTTTAAGCAGTTATCTTTAGCTTGTATCCCTTTTTAAACGACTTTAATTTTCAGTATGTTATACAAATTCTGAATTAAAAAGCTGCTTTTTTGCAAATATTTGTCAACCATAATTTTCTAATATTCTAAAAAGCCAAGGAAGTCTAATTTCTCTGTGCCCCACAGGTTTATGTGTGTGCCTGCATGCACCCAGTTACACATCAAAAAATTAAAAAAAAAAAAATTAGTGGAGAGTATATTTAGTCAGTGGTAAATGAAAATAATAGTTAAAGCTCAAGTATTAAGATTAATAGGTATTCTGTAAATCAAGGGATTTTTGACATAGGTGATGCATCCCTTCATGTTATACCTCTGGTCATTTTTTTTCAGTTCTGTTTTACCCAACAGAAGTCTTCGGTTCTGAAACAGGTTCTTCCTCTGATCTAGTACTGTTTATTACTGAATAACAAGCTTCAAAACTTCAGATGGTTAGTTGTGACATTCCAAATGCGGTTTTCAGGTTGAAATGGTGTATATATACTACAGGGATTTAGGTGCAGAAGCAAAAGGAGAAAAAACAAGATGTGTTGTGATTTTCTGTCTCCTGTAGCAAAACTAGACCACAGAAAAAGCTTGAAGATATCTTAGAGACTTAATCCTTTAAGCTCATCTGGGCATGAACTCTGGTCATTTGAAAAAGCTGTGGAATTGTAGAGTTTTGTAACAGAAACATTAAGATTGATACAAATGCAGTATGAATAGAAATGTGCCTGGTAAGGATCATAGAAAACTGCAGAATAAAGAGTTTAAAAAAATGGCCTGTGTTGATAACCAAGGACACCATTCCTAGCTGTAAAATGTGAGGAAGGCCCTGAGGACTGGCTGCCCAGAGATGCTGCATCCCAGCACCCAGAGAACAGCTTGAAGCTGCAGCACACCCATGTCCTCTCCCTCTTCCTCTTGGCTGGGGAGGAAAACTAGGTCATGGGCATGCAGCCTGACCTAACGCTTACAGAAACTGAAGTTAATGATTTTGAGACAAAGGACCACCCAGTATTTATCAGTGACTCCTAAAGGATATAAAAAATTCAGGTTTTATTACCAACCAGGGACACCAGAAACTTCAGGAGGGCAAGACGAGCTGGTTTCCTTCTGTGACAAAATCATATGGTGGACACAACATCTTGGTACTTGGATTATGTGGGAGTGAGCAAGTGAAATCTGAGAGTATAAAGGCATAAAATCAACTTTTTTCCCACTCTTTTAATCTTACCCTTCCAATGAAGTCTTGTACTGAACTGTATGGTACTAATTTCCCTACAGAAGCTTTCTGGAAGGTGTTGAATATATAACTTGTTTCTGTTTTATTGTAACTTGACAGATGAAATTTTCAAGGATATTTAAGATTGTTAAAAGTGGGTTGAGACACCCATCACTTGTGAAGGTGAAAATAGGATCAAGTATCTTTACTTACAAAATCCAACATCCCTGCAATGTAGGTATACAGTAGGATATCTAAAAACTCTGTGGGCTTTATTACACAGAAAAAGGAAATCATCTTACATTTTGGGTTCTTTGTAATGCTGATAGCGCTTACTGCAGGGAAGTATGTGTCCTGTGGGAGAAGCTAAGGTTTCCCCTGGGTCTTGTTAAGATACAACTACTGATAACTCATTGTAAGTATTCATGACCCTCATCCTTCATGTTGCATCTTCTCTGCCATCATCATCCAGGCATGGGCTGTTCTCATGCTCCTGGTGAATATTCTTGAACTTTGAAAATTTGTCTTAGCAGCACTTACGATGAGGAGCTGAGGATAAGACTGAGGTTAAGAGCATCTAAGTTGTTGCATGAGTATGTTAGTTCTGAAAGATCTCTGGAGAACAATTTGCAGGAAAGCATTTGAGGGCTCTCGTGTCTTCTAAGTGGCATACTGCTGCCCTTGCGGTTGCAGCATTACATGAGCCTGCTGAAAGCAACGATGAATGCCAGGTGCATAATAAAACCATACCAGATGTACTCATGTGCGAAGCCACCACATTAAACTGTAAAATAATTGAAGTGGGTACAGGAACTTCCAAAACCCTCAACCCCCCCCCGAAAAAAAGATACACTCTAATTTGTGGGGGAGAAGAGGAGAGGTGGTTCTTGGTGGACCAGTGAGTGAACACTAACTGTGGACCTGCATTTCCAAGACACTATATGGCTTAATATAAGGACAGGGAGAAAGGAAATCTGTACCTCTTTGTAGAAAATAAGCTTTTTTTTTTCTTCTTGCTAAAAGCGAAGACTCAACAATATTTAATACTTCTGTGGAACCAAAAATGCTCCTATTACTATAGCAGGATTGTAAGTATGTAAAGATGGTAGCTAATTCTTGGTTGTTTGTCATCAGCATGGTTGAGAAATGAGAAGGAAAACAATAGTCCAAAGTTCTCTAACAAAACCATCAGACATTGTTCTGTACAATCCTGGGGAAGTTGATTAGAAAACTTATACTTTCCATTTCCTCATATTAATAAAGCATTTTTATTAAAAATCTGAAAGACCACAGAGCTGGTTTATCAAACTACTTGCAACAGGCTCAAGACTTGCTACCTCTCTTGAAAGGGAATTCATGCTCAGGCAGGGATTGTTCAGTAGAAATGTTTGGTCTACAGGCGAAGCTGGATTCCTGCTAACCACTGCAGGTCAGGTCAGTGTGCTGCTACACAAGCCCAAGTTTAGCCACTTCAGAGGGACCGAACTGGTGCAGACTGGTTAGTGGTGATGGGGTTTAACATGTTAAAATTCCCATAAGCTGTACATTTTAATCCATATGCGTTAGAACCTAAAAAGTAAAGTTTTAAGTTGTTTTGACAGTGCTCATTGACCAAGTGTTTCTGAATAGAAATTTTACATTGCAACACCAGCATCATATCCTCTTTTATTTTCACAGCTGAGTTTTACTGCAAAATTCTTGTCCATGCAGGGTAGTTCTTATGATGGCATCTGACAGAGTTTGGACTGTGGGTTTTTTTTCCTGTAAGTAGGAAAGGGTCAGACTGTGCTGTGGTTCTGTTTAGAATTATCACTTTAGACTGGAATTTGCTGTCTTGGACTGGAGGATTGCAGTTCTGTGTAGTTACCCTTAAAGCATTTTAATCTAATTTTGTTACTGACTATTCATAGTGCACGTTTTTGAGCCATTAAAAGGGGGTTGATCTTCACATTTTTCTTACAGTGGACAATTTGGATTAAAATACTATTGCAGGAGTTTTAAACAGATCATAAGTAACAGCTGTAACAACTTTATTGTGCCTCCTTTTTTGAATGCTTTGCAAGTGGTGAATGTTTAGAAAAACGTCCTTCTGTGACAGCAGAATTGGAAGAAATCTGGTTTACAGAACAGCACTTAAATATTTTAATACGTCTGTATCCTACAGTTGCTGCTATAGTGATGGAAAAAGAAACTGGACAAGCCTGACTGTGTTTAGCCAGTCTGAGTGCTGTGTGTGACAGCTAATGACACCATGTTCCTCCCGAGATGGGAATGGCTAGTACAGATCCAGTTACAACAACAACAAAAAAATCCTTCTGTAAGGAGGCAATTGAAGATTTCATGAAAGAATTCAAACTGACAATAACTTCCATTTAATTCTCATTTTAAACCCTAAATATTGAGGCCACAGAGGAAACAATAGTGAGCCAGCTGTAGCATAACGTTTACTCAGTTGTTTTTTAGAATATAGCGATTTGTTCACAAGTTTCTGTGGAAAGTTAAAAACATAGGGAATATGAAATACAGAGTTAAACAGCTTGTAGACTTGAAGTCTAATGGAAGTGGAATGGAACATCAGTTACTGCTTGCTCAGAGAATGGATGCTGTCCTTCAGGAGAATCTTTTTCTGTAGCATAGGATCCTCAGCAGGAATTGACATTGCTATGACAGCATGCACGGGAACGCAGTCAAAGATTTCAGGTTTGTGCAACAGGCAACCACATCACTACCCTCCCTGCCCCTTCAAACACCTCCAGAAAGAAAAGAACAAGCTGCTGCCAGATGAGAAACTTGCTGCTCAGGCTATCCTTAATCAAATAGTCTTTACTTGCCTGACACACCCCAGTGAGGAGGTCAGTTTGCGATCCTGGTAATGGGTTAAATTTATGCTTTCTATACTAAATATCTATTATAATCAAAAAAAGGATATTAATAATTGTTCTGATACCTGGTTGTGGCTACTTCTGAATTATGTGTACGATAAGATTTTCTTATGCCTTTTTTAAGCACCTCGGAGAGAGATTGCTTAGTGATGAACACCTGAAAAAAACTTACTGCATAGCTCTTATGCTTGAAACGGCATGCAGTTCCCATTTTACTGTTTCCTTAGGGGTTAAAAATGCTAATTAACCAAATGGTATATTACAGTAATGATAACTGTGCTGCTTTCTCCTTCCTGATGAAGCTTTATCAGTAAAGGATTTAAAAGGGTTTTTTGTGTGAAGTCGGAAAAAAAAAATGTTTGCTCATATGTTAATCTGTTTGCCTGAAGTTTGCTGATATATTAATATAATAGTTTGTACCAGAGAAAGCGTGACTGATGGGTCTTGCTCCTTCTGTAAATATCCTTTTCCTCCTTACTCACAGTATGTATTCTACCAGGTAATAAAATACAGGATGCAATAAGGGAGAGAAGTTTGACACTGTTCCCCCTCCTTTTTCCTCCTTCTCTGCATTATTTATACATTTGTATGGCCTCAGCCCCCGCTTTCATTTTGTTAATATGATGGGATTTTTGGTTGTTTTTCTTCCATATGTATATAATAGATGTTATTTTATATTGTCTTTAAATAGTGAAAAGTTATTTATTAACCTTAGAGTTCTGTGAGCCCAAATTTTATCAGCCATGCAGGAACTGTGTTGAAGGAGTAAAGGCAATTCAGAGTTTCAGCATGAAAACTACTGCCTCCCAAAGATCCATTTAGTCCACATTCTGCCAGGAAATAATGCACGTTGAGAAAGAGGATGTAGATGAAAAAGGATGTTGTTCCCATTACCAGCAGTAGATGTTTTAGGAGTGAATTTACTTTCCTGAGAAGGACCTTGCTCAGTAGTGGTAGTTTGCATTGCAGCGGGAGGTGTTGCGTTGCTTGGGAGTTGAATCTTTGTACCTTCACCTGCTTAATCCTCCATAAGGTTTTACCTTCTTTATAGTCTGTGGAACATTTGAGATAACATGGAGTTACATTCACTGAAGGTAGACCTCAGGAGTTTCAGGCCTCTGTTTCTTGTCATCTATTGCTACTCTTCTGTACACTTGTATCAGTCTGTAAAAGTTGGTTTCCTTATATGATACAAATAACCAGTAAACAGATCTCTTTAGTCGTCTGGTTGCGGAGCATAACTGGAGCCTCCAAGGACAAAAGGACAAAAGGTGGAATGCTGGAGCATATGAATACTGCAGTTAGCTGCTCATGAGCTGTAAAGTTTTAAAGAAAAAGAGGCAAGGCTCTTTTCAAATGGTAACTTTCTGCATTTTTTCCATAGAAGTGTTTGGAAAATGCAATGATCAAGCACTAGAGCACACAAAACACACCTCTGTTTTTATGGGTTGAAGGATGTAACAAAAATAGCAAATTCAGTAGCATCCTTGAAAAAATCCTGTACGAGCAAAGTCTTCTCCCTAAGAAATATCAGATCCTTCCTGTTGCAATATCTTTCTCTTTTAAATTATGTGCACCCTTGTCAGAGAAGCATCTGCAGCTGATCTGACAACAAGTGTTTAGCAATTAAATGGATTCTTTGATTTCTACCATGCTGTCAGCTGATGCTAGTTGGTGTGAAACAGAACAGGGATTCTTGTGGTATTGAGTGATCTTTACAGTTCAGGATTTTGCAGAGGGGAAGAAAAATGCTCCTCATTCTGACATAGGGCACAGTCTGCTCCTCTGAGCCTATGCTCATCTCTGCTTTAAAAAAAAAAAAAGTCACTGCATCTTTCTAAGCTCACTTCTGAATATTGTTGTTGTCCTTGTCGGGATTCATTTTCTTGCTGTACCAGGACTAGCTGCAAGAGAGTGGAAAGACAAGTGGCAGTGGTCCTGGCTGTTCCAAAAAGAATTCCAGCAGCTCACAGTGCTCCATGGTGTGGGAGTTAACCTCCGGAAACTGCCCTCATCCAGCAGTGTTACTTGAGCTGCTGCATTTTCCTTGTCATCAGTACTGTAGGAGGGATAGCAATCTCATCGGTGGTAATCTTAGATGTTTGGAAGATGGTGTTTTCTCCCCTAAAAGAAAAAAAAGATCGATCGAACTCCAAATAGCCTGTAACTTCCCTCTGACGGTGAGACCGGCGGCTAACTGCTGCCACATTGTGTTCTGCTGGCTGGTAACTCACCTGAAGGGTAGTGGGACTGGGGTGAGCTCTGAGAGGCCTGGGATACCCAACTGCAGTGGTGATGAGACTTCAGGAAGGAATAAAGGAATTTCCTCCGTGTGGAAGAAAGGATTCGTGCAATGAACAGCCAGCCTCTTAGGTTTGATGTGCCTGATTTCCTTATCAAACAGAAATTGTGTGAAGGAGTTTCAGAAGCTATATTTTATTTAACAGGTACTTGGTAAGACAGGACGAAAAACTGGTCTGCAATATTTTGTTATACTGCCTGCTCTGAATTTCATAAACTGCACTTCAATATGAAGGTATTAAAAGCTGTAAAATACAGCTTTTCTAGATCTTCTGTTTTCTGTTTATCAGGCACAGGTTTGAAAGAGTATATTGAGTGAAATACAGTCAGCCTCTACAGTCCTGCTCTATATCTGCTCTAGTCCCTGTCTGCAGACAAGGACACAGGAAGAGGATTTTCTGGTGTGCTTTTACAATTTATATTTTTAGATATATCTTTGTTACTTTGAAATCTTTGGGATAATTTGTAAAGCTTGACATTTTTTTCCCTTTTAAGAAAAAGGCTTTAAACCTTTAATTCAGTCATTGTAGATGTTTTGCTGAGCACCCTACAGTTCTCGAAACCCACAGTAGGGATGCATAGAAGTCAGGAGCTGGCAGAGTGTGTGCCAATACACTGCGGGAGGCTTGCACAAATAAGCTTGTTACCTTCTCTAGCAATCCTGAAAAAAACATATTGGTCTTGAATTCATGCTAGTTTTTTCACTGATCTCCAAAAAATTTAATACCATTTGTATACAAGAAGAGCTCCTATTGAAAAGACAAAACAAGACTGAATTAAGTGAGAATAAAATGATACGTTAGAGAAGTCCGCTGTAAGTTTCTTGTATCTGTTTGCAGTGATAAATATTTATTGTGAGAACTAAACTGTTGTGTAGTTTCAAGTTTTTGAATTGTGAGGGGGGGGGGTATTTTTTTAATGTACTAAAATAATGAAATATCAGTAGTTGAAGGCAGACTCTAATATTCTATTTTGTCCCAATTCTTTTTGCTTTGAGGTTACCCCATCAGTGGAAGATAGCATCCAGCTCAAAGACAACTTCTTGCTTGGTTAGGGGTTTCTAGTACAGTTACGGACACTGGTATGTCTGCGTTCTGGTTGACAGTGGTGTTAGTAACTTGGACTGATCTGTTGCTATTGCTAGTAGTGTAACTGCAGGAGCAACACACACTTCTGTTCTTACTAAAAGTGCAAGCTTTATAGCTCCTGGGGTGGGTTTTGTAGCCTGGGTGGGGCTGTAGGTGTTTCATTGCTGTGCATGTGTGGGTTGATTAAATATATGCCTGTGTGAGCTCCTATTTGATCTGTCTAGACCTAAATAAAATCTCAGGTCTGATAAGGTCAAAATTACTTGTGTATATGTTCTCAGCTTTGCGACTTGCTTCCCAAGTACTGCTGGAGTAAACCTGAAAAACTTGCCTGGTGTGTCCGTACTTATTGAAGACCTACTTTGGATTGATTTATAGGACCTGAGCCAGCTGAGGAGCTTTTAATGCATTTAATATTTTCAAGTTGGGAGGGATGGGTACTTTTAAACACATTTTTAAAATTTCAGAAAGATTAGTGCTATAGTTGAATATAGGATTTTTCATGAGACTCTTAATTTCATTGTATTCTTCAGGGAAATAGGAGTAGCTTACTACTCAAGAGTCTGCAGTTCTATACTCTTTGGTGTTAAGCTTTCTTAAAACACTGAACTCTCTATCAGGCAGTGAAACATTATTGTTCAACAAAATGTGATTTTCCTCGTACTAATCGTGCATTATGGTTATATTGCAGGTATTATAGTGGGAGTTACTACATGCATTATTACCAACCAGTAAACGTGGTGATTCATAAAGGTTTTTATTTTATCTTTTCAAATAAACATAACATCTAAAAAGGTAAAGCAAAAAATTTGAATAAACCCTATGTAGAGCACTAAATAGCCTTGTTTAAGCAGGATATTGAGTGATTTGGTGCAAACATTTATTTTTGTTAAGGGTTGTGGGTTTTTTTAACGCAGAGGAGAAGCATCCTTGTGTTTCTTGGTTAACCAGATATATCCCAGAATTAGCAGATGCTAGAACCCATTGCTAGCATTCTGTTCCAACTAAAATTGTCAGGATACTATGAGAATTGATTTTATGGATTTTATAAATTCAGTGTTTGAAACCTGTAAGTAGATTTCAGCAAGCTTCTGGAGCTTCAGAAAATTATGTGGTGTGTGTGATGTCACTTGCTTTTTTGGTAACTGTTGTCGTGTCCCATCGGTCTCCTGAGAAAGTCGCCTTCGATTTGAGGCAAGACAATACTTGTTTAGATCCAGTTGATGACTTGGCACCAGAAATGGATGGATTAAAAGCCTTGATATGGACACAGAAGGCTTGCTGCAGTGTTATGCTGTGGACTGCTGAGGATGGAATACCATACAACACTGTGATACTCTGCTTAATTCACTGCATCGCCCCATCCTGTGCTCTCATGCTGGCTTTGGCGCTGATGCAGCACAGTGGTGAGCCATTTCAGCCTGTTAACTCACTGAAAGAAGGAAAAAACAGGGTCATTGTTCCTGTGGCTCAGCGAGAGCAAAGCACCTGCTGGGGCTGGTCAGGGGCGAGGCAGGAGGAAGGGGAGAGGCGCAGAGCGGGGATGCACCCGTTTGGCTCGGGCTGTTCACAGCTCCCCATCTTAGTCAACACAGGATCCAAAAATGGCCTCAATATGAGATAAAACAAATTACTTGTATGGAAGGTGGTTTTCAAGCAAAAAATGAAAGACCATTTTGAGGACCCTTTGCCATTTCTTGTTACTGAGGCTTTATAATTTTTGTTGTTCAGAGAAAAGCAGTTAAATTTAATTCAGAAAGCAGCTGACTTAGCTATTCCTTGCAATAGCATGATTTGGGCCAGAAAAGATTGGAACAAGAATAACACTCTTTTCTGTTGAATTTGCAGTGCTTTGTTTACAATTCATAATTACCGTTTTGCCCCTGCTATTGGTCAGTTTCCTTTCCACATCACTGTGTGTGAAAGGCCAGGTGACCTTCTTCTGTTGAGTTATTTATTTAGAAACATGCACAACTACAAGGACAGTTGGGCAGGTGATGTGCCCAGAACAACTTGTAACTCTAAAAATAGATATTTTAGGTTGTGTCATGCTGATACCTTGGCTTTTGTCTGGACTTTTTTTGCATTCTTCCTTCCTACAGCTGAGTTTCTCTCCTTCATTTAGTTTCTTTCTACAGTTCTTGGCTTCTCCCTGTGAACCTGTCAGTGCCAGTGGGAATTTCCGTTAAGTTACTGTAGTTCAAATACTGCAGCCTAGGCCTTGTTTTCTTGGATATAGGGAAGACAAACACTGAGAGTGTGGTTCACCTTTTTATTTCTGTGGGTTTGAGGTAACTCCATAGACATCATTGCAGATATTCCTGATCCATAGTGTTTGGGTTGAAAGGACAGTCATGCCTGTGAACCTCAGCAGGAGCTTGTAGAGCGTTGACTGTGCATCCTGCCTGGTATTAGGAGACACCAGCATCTGCTACATTTTGGTTTAGACGCTTGTGGGTATGGTTACATCAAACTCAGAAACACTTAAGGGTGTCTTCAGCACTGCTGTGTGGCCGAGCACCTAACTTCAGGCTCCAGTCAAAGGTGCCTTTACTTCAACTGTCTTGTCTTTAAACTATCTGTCCTACATTGTATGCTTCATACAGTATTAGTTTGCCTTAAAACTGAATGTTGACATCAGCATTAATTCTATTGTGCAAAAAAAGTTAATTTTTTCCTACTAGATAAAACAGGTTTTTTTTCTTTATTTTCTGTTTTAAAACAAGCCAGAGCCTTTATCTCAAATCTAATGTCTTGGTGTGGCATTTCAGAGAGAGGGGAAGGTTACCCACAAAAAGACTGCTGTGACACCTGTTTAATCTGTTCTGCTTTCCTTGGTTACTGGTGGTTCGGCCCAAAACCAAGAGATTATTTTGCAAGAGACCCTGACATGCATTTAAAAGACACCATCGAGATGAGTCCCCATTCTTGAATGCCAAAAAGCATTTGCAAGTAGTCTTCTTCTGACTGTAAACTTTTGCCTGTTTTTCATGATAACTGCTCGCTCATCTTGATTTATGTCCACAATGACATATTTATGTCACACCCGGTCCAAGGTTTTCTGCAGAATACAGTTTGGGAAGGAGGGGGAGAAGGAAATCAAAGTGTTTGGACTTAAATCCTGCTTTGCCCAAAGACAGATCTTTACTGTAGCTGTGACACTGGGAGGTGAGTGACCGTGCGTTGTGAACAGAATTTCCTACCGGTATTGCTGTGGTCCTCTCAAAGAGCAAATCTAGCCTGTAATCAGTTAATTATTTATACTGCACATATAAACTATCTTTAGGACTTTATCATTGTTGCATACTTTTCTGTTAATATAGATTTCTGCTTCTGGAGTTTGAGCATGTTTTGATGTGTTTTTTTTCCAGAAAAATAAAACTGTTTATTTTTAGCCCAAGCCTGCTTTCCAGGTTGCTGTTCATCACTGTCTTGCTAAATGGCGCCCCACAAGTGTGGCAGCAGGTTTTTGCCTCTGTGCTCTGAGGATATACATGTATTGCTTTTTGTAAGAGTTGACCTAGGACCTGTCAAATCCTTCCTAAAGGTATGGTTAAGCTCCTTCAGTTCATTAACTACTTCTCAGGGGTAATGCTTCTGCTACAAATAAATATTTTCATTCAGACAGTGACAGGTAAGGAAAGCATGGCTTCTCCTTGAATGACAGCACTCTTCATATTTTGTAACTCAGGTTTCCTAACTCATTAATATAAAAGTCTCACAAAAATCAAAGTTGATATGATTATGTGTTAAATAGTACAACCAGCATTTGATATTTAAAATATCTGGCAGCCTTTCGAAAATTACAGTGAAAGTAGGGGTGAATTAGTGCATGAAATGTAAAAGATTTCACGTGGAAACTATGTAATGTAGTAATTATATACTAATCAAAGAATTAGACTCACTCCATATGAGGTGGAAAGTCTTCTGGGATGGTTAAGACTTCAGAAATGAATAAGTGGTTTTTGGTGGTATAAATGTGTTTGCTAGTTGATCTTTCCAGTCTAGGATTATTTTGGCTAATGACTTTTTTCCTTTTTCCTACCTGTCCTTTTATTAAAAACTGGATAATAATCTGTGGCTGGTTGTAAAATACCATTTTAAAACATCAGAAAAATGTTCAGGAAACATAATGCACTGATGTAAAAAGAGAACAAATCTCAAGCTAGTTACAGTGTAAATGGCTGGTAATTCAGATGTAGACTTAGTGCCAGGAAAGTACCTTCTGTCAATAACGCTGCATATTTAACGTTGAAGTGTGTTGACAAGACACTTACTTATGTATAAAAGTTGCATCAAATTAAGTTTGAGAAACCAAAACTGAGGCTTTGTATTTTTTCCTCTTCTTCCTTCTTTCTCTTCCCCCTCGTCAGCCTACAGCAGGCATTACTACTAGTTCGAAGTGCTTGCACAGGTTTAGCTCTCGCAAAAGGAGCGGCCACTTACAGGCCTTCTGCTTGTTGTGTGTCTTTCTGGCACTGATGGTTTGGGGTTTTTTCCCTAGCACCTTTGCACATGCTCTTTGCTATTTGCTCATGTGACTATATGTATTTATATTCTCCATGAGGTAGAATGTATATTGCATAAGAGTCAACAAGCTTTATCCTCAGTCTCCAAAAATTGTTCATACTACATAATAGTTCCCATAAGTAGGTGCTTTGCAAATATTTGATTAGCAGAGCAGCAGAGGAATGGTAAGTGAAATCCACCCTGCTTCTATGTCTAGAGCTGAACTAGTCACCCTGGGCTCTGCTTGGAAGTAATGCAGAGAAAGAGGTGCTTTAAGGGCATTAGCTTATGGCTCGTTTTAAACACTTGGCTGTGACAAGACCAGTCTGGACTCAGTTTGTTGTTGACCAGATCTCCATCGTGATTAAGTGCAGCTGAGCCTTGTGCCTCAGCTCATGGTATTTCCATAGTCAGTTGAATTCTGCTCTGTGTGTGTATTTCTGCTCTGATGCTTTATTGATAGTTGCAAAAACTACTTACAACTAACGATTGCCTTGAATCTTAAGGCAGCCTACAGTTAAATCCTTCAATCAACGTAATTCCTTTCTGGGGAAGACCAGAGTTTGCTGATGAAGGAAGGAAGGTGAAGCGAGTAAGAAATCACTTAGGTGTCTGCTGTATTTCCTGTAAACTGGGTATTTTTAAAGGCTGATTTTGTTTGGGGTGGACTGAGAAGGGAGGAGGCTAAGAGGCTAGTGTCAGCTCTGTACGACACTTCAGTGCTGTTTGGTCAAGGCATAACTGAGCTGGTAACAGCCTGCAGCAGGTTGGATCTTGGATTTTATTTACGCTTGTGAATGGAAACTGTTTGGTAGCAACTGAAACAGCAACCAGTCTGAAAGGTAACTAGATGCTAGTGAAGTGTCTCCTGGTTGTTTTGGGGGTGGGGTGTTTCTTTTTTAGTAAAAACACACAAGTAAACTGCTTTGGAAGTGCCCCCACCTCAGATAGTGAATGCCAGATTTGCTTTTGGTTTTACTGCCGCCAGGAGCCATTAATGTGAGCAGGGTACTTAAGTGTACTGATTAAAAGCACTTTGTTGCCAAATTCAGTCTGCTATTTGGATGCATTAGTAGCATAAGGAAAGAAGGCAATCTTAACTTGTAGTAAGGTAAAAAAGCAAGTTACGTAAATTTCTTTGTTGAAACAATTTACTTAATGTTTTGGATATTATTTTCCTCTTTATTGCACCAAATGCTTTCAATATACTTTTAAAGTGTTAACAATGAAGTGGATGTTTTAAGGATAAATTACACTTGTAATTTTTTCCTAGTTTCTGTAAAACAATAAATACAGTAATATGTGAATTGAAAACCATTTTTCCTTTAAGCACTCTCCTTTCAAAGAATCTGCTATCAAAAAAACCTAAAATGACCAATTGTGTAAAGATGCTGTTACAGACCCACATAAACACTTCAATAATTTTTATTGCAACTGCATTTCTTCTCTCTCTGAGTGGAGCATTAAGTCCTTCTCATGGTCTGGGCTTTTCCCTTCCTCCAGAGCACTCGTTAAACTGGAGTTCAAATGTCTGGTGTACTGAGATGGTCTCAAGAGCTGAAAGAGAGATTATTGCAGTGATGTTAGTTTTAGCAAATTGTTCTTCTTTTTGAAAACAAATAAAAAAGTTACAGCTGGTGACAGTTTGTGGGTTAGTGGTTCTGAAAGGGCAATTGGACAACAGTGGGTTTAATAAAACACACTTTCCAGCATTTTCTCTATCAGGAGATAGATTCTTTAAATACCAAAATTCATACTTTCTAAAGTTAAAGTTGTTCCTGTTTTCTGTCACTGGCTTTTTAATACTTTCCTTAGGCTGTAAGACCTGTGTATTTTGTAGGAAAACAAGGTTATTGGCTTGCAGCATACCACTAGTCAACAGTAAATTTACCACTTAATGTTAACTTATTGTTTGTATAATACCTGTTGTGGATTTTCAGTTTGACTGTAACTGACAGTTTTCATACAAAAGAAGTCTCAACAATTAATGCTACTTCAGTTTGAAAACTTTGGCCTAAATAAATCTCCACTGGTAAGGTTTGCTTTCATATTCAGACATCAATCAGAAACATCATCTAGCGAGTTCTTGGGAGTATAGACTTCCACAAATTGAACAAAAGTCAGTGGGAGCTGTTTCTGTTGGGCATGGCTGAAAACCAGGCCAGAAATACTTGACAGTGGGCACTCAAAAATCCATGGAAGGTCCGGTGCTAAAGGCACAGGTGCACCAGTGATGCTTCTAATGGGAACTGGTTTCTGTCAAGCATAGCTGACAGACAAGAGCTATGTGTTTTCAATTTGCTTGTGAAACCATGCTCCTTCCAAAACAGCTTCTACCAATGTCTGCAGCTCATGTGAGATGAAGCAAGCTACAATGGCAAAAGTGCAGTTTTTTGCTGGCATAAATTAGACCTACGTTGTCATTTACTGGTGACTCTTTTCAAGTGTAGAGCTAGCTCTAACTTCATTATGGCCTGGATAAAACTAATAATTTCCAGATGGTAAACCAAAGTGAAATAGTAAGAGCACACAGCGTTCTGTATATATTATTTCCACGTGTACTAAAACCGCAAAAGTAGTAACTCAGATGTCTTTCTGGGTGGTGCTAGTCCTTAATTCCACCTTAGTGTTGAGGAAACTTGACTGCTTTCCTTGTGGGATTCATCTGAGCTAGTCATACTCGGTTCTTCTTGGCATGTTTTATTTCATTAATGAGTCACTGAGAAACTGAACCTCAACTTGTGCCCCTCTCTAGAAGTAATGTCAATTCTTTGTGGATACCTACGAATTGGTCCCTCTAGAGCTTTTGCCATGACAGTCTATTTGCACTGCATGCGATGCTCAGGGGCCCTTGTGTTGGAGGAAATGGAGGACCTGTGCTCTCCTAGGTGGTGTACAAACTCAGAACAAAATACTAGTTCGTTCTTCTGGGTCTTTCCACCCTGGGTCTGATAGGCACATTTGCTGCTACCGTTAAGAGTGATCACAGTACAATAGCATCTGGTTATCCATCGTTCAGTATTTTAGCAGAGACTATTTTTATCACTGGCAGATAGATGATAGTTATTTTAGAACATGTATTTATTTAGTGTTTTCTTTGATGGTATCTGTGTTAGTATTTGAGGTCACTTGAAACAGCCAGGGCCATATGAGTCATCTTCTAAAACATTTTTTTCAATCTTTTTTCTTCCCCCCCCCCCCCCCCCCCCCCCGGAGTATGACCCTAGAAAAACAACACATTCTTCACGTTGTGTCAAGTGCAGCTCTCCTGAAAACTGGCTTTAGTTGATCTGTCTTGCTTTCTGGGCTTATCTACTATTAGACAGTAGAAGTGGGAGGGAGACAATACAGAAAGCCTGAAGACAAGAAGACATGACGCTGCTGGCAGCCTTCCTGTGTTTGAAGCCTGCAAAGAAGTCTTCAGTCTAACAAAGAAAAACAGAAATGAGTGTTAGATAATCTTCCTAACTAAAAGTTTAGCAGAGTATTTAATTTCACTGCTGTTTGAATTCAAATTTCAGAGTTTGTGATATAAAGTTTGCTTGTAAAGAGCTTATTGATGATCTGAAAGTCATACATAACCACAACTGTAAGCCTAGGCAGAGTGCACTTCAGAATTTACTAATTGCTTCAAACTTTGAAGTCCTACAAGCCTAGTCTGAAGTTTTTCTTTTTATGCTTAGAGTCACTGGAGTAAATCTATTTTTCTTCTTATATCTGGGTGTCCAAGATAGGATACCTCTGTTTTGCATTTGATAAAAAATGCAAAACTTGGTATGAGTTTTCTTTTATATTGAGACAGTAAATTTACCTGGGGAAAAATGTGTAAATATTGAAAACTTGTCGTGCAGGCTTGAATTGGAGAATGGGAACATTTTAAAACAAAAAGAAAGCTAATTACTTTTCTTTCCAAGAATGTATACTACTTTGATCTTGTTGACTTAGGCATGGCCGTTCTTAGACAAGTGTTCAGAATTATTTAGTTTTCTTCACTACTTAGCAGTTGAACTATTCTTACTGTGAATAGATAAAATTCTGTTTACTTGGGTGTTAGAGAAATCTTATTCATTGAGATTCCAAAAGGTAGCATGAGACAAACACATGTCAAACAAGGCTCTTAAGGGAAACTGTAGAGCTGAGGCAGAAGACTATAGTGAAGTTTAACTTTAAATGAAGCTTAAGTTGATAAGCAACTGATTTTTGTTAATATATAACCAATTTTGATTCTATTTTGCATTTTTGCTTAGTGAAGTGAGTACTGTATGTCTAAGTAGGAAGGTCTTCTGTACGCCCAACTCCTCTGAAGATTCTTGACAGTGGGCTGGCAGGCAAGAGTTTGTTTTGTAGCAGAGATCCTTTTTTAAGTTTCCTTTGTCAAGCTCCATCTGATAAATTGTGAAGCAATGCACTAAACTGGCATTCTTTTTCCTAAGTTAAATAAAACAACCTTAAATATGCTGGATACAGAAAGTGGAAAATAAGTTAATCAAACCAAGTTTATGCTTGACATTGTAATATTTTTTTAAACAAAGGAAGTATTATCTGAAGACTATAATCAGTTCAACTCATAAACATGCCTTAAGATTTCAAAACTGGATCTCATCTTCCATAACGTTTTTTAATTGGGAGACCAGAAAAGGAAAACAAGTCTTTTTGCTGTTTTGACTCCCAGTTGGTTTCTCAACTCTGAATGACCTATAGGTTCAACTCTGTTAGCAGAAATGGAGAAAATATTCTACCTGCACCTGAGAAACAAGTTAGTTACCCAAAGCTGGTTTTGCAGTTCAGCAAACTCTGGGGTTTTTTAAGTACTTAAATGTTGGCAGCAAAAACAAATGTCAAAAATTGTTTTGTGTGCAGGAAATCCAGTCATTTGTGCAGGTTACTGCTATTTATCATTTTATGATATATTTTACAAGGTATTGAAGTTAAAATGTCATTTGAATTTCAAAAGGTGAATCTTTATTCACCTTGTAATAATCACATCTGAGACTGCAGGCAGCACTTCCAACTTGAGAGGTTTTAGCTCACTATCCAAACCTTTTAAGCTAAGGAATTGCAGAAGGAAGCATTTCTCTGCTGCCTCTGCTGTCCTGCAGCGTCACAGTGAGCAGAATTGGCAAATGATCCAAATGAGCAAAAATCTTTTTTGGCAGGCTTGGTTTGGGTTTTAGCTTTGGTTCGTCACACAACTGACCGCACACCCGTGTAGGTCAGAAGAGGAAAAACGATGTGCAGAAGCAGGAGAAAATGGGGACAATCAGAAGTGCTGCTTCTGGGGGTGATGCTGGCAATGCTGAGTTGTTTGAAGCATGGGCCTTTATATGTTTTTCTGAAAACACCTGTGACTCACTGAACCTGCTTTCCTCCTGAGTCTGTCCTTGTAACTAGGCAGAGGTGTGTCTTGTAGATTTCCTGAAAAATACCCTGGTATTAACTGTGCATTTTCAGCCAAAAGTTATATAAAATCATAAATGCTTCCATAAATAATTGAGGGAGGGGGTGGGACATGTAAGAAAAAAAAGTGTGAGCTTGCAAGCTTGAAGCAGATGCTTTTAATCCATCCTAGTTTTTTTATCTTTCCTGATGGCAGAAAAAACATCTTAACTTGCTGTGTGTGCACTTCCCTCTGACTCCTTCTGGCTTGGAGGGTTACCATCTTACCCTTCAGCAATCCACCTTTCTGCTGCTGTAGAAATTAATCAACACTAAAATTAATGGCTGTCTTGTGTGCAGGAAGGCCAGTCATTAGTGTAGGTTACTGTTATTTCTCATTTTATGATGCATTTTACAGGGTATGGCAGCTCTTGGTGTCAGTCTCCTTGAGAAAAACGGCAATAGTTTTTACTGTGGGTGTCTCTTTCAAAAAAAAATATTTTTTCCATTCTTTTGGTTTATGTTCAAATTAAAACTAAGGGCAGTGTTTCCTTTTTAACATTGTTTTTCAAAAACTATATCTTAGTAAGACTGAAAATAGAAAAATGAGAGTGTGTGTGCACGGAGGAATGTGGAGGGCATAAGGGTGCACATTCCAGATCGCCTGTGCTGGTGCAGTGATGCAAAGCAGCTGTGAGTTGAGTTCACTGGCCCTTGTACGGTGCAGGCAGTCTGCTTGTGCCTCTGGTCCCAAAAATATCGCTTGGTTTGATACTATGTGGCTTCAGCTTTTCAAAAATGCTATGTTGTGCTCACTGTGGGTGCATTAGTCAGAACTCTTAATTTTTTTTTATTTGTTGCAGAATTTCCTATATTAAGATTAGCATTGATGGTTGTACATGCACGTTGGTAGCTCGTTTTTTATTAATTTATTTACAGGTATGTGTAAAATATGTATATCAAATTCTTGCTTAAAGGATAAATTAAACCTGTTAAATGTTTTAAATTTGGATTTTCAAGTATGGAAATAATCAAAAAGCTAGATTTTTCTCTCTTGTACTGTTCATCAGCAACCTGCATCAAACATCAGTGATGAGGGAGTTTGTGGGCTGGTTCTGCTCTCTGAATCTTGGAAACGTGATTCTGGAGTCCAGCAAAGGAAATGAGTGGCAGCTGATCAAATACTAGTGCATCGACCACCTGATCGTGGGAAATGCTTTTTGACTGGATTCGGAACAATGTTACCATGAATAGTATAGTAGAAACTACTACAGAGAAGTTCTTATCTTCATAGAGTTTTTTGTCTTTGCTGTTACAGTAAAAGTGATGTTTTGTTGTTGCCGTGCTTACTGAATGACAAAGTTTGGTAATTTCTGTTTGATCTCCCTTCAGAGGCACTGTGACACCAGTGCATGTTCAGATTAGTGGCACTAAAACCACTGGAGTTGCTTTTTATTTATGGACTATGACAAGTATAAATAGAAAGCGGATTTATGGCCTCTTGCCTATTGAACGTGTCCTATTGTCCCCTTAAGCTTGTGAAATCCTCTGGTAACAAAAGTCTGACCTGTAAACTGAGGAAAAAGGTCGTGCGATTATATTGCATTGCTTTTAACAAATTATATTTTATTTTGCATCAAAGGATAAAGATGATGTTTACCTTGAGTTGTATAATCATTTCAACTCCCAATTTAATCAGACTATGTTTACAAAATGAACATTGCAGTTGTTATAGTTAGGCAGTTAATATCCAATAAGTAATGATAATAAATCGATGAAATTTTTTATATAGCATTACTGCCAAAATAAATTGGGGTTCTGTGTGGAAAAAGGATATCCAGAGCAGAAGCAAAATGCAGGTCATTGTAAACACACCAGGATATTGGTTATTTCCCAAACACTGAACAAGTGGCACAAACTTATTGCTTCAGTAGCCAGAAGCTGCAGACTATATATACAAATGAATGTGTATTTTAATGCCTGTGAGAAGAGTAGTGCATGTTTAGAAACTATATGTGGGAGAACAAGTAAGGATTACTGCCTTCATGCCACAGAAGAGGTGGACAGGAGTGCTGACACAACACTGAAGCAATCCCTAATGTCTGTTCTGAGCTTGCTACGTGGCTCGGGCTCTTTTTTGTTTCCTTGGGACTTAAGGCCTTTCATATCTCCTCCCAGGAGCTGTCACGCTGTCCTGACTAGCAACAACTTCTGCTTTTGCTCTGAAGTATTTTCATAAACAGAGCCCATACAGTGGCTTCATGCAGCAGAAAATGTCTGAATGGCATCCTGATAAAATCTGGAAGACTGGTAACCCTCCCAGGTGACTGCAGAGGTGTTAGCCTGACCTCAGGTGTTAATGCTACTTCCAAGTTAAAAACTTACATGGTAAATGCAAGAGGAATACAGTGCAACCAAGATGAATCAGGGAGATAAACGAAGGGATTTCTCTAAACCAAAGAAATGCAATACTTACCCATTTGGACTTCTAATACAATATTTTGCATGGTGCTGCAGACAAAATTATTGCTTCTTCTGGAGGACATAAGTTGAGAGCTAAAAAAATGTTTCAGTTGAAGGCTAACGTGTGCTGGGCAGAGCAAGTTCTGTACATTGTGCTCTCCCATTACTCTGGAAGGTCCATGTTACCAAGAGTTGCTGTGCCACTTTACAGAACAGTTAAATTCTTGTACTGTGACCTTCGTGTACTTGCTTCTGGTGTTGCTTGTGTTCAGTTAATTAACTTCATAAATTAGATCTATATGATGCGAGTGGTATTGCCTCTGTTTTCAGAAAATTTGCTTCATAGCTTCAGCCTTCACCTAATCCATAGTCAGAAAAGTCCAGAAGGAATCATGATTTAATGTCATCTTTTCAAAAGTCAACGGTTTCCTAAATAATAACATATTTGTGAGGTTGGAATGTATGACAGCACATTAAAATATGTTACCAAAAAGCCTATTCACAAGTTGGTCTTCCTTCTCCTTAATAATTAAATATTAATAATAAATACATTACCTTCATTAATGTCAGTGTAAAAATAACCAAAACATTTAGCTTTTTGATATTTGTTATTGCTTCTGGATAATAATGAAGCCCAGCTGATGTCTTAAATTGTTGCTTTATGGCACTTATTGTGTGGCCATCCCAGTTTGTTGTTCTTAGGCAGGTTACTCTTAAAGTCTTCCTCTTTATTAAGCAGCTGAATTGCATGTGTTACGTGTGAAATAATTCCTTAGGTTTCTTTTCCCATTATCCTGTGCCTTTCTTTGAAGAGAATTTTTTTCTATTGAATATAATTTTGCAGTTACAACATTAGAGTAAGGCTGCAGCATATCCATATTTGTTCAACTGCTTACTAGAATTTTATGTTTAACTGTATGGACTCATTTTTCCTGTTTAGAAAAGTTACACTTGAAATTTTAAAAGCTGTTACGAGATATGAGCATCATTTAGACTCCTTTAAGTCTGTGTTCTGTTTCGTTGGTTGGTCAGTTTGGTTGTTTTCCAAATCCGAGTAACATGATTCATGGAATGTAAGTGTAATTTTATTTCATTCTGTTCCTGCTTGTTGAACTCATCTTCCAGAATCCACAACAGATCATTGGGGGTTGGAACTAGATGATCTTTGAAGTCCTTTCCAACCCAAATCATTCTATGATTCTATGATTTGGAAAATCAGCAGAACATTTATCACAGTTGTGTATTACTTTGTATACAGAATTGAACTTACTCACTAAACCTTTCCCTATGTCGTAAATAAATACTTGGTGCCTCCTAGTATTTAGGTATTCTCTTGTGAAGCTTTCAGGACAAAGCCAACTGAACTTAGGGTTTATCTCTTGCCAGATAAGAGTTTTATTCTTTAATTAAAAAAATACAGACCGGATTGCTTATCAGACCTTGTGACAAGTATGTGTATTTTAAATCAGTATTTCAAACAATAACTGAAGAAACCTATTGCTATGAAAGATTGTATTAAAGTGTGTCAACTTCCCAGCACACAAATTGAAGTTTAAAAAAGGTTACTTGAGAAATTCCTCCTCAAAAAATAAAATGTTCTTTTCTGTTTTGTGGGAAGCCCACTAGATAATAGCTTTGAAATTGTTATGTTGTCTGAGCTGTATGCCTTGTCTTGTTTTCTTCTTAACCATTACATTAGCAAACGAGGATGAGCTAATCTGTATTGTATGCATCACAACTCATCCAAATCTGAAGGACTTTCATTGCTTTACGCTTTCCTTTTGGACTGAGACTGCACTTCATTTTTGTATGCCATTTGCTACTCAAACTGGTTTGCATGTCAAAAATCTTCACTACAAATAGGTCAAAGTTCTATTACTTTATTTGCTGTTCCATTACTGTGCATGAGTATCTTTGTACATACTATTGCATTTGCCGTAGCTTTTTAGGAGAATGGGGGATTATCATGACAGGCATTACATCTGAGCTGTTTAATTTATATTTGGTCTTTGATTATTTGGCACATCATGAAGTGTTAATTTTTACACTCATTGAAAGGTGTAATCAGATTCACAGGAAGTTTAACCAAATCTGTAGAAATGTGGCTTTACACCTGTCTGACAATATACAGTGGGTGTTCTGGATTTTCTAGACTATGCAAATGTCCAAGGGATTTGAAAGGCTTAGAAACTTGATTCAAAACGTTTGTGAAGGGAATATGATTTTGGTGCTTTTGTAGGTTCTTTAGACACTGTCACTCCAAACTCTCTGAACAGGAGTGATAACCAAGCTATAAAATCCTTTGTTTGGATATTGGGCCATGATATTCTAAATTTAAAGGTCTACACCAAGAAATGAATGCTCTTGAAAACCATTTTCTTTCCTCTGTTTTGGGACTGTATTTGGTATGTTGCAATATCCTGTTCGGAGCTTTCTCAGGTATGTGACAATATCGTGGTTTCAATGTGGATGTGTGTACTACAGACCTTCCCTCCCCAAAGATACCCTTGTGCTGTTGAAAACAGTAACTAAAAGGTCTCATGAAAACATCTGGGGTTTGCTGTGAAATATTTTGTTTTGTGGTTTTTGTTTTGCTGATTCTTCTTTTCAGGGAGAATCTTGCTACTTTTTTGATAAAAAGTAAAGAATCTGTGATTGATGTATTCATTTCTCAGGATTTCTAAATTCATTAAGTATATTTAATATTTTTGCAAAGTATTTCAGATAGTCTGGTTTTAGTAGTTTGGGAAAAATATATCTTTCTGCATTAAGGCAATTTGAAAAGCATTGGTTCAGTTTGCCCTTCTTTTCTAGCCTTAGATTATTGAATTTCATTGAAAGCCAACAATCTAATGACAGGTATTACCTGAACTGTAAAAACATGAAGCTGCTCTAGTAATTACTGGTAGATGTTTTGAGACATGTAGAACTTAAGCACCTATTACTCTGGCAGCTAGGTGGGCTTTTATGTTGGCTTGGGTTTTTTTGCTTCGTATACCTTAAATTAAAATGATCCTAAAATCTCAGAAAATTAAATACTGTACCCTGTGTTTTTCTTAATCATATAATTGCTTTAATTTCAGGACTTGTAACCAGAAATTACGTATATAGGAGAAGACTCCTATACCATTTAAACTCATAGCACGTTGTGTAGTTAATAAAAAGGATGCCTGGGTAGATATTTTTTACCTTGTGCTTTTAGGGGGGAAAGAGATTAATTTTTGTGTGATTGAAATGATGAAAACCTCATTTAAAACAAATTAAGAAGTATTTTGCTGAACTGATTTATTTCTCTATAGGAGAACTTAGTTTAACCTTTTATTTCTCTTGCAAGAATGGCTTTGAGTGTAATTTAAACTGTCAAATGACATTTATCAAATGATGGTTTTGCCCTGTAACAGGCAAATGTCTTCCACAAAATTGATTAGCTGCTGACCTCATCCACCCTTTTCAGACCCTTCAAGGTAGATTTCAAAGAGCTGTAAAATAATCACTTCACTTTCAGTTTATACTTCAACACAAGGCATTTACTGTCCTGGTAGCCATACTGCGGCGTGTTCCACATCTGTGAAGGAGAGGATGTAAATGCCTGCCTGTAGCTCTGCCTGTCACCACCCAGCCCATTGTGCTTTAAGCTAAACCCCTACTCCTTGCAAAATAGGAACAGCTTTGAAAGTGGCTGTTTACAGGATAAGAGAATGAATGAGATTAAGAAACTTTATCTTCTAGATGATTGTACTCTAGTAATCAGGAAAATGCTCTGTTTGGTAAGACCTGCAGGGTGTTCAGTTATCAAGAAGGTACCAGAGTAATGAAGAGCAATAGTCTCCTAAATGTGAGATTTTTATACTCCGAACAGTTTTCCTCTGTTGCATTCTTGTTCTGCAGCCTTGTTTTGTAAGAGCAATCAATTAGAAGCCAAGGGGGCTGCTTTTGTAAGCATTAACCTACCAGTAAATGAATTCACCGCGCCTTTGAAGAAGTCTGTGGCCCTGTCAAAACAGTGACTCTGTGTCTGAACGAGAAGTACTGTCTGGTGTTTTTTTTCTCTTCAGAGCTCCGTGCAAGTTTCCTTGCCAAAGAAGAAACTGAGATGCAGCAGGTAAACCATGAACATAAAAAGAAAAGTCTCAGAATTGCTGGTAGTGTTAAAAGTTCAATTCTATTTTTAGAGCTCAATAATTTCTTTCAAAGTCTCTTCCACTCCCACTTCAAAAATCTGTGTTTAAAAATACACGGGTTTGTGAAAAATGTACTTGACTTTCAGAGTAACAAAGCCATTGTAGCTTGTTTGTCTCTGCAGATCGGACTGCTGTGAATTGACTTTCAGTTTGGAAAGCAAGTTGGGAGCTAAACAGAGCTGAAAAGATAGTAGCACTTCCCCAACTCCACCACATCCAGCACCGGAGAAGCAGGGTTCTCCTGTGTGTGAAACTGCCAAGAGCTGTAACTGCGATTGAGATGCTTTACCAAGCTGTTCAGTGTGGAAACACCTTGTCCCTTCATAGGTTCAGCCAGTGAGTCTGGCTGGCTGATATGTTAAATTAAAAGGAAACAGTACTTGTGCTGCATATTAAAGCTGAGATTTTAAAGACGAGAAGCCACGTGCAGATTTAAGGCTTTAAATAGGAGGAGGCTTTCAAAAGGAACCACTAGGCATTGCTAAGTAGTCTCCATGAGATTTGTGATGTGCTTTGGATGAAATTTTGGATGTTGATGTACAGGGGTGGCAGATGTTTGGGTGATTTTGTTTGTAACGTGTTACACAGTTGGTTTTTTTTTTTTGCTGCTGCATCGCAGTGGTAGGCATCAGCTTTTATCTGTTGGAGAAGAGGATCATTGTTCTGGCTCCTCTAGCAAAACATGCAATATATGCTGTAAATTGCCTTTATTATATGCTGCTTAAATATCTCAGTCTGCTTTGCATACAAGCAGTTTATTGATGCTTATGTTCTGACAGAATGAAAACTAATGTTTAATTATGCATTGCCCTAGTAATGTGGTGTTTAGGGTGAATGTTTCTGAATTAAATAAGGGCCATTAATAATGCCTAACAATTCATGATATATTCATTGCTTGATTTCAAATCATATAAATTAGAGAAGCTTATTTGAAATGTCACAAATATAAGACGGCTTTGTAGGAACACCCCTGTGTGTGCTAATTTCAGAATCATTACCAGCTGAGTCTTACTATTTATTCAATGTCCAGTAGGCTTTTATTATTCTCTTATTTGCAGTTTAATTACAGCCTCTGTTTTCCTGACAGTGTGAATTCAATCCTAAACCTGCAGGAGCAAAACGAGTTGCAATCAGTGGGTTTTTGCCTGAAAGCCTCTTTCCCTTTGGCCCCCTCCCACCTGCCATGACCCAGCCTCAGCTCTGAGCAGATCGCTCCAGCCACGATTTTTTGTACCATGTGTTTAAAAGGGCGATGCCAGTCTAAGGCTTTTAAAATTGTTCTTCCTTAAAGCTCGTAAGTTGTGGAGGATGTCTCTCTTGCATAAACACCTGGTTTTATAGCAATACCACAGAAGATATTTGAATAAATTAGAGAGGTTTCTGGGTCACTTATGTCTTGTGTGCATAAGTTTACAAATGTATTAATAGACATGAGGTATTTATACAGAATATGCATGATTACTCTGCAACTAAAATATCAGTCATATTTAATATAATCCATTCTCTAAGGCTATTACGTAAGGTTTGAATTCCTCAAAGATATAGTAAGCATTGTCTGTTTCAAATAACAAAACAAACTGCAGCAAAATTTTGCGTTGATAACAACAAATCAAGGCAGTTAAAGGCTGCAGGACTAGAAGAACTTTTTTGGTGCGATGCACATGCAGTTATTGTAGAGATGCTATGAATGTAGGTTCTCTTAAAAGTAATTGTAATTAAATGAAGGTTTGGTTCTGAGTCCTCAGCAACAAGTCGGTCTTCTGTCCAGTGAGCTTTCTGCTTCATTTATGTGTCGTTATTACCTCTTGTGGGAAATTATTACTTGCTTATGGTTTTGCTGTATTCAGAAACACTCCTCAGAGGAAAATGGATATTTCCTATTTCTTATGTAATTATTACAGCTATTGTAACACAGTTTCTGTTGTAACTGGTAATACTGAACTTTCATCTTCAGTCACGTGTCGTTTGCTATTGCTAAGGGAGCTAGCTGTATTTAACAGGTAACCTGAAGAGATGCACATAATACTTGGCAAAGGTATCACATGCATCTTAAAATTTTCTGTCGTGCTTGACTTTCAAATGCAGGGAAAGAAGCAAAAATTTCATCTGAGATGAGCTGGAAGGATCAAAATATCTCGTGTTTGGTATTTTGTGTCTTTCAGATGTGATTGTTTCTTTACATGGTCATGGCAAAGTGGAGAACTGATCCCTCTGACCTTTCCCTTTTAGCTTTTCAAGAGCTGTTTGTGGGGGAGTTGTGGATATTGTTTCTTCTCCCTCCCACCCCCACAACGTGGTTCCAGTTTCCACCAAGATCTAATGACACGGGTATTCCTTTCTGTCTTGTGTTCACTTTCCAATCTGGCCTCATCAAATCTATCCAAAAAATGTACTTCTGCACAAAGAACCAGATCTTATACTTGAAAGGTTTAAATTAATTAATGGCCTGTGCCGCTGGGACGTGCCATTACTCAGCTGGTGTGCTATACCAAAGGTCATTTCTTCTGTGGTTCATCACCTGCTTTATTTTCCTCTTCTGCTAGAGAAGAATTCCTTAAAATATTAGAGAGATTACTTTTGTATACCTCAGAGTTGGATGACTCTCAAAAAAAAAAACAACCCCAAAACCAATCCAAACCAATAAACCCAGAAACCAACACCCCTCCAAAACAAAACAAAACAAACAAAAAAAAACCACACCAAAAACCCAGACCCAAACCATCTGTTGTTCTGCCTTTTTTTTTTTTTTGACTCATTTGGGGGCTGGGGGGGGAGTATACATTCAAATCTTGTAGAGAACTTCCTAGGAGAATTATTTTGGAATTTTTGCTCAGAATAAAGGAATCTCTGAAGTTTGCAAATATGAGCACATTTGGCTATGTTATTCCACTATGCAGATGGCATTTGTAAGGCTTACAGGTGCAATTAGAACTGTAATATTATAGCACAAATTTAAATATTTACAGCATGAAAGCAAGTCTATAGATGTATCCAAAGACACTTTATATCAGCAAATTAAGAAAGCAAATGCATGTGAAAATTTGATAAATGCAATTTTGATAATCTAAAATCCAAATTTGCAAACAAATTTGCTATTATTCCGGATAACTGAAGGTGTCCGAATTCAATTTTATTGACAGTATTCAATGGAATATGTCCTTGGGATCACTTTTGGCTAGAATGTACATGCCATATAGGTCTCAGTTATCCCTCTTTCAAGTGTGGAATTTGTTGTATGATCTGGCAATCTGAAAGAGTAGGTAATTATTCTGTGTAAGCAAATTGAAAGTTTCATATCTCTGCGTAATGTATCTACTTGTCCCTAGTTTTATTTGTACAACAGCTAGACTAGTTCTGCGGACTCGTGAACCTGCCCTGTGGTTTCAGGGTGAGATTGATGTACGGCCATATCAACTGTAGTAAAGAGCGTGTAGTGATTTTTCGATCAATGTTTTGTTATTTCACGTCATATTTAATGAGGTGTCACTATGATTTATTGGGTTTGTACAGCTATGTTTTCAAAAATCTACTGGAGTTTCTTCTTTCTCTCCCTTTGGAAGGAGGAAAGAGCATTCTCCCTACAACTCCAAGGAGCAGAGCATATCCAGCCTATCCCAGACATCTTTTTTTCCTTTCTTCGCTCTGCTATATAACTGCCATGCCTTTATCTAGAGCTTTTCAGGGCTTTCTGAAGAAGCATTCTGTAAAATAAATTCAACAGATTTTTATCAGTTTTCATGTCGGCTGCAGGGATCTGATTAATAAAAATAAGACGTGGCAGGGAACATCACTGGGACTTCAAAGTACTGAAAAGTGATGTTTTCTTATTTTGTTTAATTTCAGTTCTGCGAAAGGTCATACTTGCAGTGAGTGCATTTTTCTCCTCTGATATTTATAACATGTAGCTGCTTCAGTGAAGGTTTCTCCAAAAGCCTTTGTTAAGCAGGATAGCATTTACAGGCAACTAACAGCTTTCTAGTCAGAAAACAGTGTTGGATGGGCAGTGCGAAGAGCAGAGGAGTACCCAGTGTTGCTATATCCACCCCTAGTGTGCATTTTTATTCATATAGAGTAGGTTTTCCCTCTAAACCCTGTAGAAACCTGCTGAAGCAAAATGTGCTCTGTATGAGCAAAAATATTGGACTGGATAAATGGAGATGCATTACCAGGGTATAGAGCACTGTGTAAGAACATAGGTAAAAATGTGTGTCATGGGTATTTGGTGACTGTTGTTATAGTGAGTATTTCTTTTGTGATTTGAAAGGGCCATTGCAAGCTAACAATCCTCTGTCTTATGTTTATCATGTTTTCATTAAAATTTACTAAAGTAGGGGTAGATTAATACATGCAATAATAAAAACATGCCTGCAACTAGCTAACGGAAGTTATCTACATTTTATTATAAAGGTGTGGTCAAAAGCAGATTTCAAATGTATATGAAAAATCCTATTCTTGAGAAGATTGACAATATTTATTTCAAAGCTAGAAAGAATAGATGGTCTCCGTACATATAACAAAATAAGGATCTTAGAACTTCTCCATCTATTTCTAAGCAAAAATTTAGCTATTTAAATAGTTCATCTGACTTGAACAATCAAAAAAAAAAAGTGCCTGAATGCTGTGAGTTGCGAAAACCCAGCTGAGTTCTTCACTAATATAAGAAACAAACCTCTGCCCAAACTGTGTGCATTCACATGTAAGCGAAATTTCCTTATTGTCTATAAAATAGTTCAAGACACAGACATGTAAGACCACTTTGTAAGCTGCAGAGGTAGATAGTAATTTGAAATATAGAATTTGAATTATCTTTGGAAAGTGTAGCTCAATTGACAAAATAAGAACAATGTGTTGGGATTAAAGACCATTTTGCTGGCATCCTCATTGACCTTCCATAAAAAGTACGCTCCAGGTGTGCTTTGAAGCACTTTTTTTTTCTGAATGTGGTATAAATATGGAATGCTGTTTCTTCTTTTCCAAAGTGTCAATCTTCTGATCACATCTAATCTGGAAAGAATAAAACTGCGTTTGTGTTCTTCTTTTACTTATATTCACTCCCAGGACGTATACACAAGAATTAGTAGACTGAATAACATTTTCGTAATTAAGAGATATGCAGCATCTTTGCAAAGACATCAGCAAGTAAATATATTCTCTTTTCTCTAGATCAATGAACTGAGCCATGTTCAAATCCCTGTTATGTTGATGCCAGATGATTTCAAAGCGTACTCAAAGATAAAGGTGGACAATCACCTTTTCAACAAGTAAGTACAAGTAACAATTCTCTGTAGAAGCAGATAGTGGCAGTGATTATTTTTATGCAGTACTATGAACTCTGTTATTTTTCAGTTCATGGGACTGAAGTTTTGATGATTAAGTTAATCCTGTGATAAACATAACCATCTGTGCTGTTCTGAAAAGCAACAGCAAGGGCTGCTGGGTAGTATTTTTCCTCCATATGGTTTATTATTGCCTTATAAGTATCTTGCATACTGAAGGTGATTCTTTCTTGTTGGGATTATTTATGGCTGATATAAGCATTTATTTGGGTATTTTTAAAAACATAACTTCATGTGCGTGTACTTTCTAATAAATGAAATAGTTGAACAAGAATGAGAATTTAAAGCATACATCAAAGCTGAATAATGTTCAGCTTTTTATAATCAATAATACAAAATCATATCGATTATATAGAAGCTCTAAAAGTATTAAGATGATTTCATGTAATATCTACCTCTTTTAAAACTAAAATGCACCATGAACAGTGTGTACAGGCATACAAAACTATCAGTGCTGTTTTGTGTAGAATTTTATCAAGAATATATTCAGCAAAAGGAAGAATTCTGCTACTTTAGGTCTTCTGTTCTGTGGCAAAGGTCAAAAATAACTTTTATCATGTATAGGTCTAAAATTAAGACTGGGATATTAGAATTATTCCTGTACCGATGAGTCAAATTTTCTTAAAGCTTTAGCCCTATTAGTACTTTCTGGTGTCACAGATGGTATAGTAATTCTTGGATAATCCAATCTTAGATTTCACCTTTGAAGTAATTTTAGGGTAATGGGAAAGCATTCTTTTCTGCTTTTGAGTCCAGGTTCAAAGTTATCAAACTAGCGTTTGTGTTATTTCATCCAGTTATGTAATAGCTTGTTGGAGACAAATATGTATGAATTTATTAAACATTGTAAAGCAAAAGAAGATAACTCAGTGAGACCAAATCTCATTGGAAAAAAAAAAAAAAAGAAAGCATTAGAAGAGAGATTGTAAATCTCCTTATCCCCTCCTTTGTGTGAACAGAATTTAGACAGAATAGTCTAGAGTTACTTATTACATATGCAGGTGAGTGAAGCTGATTTGGTTTTGTATTCTTTCAGAGAAAACATGCCAAGTCATTTCAAATTTAAGGAATATTGTCCAATGGTTTTCCGTAATCTAAGAGAGAGGTTTGGAATTGATGATCAAGACTTTCAGGTAAGTTCAGTTTCAAAATGCCTAAACTGATAATATGTAGAGATTTTAAAGGTTAGTAATGCTGCGGTTGTGATTAAGCAGTCCAATCTGGTGAAATTAACTTTTTCTTTTTGTGTAAGTTGGAGTAAAACTAAGAGAAAAACAAGACATTCTTTCTATTCCTTCCCCTACCTGCAAGCGGAACATTTCTGTTTTACCTCTTTGCCTGCCCTAGCTGTCTTCTGATTCCTTCTGCTATCTTTAGTCCTCTGTGTTTCCCGTTAGAGTCCTCCCAGTCATAAGCCATGTTATTAAAACTGCAAAGTGATACCTTTTGCAATAGGAAGAAAAAATAATGTCTGGACGCTACTGACAAAAGATGCTATGTTCAGCTGGGTCACTTAAGTAACAGTTGCTTCAGTGGTGTGTCTGAGAGATGTGGTTTCTGAAATAACCACAGCCTTTTTTTTTTTTTCCCCTTCATGCTCTTTTTGTTTAGAAAGTGATCTATGGCCTGCCAACTTCATACTGCTTCATCATGTCTCCTTTTCCTGTTGTTAAGAGGATCTGGAAACAAATGGCTTGCATAGAGCAGATACAGCAAAACAAGAAATTGCTCTAGATTTGGCAGGGTTGTTCCTTGCAGCCAAAGCTTCTTTCTGTCTTTGCAAAAGAAAGTTCTTGAACTCTGCTTCAATCTGATTTGTCAGTACTCACTGACAGTTCCCTTTTCCATTAACTGTTTCTAATGTTTCACGTTGTTTCAGTCACAGGGATAATTCCTTCTGCAGTCACACTGCAAGATGTTTTGTCCTAACAAGCACTGGCAGCGTAACCCAGCGCCGCTCCCTGTCGTGCTCTTTTGCTATTTTATGTGGGCTGCAATTGTATTGGTAGCTTATGACTAAGATATGTTAAGAGAATTGATTAACCATTAATAAATGGTTTCAAGTAGCTAAACGAATTGTACAAAATGTGTTTGTACTATAACACTGCCATTCGTGCTACATAGAGCAGATAGAATACTGCAGCCAAAATTTACATCTAACTCCTTCAACTATCCTCTTTACCAACCTTCCCCTTTTCAGTATCAAAGCAATGGGTTAGAAGTGCATAGATGGGTTAAAACGTGCTTGCAGGCATGTAGATGGAGATTAGGTTATGGATCTCTGTAGTTTTGGCCACTGTAACTTTGGTAAGATATTTTGCTGGTAGATGAAGAGGGTTGCGTTTGTTTCCTTTGGTAGAGCTGTCATGATCCTATTGTGTGATCTTTTTTTTTTTTTTTCATTAACCTGTTTACTGAAGAACTGCTTAAGAGGAAATACACCAAGACTCAGGCCAACAGCTGAAACAGTTATACCAAATTGCATTTCTGGTTCAATTTTTCCTGATGGACCAAAGAGGATCCTATTGTTTGGGAAGTTATTTGATCCCTTTATATGAAATTTCCTTTTTTTTGACAAAGGAAAGGGATCAGTGTGTCAAAGAGGAAGGAACATTGTGATTACTCCTAAACTTAAAATTCTGGTGTCAGCTCATGTTTGCTATCTTTCAGAAGATAGGATGATGACATGACTAGGCAATCAAAGTTATATTTCAGTAAATACATGTTAGAAGGCTGGCAAACTTAGCATGAGCAAAAATGTTGCATTCCACAACATCATGAAATGTTTCTGTATGCACTGCTGTTCTACAACAGAAGTTCCTGTTGTAACTACAATATACTGCTGCTTGGGTTTACTAATGGTAACGATGATAAAACAATGTTAAAAGACTGTCACTAAATAAAATGTCTAGATTTTCAGATTAAAAACAAATAGTTGTTTGTAGCTATGCGTTTTGGGGTTTTTGAAAATGTAACCAAACAACAATCCAAAATAAGAATGTAACCACATCCTGGTTTTTGATTCAATGAAATTATGTATTTGTTAGAAAAAAAACTTCAATGCTCTTTGGTATTTCAAGTATATTTAGTGAAAAACAGCAGATACTTAATACTGATTTTGATCTAAGGGAAGGCAATGTCTGCATTCTTTTTTTTCCTTAACCAAAGCAATTTATCACTCTGAATTCTTATTCTACTATTGGGCTGTTCAGATTTAAATATTTTTTTAAAAGGCTCAAAGTAGTAATGTATTTTGAACACACTTTCAAAATTAAATTGTTTTTACAGAAATAAACATAAACGAAAATTCACATCACCCCAAATGTAGGATAGGGATTATCCCTGTTAAAAGTAGAAGTTGCTTTCATTTTAATGTTACATTCTCTGTGATTTTAAAAATGGAATCTAGTCTGACAAAGGGAGACCCACTGTGTATATACTTTTTTCTCAGATAATCTTGGTCATCAAGGAAGTTATTCCAATGAATGTTGGTTAAAGTGGTTGTCTTATACTTGGAGACAAACATGAATTGGAAAAAACCCGTGCAGTATTGAACTGAAGGAAAGCTCATGGAAGAGATAGCAACTTACTTTTTCTGGATAGTTTTTCTTATATGATGATTTTCAGGAAGGGAGTCCTAATCAATTGTGAACAATGTCGTTCCCATTGTTGAGCAAGATAGGATGATTGGTTTAGATAAACCAAATTACATTGTTCGTTAGTCAGACACATCCATTTCAATCAGGAAGAACATTCATTTTAAATGTTTCTACTTTCCAAATGTTCTGCAGATATCCTTGATGAGTTGTTCTACAGGGCAAATAGTGCTTACTCGTCCCTACCTCATGAAAAGAATTTTGTAGCGTACTTTCCAATTACTGAGCTATACTCATTTTAATTCGTGACGTTCTGTTACTCGCTTTCTACAGTAATTTTGTGGACTGCTTAACACAGAGGCTTAGTTCACATATGGAATGGTTAATACAGGGATTTTCTTTTACAGAGGTCTCTTCTCATCCTTGAAGAGAAGTTTAAGTCTCAAAGAGCAGGGTTTTTTCCTACAAGTAGTCTGACTTAAGAGTCAGGACAATTCCTTAAATTGTGTATGGTTCGTGCCTTACAGGACACCATTTCTAGTAATGGCAAATACAGTTCCTATAATGGATTCCCTCCCTTCACGTGATGAAAACCAACTCTTTTTTTTTTTTGAGGCATCTTTGGTAATCAGTGGTACCTCTGTCTGTCTTTCCATAGCTAGTTGGGCATCTCCAAGACATTTTGATGGTACTGAAGTAGGATTAAAGTTTCATGGACATACATGTTTGGTTGCTAATACTGAATGATGATTCGTTCTTTATTATGGACAGCAACATAGAAAATACAGTATGAAGTTAGTTAAACCTTAGGTTTTATTCAGAGGTTGCCTGGAGAAACTTGGTATGACAAATTAAGTCTTCAGTCTAGGTTAAAAAACTTTGTTCTTATGTAAAAAAAAAAAAATCTTTTATTAAACGTCCATCTTCCTTCTTGGTGATCACATATTACTAAGATATTTATTGCATCATGAATGAAAATTGCATTTGAATGATGGAAAACCTTTAAGGCCATTTTAACCACTTACATGGACTATAAATTATCAAAGGGAGAGAGATTATTGTTTCGTGGTGTTCTATGTTACAAGTAAGTACATACAGATCTCAGGTTGAAGATAACTTTTTAAAGTGTCAAAGTAATTCCACAAGCCAGAGCATTAAATAATGACAGATTTTGCCTTGATAGGGTAAATTGTCTTGGTCTTGTATTTTTGTTAGTGTCATCTTACTTCACTGAAAGAGAATCTTTGACTCTTAAGATCCTTCTATTGTTGACAGGAAAATACTTGAGAACATTAACTGTTCCTAGCAGAAAAGAAAAAAAAAGAATTGGAAAACAGGTGTCAAAGTAAATGCCTCACTAAAGTCCTGAATTAATTTTTAATTTCTGTGTTCCCCCTCAGTTTTAGTTTAGTTTTGCACAAGTTATTCTACAAAAGACCGCTTTTTTTCCCCCCAAATATATGGGGTAGATGTTGCAACTTCAGAGTTTCTTTTCAACTCAGTTGACATAACTTCTTATCTCACAAAATCAAAGACTAGAGTTCGGTCAGAAGAATTACAGGACTAGCTTCTGTAAACTGCAAAATTATGAGAGATTAGCAGGCAAGCAGCTAGTTTAACGACCCCCAATGAACTCTAGAAAAATAGCATCGTCTACACTTAAAATGCTTCTGTTGCTATTGCCCTGGAAAGGGAAACTTACTTTGTTATGCTCCAACACATCTGTTCTTGCTTAAAGTTATTGCTGCATCCTACATCTGGATTCTGCTAGGCAAAAGAGGGAGGCTGGGTTCTTGACCAATAAAATACAATTGCTCATACTAGAGGGCACCAATGTCCCAGGGTAAGTAATGAGCCTTCTGCTGGGGATGGGGGAGAGCACAACTGATTTCCCTTAAAGTTTTAGTCCTTAGCATAATAGGAGACAGGCTCAGATCTGACTTTGCCTGTCTGCAGGGACAGTTTGTAGACATTCTCTCTACAGGACAAACAATTCATAAAGAACTTCTGGCAGATCATCTGTGAGTTCTTGTTAATTTAGAGGTGCTTATTGCTTCTCTGTGTGCATTTTTCCATATAAAAGAGTGAAATCTAAAATGAAAATTGAGAATTCCTGCTTTTAAGCAATTTCCCTAATAACAAACCATATGAATTCAGTATCTTTCACTTCTCCCGATATGAGCATCTCCTTGCATTTTGATATCTCTTGCAGCTTTCTCTATAGAAGGATTTATAGTCCAGACTCTAATGTGGCATCAGGAAAATAGAGCAAATTCTTGTTCATTTTTCAGAAGTCAGACTTTAACATAATTTTCTTTTTAAGTATCTAAACTTCAGATCACTGAAATTCTTGTCAACCTATGAATATTTTTGCTTGTTTTGTGTGACTTATCCAATCCTACGATATCATATTAAGAGCTTAAAAGCTATTTTACAATCTAAGATGATCTGTTTCTTCAGACAAATAAATATTAATCAGAGCTCTGTGCTGATGCTTCTGCACTGAAATTCATGCCTCCGTTTATTGGCCCTTGGTTTGGGAAGGAACAAGTCATGTTTAGCATGAAACTACAGACAACAAGGTCAGCAATCAATAACTCAGCAACAACTATGTTAGGAGTTGGATCTTCTTCCTAAGACATGATCTTTTCATTGAATGTTTAATAAAATGCATTAAAAAATCCTGGAAGCAATAACTGTCTTTGAACAGAAAATTCCTGTGCTGATCATTTTAGTATGGTAAGACTGTCAGTGCATGAGAAGTTCTTGATCTTATCTGTTAGATGAAGTTCCTGCATCCAAACATACAGTTTGTGGATCCCAAATGAACATTGGCACCAAGATGTTCAGAACGGCTAACGACTTGTTTGCGTAGGCAGTAGCAGTGGTAAGGTGGCGAGCCAGCTGTACTAACAAATACTGTGGCATTTGTGGTCTTTCCAGCATGTAAAAAATGAAGTTTGTAGTATGAATATTATGTTCTAGGATTCGGTGCCTTAAGTGTGAACCCAAATAAGAATTTGGTGACTGTGGGACTTAACCTGAGTGTGTATGGCAACAGAAATTTTAACCTCTGGTTTCTCTTAGTTTTCCCTAGAAAAATCATTTGATTTGCTTTCAGCAGTTCCTTGCCTAAACTAAGTATCATTCACAACTGGGTATTTGAACCAGAAAAAAGTAATTTAGTGTGTTCTGGCAACATCAAAACAGTGAGCTGATAGGCACTCCCTGAGCTCTTACGGAGATAGCTGTTAAAAGTAAGGCATCATGCCAAGCTTTGCAGGGCTGAAGGGGAGAGGCTCCCAGAAAAAGACCCCTAACTCTTTCCAAAGCAAGTGCATGCCTTAAGCTGACAGCTCCAAATCCAGACCTACAGTCTCAATAGGATAACTTGATTTAGGAAAGAATCATGTGTTTTATTCATTAAACTCTCATTCAACCAAGTCAAGGAACCCATAGCCTTTCTCCTGGAAGGATAACTCACTGCAAAAAGAAAAAGTTGGCGTTTTGCCTTTCTCTGTCAAAGTTTTCTAGCCTTTCACCACTCCTTGGATACAACTTGCTTATAAATGTGCATAGGTGTTCAGAATGTGTACATCCACTTCTTAACAAGATCATAGAAGGGACTTGGTATTTCTGATGGGTGCACCACAGCACTGGCAGTGTCCTGTTTTCGTGTTTTGGAGGTCCCATGACATTCACCATAGGTCTTTTGAGAGCCCTGCTTTTGAGCTGACAAGAAGTCATCGTGGAGTATTGTCCATACAGCTGCCAAAGACAAGGTGAGGTTGTACCACTGAATGCACTTGTAGCCTATGTTACCACTTTGCTGCACACCAGACTTCTTAAACATATCAGTGTTAGATCAGTCTTTCCCGATTGTGTTTCCTCATCAGTGTTTCCATCTGTAGCCCATGGAGGACCCCATGCTGGAGTAGATGGATGTGCCTGAAGGAGGCTGTGACCCAGTGGGAAGCGCACACTGGTGCAGGCTCCTGGCAAGGCTTGTGACCCTGTGGGGGTCCCACGCTGGAGTGGTCTGTTAGTGAAGGACTGCACCCTGTGGAAGGGACCCAGTTTGGTGAACTGCAGCCCGTGGGAAGGACTCACGTTGGAGAAGTTCATGGAGGACTGTCTCCTGTGGGAGGGACCCCATGCTGGAGCAGGGGAAGAGTGAGGAGTCCTCCCCATGTGGAGGAAGGAGCAGCAGAGACAACATGTGATGAACTGACCACAACCCTCATTCCCTGTCCCCCTGCACCACTCGGGGAGAGGAGGGAGAGAATTCAGGAGTGAAGTTAAGCTTGGGAAGAAGAGGGGAGGAGTTGGGGGCAAAGTGTTCTAAGATTTAGTTTTTATTTTTCATTATTCTACTCAGATTTGATTGGTAATAAATTCAACTAATTTCCCCAAGTTGAGTTCATTTGGCCCGTGTCTGTAACTGGTGAGTGATCTCTCCCTGTCCTTATCCTGACCCACGAGCCTTTCATTTTATTTTCTCTCCCTTGTCCAGCTGAGGAGGGCAGTGATAGAGCGGCTTTGGTGGACACCTGGCATCCAGCCAGAGTCAACCCACCACAGGAGAGCTGTAAGCTTGTATTCATGAGGAGCTGTGCAGAGGCCAGGCAGCACCACTGTAACTGCTGTCACAGAAGAACAGCCAGACCATGTGTATGTAGTTCTCTAGCAGTGATGAACCACTGCCAGGCTTTTCTACTGACCTATGATTTCAGTCATCACAGAGCATCATCTGTGCACTTGTTTTTGCCTATTTGTTCATGCAAAGCTTGCCCAGAGGCACTCTTAAGTAGCCTGGGATGTGATCTGATCTGTCTTCAGGGTACGTTGGGCTTGTGAAGCTCGCTTTAGCGTTCCATGACTTTTGGATGAGATCACAGCACCAGAAATGGTTGTTTGCCTTTGTCCAGACATCGTGAAATGGGAAAGATCTAAATCAATGAGAAGCTGTTAAGCCAGTCAGTTTGAAAGATTACTATTCTTCCAAAGCTCTCCGTGCTTTATCACCAGAATTTTCCTGTTGCCCTTTTTCTCTTTTTCAGGGAAAGCTGTGACTCAATGGCAATTTTCATTAGGCTTCCTTTTTACATTAGTTACATGAAGTATTTGTGTTACATGCAACACAGTTCACGTGCTCAAAGTTTCTAAAATATAATCTTGTCTGCTAAAGTAGCTCTTAGAAAACAATGACATTGACATTAGACATGTAAGAGATTAGAATGAGCTAATTAAATTGACCTTTAAATCTCTCCACCCTCTTGGAGGCTGTGGCTAATCCTTGGCCTCCCACTGTGGAGATAAATATCCGTGCTGTGAACATTTGAAGCAAAGTGGGCAGAGGAGGAAGAGCCTCACCAGCAGTTTGTCTTTGAAGAGGAGGGCAATACTTCGCCAGTTACAAATATAGCTTGCAATTACGGGGCGGGGGGGGGGGGGGGGGGGGTTACAAGCTTTTCCTGTGCTTTTATAGCTCTACTCCATGTGTTTTCCTCACAAAAATGATTTCAGTTGGAAAAAATAGCTCCAAACAGCTTAACTTGTTGTTCTTGGAAATAACCAAAGTCTCTCTGGAAATCAGTTTACTCCTTTTGATATCTGGTGTTGGTATAACTAGCATTATCAATAATATTGTTACTGTTACTTAACTATAATAGGCTACTATTTTTATTGACCGATGTGCAAGGTAAAAATAGACTATCAAAAGATAAAGCATTAGGTGGTGTTTTAGCTGGCTTCTAAGGACTCTTGAGAGTGCCTCTTACAAACTATTTGGTTTGATAATTTATGACTTTGATTTTTTTTAAATTGCAATTATTGTGGGGCTTTGTAATGAAAAATAAAAAACCATGTAAATAATAGATGATTAAATGACAACAATCAAAATGTAATTGTCAATGAGCAGTTGGCATTTCACGTAGTGAAAACTTGCAGAAGATGCAAAGACTGTCCAAATGGCAAAGTGGGATAAAGACAAAGATTTTATACAAAACCTACTGTGACCACTTGGCATTCTGAGCCTGTCCAAATGAGGTGCATTTTAATATGGTCAGATGGATAGTTTTATGGATAACAAGGAGTGAAGAACTACAGAGGTGAAGGCTGCATTCAGGGAAGTAGTGGCTCTGAGAAGGAACAACAGGTCAAAGAGGACAAGAATTTAGCAGTAATGTGAGCTCCGGACTAGAAGGAGTAACTGTACCCTTGGGTGCATAAATTGGAAGGTATAAAATAAGACCATAAAGAGCTCTAACTTTTTTCACATCTGTTTATTTTATACCTGAAGCTAATACTTTATATAGTTTTAGTGCTAGTCATCTTTAAAAAGGATGTTGAAAATTTGGATATAGAAAAAAATACAGAAAAAACGCCGTTGAGGAAATTCAAGGACAGAGAGAATGCCTTGTGGTGGGAGCGACAGAGTTTGACCTGCTGCACTTGCAAGAGTTAGAATTGAGAAGTAATTACTATGTGAGTATCCTTGCAAAAAACCAGTACTAGGTACTTTAGGAAAGAATAAATAGGCATGACCAGAAAAGGAAATGATTCAAATTCAAAATTAGAGTCACGTTTTCAGTTACACAATTGATTAAATAGTAGAAAAACTGCTGTGGCAAATCTTTATCTTTTAAAGTTGGAAAAATCAAGACTGCCTTTCTGGAAGTTGTACCTTGACCAAAAGCAGAGACTGGAGTTCAGTTTAGGAATGGCTGGGAGAAATAAAACGGCTTGTGCTGAGTAATGGTTACGTTGGCTTCTAGTTTGTGAAATTCTGTTGAAGGCTCCAGAAAAGCTCTTGTGAACTTCAAAGAGTTGTGGATCAGGTCCTAAGAGCACCAGTGGAAAAATACTTTTTCCTTACCTAATGTGTATTTACTGTAGGAAATAAAACTCTGTGTAGATTGCTGAGAGTTTTGGAAAAACGTGCTGAGGGAAGAGAGTGGGTCTATAGTAAAACTAAGTAACCTTTTATTTAATTTTCTAAAGAATACACTGTTCTTGAGTGAAATTATGATATGTAATTTAGCTGTGCTGATTAAATTTTTGTATCAAGAACTCTTTGGGAAATGAAATACTGGTAAGTGGCGTAGCTTTTACCCATTTATTTTTAAGGCTGTATTTTTATTATTTTACCAGAAATTAATTCTGTAATATGGGCCAAATTCTTTGTGATTTGTAGCCTCTCAGCACTGAAGACCAGATGAGTATTTCTGGTTGCCTGCTACTCAGTGCAATATATGTGATATTTTTAATATTGATATATGTGAGGGCAGTGAGACTTCCAGCCAGTGATTTCTCAGAGGGAAAGTATCTCGGAGAGAGAGGGAGGTATGTGAAAGAGAAATTTATCTAGTAGAGGTATCTCTGAGTTTGGCACATTAAATGTGTCTTCAATTGTATAAGTAATTACACAAGTAATTTAGCATAGTCTTTAAATGACCTCATAAAAGTATTCACACTTAAAAAGTACAAACCTTTTCTTTCTCCTGAGACCAAAAAACCAGCAGGCACAAGATTAAAACTTCACAAATGAGAGGTGAATGGGGAATTGACAGAACACGCACACTTGGAGCAGGAGACTTGCAGTGAGTTGCTAAGTGAAGCTGTTAAGTGGAACAGGGTATGTGTGGCTGACAGATGTTTTAATTGTCCTAGAGGACCGAGGCACGCTGTGGCAGAGTGGAGAAGTCTGGGAAAATCTGGAGGGGACAGGGCAGTGTGACCTTCTTCTCTTTGAGTTTTGTGCTCACTAATGCTGTAGTACAAGCAGGTGATTTTTATTAACTTATGACTACTGCTCCAACGTTGTACAGCTGGATACATGCTCCACTGGTTCCTGTGTCACTGCTATGCAGTAGCAGTAAGTGAAGGTAAAAGGGCTGTTAGATTATCAAACCTGCCTCTCTTGGAGGGTAAGTGTCGGGCATTTTTTTATCTATATCTAAAGGATATCCTCCCTGTTCTGGCTTTGTGGCTCATAGATCTGTGCTAAGTGAGGAATGGCTCGTTTCCCATCTGTTCATATTCCACTTAGTCTTCCCCTAATTAAGAAGCAGAGCCAGAGGGAATTGAATCTGGTATTTGCTGTGATCTATCTCTCTCTGTCTCTCCTTTCCCCCTCCCTCAACCCTGCTTGTATTTTGCTTTTGGAAGATGGGAGATGCTTGAGTTTCATTCTTTTATTTGCTTCCCAGTTCACTGTAGGCATCTCACCTAAGGAGATATGGTGATGGCGATAGCTCTCCCTTAGCTCAGTTCAGTGCTGACCAAGGAAGCAGAGGAAAAGCCCTACGCTGCTCTCTTTAGGCAGCTTCAGTCAGCTTTTCTCACAAGGCATTTGTGCATAGATGTCTATAGTACAACTTATTTTACTCACTTTTTGTACAAATCATCGCTGAAATTTATCTGTATGTTCTGGCAAAATCATCTGGATCACAGGAGTGTTTTACTGTGCACTGTCTCACAAAACTGCATTTGACAGTAAGAGGCAAGTCTATACAGTGCGTCCGATAGCAGTTGGAACTACAGAGCAGTACAATTCAAATAAATGCATATTTTCAGTTTGTCCAATGAGCACTACTACATAACTTTCTTATTATTGTCTGCATTAAGATAAAGATGATTGACTTAAAAATTTGGGTTAGATAACCCCAGGATAAGTTAAACTTTTTTACTTATTTACATATGTCCAACATCTAATTTTAAAAGAGAAAACCCCACAAAGTTTCCACAGTCTTTGCAGTGTAAAGTGCATATTGGACGTCAGATGTGGTGTTACTGATAGTTTTGGCTGAGATTTCTTGCCGCTTACAGGTTTAATGGTGGCTGTGCTTCAAAGTGGCTTAAGTGCAGGACCTTCTTGGCATTTTTGTCTCTTAACTTACAAGAGAAACATTTTCCAACAAAGAATCTCTTCACTTCTAATATACATACTGTTAATTTGTTAGTATTTGACAGGGTTGAACGGGGCACAAAATTCTTTGATTTCTACTTAACAGTCTGGGTCAAACAGGTAAGTTAGCTTCACCTGCATCAAAAGGGAAGGATCTTAGTGGTTTTAAATAGCCATATTGTTCCCTCTTTGAAGCCCCTAAATTTTACGTACCAGTGCAGGCCAATTCTTGTCATCTGTTTACTTAAAGATTCATTGTGATGATCAGGCAACAGCATATGTATTTCACTGAAGACTGATTTCTAACTATAGACAAATATAACTTGTATAGTTGAGAGGTAGGGTATTTTGTATGGTATCTGGAAGCTTTACTTTAGAAGGAATTTGAACTTTTCTCTGTTCACAGAAGTGAGAGTTAACCATTATAAATAAAACTGGCCACAGACAAAACTCAGCCATGCATTTATCAGCACAAGAAAGTGGTAATGCAATTACTAGTAATAGGTACAATATGATGTAATTAAACTTATTTTTCAGCTTTTAAAACCATACTTATTTACTAAACTTATGCAAGTATCAAAAGAAACCACAGTAAATATAATATTAACAATGTCCTTTGTGTTCCACCTTCTTTCAAAGTTCAAAAGAACTACATTCTGTATCTGAAGAAAGCATTGTATTGAGAGAGTTTTCACAGGAGTGGAGAGTTAGTAAAAGTAAAACGTCAAAGAGGTTAGTTTTATCTTAAATGTGTTTAATGTTTAAACATCTGATCTTAAGCTCTAATTTATTACTAGAATCAGAATATTGTAGAGAGGGCATTTGGGTTACCTGTGCATGTATAGAAAGCTGCTGCTTAGCATAAAGTTGGTTGGTTTAATCTAACAAATTAATATGCATGTGGTAAAGTGATAGCTGTATGCATTCTTAATTAAGCTTGATGTAGAAAACTAATAATAAAATAGCCATCTACTAAGAAATAAATCACCATTTCTAACCCATTAAAGCATTAAGAAACAGTAAAGTGTATGCTAAATAATTATTTACAGATGTATTATATTCTCTTGTTAGCAACATTTTCAATATGATAGTTATATTTGGAAATTAACTTTTCGTTATAGTTAGCAACCGGGCATAATTCGCTTCCATTAGTAAAAAAAGCTATTGCTGGAAAAAAACAAGAATCAGTGAAAAGCCAGTGGCTTTACAAGGTTTCCTCCAGTTCATTTAAAATATGACTAAATTCATTAATTTCTATTTGAATCTGACTAGTTTCTTTCTTTTTTTCTGTCTAGCCTGAGTTGTAATGAAAGAAGCATGATAAAAGGAGTACTAGTTGGTTCGTTCTCTAAGTATAACAGCTGTTATTTCTTTTTAAGTCAGAATTTCTAATTGCTTACTCTATCCATATTTTTAGAGGCATCAAGAATAGAATCATAAAATCATTTAGGTTGGAAAAGACCTTTAAGATCATCAAGTCCAACCATTAATCCAGCACTGCCAAGCCCACCACTAAACCACGTCCCTAAGCACCACATCTACACGTCTTTTAAATACCTCCGGGGATGGTGACTCCACCACTTCCCCGGGCAGCCTGTTCCAGTGCTTGGCGACCCTTTTGGTGAAGAAATTTTTCCTAATGTCCAATCTAAACCTGCCCTGGTGCAACTTGAGGCTGTTTCCTCTGGTCCTGTCACTTCTTACTTAAGAGAAGAGACCAACCCCCACCTCACTACAGCCTCCTCTCAGGTACTTGTAGAGAGCGATAAGGTCTCCACTCAGCCTCCTCTTCTCCAGACTAAACACCCCAGTTCCCTCAGCCTCTCCTCATCAGACCTGTTCTCAAGACCCCTCACCAGCTTCATTGCCCTTCTCTGGACATGCTCCAGCACCTCAATGTCTTTCCTGTACTGTGGCACCCAAAACTGCACACAGGATTTGAGGTGCGGCCTCACCAGTGCCAACTACAGGGGCACGATCACCTCCCTGCTCCTGCTGGCCACACTATTTCTGATACAGGCCAGGAGGCTGTTGGCCTTCTTGGCCACCTGGGCACACTGCTGGCTCATGTTCAGCCAGCTGGTGACCAGCACCCCCAGATCTTTTCCACCTGGCAGCTTTGATCTGCTCTCCCCAGCACAGAGGTCAGGCTGACAGGCCAGTAGTTCCCCCAGTTCTCCTTCCGGGCCCCTCTTGTAGATGGTAGACAGGTGTCACATTTGCTAACCTCCAGTCAGCTGGGACCTCTCCAGTTAGCCAGGACTGTTGGTAAATGATGGAAAGCGGCTTGGTGAGCATTTCCACTAGCTCCCTCCATACCCTTGGGTGGGTCTTATCTGGCTCCATAGCCTTGCGAGTGTCTAAGTGGTGTAGCAGGTTGCTAACCATTTCTCCTTCGGTTGTGGGGGCTTCATTTTGCTCCCTGTCACTGTCTTCCAGCTCAGGGGCTGGGTACCCTCAGGACAACTGGCCTTACTATTAAAGACTGAGTCAAAGAAGGTACTAAGTATCTCAGCCTTTTCCTCTTCCTTTGTCACTGTTTCTCCCCACATCATATTGCATCATAGGGTTAAAAAAGTCTGAATAAATTTATACTTGGTTTGGTGGGTTCCTACATAAATATATGTCTATACTAGATATTTATGGTTAATGATGGTGTGACAGGAGGTTACTGGAGAGCAGAACAAACTTTATTGTAAGGCCTAACACGTAGAAGAGCTCTCCTGTGCAAATAGTGCTTATGAGGACAAAAGGAGGCAGATGTAATATAAAAGAGCAAATAGTTACAGGAATAGCATTCAGAAGGTTTGAAGTCAGAAGTGGTTATTTTTGTCCCTTTCTGGCCACGGAATTAGTAACTGAGCTTCAGCAACTGAAAAGTCCAGAGAAGAAGCATCTCCCATGTGTTCTATCTCAGTCAAGACATTGCTAGCAAGACACTTCATTCATACTGAGTACTCCCAGGTCTGAATTTCACTCCAATCTGACAACTCTTTTGGTGAAGAATGTTAAAATGTACCTTAAGAGTATTTGAAATTTTGGAGAATAATGCTAATTCAGGTCCTCCTTCCCATCTCCCCTCTTTTCCTCCTCCTTCAGAGGTTCGGTGGTAGACTACAAAGTACACTTTTTTGCAGCTTTTTATAACAAAACAACTTCAGTCTCCCCCCAGATTAATTTCTTTCAAGATTTATACCACATGGCTTACAGTTTGAAGACTAAGGGTTCTCTGGGAAAAATAGATTCAGAAAACTGTTGTTACTGCTTTACTGCAATAGTTAACCTCAGAATAATGCACCTTTTTCTGCTGTGAACAATAACAAATAATCGCCCAGTAGCCTTTATTATTGCTAATTGAATTACAGCCCAACAACTTAGCAGTAGTTTAATTCACTACATACAGTAGTGATTACCCATGCTTTAGTTTTTTTCAAAATTAAAAGTAGTTGTTCTGTTACATCCTATTTTCTAGTGTGTGATGAAAGTAGCTGAATTCGCACAATTTTTTAAAAACTTTTATTATCAGTTCTTCGTTTTAAACTATTAAATATAGTTGATGGAAACAAAGCCAAGTCCTGTCCTCTAGAACAGAGAGGGTTTCTGCAGAGGATGGTTTCTATGACTAACTCTGTGATTCAATTTGAATATTAGTGGTGTACTGGTATCAAGTGTAGCATTAAGAAAATTCAATCCATTTGTGATACCTGTTCTGTTGAATAGACTTCAGGACATAAAAACATTTCAGTGGTGGAGTGGTGGGAAATAAATTTGAATAGGAAACATCTGAAAACAGGTAAAGAAAATTGCAGTAATACTTAAATTCCCTTCTCTAGTATCTTCGATATCATGTGGAGAAAGACATCACTTTTTATCATAGACATCAGTAATGATTCTACTTCATTGCACAAGCCTATGAATATAGACAGAGAAGTGCACAAAGATTTATTTCTGCTATATGCCATAATTAAGGTTTTCATTCTAATAAGACCCTGTAGAGCTGTGTGCTTTTAGGTGATTTACTGTTATTCCTACTACTACTGAGTATTTCAGTTGAATAAAGTAACCTTGTGGGAAAATATTTTAACTTCATATTAAACTGATTTCAAAAAGCATCCCACATTTGGGATAAGGTTTAACTGTGTTGAAGTCAATTGGTCTCCAAAACATGGAGACAATTGTATGTGTTCAAGTGCCTTTTTAAATAGGGGCTATAGTTGCCCTCATCTCTTGGTTGAGGTTATTGCTTTATAATAGTAATACTTTATAATAACCTTCTGTCACTGGAGTTGCATCTGCATGTCCAGCTCCTGCTGAAGTCCACGGAGCTTGTGAACAGATTTATCAATGGTAAAGCTTCCAAACAAGACATAGCTCTTATAAAAATAAAATTTTATGGATTTGGTACCTGGTTGTGGTAGACTGAGCCTATTTGTAATTACTTTCTGAAAGCATCATCCTGCTTCCAGTGTAAATCTGTTTTGTGACTTAGTTCACGGTGCCTTCTCAAACCTCACAAATATGTCATATTCTGTAGCTGCTGGACCTGAACTTTTTTGGTTGAGTAATCTGCAGCATTTATATACAAAATTTTATTAAAACTTTCTGTGAAAATGGCTTTTCTTGTAGCAGGGAGAACGTTATGCTGTGTAAGTGTGGGAAGGGGGGAAGTGTATTTCAATTTAGCAACAGCTGTTTGTGCAGTATGCTACAATGAGGAACGATAGCAGGAGCTGGGTGGTTCTGCTGCCGGTAGAGATAATACCACATGGGTGGCACAAGTTTATTTCATAAAAAAGTGTTCCAGCAGTCTGTAATTAACTTGTTTAACCTTTTCAGAGTATGGTCCGTTTTTATGGAAGTACACATGGGGTGTAAGAACAGAAAACGTGTTTTTTTGTGGCTGTGCTGCTGTTACTACTACTTACTGAAAAAAAAAATTGTGTAATTCAAATATGTAACAACTGGCATAAAATTTTACTGGTAAAGAAAGATATTTCCAGCCAAAAGCAAGTTGTTATGCTTTGTCTAATTTATTTTTACTGGTTTTAAATATAAAGAAATCTAATCTGAATACTTCTTTCTGAAAAAAAAAGCGGAAGGCTGCTTTTGCTATTGTTGAAGCACAAGTAGTCTCAAGCTTCAGTCTAAAAATCAGTCACTAATCTCTGGCAGTTTTTCTTCTAACTACTATGCAGTCATTAACTAATCTTCTCTTGAGTCTGTAGGAAGGTGGGTCTGTTTTACAAAAGAAGGTATACTGTACAGTAGTATTACTTGCTTAACACTAGATATGAAATCATTGGAATAGCTCTGGTACTAGAACTCAGAAATCTAGCTGTGATCATATTTATGCCAGATCACACTGGCTCAAGAGCAAATCCTGCTCAGTTTTAAGGTGATACTGTTACTATGGATGAATCCTCTATAATTATTGTGGTGTAATACGGTGTTCCTTCTGGATTTTTCATTACGGTATGCTTTCTTTCCAAAGCTGATAACATGTGTGTGTAAAGGTGCAATAAATTCTTATTTAGCATTGAGAATGACTTTTGAATCACTGATGGGCAGTACCTTCCCCAAAATGTTCTTTAGCTGTCAGAACGTTTTGAAGTAATTTGTCAAGATAACAGTCTGTGATTACATGCTTTGCAGAATTCAGCTCGGAGCAGATGTATTGAAAAAGATTAAAAAAAAAATGTAAATGGTTTATATTTTTTCTAATTAAAAGTTGCATATTTTTGTCTGACTTTGTTTGTTTTACATCAATTGGCAGAATTCATTGACAAGAAGTGCACCCCTTGCCAATGATTCCCAAGCACGCAGTGGTGCCCGCTTTCATACATCTTACGACAAAAGATATATCATCAAAACTATAACAAGTGAAGATGTAGCAGAAATGCACAACATACTGAAGAAATACCATCAGGTAATATACTAATTATTATCAGGGTCTGGAATCTCTTCTTAAATATTATAATGCCAGTCTTTTTTAGAGTGTTAAAAGTGTTAAATGGATAATTATGGAAAAAGTGTCACTTAAGACCTTTTCCCTTTTGCATGAGCAATTTATTGTATGTCTGGAATTCACAAGGCTGCACTTTTCTAAACATGTAAGCTAGCTTTATGTAAAATGATATGTTGACGTGATACAGAGATACTAACCTGGAGGCCATAAGTTCCTTTGCCTTACTAGGAAGACGCTCGCTCTCTCAGCTAGCGGGCTCCCAGGCTCGAAGCTACTTTATTCTGGACTAGCTTGGAGATGTCTGTGTACGTGTACATGAATGGTGCAGATGACCTCTTTCTTCCTGGTCTGATCCCTGAATGTTCTGTATTTCACTAACAACAGATTTCAAACAATTAAAATTATATTGTATGAGAAAAGAAAAATCGGATACAGTTAATGTAAAATTCTTGCTAATAAAAAACCAGGTTTTGCCAATGTTAATCTCCATAAACAACTGTAAAGTCAAAAGTGAGCAGTGGAGATCCCTCAAAGCAGCCTTGATAGCTGTCATACTGTGCCAGTGTGTAATTTGTGTAGGTGGCACGAGGGAGAGCAGAACTTGAGAAATACAAGAAGCCTTAATAAAATCAGTGCTAATTTTCTTAGCCTGAGATCTGTCTGAATAAGCTCTAAAGCTGCAGAAATTGGGATTCATAATAGGCTAGGTTACAAGGAATAATGATCTGAAAGTTATCTGTACCAGGCATCTAATTTCACTTTATACTGGAAAAGCATCCATATAAGAAAGCTCTCATTGGTGCCTCCAAAAGATGCATAAAGATCTGACTTGATTTTCTTTTTGTCTCAGAACTTTTGAGAGCACTTTACAAAGCGTTGTAAACGGAGAGAAACTCAAGTACAAAGACAGTTTAATTATTGGACTTTTTAATAAAATTAATTTCAGTATCTTCAGCAGTGTACTGAACAAAATAATTTTAATTAATTAAAGAAAATATAAATCAAATCCCACTAACTCTGGTGATGGCTGGTGCTCTGTCCTGTGTGTTGCTGCTCAAAGTTGAATGCTTGGAATCATTAGGCACAGCAGCTTGTCTTCACATTTCTCTAGATCTTTTTCAGACAAGTGAAGCTTATCTTAGCCTGCCCGACAGAGTCTAGAGAACTAGTGACACCTATTTACCTGGTGGAAGGGTTTTAATAATTCCCTTGAATATGTCATCCCACACAGACTGGCCTTAGACTGCCTTTCTCCTAGCAACCAATGCAATGCCAGATAACATCCACTGGTACTTGAGCTCCTTAATGGTCCCTACTGTGGTTTCACTTTGGGACGGCTACCTGTCTCCCAGATAATCCTGGGCAAGGTTCAAGGTATTTACACAGGCCAGTTACTGTTCCTACTAAGGAGTTTGAATATGAGTATCCTTTTTTTAGAGGAGAACTTAATAATCTGCATGTGAGTTATTCCATTCCAACTAGAACTGATGCCAGTCCAAGACCCATCTAATTCACTGGTGTGGAGGTAACTTCATAGTTCTGTCAGATGGCATAGTTGCAGTAGTACAAGACTTTTCAGATACTGCACCAGTACTCCTGTGGAAATCTTTGTCAATAAAGCAACTTCTCTTGAGTTTGATTTTATTTTGGCATACTCTCTTCTGCCAACAGAGGAAATGTCAAGTTCCCTGTATTGATTTACATCTTTAGGTTACTGCCCAGTATCTTCCTAATTGTAATTGCTGCTACAGTTAGAGAAGCTAATTGTCATTACACACAAAAGTACCGAATGTGGGATTTTTAGGGAAAAGTCTGCTTGTTAGCTTTTCTCTAGTTTCAGTTCACTGATCACCAGCAGCAGTCACCATGCGTGTGAAAATTTCTGGCCCAGCTACATGTGCTTCACAGCCCAGGTGTGATTGTGTTTGGGAGTAGTCTGGGACTCGTAGTGACATGCCTTACATCCTACCCTGTGCCAGACTGCTCTTAGAGCAGAGCTGTATTTGAAAGGTGCAGCCTTCCAAGGAAGAATGCATGCAGACATGTTCAGACACTGTTACGAAGTGCAGGGATCATTCTGGGAGGAATAACCTTTCTCAGGTGCATGAAGACTAGGGAGGTAATTCATGTGAATTTTAAAGACACAACCTCCCTTGTTGGAGATCAAGTACCCCCAAAGGACTTGAAGTTAGATCATCCATCCATTATGAACAGTAACTTGTAAACCTTCAGTATCTTGCACCCTCTTTCACCTGCCCAAGAAGGCATTGATTATCTTCCAGTGATGTGATTATGACTGAAATTCATGCCATTTATGGCAGATCATCTCTTTTCCTCTCTCTTTCTCAGGCTTGTTTTTTCCCCTCTACAAATTCATTCCAGGTTTCTTCTCCAGGTTGACATTCTGCATGAGTTTAATTTAAACCATAATATTTACTCACCTGTTCCTTATTAAGGCTAACAGCTCCAAGCTGATAGGATCATTCTAGACCTTGGAAGTACTTCTGGCCTTGCTTAGGGACCAAACAAGCCTTATCGAATGTTTTCCAAGGCTGCTTGAACTGCTTGACAATAAATACAAGAGGACAGCTATCTTTAAACAAAGAGTACTGGGGCGGGGGTCATGTCAAGTTAGAAGAAAGAGAGACTGGGTATGTTTTTCATTCATCAAAATAGTCTTCATTCCTAGCACTTGCAAAACAGCACTCATTCTACTTGCACCTTTTTGAGCTACAAAGCTACCAATGAGGCATCTGGGAGTTAGCGTGGTCAGCACAGAAACGTAGGAGGGCAGTTTTCCCATTAACACCTTCAAAATCTATCTCCAAGTACCAATGATTTTTTGCAAAGTCACCAAAAGCTTAGAAAGAGGCATGTAGACTGCTACTGAAGATCATGGAGATGTATAGTCCACAAACCCACCCAGTTCTTTGCATCCTTCCTCTCTCCATCTGTCTGAAGGTGCAACAGCCTGTCTGTTCTATGAAGCTATGAGGAACTGAGTATAGTTACACAGTCTGTATACTTAGGTGTTTACAAAAGGAGCAGGAAGTGTGCATAGCCTGTAAACATTTGTTGAGTCTTAAAATACCAAGTCTAGATCACGTGGTTTTTAATTAACCAGAGTTATAATGGACATGACTGTACACCTTAGAAATCAGGTTATTTTCAGGAAACAGAATGGCTAGTAACTTGATAGGAGTGAAAATAAAACAAGTTATTTTGGCTTAGTTATTAGATTTCTCCTTTCTGGGTAGAATTCTATTGCAATATCACGTGGCATTTTGCAAAAGAACCAAGTTAGGTGCATCACAATTTACAATATTATTACACAAATCACGGTATTATTTTTGTAATATCATATTACAAAAAATTATTGATAGTAAAACCAAAAAGATCAAATTCCAGGCCTACGGCTATATACTAGAAATATGTAAATAACTAAAAGTTGAACCAGACTTGAAGGAGTGTCAGGAGAAGTTACTATAGAAACAGCATATAAGTACATATAACAACTCCAAATTAGAACTGTTGAATTGTAAATAATAGTCCTGACAATTGTAAATTATAGTTGCTGTCCAAAATTATGAGTTGCATTCATTCATTTACCCTGTCTGATGTGATGCCTTTTTTTGTTTTAGTGGCAGTCAGGCCCACAACCTCAGACAGATGGTGAACGCTTCAGTCTAAACACTGACACTTTCTGTCAACTCATCAGATGAGTCTGACACTTTTAGTACTGAGTAGGAACACCAGAGATCATTATTTTCTGTTGCAAAGTTAAAAAAGTAAAATTAAAATTAAAAAAAAAAGCAAAACACTAAGCTTGCTACTTCTAAACAAACGGGGAATAATGTCTTTCGCCATGCTTGAGGTTGCAAAGCATCTTGTTATTTATGACTCAACTATAAAGTCCGTTGTGCATGGACCAGCCTTCTGCATTTAAAGACAAAATGGCCTAGAGCATGAACCAACTAGGTTTCTACATGTTATGGTATATATACACGTGTGTGACATGTTAGGTTCTTACGCTGTGAATTTCTGTGCTAGCCAGTTTCTCACTACTGTAGTGTTTTCTGATACATAGTGTGAAATACTGCTTTTAGTCACATTTTAATGATAATTTGCATTTGATTTGGGCTACTTACATTATTGGTATACTGTCGGTTATTAGTAGAACTCTTCTTGCTACTCTTCAAGTGTTACTTCAGCTGAACATCATTTACTTGTCAAATGCACTAGAACCATTGTTATGCTCAGGTGGGTCAGACTTTCAAATATTAGAAAAGCTGTTGCTCTGTGGGCTCGTAGATGTAGTTTGACCATTTAAAATCATGTAAGTTAATCAAGCACGTTCATGTTAAATACTTGAATAGTATTTGAGCAATATCAAATATTCATTTGAAATACCTCTGAATCTAGTGCAGTTTTCTTTTAAACCTATGTTCCTGACTGCTAGAGCATGGACCAGAAAAATGGACTGAAACCTGCCTCTCCCTTTGGCTTTGTTAACAGGGAGCTCAGCAAAGTCATTTGTGATAAGTGTGTTGCCAGGATTTCACCTTATGTTTAAGGGACAGGTAATATCCTGCTTCCTCCTAAAGGAAAACTTCTCATTTCAGCATATATTCAAGCTATGTTTATATGTTTCTTTTGGATATATTGCCCTGTGTAAAAAGTTTGTTTATTTACATAAAATCAAAATATACTGTTGTAGGTATTAGTATATATGTAGATATTTTCTAAACTACAAATAAAATTTTCAAGGGTGGGAATCGGTGACAGTTGAGTAAAATTCTGTACGCAGATGTTCTAGTTTCTGAAAAGTCTGAATCAAGATACCCTGCCCTTCCCAGTGAGATAAACTTGCTTTAAATCTTAAATTGGTGTAAAAGTGGAGCCCTGTGCTCAAAGAGAATAGATGACAGGCAGACAGAAATTTTTAAAAATAAATGAAAGCAACTTGAATGTCTCAGAAAAACCAACACCTTTTTTTCTTTAAAATGGACTTCAAAAGGGATTTATTATTCCTCAGTGCTGACACCCACTTTTCAGTAAAGAAAAAAATCGAGAAGCATCTCAAAGCAGGTGAACAAGAGGGAATTGTTAGTGTACAAGCCTTCCAGTATAAAACCACTCATGAGTGCAGGTACCCTTTAGGTTTTCTATAGGTGGCTGTCCCTGTTGATTCCATTCTCTTCCCTACACAGGTAATCGTATGCAGAACTGACACCTATTGCACTGCCTGTTTGTCTCCCTGGCAACCAGCAGAAGTAGTGGGTAGTGGTAAAGGAGAGGGACTGCCCATTTACGGAAGACAGCAAACAGCAGAGTGGTGGGGAAGTGAATGGGAAGAAAGGAGGAATAGAATGAGGTAAAAAGGGGAGATGACAGCATAAAGGAGAAAACAAAATCAGAAAAAAATATGACCTTAGCTTCTTGAGAGGGAAAAAAAATGAAGGAAACAAGAAGGCAAATGAAAGGGGAAAAAAAATGTAGGCAATAAGGTGAAAAAAGGGGAAATTTCACCAAGAGCAGGGTTCAGGGCTGCGCAGGAATCAAGGAACAGCAGAAGGTTATGGAGTGGAAGGTAGGAGAAAACTTTAAAATCATAAATAGGTAGAAAAATGTTACTGCAGGCTAAAAGCGATTTTGTCACAGAATTGATAACAACATAGGCTGGAGAATACTCCAGAAAAAAAAGTGGGGCTAGGTGTCTACGAATTTGCACTGAGATGGGCTGACATCAAGCTGGTAGGACGCTAAAGCAGAGCTTCATTTAAGTTTGTGTCATTCTCCCTCCCTGTCATTACTTGCACAGGTTATCAGTGGCTTGCTTTCTTCTAGCTCCCCCCTCTTTCTTCACTAGTTGATCTGTATGTGTCACAAAAAGAAGGGAAAGGGTAGGTGAAAAGGCAAAGCAGGGCAATGTAATGTACAATTATTTAAAAGCAAATGTGCATGAAGGATGCATACCATGTAATGGTGATGCTGACTCTCTGTATGTCCTAATTTAGTAAGAGGTGAAGATTTATGAGAGGTTTGCAAAGAAATGCAGCTGAGAACAGCCCTTCAGCCAGTTCCTTGTGCAAATCAAGAGGCTGCACGGAATGTGACCTCCACCTTGTGCAAAGATAACCAACCTATAAAGCAGCTTGGATATCAAAAACAAGGAGAAGCAGAAAAAGTAGAGATGAATATATATGTGTTCTCATCCGAACAGTCTACATTACACCTGCGTGCGTGGGCCCACTGTTTCCTATGGGAGAGGTGACCCTCAAAATGGGAAACTCATTAGCATGGGCATTAGATGGAATTGCAAAAGGGCCATACAACCACAGGCTGGAACTGTTACCAGAAAAAGCATTGAAAATCTTCACTGAAAGATATGAAATTTCATAGGTAAATATCTAGCTACACAAAATGGCAGAATGGACTTGGCTGCACTGGCTGTGCTGAGGCCTGGGTTTCACCAGCAGATATTTTCTATATATTTATGGTATTTTATATATAAAAGCTATTGGTGCTGTGCGCAGCACTTTCAGAAGAAATCGGCATGCCCAGTGACTCATCTGATTGTAGCAGTACCAGGTATAATATTCCTGGTAGCAGGTCTGCACCCTAGATAATCACACGTGGTGGTAACGTTTAAATTACATTGCACTTTGAAGTAAGATTAACCCTGGCTGAAGTCTGAAACAACTTGAAATGTAAGGCTGTGAATCACTGAGCTTGTATCTGAAACCTTGTATATTTATTGAAAACTTCTTTAAATGAAGTTACTTTCTTACATGACTTACTAGAAGAAAACAGCTTTATATGCCTCAAATCTGTAACTTTCTGTTGTGTACTGTAGTTCAGCTAATTAATCCTTTTGATGTATCACATAAGCACCCAATGGATGATTTTCTATGAAATTACTAGGCTTTAAGAAAATGGCAATAAATGGAATATTCTGAAACATCATAAACTTTGGACAATTTCTCAAACTCCTTCTTGGGGAGTGATTCCACATGTCAGCGCACGTGCATACAACACATTGGGGGACAATATTTCTGATTGCAGCCAAGAGGATTGGAAGAGAAAGTTGGGCCCAAAAAAGGAGTATCAACATCTTGTCCTTCACAATGTCCAAAATGTTTTAAATAATTATATTGCTTGCCATTCAATTTCTATAGTGAAAGTGTCCTAATGAATGTATAGACTTGTCACATAGGCGTTTGATAACCCAAGCATGATTGCTTAAAACATGATGTAGAAAATCATGAAAATAATATATTGAGGAGTAACAGAATGAGCATGTTCTGTATTTCTGAATTAATGTTTACAAAACAGGGCTACCTGTGAAAAATAGGAATGTTGAGTTTTCACATAGAACCGAGATAGATATAATTCAGGCTTTAGTCTTCATTGATGTCAAATCATTCCACAGATTGCTATTTCTCCTCCTCCCCTTGGAGACAGAAACAGGAATTTTACCCTGTGTTTTTCCAAAAAGAGCCAAAAATTACATAACTACTTAGCCAATAAGTTATATGCACTTATCTTTTAGTTGTCCTGATATCTTACTAGCATTACCATGGGAAGGCAAGAAGCTAAGAATCATATTTTTCATGTAAAACGAGATAGGAAAATTTCTGTTCTTATTAAGGAATCTTGAAGCTGTATTTATACTAAAATTAACAAGAATGTAGGGTCATAAAGAATTTCTTACTAATTTTCACCTTTAAGCATGGGGTTCAAGAGAGCTCAGGAAATTACTTATTTGAAACCTATGCTGCACAGCTGATAACATGTGTCAACGTGCTGATGATACTTTATTTTGTTAATGGCAGTATTGTCCTCATGCTGTGCAGAAAAATGAAAATTTTCTGAATTCACAAAAAGTGATGAGGTGTTTATTACAACACTTTTAAAAAGGTGGATTTTGTTATGTATATAAGGCCTTATAAATGTATTAGCTAAGACAGTTTTATTTAGCAAGGCTGCTTGATAGAATTGTTTTAATGTTCTTTTTAGAAAGAGTTAACATAGAGAAGTGAAGATCTTTTCTTTCACTGAAATTTAGCAGTCCTGTTAAGCATGTACTGGCTTATTTTCTAGGCTCACTTTTATTCCAACTGTGAGTGGGAAACTTCAGGAAATCATTCCTAAAAAGCACCTTGAGGTGACTAAATTCCTACTTCATTTATATCAAGATGGACAAATTGAAAATCTGCCAACCACAGTCACCAGTACAAGTCCTGCTGGACTCCCACCCAAACAGATGACACGTTTTGCCTCCTCTGTGATGCAGATATGGGGGATTGATAGTTTCAAAGGTAGGAAGTTCTAGACCAAACTTGTAGATGCTGAAAGCAAGTAGCATTCCTCGTTCTTTCCTTTGTCTCCCCATCAAGATAAGAAACGCTGTCATGGGAAACACTGAAATCATTTTAGGAGCTTTTCTTTAAATTGCAATGGCATGAGTGTCCGCAGTCAGCAGTGAGTAGGAAACAACTGTTGCGGTACATGGTCTGCTTTGAGAAGGTCTCTCAAAAGTCTGCAAGAACATGACCGAGTCCCTTTTTATCAAGTGAAGAGCAGTACTAGCAGAGCTCTTCATGTCCTGTGTTGCACGCTAGTACCACTGCCCTTTCAGAAGGCTTGTTTGCAAAATACTAAAATGAAACAACAGCGTTAGCAAATGGCTAATCCTAACTTACAAATAGGACTTAAGCGACTCTCATTAATTACCTTTTTTTCATTGTTGTGTAATATGGTACAGTTTGGGAGGGGGTTGTATACTGCTAACCAAAGGATTTATTTTATGTTATTACAGGGAGTATGTTGCACATGTTCTGTGTTAATGATGTTGCTGTTTTACAGATGGGGCCACTTGGGACCAGAGGGATTAAAATCAGAGCATTAGCAATAACTAGGCTTGAAGAGATGGTTTAAGTGTCAAGACTGTGACCCTAGCAACTGAGAGGAAGGGCAAGGAGTTATTATTCTGGTCCTCGAAATGCCTAGCTGCCATTCTTTCATGTGGCACGAACTCTCTGTATGATTTCAGATAAAGTTTCTGGGTTTGATCCCCGTATGGACAACTGGAATAATAGTATTTATTTTAATTCAAATTCTGTAGGTAAGACCATATGATTAGGAATGACACAAACCATTAAAAAGTTGAGTGGCCTGAAATTCTGTGGCACTAAACTCTTCTTGGCAGCTAGATTGATTTTTATCATCCTTGCAGAACATAATCATTTTAGAGAAGGAACCACTCAGTGAATGTTTTTATAAGAACAATTCCAGCCTTCTATAAAGCATTAGGAAATTATTTACCTTTAGGATGTATGCCAAGTACTTGATACTTACAACAACGTAATCAATGTAGTTTGACTAATAGGGATTTGAATTTTAAACAAGTTTTCTGTAACCTTAGCATTAATAGTCCTAATTTCATTTTATGATCAGATCTCCAAGAGAAACTACTGATGGTCAGAATGAGCTATCTATCCTGTAACACGCTGTAACTGTTTTGTGAGGTTGCTAACAGCCCTGTGATTGAAAATCCTCCAATTCAAGAACTCCCAACTTAAAACTTCTGCATCTGTCAAACACAGAAGTCTTCTTGGGTGCAGACTGATCAGTCTTTGTGCACTGCTCAGGACTGACATTGCTTTTGTAGCCTTTTACTCTCAAACTTTGTATTTTGGGGCATACAGTCATCTTTCCTTTCTAAGGTCCTGATCGGCATTCACCAAGCCTCTGCAGCGGCTTAAGATGTTTTGCCCATTCATAGGCAGTTTGAGCCTAAAAATGCTTTGCTGTGAAGTGACACAGCTGCATCATGGCTCCATGTTCTCTGCTTCAGGGCCCTAAACCCCAGTGCAGCTCCAGGGCAGACAGAAAGGAGCATCACAGCCTGAACTGTGCCAGCCAGGTTCAACAGAGCTCGTGGGTCAGAGCTGTTAGTCAAAATTATGTTCAATTCACAGTCAACCATTTCCGTCTTTGTTGTTCACTCCCTTTGTTTCTTGCTGGACAGGATTGGTTTTAGGAGTCTTAAATCTTTCTATTTTTATTTTGCCATTTAAAAAAGGGAAGTCTGTATGTGATATGTGCAGATTCCAGTATAAAGTTAGTGAAAGAAATTCCTTAAAATTAGCTGGGGACCCCAAAATTGCAAAATCTCCAGGGTTCCAAGAGCTTTGTTATATTTTTTATATATATATATATATGAATACTACCTTTGTTAAACAATTCAAATAGCTTACTCAGTTAACTTGTTCTGAAGTCTCCTGTGTTTTAGAATAATGTGTTTCTAATAACCAGGTCTTTCTGGCACAAAAGAAACAGTAGCTTTGTTATTCAACAAACATTTAAAAGCTGATCTGCTTTAAAGGCTGACTGTTGGTTAGTTTTCATGTTTCCTATTTGGGGCTTGAATTTTTAAATTTTCTCCAAGTTCCTCTGTTTGAGACTTGGTAATAACAGAAAGAGGAAAGCTGGTGAGTCCTTTTCTGGTTTGCATCATTGTGGCTTAACTTTTCTTTGATTGTACAAAATATGAGTGGATGTGTTTGAGTTGGTTTCAGGATTAATACAGTATGGGCATTTTTATTCTGGGAATAAATACTCATTCTTCAATAGTTCTCATCATCGATGTAGTATGTACTTTTTCTGCTTCTTCCAGTAGTCTTTCCAATAGAAATTTGAACTATTCATTGTAAGGCAAGTGATTCAAAAATAAAAAAAGACGACAAGTTTCAGGTGCAGATGGCAAATCTTTTCAAGGTTAATAGCCCATTTGTAATGGAATATGGTGACCTTAATGAAATATAATGATTTGTAAATAAAAAAATACAGGGATCTTGCACTTCACTGCTCAACTCTATTGACCCTGAAATGCAACCATCACGTGGGAACTAGCAGAAAGTTGGTAATAATAAATAATATCTCTTGGTGGTGACAGCACCACAAATGTTCGTCATAATGAACACACTGAGAACAGAGAAACACACAAATTAAATATAATCTGGAACAACAGAGTACAAAATACAGCAGTGCAATGTTTGAAAAAATGTTTCTGTCTTTTTGACATCAGTACCAAATATGTTATCTGCATTAGGTGTGCTTTTTGGACCATGAAAGTGGAGAGGTCTGTCAAATGGAGCCTGTTTTTTCTATGAGATTGTCTATAGAATCAAGAGTTATAAGTTAAACAGTTCGAGATTTTAATTTTTAAACACTGGCCTAAAAGCAGGATAACCTCCTGATGAAGGGGTTTGTTTTGACGTGATTTTTTTGAAGGTTTGTCTCCACACAAATATACGTGCAGCAAATAAATGTGTTGTTTCTGGGTGTTTTATCTTTAAAAATGTGTAAATATGTATTTATATAATATGTAACCATCCTCATTTCTGTTTTCTCTTTTGCTTTTGCAGTTTATTGTGGAGTGTCATGGGAATACACTTCTTCCTCAGTTTTTGGGCATGTACCGGCTTACTGTTGATGGAGTTGAAGTATATATGATTGTTACAAGAAATGTGTTCAGCCATCGTTTATCTGTTTATAGAAAATATGATTTAAAGGTGAGAAATAGCTGCTGCTGAAATAAGTGACAAAAGTAGCTGAACATCTTTACTATAAATGTTAGATTATGCTGATGCTTGAATATTGCTCAGAATTTTAATTAAGTTAAAACTGTGTTATGTAAGAGCCAGCATTAACTGCTTTACTTCTGCATCTAGGTTTAGCAAAACTGAGTGATGGTTTTACAGAAATTGTACAGATTTATTTGTATTGTGCATTTTTAAATGGAGCAATTTAGCCGGGTGTGTTTGTTCAATGTAACTACTGGTTAAAAGTAAAACCCTTCACACAAGTACAGTAATAATTCTGCTTCCTATAGGTTTTTATTAACATTATGGAAAGCCACAGCTGATTCTGCGGAGGGCTTTTATAAAATAACTAAATATCATCATCATTTAAACCAATAAAATGCTATTAACAAAGTACATCACTACTACAAAAGCTTCGTATTTCATTCTATATTTTTAAAATAATCCAAGTAAAAAAGAGAAGGTTCTTAAAAAAAAAAAAAAAAAAAAAATTCTTTTGCTTTTACCATAAGCTGTGTTTTAGTTTTGTTTCAGAAGGTTTATCTGCTTATTGCAATTTTGCCAGTAGTTAATACACAGTGCTTACATCGAATGCCCAAAATATAGTCTTAGTCTTTTAACCTAAGGGATTCTATTTTAATTTCCTCCATAAAGCTTCCCTTTAGAAACCTACTTCTTTCTAATACATTTAATTTCTGTATTGAACCTCTTAAGTGCCTCTGCATCTTGTTTTAAGATGTTAATTTAGCATTCTATATTAAGAGATTTGTAATGCTACATACGGCACCATCCTTTCCTACTATCAAGTATCTACCTAGCAATTGATTAGATAGTTGACTGAACGTGATTTATAAGAACTGATTTCCAGATGTCCACAATTGACTTTCTGGTATTTAGTATTATTGGCAGCAGAGCTTACCCGAGAAAGATATTTTTTATTATTTAAGAGCTGTATGTCTTTTGGAGCATCTTAATGTCCAGGTGCCTTAACAAAGGGATGAAAGCACAACAGAAAGAAACATGAATGATACACAGTACGTTCTTAGCATTGGTGTCAACCGTTCTTGCTGTTATTTACTTCTGTGAATGCTTCTGTACTCTATTTGGTTTGTGCAGATGGACAGAATTGCTTTTAAGGTAAACTTCTTTTGCTATTTAAATTTAACATCAATATCATATTATTCTTCAAAACAAACTCTTCACTGAGCAGATTTATAGTGGCACTATGTATATTATAAATCACTTGATTTTCATTGCGGTTGTAGGTTCAGAGTCTTTTGTTGTACATAAGTATTTTTGACGCCAGCTTAGAGCTCACTTGTAGCACAAGTCTCTACCTGTGTAGATACTAAGAAAGAGACTACAAATCAGCATAGGATTTCAAAGGTATTTGCCTGGCCACTGAGATGTTTTCTTAAAATTACTTCAATGTCAAATTGGGCAATCTCCTAATTTTTACTATTGTAAATCCCCTTTTTTTCCCCTGGTTTGGTTTTCAGCTGATCTTTTTTCAGGCCAAATAGTCTGTTGGAGCACAGAATACAACATAAAAGGTGTATCATCAGTAAACTAACATGTCAGACTTCTACTAGGCTTTATTATCAGCTAACAATATAATGCAATTAAATCCCTGCTTGCTGGGCCATACATAATAACCAAGACATACTATCCCGTTTATCTTTTCTCTCCATCCTTTCTAAGTTTCTCTCTGCAAACAGAATAAAACATGGTATAAAAATATGTGGTTGGGAATCCTCACGTTCTTTAACCTAGTATGACTGCACTCCAGCACTTCTTTACACAATGCACACCTTCCAACAAATGATAGAGCTAATTTACATCTTTCAATGTCCAGTTATCATGTTTGTAGCTACTATTTCTTGCAGTGCTATTATGTGATAAACGCTGGGTACTTAAAGGTGTGGTCTTGCTCCAAGAAATTTGCAACAAAATATATACAGCCATTTTTTTGTCACCTCCAGCTTATTCAGAAAGCACCATATTGCCTGCTAGTTTTAAGCTAAAAATAAACTTTATAAAAAAAAAAAAATATCCAAAATGTCTTTGGCAAGCACTGTAAATCTTGTGAATCCACAGATGGTCTCATCTCTTCTTTTGACTTCATGTTGCTGTGAGGTGCTTTGTTCTTGTTTGTACTTTGTGATCTTTTAAATATTTTTATGTATTTATGTTGTGTGACATCCTTTTCAAATGTGTATTACGTGTGTCCGAATAGTTACATGGAATAGGCTATTCCATAACCATACAGCTAAATTGGCACAAAAAGATGGGAAGTCTGCCAAGCAAACTGAACTTCCAGGATGATAGTCTCAAAATGAGGACGAGACATAACGAAGAAGTTCCAGCAGTCAGGAGGACAGTAGATGCAGAGCATTTGAGGATTTAATCCATCTTTCTTCTCTCATGATACATCTTCTTCAAGTGATTGCAGCAGTTCAGCAGCCCTGGGCATTCTACCTACTGTATCACCTTTCTTTAAAACAGCTCTCAAGTTCAAAAGGATGCAGTTCATCCACTTTTTGACCTGTTATCGTAACATTTTCAAATTAGTTTCTGACATATGCACATTTTTAGATCCATTTTTTCTGTTTCAGGGCTCTACTGTGGCTCGAGAAGCCAGTGACAAAGAAAAGGTATGGTGCATTTCTGTTTCTTTTTCAGTTATCTAACCTGCTAGCTAGTCTCAGGACAAACATAACCAGTGCTGTTCTGCCCCGTTTCTTTGTTTTCTGTCATATTCTTTCTTCTTGAGTTCTACCCTATTCCCTCCTTTATCTTTCCTCTATTTTCTGCAGACCTTTGAATATTGGTTTGCAATGGTGTTGAGATTTCAGAGGTAAGTGAGCCATTCCTCCACCTCCTCCTTTTCCTTTTTTCTCTTCTCTTCTTAGTTTCTTCAGGGCCTGCCCTGTAGTAGGAAAACATCAGGACTTTCTTCTCTTCCCTAATGCTTCTTCATCTTCTTTCTCTTGCTCTTTAATATTGAGATTTATGGATACTCCATGTCAGTTAATGGAATGATATGATGTGGCACCACTTCTAAAGTGAATGCAAAGATGAACCAAACCTTGAATTGTGAGAACCTTTGGGTATGTAAAGCTCATACAAATGAGCAAACAACTGACAGACTTAGATGTACGTGTAGCTATAATGAGAGACAGCCTCCCTCAAATTCTGGGCTGAAACGTTGCTCTAAAAGGAAAATTATCACTTTGTTTTTCTCCATCTCCACCTTCAGTTCATTTGGAAAATTTAATGTTCTGAAAAATCAACATTTCTCTGAGGTTTCAGTGAAATAGGCTGGTGGCACTTTAGGAGAGGTTTGTCTAGAGATTCTACAGGTGTTGAAGGTGGAACATAGTCTCCATCATCTAAGACTTCTTAGATTTCCAAATTTGGGTGAACTCTAGGAACCTGTGACCCATGTTTTCTTAATTTTTCTAAGCACATTCCTTCTGAATTAGCATAAGATCATTTCAGCAATTCACTTAAAAGACTTCATTTTATGTTGTCCCCAAATTCCATTCAGATCATTTGTTTTTCTCCTAAGCATTAGTTGTACTATGCCTGCCTCTCTGAGTCTTCTACAGGTCGCACAACTGCACTAAGTAGTAAGGGACATGTAATAATTGTCAGTTCTACAGTTCTCGCTGCACAAAAACGCTGTGCAAATTTTTCTCCACTTTGTCCTAAGGTATGACTGAACACTTAGAATTCTTCTTCCAGCATTAGGCAACTACCATGTCCCAAATGCCAACTGCAGTTTCAATAGTCGACATTAGCTCTCTTTTGCTGTACCAGGCCCTCAAGATCATGTCTTGAATGGGCTCCGTTCTTTTCTTGCGGTCTATTTTTGTTCTTGTTTAGTAGCACAACTCTAGTGCTTTTAAAAGCAGAGGGATTAACCCTTCAGTTCTTACAAACAATACCTAATATCATTGAAAACCTCTGCTGGTAGTACTAAAATAATCTGATAGAAGTCATAGAAATCAGAATCATAGAATGAGTTGAGTTGGAAGGGACCTTAAAGACCATCCAGTTCCAACCCCCCTGCCATGGGCAGGGACACCTTCCACTAGACCAGGTTGCTCCAAGCCCCATCCAGCCTGGCCTTGAACACTACCAGGGAGGGGGCAGCCACAGCTTCTTCGGGCAACCCATGCCAGTGTCTCACTGCCCTCACAGTGATAATGGAGAGGAGGGCAAAGTATTTGGATGGGACTACTTCAGGTTGCAACATTAATGCTTGGAGTATTAATTTAGAATTTAACAATATTATGTATATTCAGCTATACAGGAACTGATACTATATAGATACTTAATGTAGTGGTTTTGTGCAGTTTTGGGAATGTGTCTTATAGTAACAAATAGATTAATAATAGTACACGTGTACTATTAACTTAATACATTGAGTGAGAACCTCAAAGAAACAGTGCCTTAATTTTGTTCCCATGTAAGTTCATGGCAAAATTGCTATTGAACTTGATTATAGCTAAGTTGAAATAAAGTTGTGTAGTTTTGTATAACTGTATACAACAAATACTCTCTAAATGTAATGTGAAAACATAACTTCAGTAAGGCAAATAACAAAAATTCCTATGAACTTCAACACATCTAGAACCTTGCTTTTTATTTTGAGTATTTCTATGAAAGAAATATAAAAAACCCTTGGTCCCCCAAATTCTTCTTTTGCTATTTTAAATCTCACACATTCTTTTCTTTTCTTTTGGTTTCTTGGAGACAGAACTACACTAAGCTTACTGATACTGCAAGCAGACGGTCCGAGGCTGTTAGAATAGCCTCTGTTACTCGTCGTTCCTCTCAAATGCCAATGCAATGCAGCAGGGAAGCCACAAGCTAGCACTCAGAACAAATATTTCTAAGAAAGGGAAGTAATTGGGTAGACTTCTAAGTTCATGGAGGGAACAACATTTTACAAACACTGTAAGAAAGACTCTTAGGGATTCAAGCAAGGGAAAAAATAGTATTTTGCTTATTACATTTTTTTTGGTCTAAGTTTTGGAGTCTGGTGTTTGATTTGAAAGGGTCAGAAGAATACACTACTGCGTGTCTGTACAGTAGATGTTCAGAACATTCATCATCACTGTGATCTGAAACTCCTGCAATAGATGCTGGAACAGCAGTGGTTTACTCATCTAAACTACTTGGGTGTTTCTAACACACAGGTTTTAAGCTTAAATAAAAAGGGGGCTATGCGTTTACACGAATAGACAAGGAAACTTTGTTTTTGAAACTCTGGGCAGTGCTAAAGACCTGCTGTCAGGAGACGTACCTCTGCGCAGGAGGCACTAATTTCAGTACCTTGAGGACTGCGTTGACATAAGTACGTAAATGATTCATTATTTGTACCCAGCAAGTGAGAGCCATTTCACTTCCATTTTCTCTTAGGTAGATGTCACTCTTTCAGACCTTTTGTTTGTTGTCCTCTGTGGGAATCTCAAGCCAATCTTAAAGATGTTAAAACACCTGGAAATTTTTAGCTTGAAAAGGTTAAAAAAAAAAAGGGGGGGGGGGGGGAGGGCATTTTAGCAAATGCTCTGAAGAGATTTTGGCATCTCCTGTTCTCTTATGTTAGAAGAAATTGCTCTGACTGATTAAACAAAACCAGACAATCTCAAATATTTGTCTGGTGTAGTAACTTACTAGCTAATTTTTAGCCAGAGGCGAGTTAAATCGACAATTTATTAATATCTCCCTGAAATGGCATTAATAATAAGAGTTTCAATTAATGGCAGCATTATTTAATTACTTGTAAAGTTAGCCACTGCTATTCACATCTGAAAAACAGAAAAGTAATAAAAGACAGGAAGCTTTTGGTGCTAAAATATATGGCTAAAATGTCTGGCAATGCTGTAGTTTTTAAATGGGCTTTTAAGTAATTCATATTTAATTTCAAATGCCAATATTCAAGTAATGAAATGGTTTTTAGAATATCAAGCATAATATATTAGCTTCTTTTAAAGCTGCAGAAGCCAGAAAATAGGAGAGCAAGTCTTTCAGTCACATTCTAATGCAGACTGCAGATTTCAGATAAATTACTTTGAAATGGCAAACTTGGCTAGAATTATGATTTTCTTGAATCTTTTTCCTGTTGAACTGCTCTTTTGTTATTTACTCGGTTAATAAAGAAGAAACAAATATGCAGAAAGATTTAATGAACTATAAAATAAGAAATCGTGGAAAAAAGTATTTTTCTACTTTAGTTTTGTATTGTAAAATAGGTATTAGTATTCAAACATTTTTTTAAATCAGTTTTTAGGAAGAAAAGATGGCTGGAATGACTTTGAGAATGTTACTTTTCTGTCCTGTTTTCAGTTTATCTCCTGTTTGACTGTCTTCCACTGTTTAATATCCTAACATATTGATGAGAAGCTCTGAAACTGTCATTTCAATATTTTGTGATAATCTGTGCAAGCTCCATCCCTTAGATTTCACCTTAACACACAATTCCTCTTATTTGCCTTATAAGTGATATTTTTAATGATAAAGACATCACTTTCTTGGCAACAAGTATCATAACATGCACTTACAGATGTCTTAAATTTTAAAAGAACAGTATTTTCAACAGTTGTCAAATTGACAGCTGCTCCTTCTTTTCTTTAGGCTTTAGTTCTCTTTATTTTTTTTTATTTTAATAGTGGGTGTTTTCTATTCATTCCTTGGACAATTTTGCCCTCTTAAGTGAAACCAGGATAATGCAGAACTCCCCTGGTGGTCTGCCTGCTCACAATTATGCTGTACTTGCAGTACGACATCAAATTAGCAGTTACAGCTGGGTCTGCACGTCCTTGTAAAGAACTTATGCATGTTGCCTGTGAGTGAGCAACTCGGAAAGAAATTTGAAGAAGAAAAATAAAATCTGATTGAACTGAAGCCCACCATACTTCATCTTTCTTGAGCAATTTCAGAGATTACACGTTTTTAAATTAATCTAAAGCTGGTTGCATTGCCACCTCTGTGGTATGAGTTGTTTCATAAAGAGGTATAAATGCAGAAAAATTACAGTAAATACGTTTGAACAAAGGATTTTCTATTCAAGTTCCTTTTTGGAAAAAAAATTGCCACAGTTGACAGCTATGTTACATCTTAGTTAAATTGTATGGAAGATGCTGCTAAATGTAACAAATAGCTTCTTAGCTTTACTTTTTATGTTCTGTATTACAACGTGTAGTAATTAACTGATTTCTGAGAGGACAATTATAACTAAAGGAAGAAGGATTTTAGTATAGGGCTATAGCAACAAGATTGCTCAATCTTGAATTAGTTTTTTTCTTTTGATGTCAATAGGTAAAACTTCATTCAAGGTAGATCATCCCAAAATCTGAGCAATTTTTTCCTGCTGTTTTTAAAACTAATAAGTTCAGAGCAGCATTTTTTTACTTGTTTTAGTGATTTCAGTCTTCTTCATATGCTGATCTCGCACAACAGACATGTGAAGTACATCTCAGATTTCTTTGTAAAATGGGTCTCAAGGTTTCATATGCAGACATTACAACTTTCGAAACATCACACTGCAGTGCATCGCAAAGATAGGAATAGACAGAATTGAGATTCCTGTTTCAGCATTTAGCCTTCACGTGAAAACAACCCCATTATTGTTTTTCAAAACAAATCTCTAGTTTGCCTGGGTTTGTTTGGGGGTTTTTTGGTTTGTGTAAAAGTCTGGTTTCCATATGTTAAAAGAATCAAAATAAAAGGGGAACTTTATCTTGCATTTTGTGTGTTGCATGTTCATTTTGCAGCAGAAAGACATTAACCCTAGGGATAATTCTGGACGCATTTCCCTGAGCGTCGAGAAGACATATAGTTACTATTTTGGTACATGCTCGAATTCCTAATCCATCCTGCACAATTTTTTTTGTCCTACAAAAATGCCTGTTATACTGACTAAAGCCATTCCAGTGTTCCCTCTCAAACCCCATTTCCATTGCCATTTGCAGTCCTGTGATGCCAAGTGGAGCTGCAGCTGCTTGTTTGGTTAGAAACACCTGTCTAGGACAAGGCAAATTGTACAAGATTTTGGGCCCAGCTCCCATAACTAGTGGAGGGAAGAAGCTGCAATCTTCAGCCTTCCAAAGAAAGCTCCAGTTATTCTTCCATCTTGTAGATCTAATGACTCCAGGCTTTTGATTCAGTTCAAAACCACCTGTGTCAAATTGTTGCAAGCAATATTTATCATTATATCCCTTTTTAAAAAATACTGTCTTCTATATACGCTAGTAAGCCCAGTCAGTCTAAAGGTAATCTACTTATTTAATTTTCTTTAAAAAAAAAAAGTGTATGTGAGCCATTCACTGTGAAAAGAAGCCCAGGGTGTGGAATTTCACTTTTGTTTTATACCATTTTCAAAACTTACAGACCGTAAGCCAAATTTTGCCATGATTAGCTGCGTGAATAATGTGACTCAAGGTTAGTTCCAAACAATAAGACTTATATGCAACATTTCTCCTACAACCTAATCTTTGCCTTTATTAGGTGAGAGGTTGCTGCCAGCTTGTGAAGACAATTAGTCTTCCTTTTTCAGTGCAAGACTTATTCTGAAACTTCTCTATCCTACAGCTGATTTAGCAAGCTTCTTCCAAAATGTCAGCATTAATGTTAGCCGTGATCGTTATTTTTGGTCATGATGCACAAAAATCCCTTTGGAAAAAAAAAAGTTCTAATATTTGTTTCAACACATTAGGATAGGATGCTGAATTGAGATGTGTTGAGAAATCTGCAAAAGCTATTTCTATGTTCATATGGAAATAAAAATTGACCTGGTTCTTACCTTTCAACATTTTAAAACTTTTTTTTTCTTTCCCAAAGCAATGTCAGTGGGCTATTTCACCATAATTTTAAGTTTCTGAATCAGGCTTTACACATTCTGTCATCTTAGTCAGAGAAATCTTTATTGCTTTTCAGCCATTTCAAAGGCAGTGAAGTCCTCCTGCCATTAAAATTCTCTGTGACCATGGCAAACTTTGGAATGCAAACCTGAAGTGAGCAAATAACACATTTTATTAAATAAATAAATACTTCATATTTGCAAAATTTGTTCTGCCTTTCTTGCATCTTTAAGTAGAGGATTAAAAACGATGGAGATGGTTCAGAAAGAAAATCTATTATTAATTTAGTAGAAGTAGTTAGATGTTCATCTCCTGTGCAGCTCTTAAAATATTTAGTTCTTTAATGATAGTAATATGTTCATTATAATGAATTACATTCTAGGAGAATCTTTTTCCAACAAGGATTTTGCTTCATTGGAAATATTTGAGACTTTATTAAAAATTAACAGTATCAATTATTTCATTAAAGCAAAGTCTCAATTTTTTTCATTCAGATAGTGTTTTAAACTGCCACAATGTTATTTTCTTTGTATTTATTTATTTCTGTGTGTAAGAAGAAAATGTACATATTAGGGTTTTTCAACATGAACATATATATTATTAATTTTAAATAACTGCAAGAGCCCCTCATAGTCACATATTTCATAGGTTTTAATTCCTAAACTCACAAATCAATTTTAAGACATGAATTAAAGTACTACTAGAATTGCTACTAGTGCTGGCTGTCGTTAGTGATATTTGGGACTGCAACAGTATCCTAGGGCTATTCAGCTTTAAATAAATAGGGAGAATGATATTGCCTAGCACACCAAAAGAAACCTTTGTCTAATAACACCTAGAAAGAGGCAAGAGAATAGGCTGGGAGGCATCATACAAATAATGTGGTGAGGGCAACCACTGCACATAGCTTTTTAGCTTCAGTTTCTTCTATGGGACCCACTGCTTTTACTTCTTCCTCTTTGTTCGCATGCCTCGGTACTGGCTTTGAATCAGTGCAGTTCTGCACTTAACAGGTCTTCACAGCTACGGGTGTTTGGTGGAAAAAAATGAGCTCAGATAAAAATCCTCAGAGGGATTATTGAGGACTGGGGGAGCATGCACATGAGGCAGTGAAGAGTCTGGCTTTTGGGGAGAGCTGATTCACTGCCCTGAATGTCCTTGGGAGTGATGGCAAGAAATGTGGCTGTGTCAGCTTTGCTAGCTCACTTTTATTAAAAATAGATTAGAGACAAGGTTAAAGTGGAGCATGGCACCTGCACGACTGGCTTACCAGCTCTAGCATCTTCCAAAAAAAGACAACGCTTGTAATTTAAGTTTATTTTTACTGAAGATAGGACTGTCTTCAGTGGAGAAATGCGCTTCCCCCCCCCACTGCCCACTGGGTCTGAGTGGCTGATGCCATGCTGTGCAGGAAGTCTGTGGCAGAGCCTAGAAATGAACCTGCATCTCAGCATCTTAACCACAAGCACATCCTTCCTCTTTACTTACTGCCCAGCTTTAAACAGTGTTAACAGGGTTTTTTTTTCAGTGTTAATGGGTTTGTTTCACTTTAACCTCTGCCTAGTTTAATAACTCGGATATACTAGGTGGAAAGGTAATCTGAGGATTTTTGTTAGTGACTTTGGGGTAGAGATGAAGGGAGCTTGGTTTCCTGCGTTCTTTTCATTATTTTTTCATCTTAAATTAATTCATCCAAATCTCCTTTCTATTCTTAAGCATCTCACGCGCTGGATTCCATCCTCCGGTGCTGGCAACATCCCTGGATCCACAATCCTGCCTCTGCAGAATTAGCCCTCATCAATGGGACAGATTGCTTGATCATGTATGATAATCTCTACAGCTGTTAGTCTGGAATGCATATCTGATGTTTCCCCTACTCATTTTCATCCTAAACAACTTACTGAGTAGGCCAGAAAGAAAATTGATGCACGCTGTGCTGTCATATTGTAATAAACAAGTCATTGTGAGCTTCAAGAAGGGTCTAATGTCGTCTTTAAGCGAAGCAGCAGAACACTGCAGGATGACTCCCCCACAGAAGGAGTCTGGGACAGATGAATGGTTATAGCTGCATCTCAGCTGCTTGGGTTTTTTTTCTTTTTATTTTAAGTTAAAATAGAGGGTCTCTGTTACAGGGTGTTTTGATCATAGAATCATAGAGTGGTTTGGGTTGGAAGGGACCTCAAAGATCATCTAGTTCAAATCCTCCTGCCGTGGGCAGGGACACCTTCAGCTAGACCAGGTTGCTTAAGGCTCCATCCAGCCTGGCCTTGAACAGTGCCAGGAATGAAGCATCCACAACTTCCGTAGGCAACCTGTTCCAGTGTCTCACCACCCTCAGGGTGAAGAACTTCTTCCTTGTATCTAGTCTAAACCTGCCCTCTCCCAGCTTCCAGCCATTACCCCTCATCCTATCTCTATAGGCCCTTGTAAAAAGTCCCTCCCCAGCCTTCTTGTAGGCCCCCTTCAAGGTACTGGAAGGCCACTATAAGGTCTCCCTGGAGCCTTCTCTTTTCCAGGCTGAGCAAGCCCAAGCTGTCTGAGCCTGTCCTCGTAGGAAAGGTGTTCCAACCCTCTGACCATCTTGGTTGCCCTTCTCTGGACTCTTTCCAAAAGCTCTGTGTCTTTCTTGTGTTGAGAGCTCCAGAGCTGGATGCAGTATTCCAGATGGGTCTCACGAGGGCAGAGTAGAGGGACAAAATCACCTCCCTGGACCTGCTGGCCACACATCTTTTGATGCAGCCCAGGATACGGTTGGCTTTTTGGGCTGCAAGTGCACACTATTGGCTCATGTTCATCCTATGATCCACCAGCATGCCCAAGTCCTCCTCAGAGCTGCTCTCGATTCACCCATTGCCCAGCCTCTATCTGTGCTTGGGATTGCCTTGACCCAGGTGCAGGACCTTACACTTGGCCTTGTTAAACTTCATGAGGTTTGATGTCCCAGAATGTTCTAGATGCAACACAATAATAATTCAGAGCAGCCAGACTAGGACCTTATTTTTTTCCAGACTTCATAGGTGTCAGGATGCAATGAATTTAACATGGATTCATAACTATTAAAATGTTGCAAATCACTTAAGTGTTTTTGAGCAGTCCGAAAAATAAATTTGGACAGTTGGTGAACTGAGTATTTTGGCCACTTCTGTGCACAACCCAACAGCGAAAAGAACTTTTGGCTGTTGTGAAGATCTATAAGGGCATTTCAGGGTCTGCGATGATGCTCACATTTTAATGCTGTGCTGTCCAATATGTACATTTTGGAGCAGAGAAAAGAACCTCTGAGATTCTTTCTCTTACTGTATCATAGGAAGAAAATAAACTTTATGAAAAGTTTCCAGTAAGGTTATAAGCAATGTCTGACTGGTTAAACTTATGGAGGACATTCCAGTAGGCTGGCGTTAGCTGCATTTTATTTCTAGTGGAAGGACTTTCAGATTAAGGGGAAATTATTTTATTCAGAGTACCCATTAGTTCATGGTCATTGAGGGTTGCAGCACTCGGTTCTGCTGCAGCATTTTGTTTGTAAAGAAAACCTGTTCTTCCCCACTATTGATTAAAGGTAGAGGGCGTGGAGAAAACCTGTTTGTTACTCCTAATAGGCAAATTTTTTAAAGGCTTTGGTTGCAGAAGCTACTATTACTTCTAGTTTGCTTCACCAAGTACCCTGAAGGAACTGCTCTTTTGTTTGTTGGTTTGCTGGGGGTTTTTTAAGTAAACTTCCAGCCACTGCCCTTTGAAAACAGAGCCATCTGAGGGGTCTTAGTACTGAATCGAGCAGTTACTCTGTCTGGCTTTCCTTAATGCTGTTGCAAATCACTTCATCGGAGGGTTAAAGATGAAGATAATCAACTAATGCTCCAACAGTAAGAATATTTAATTTTGTATTTAAAAGGCAGTGGTCTTCTATGGCATTTGCCACTTTAAGCAGCGTTTCATAATTCATGTTCAGTTGATGCTTTCAAATAATGATTTGGTATTAGGCACTTATAAACATTCACAGTAGCACTATATAATGCAATCCAGTCCGATTTCATCTATAAGATCTGATGCAAGTACTTTGTTATGAGGTATAGGTTGTGTTTTGACTTCACTTATTGCCAGTCACTTTGACAAACAACATCTTGGAAGAAGCTCAATGTAAATCAAGGTTTAATGCAAATCAAGTATTGAGTCAGAAATTTTGTCTTAGCTACACTTGCTGCACACCCAGTAAACACATGCCTTCTAGGACATTTACAGGAGGGATAAACCAAGGAAACAGCTCCATTGGGTGCAGTTACAGAGAGCTGCATGCGATGGAAGTGCCTCTGCTTCCCACGGAGAGGTGGCTTGGCAGTGCCCTCTCAGGTGCAGGGATGATCCAGAGCTGCCACTGCCAGCAAGGGGGCCCCACCAAGCCAGCAGCTTCGCCATATTCCTCTTTGCCATCCCGCTCTTACAGGAGTTTTGGTTTATTTTAGGCCAAAGAGCTGCCGACGTTCAAAGACAATGATTTTATTAACGATGGCCAAAAGATTCATATTGATGAGAATAACAAAAAGATGTTCCTTGAGAAACTCAAAAAGGATGTTGAGGTAAGAATGTGCCTGTGCAGTTATGTGTGATTAAGATGCGTGGAAAATTACAGCTGTCCCAGGAAATCGTACCTGTAATTCATTAATGAAAACTCCTGTTTGTAAGACTGTAAGCACTGACTGTTTTAAATTAAACACAATTTAAACTTTCAGGAGTTGATCACTGCTTTTGCTGATGTGCTAAATGGCTTGCTGCTATAGCTGGTTCCCATACATTGTCCCCGCCTTGATGATGTGATGTTAAAATGATGGTACCATTTAGTACTTCAGGGCTTTACAAGCCTGGTACTTCCAAATGGCCCCGAGAGAGAGGTGAGTGTCGTTAGTTGTATTTTACAGCTGGAGCTACACCAGAGCTAGCCCGTACATGGACTGCAGTCCATAACAGCATGGAGCATCCCCACTCACAGCCATACGTGTTCTATTTGTTTCATATTTTTAATCCCGTTTTAAATCATCCTTAGTATCGCAACAGTAGAGTGCTTCAGTAATTTCTGTACAGCAGTTGGACTCATTATCTTAATGTAGTTTTTCATATAAATTTGTAATTGGCTGAGTATAATCAATACTTAATAGAAAAGTGTTAATATGTGAATTTAATGTAATGTTTTATTATAAGTGATTTAGCTCAGCAAATAAAAGAAAATAAATATTTGGCTAACTAGTTCACACAGCTTGACTTTAGTTTCCATAACTGAAAATATTGTCACTAAACACAATATTTTGCAGCCTTTATACTCAAAGCCTAAAATCTGTTTTCCTCATTGGAAGAGACCTGATAGCAAAATGTGTCTGTGACTTAATAAGACTTTCAGCTATTTATATTAAAATGGCTCTGTGAATTGTCTTGTCTAGTTCTTCAGTTCTAGATCTCATTAGTTCCACAAAACAAAATACTGTAACTTTAGAATTTACCCAATAAATTGCTTTTGAGGAAATGTAATTTCCCATCATAGTAATTATGAGAAATTTATGGTGATGATAATTATGAAAACATAAATATTTTGTGAAATATCAATGTTTGTTTATTTTATATTTGAAATATTGTGCTGGAAAACTGCTTTACCAGTGTCACAGCTCCAGAGATAAGTTTATTTGGGTTTAAGTTTTGTGCTCTTTTAACATATACTGCTGTTGCTGACTGATGCTTTTACAGTAAGTAGGTTGCTGACAGTAACTTAGGTATGTGCAAGGAATGTGGAAGATACTTTATTGCCCCAGGAAGCAGATTGTGTGCAATCTTCTACATCTACACTGCATTGTGAATATAATGGCAGATTCTAGATCATGTCTTATGAGGCTGGTTTTTGTAGTTTTGAAACTTATACAGAGCATTGTTAAATACCCATGTAAACCACTATTGCGAAGTGATCTCGCACCTCATTTTAACGATGGCAAGCTGTTCTTTAACCTTGTTTTTCTTTTATTGGTTCTTCTGCCCTTGTTAGATAACTGATAGTATATTCACTTTGTACCCAATGTGTAAATACTCACATTTCACTACAATGAAGAGAAATGCACAATACTAAGCATATGATCTTATCACACAGTATTTATAGTTAAACATATTATGGAGTAGTATTCTAAACTATATGACTTTATATCCATTCCTATTTGTCATTGAGTAAGTTTTATTTCTGTATTTCTCTCATAATCGAGTCTTAAGCCCCCTTCCTGTGTTCAAACAGACAAATAATCTGTTACTGCTGTTTTGATGTCCTCTTGTCTGTTTTTCTGCCTCCTTACTCCATTGAAAATGTCCTGAGAAAAAGCACAAAAGGATATTTTTTTCCATTTTAAATCAGATGATCTTTTCCTTGTGCTGATCTCCCTAAGTCATTTTGCTGTTAGCAGCAGCACACTTTTTTCCACAAGAGCCATTCTCTTCTAATTTGCTGTTCACTCTTTCCCCTAAAAGTCTGTTCTCTTTTGTGCTTTTTTGTATGATTATTGGTGGTTTTTTCTCCTATTTTTCTCTATATTTATCAAGTGCCTAATGATATGCCTGGAGTCCTTGTATATCGTTTTATATTCTCTCTTCAAACCTAGATCTCTTGTAGTCTTGTGAAGAGTCTTTTGCTTTATTATATTGAAATTATTAGAAACCAGTTTCTTCTTTCTTCTTAAAACCTCTTCTCAGTCTCACAATATTTCTTCTAGCACTTGAATTTACAGTCACTTCCTTATCTCTGATTCCTTTCTTTTCTCAGAATCAGGATTTTGACAAACTGTAGTTTCTTATTTCCTAGTATTTTATATTAATCTCTTTGTTCACTATCACTATTCCAAAGTCTGGCTTAAATCCTTTCTCCTCTGGTCTGCTCTGACTTCCTTTTTATAACTATTTAGAGTTTCTAAAAACTGGAATAATTCGTATTTTCAGCCCCTTTCTCTGCATGCCATAAGCAAGGGCTCCACAAGGTCAAAATCACAGTATTGCTTTTATGCTGCAGCACAGCTCTGCCCTGCCTGCCCCTCACCCCCCTTGAACTGTTTATCCTGTCTTCCTGCTTTTATACTTTCTTTATTTCCATCCTCCTTTCTTAGCTTTCTGCCTTATCCTGTTCCCCTCAACTAGAATAACACTTTGTCTATATGTAAAGTGTATTTATCTTTCAGTTTTCTAAAAACTCCCTCCTCAGTCTTTATTCAAAACCACCTTTTCATTCACATGCATGTTTTGCTTATGTGATTTAAATTGTGAGCCCGTCACTGTGAAGAGAATGTAGTATCATTTCATGTCTTTGTGGTGTAAAACTTCCTTACTTTCCACTGCAAGAATATTTAAACACTTTTTCACGATTCTTTAATAAGGCTTTAGAGGGAGTGAGAGGGCAGATTTAGCACCAGACCGCAGCACGCCCGATAGCGCAGAGACTGGTCTGGACATTGAGCGGTGACAGGATAGCCCTAATTGAAACAAGAGACAGGAGTGACAGCTCGCACAGGCACTGGTCTTCACTACAGGAAAAATTATTTTTCCCTGAGGATCTGGGGAGAGTGGGCTACAGCTTTTTTATAAGTTGCAAGTGACCTGCATGCTGTTACTACATCTTGATAAACTCAGGTATCTCTCTGCTAGCTTTCTCACTTAAATACTCCCTTTTGCTCTTAGAAATGCCTGATTTCCTCGACTGATGACATCTTTGTGTGACTTCTCCTGTTTGTAAGTGGAGCTTACATTTTTCACTGATATTGATAAATTGCTTATTATCACTTTCTAGTTCCTTGCTCAGTTAAAACTCATGGACTACAGCTTGCTGGTTGGAATTCATGATGTTGAAAGAGCTGAACAGGAAGAAGTAGAGTGTGAAGAGAATGATGGAGAAGAGGAAGGTGAAAGTGATGGGACCCACCCCATTGGAACCCCTCCAGACAGTCCAGGAAACACACTGAACAGCTCACTGCCTTTGGCTCCAGGGGAATTTGATCCAGCTATTGATGTTTATGGAATCAAATCCCATGAAAGTAAGCAGTAATAAATATTTTTATATTAAGATGTTTTGATTCTTACACCAGAATCCCAAAGTCTTCGCAACCATGTAAAAGCAGAGTTGAATTGCAAAGTATAAATTCACTCTGCAGAAGAGGAAATGAGTTGCTCTTTGGTGCAGCAGAAAGCATAAGACACCTATAATGCTTAGCATCGTTAGGAACATATTTCTAAATATCATGATGGATGGCGATGCAGTCAAATAATTCTCCTACTACGCCATCAAATTGTATGCTGGCTTAGCTCAGTTAATTCATGGGCTTTTTCATCCCTTTCAGGAAATTAGTATCTATAATTGTTCTTTTCCTGGCAGATAAGATAACACTGTTAAAAACAGTCTAGAAAGACTAAGAAAAGCAGCATTCCAAGTTATATTTCACTTTTTTGGTTGCTTTTTGAAAATTTGTGCACTCGTACACAATTTCTGTGTTCCAGCTAAGAAAGTGGTCATAAGGAGTAAGAAACCTGAAATTGCATTTGATGTTAGTGTGTAAAACTAAGTATAACTAGTTACCTGTGGCTGTTCAAGACAGGAAAGTTATCTTTTTCAAAAACATTTACATGGATAAAACCACATTTTTATTCATAACTAAAATACGATCTTGTTCGTTGACACAGGAGTACTACCTTTCATATAAAACTTCATAGCTTTTCCACAAAGGAAGATGAAATCCACATTACTTTAAGTGAGCAATAATTCCTATTTCTGTATGCTGGTGTTTTGTTTTACTCTCATTTAGGGGGTTTTGCATTATATATGAGTGCAGTTAAATTCTAAATTAAGGACAGCTTGAGCCTGTGGTCTTTACAGATCTGTGATTCTGAGACTGACATTAGCCTGTCTTAGCTCTGGTTGAGACTTACAAAGTCTCCTTTGTTAGAAGGAGGTCTCATGATTAAGATGTCTCAAAAGTCATTTTTGCTGCCATGTGTTTGCCATTTGCAGATGCACCTAGGAAGGAAGTATACTTTATGGCCATTATTGACATTCTTACTCATTATGATGCAAAAAAGAAAGCTGCCCATGCTGCAAAAACAGTAAAGCATGGGGTAAGTATCTGGGTTGTTTTTTTCCTCTGATTCCATTTATACTTCTGTCTTTTTATTGGTTATTTATTTATTTATTATTTAGTACACTGATATAGCACAGTTCAGGAAGTCTAGGGAAAGGGGAAACAGATCAGAATTTTTTTTTTTTCTAGTTTAATATGTAATACAAAAGTACAGAGCTTTCTTACCCATAAAGAACTCTGACGAGATGCCTTTTAAGGACTTTGTCCTACACTTGTGAGATGCACCTTATTCTCACACACAAAGCTGTTCACCAGACACTTGTATTAGTATACAGCACTGGGAAAGCTTTTGTGAATCTTATTTCAGATGCAGAGCCCTAGTGATGGTTTCACTATTTGGTGTGGCCTGTTGAAAGTTAGTTCTTCAGCATATAATGTGGCTCACTTTACAAGACTTATTAAAAAGAAAAAAAAGTACGATTTGCAAAATTAAGCATAAAACATGCATATTAAATACTTAGAGACCATTCAGTGCAGGCTATTGTTTGACTGCCATGGATTTCTTTATTTTGACTGAAATTGCTGCTTAGCAGCAGACACCAAAGAACCACAGTGAAGCAGCCCAGTCTTCCAGAATTACGATTTATATCTACCATTATCACTTGTATGGTGATTTAAGTTCAAATTTCATAACCTTCTAAAAAGAGCATAATCATTCATGAGGCTAAAATCTCTCCTCTGTCTAAGTATCTAAAGGATCAGGGCATTGGGGCAGGGGGTTAAGCAAAGGGCTCAGGGTTTTTTAGTTTACAGTAGAGTGTGATGTGGAATGCTCAGCAGTAAGCCCTGCACAGGCCTGTGGAAGGTATTTTTTGTCTCTCTAAAACAACGCTCTCATTACTGTCTCTGCTCTCAGAGCAGACGAAGGTTGATGCAGACCATATGCAGCCATTATCTGGCAATTAATACTGAATTTTGGATGTAGTATACTTTAAAAACTCACACTTCTGGCTTAAATAAGGGATAGAAATGCATTGTGAATAATAACTGTGGTTACTAAAGCTGAGTGTGATTAGAACTTATTACAGAGCATCATCACTTCCGTACAACCATTTTGTTTATTTTGCTATCTCCGTCCTGAGCCACCTGACACTGAAGTTTGTTCACTAATTGCATGCGTGTAATTTTCCCCTTTTGTAAAACGGCTAAGTCCAAATAAAAATGTGGCTAAGGCTCTGAAAAAACTTGAATGAAAATAGGAACGAAATTGTGACTTCATTGAAATAGCAATTGTACAGCTTACGCAGTGGGTCCAAATTTAAATGCATATATGTTGAAAAAATGTTACTAATTGTTACCGTATATTTCAGACCAGGTTATTTAGCATTCAGATTGCAATGTACGTTATGCAAGTGTTGGCGCGCCAGATCTGAATGTGATAATTCAGTCTTCTCTATATGAAGGCACTGCTGCTTAACAGACCAGAATCTGTTGATGAATTAGTAGGTAGCACGGTTAAGTGTGCAGCAGAATTATATGGGAGACTGCGGTACAATGAAAGTAAAGAGAATACTTTTCAGAAATGGAAGATGGGTGTCCTACAGCTACGGTGGTGAGTACTGAGTATCACTGTACTCGCGTGAAGCCTAAAAAGGCATCAGTAAGATTCTGCTTGAGGGCCATTACAATTTCTTTCTAGTGTCTCGTTCTGAGACTGCAGATGAAATTCATTGAGTAAGTAAGTAACATTCTTGGTGACAAAGCATCAAATAAACCACTGGTTCTTCCTTCTTTCTCCCCCTCCCAATTCTCTGTATAGGCTGGTGCAGAAATTTCCACTGTTAATCCGGAACAGTATTCAAAGCGCTTCTTGGACTTTATTGCCAACATCTTGACGTAACCTATCATGTTACATAGGACAGACATGAGACCTGGGGACAGCAGCAGTGGCTACAAGTGTAGGGAAAAAAAGGAACTCAGAGAAGCACTCATCTTCAGAAAGCAACCCCTTTGTTTACATCTGCTGGCAAAGATGACTGAAGTGGGGTGGAGTACTTGCTTTAACAGCTGCCTGATATTCCCAGCATAGTTCTAGCTATTTCTGACTCTTTTGTGTGTGCAAAAAAAAAATAAAATAAAATAAATTAAATAAATAGAACAGCTTACTCAGAGTGCACTGTGACAGTAATACTCTGATGCTACCAGCTGAAATGGAATAAATGAGCAAAGAGGTGTGGGGTGGGGGTGGGGAAGAGTAAATGCATGTTAAATCTACAATGTTGGTATCAAATTGTAAACTGTGGATCAGTTTATTTTTTGAACTAAAAAGATACATGACAGTATTCTTCGTGATGATGATGACAATAATAATAAAAACCTTACTGCGAATGTTACACTTACACCCTGCACACTGGCACTCCTTAAAAAAGCAGCTGCAACAGCCCTTGGTGCCGGACGCTTTTCCCATTTGGTTCCTAGCAGTTGGGGTTTTCCCTTTTTTTTTCCCTCCCTCTCCTGTTTTTGTCTTCTTTTCAGCACATTGCATCGGGAAGTTCAGCCTCTCAGACATCTGAGAGCCAACATCTTTTATCTTACGAAGAGCTAACATTCATACTATGTGTACATTTTTGCTACAGTAAGCTTATGTTAAGGGAAGACTGCTTGTTTCACTTTGTTACCTGAAATTTTCATTTGTTTTATATTCTTGCAATGTAAGAACTAATGATGTTACAAGTGGAGAAAAAGCTTATCTGAAGAAGTGCATAGTTTTGGGCAATAGTAGCTCCATCTTTCAGCCATCATGAAAGATGTGCACACAGATAGAAATTCCGTTCCCTTGTAATTTACTGGGAAATTGAAGTTTAAATGCTTATGTTGTACTGTTGAAACAGCGGTATTTTATTATAGATTATCCCTCGAAAAATGAACCCTGAATTTTACTGTTTACATTATTAGGAAAGCAGGGATATTTCTGAATTTCAGAGCCGTGTACAATATATGACTTTTAAGTTTACATGTAAATTTATTTTGCAGTACAAATGAAGTAATGTTTGTCATCTTCCAAGGTGTAATGTGCAGTAGCGTACTAAAGTGAATGTCTCGCTCACCTCCGCGATAGACTCTTTTACAATAAAATGAGAAAGGATACTTCAGAGGGATTTTTCCCAAGGCTGTCTTTTAGCATCAGAATGACCTGTCCTACCATTTACTCAAGTTTGATTGTATAGTACATTGCCTAAAACTGTGCTGATCATGTTTAACTTGTTTAAAATTTTTAAACATTGTATTTCTTCTCTTCTTGTATTTTTCCCTGAAAGACTCCATGCTTGAAAGAGACAAATTTACATATGCTTAAAAGTTTATCTACTTATACACTGTGCTAAAGCTGTGCCTTTAAAATTTCTTTGTTGAAATTGTTAGATTTTGTAGGCAACATAAGAGAAGTCAAACCCTCCCACCGTCATTTATAACTCAAATCAGGAGTGCCAGCATGCCTTCTCCGTAACTAACGTCAGTGCTGTTAAGCCTGCAACTGCGCATAACATATGCAGTGGTTTACTTCAGAGGAGCCTATACTATAGCAACCCATTACACTCTCTTCAGCGGCCAAAGGCAATACTATCCCTGTTGCTGTGTACTAATTTCTTTTCTCCTTTCCCCGACCTTTCCTACAGGATTTTTTGTTACATTTGACTTAGTGATGTCCGCAGCACTGTAATGTATGTGTATACTTTTGTATTGTATGTATTTAAATAAGTTGGTACTGTGGCTTGATATTTTTTTTGTCCTCTCCCTATACACCCCAGCTGTCTACATTCTCACCCAAGTTTAGTTTTCTGAAGCATGCTGTGGCTTCTTAAAGTATGAGGCCACAGGGAGACCCTGAAGTAAAAATGAGGTACACATACTTGGAGTACCTATTTAATCGCCGCCAACGAGTGTACATTTTTAGACAATTTTAGACATTTACAACAAAGCGTTCTTTTTGTCTGTGTAGCAATTTTGTTACTCATTCTTGTTGATAAACTGTTTATTTGGACAGGGCAAGGAAGACTCATTATTGTATATGTTAGTGCTTAGACTCCAAACATGAGCAAGGCTTTATAAAATAAAGCACTTTGATGACTCACTAGGTAAATCCTTTGTTCTTGTGTTTCAACTGTGGTTTTGATCTCTTACAGATGAATTTTGCATATTAAACTGAACGTGTAGCCTATATCGCAAAGGAAGAAAGAAGAAACTTAGAAGTTTTTCATTAGATTTTACCATGCTTATTTTAAGTGAATTGAAACACATGGCCTTTGGGTTTTGGGGCTTAGGCTGTGCTCTAAGAGCAAATACTGAGGTTTGTAATTGACGATTCTATGGACTAAATCCTATTAGTACTACAAAAACAGGAAGGTTGTCCACAACAGTTAATTGATAGAAGGATTGGCAGAACTTTACTAACGTGTGTAACATCTTATGCTAAATCAGTTATTTAAAAAATACTTGAGAATAAGCCCAAATAATTCATGGGGAGGAGGGAGGGCTTTCTGTTCTAGAATTTCAAGACTTTGATTGTCAGGGCTTTCAGCACATGGTACAGCCTGTGCTGCACGTTGTGGGCAAAGGACAGAAAATTGTCTTTTTGTCTCTATTCTGACTAACTTTTAATTCTCTTAATACATGAGTCACTTTTCAGTTCTTTTCAGTTTATTGCACTGATGTGTCAAGACAATATTTTTACCCATAAAATACACATGACACAATTAATGATAAAGTAGACATTCTCCACAGGGAAGATGTCTGAGGAGCTGGTAAAAATAGGTGAAGTGATAGGGAGGGGAGAGATTCAGCTTCTTAATTACTTACTTAATGATGCCTCTAGTATTAATCTAAGCCTGCATTTCACCCAGCTGCTCCAGCTGCTCAGGGTTTGGTATGAACATGGTGCTCCAGGAATGCTTCTCAGTTTACATGGACACGTTGGCCACAGTGGACAGCAAGCTCCCTGGTGGGTTCTCTGTGCATGCCCCTCGAACCATGTACCGTGCCCTCCGAACAGGCTGCCAAACTCTTGCGCTGCTTTTGTAATACAGGTGCGCATGGCTTGTCGGTAGGTGATTTCTCAGTGCCAGCTCTCTCACAACACAAAATGAAAGCTTCTAGTATATAAAACCAGCACAGCGCGACAGATCTGAAAACCTGCTCCAGTTCTGCTCCCACACACTTCAACAGCTGAGGTGTTACTTAGTTAGGCTTTCCTCTTTTTTTTTTTTCCTAAAACTTCTGGACACATTCAGATTTAACTTTCCAGTAAGTATACTACATTTAAATTTTAAGCCAGCTCTGTCTTTCAAAGCAGTCCCCCTACAGCACTGTTCTCTAGCTGACACTCCGAATCGTCTTGACAAAGCTCCATAGCTGAGATTTACAAGGCCCTGCTGCTTCCTGTAGCCATCCTGCTCATCCCAATCTCTCAACACAGGGCCATCAGCCAGACATCTAGCTGGCGATGTTTCCCTCCTGCCTCTTCTGCATTGATAAAGGTGATTGCCATTTCTCTTTGTGGAGTTTGCTACAGGGCACGCTGTGTTCAACAGGCATTGCTGACTCATGAAGGTCCTTGTCTTTAGTAGAAGTGTGTATATGGCGGCGCATAGGAAAAGACTATCTGTTCTGATAAAATGTTTTCTTTCTCTCTCCCACCTGAAGAAAACCTGAAGGCAGCGATGCTATTCAAGGTAGGCTTGTTTACGCAAAGACTGCAGCAAAAGAAGTATTTAAATTAAAAATTCTTGGAAACATTTTTCTATGTCACCTACATAACCTAAATGTATAATCTGAATTTCCAGGTCACTCCCTTGTGCTTACCTCTTCTTTTCCAGTGTAATACTAGTTAGCAGGTCCCTGCATGGAGTGGGATCATTGCATTCTGATGGCCTCATACCCCACCTTTATCCAGTGCCTGCTCTATATGTTCTGTCCACTTGGTTTCTTTCAAACTCTTATATATTTAATCAGGGAAAAAATAGAGAGAGCAGTGAACCTAAAGGAGAACTCTCTTTCATCTCTTCCTTTCTGTCCTGATTTCTCAGGCAGGTATTGTTCGTGGAAATCAGCGTATCCTTTACAGTGCAATGCGGTAGCAAAGAGCAGGGGCTGCGCAGGCAGAGCAGCGTGCTGTCTTTGATCTGATCTGGACAATGATGCTGGTCTACTCCTGCATGAGACTGACCAGGGATCTATTTTCATGCTGCAACAAGGGAATGTGCATGACCAAGTAATTGAGGAAGAGCTTCAGAGCAGCATCTTCAAGCAGCAAAGGCGATTTGAGTGAGATTAAAATCATAGAATGGTAACAATAGCCTTATTAAAACTGCCAGAACACAGGGCTGGAAAGGACTTGAACAGGTAGTTATAGCCTGTCCCAGAGCAGTTCAACTGTAGATAAAGTTCGGCAAAAATTGGATTAATCTTTTCCAGGGAGGGTAGTTCTGTGACCTCCCTGTGCTATGCCTTCCCATGCATCGCTAGCTGTATCATTAGATTTTTTCTAATAACTTACTGACTCTACATTACTACAATTTAAGTCCATTAATATTTGTTCTATCTATAGTGGACCCTGAGAACAGTTTAGTCTCTTCCTCTTTCAGTTTCTCTTAATGTGAGCCTGCCTCTAGGTACTGAACAGTGTAAATATTAGCTTTTGCATATATTAAATTCAATATTCCCTTTCCTTATTTAACAAAATAATCAAAAAGGTTTAAGCCAGACAGAATGGCCTATTCCATTTTTTGTAGTGCCTGATTTAAAAAAAAAAATCATTAAAATGGTGCTGCTTTATTGCCAGTCACATTTTATAAATGGATTTACAGATTTCTATTTTGATAATTTCGTAGCCATCCATTTACCATCTAATAAAAAAATTATAATTGCTGTTTGAACAGAATGCAATTTCAAAATGAGCATGCAGCTACTGCTTAGCTGTAGTTGTTGCTATAACTGCAATAAAATATTGCTTTTCTCTTTTCCCAAAGTAAACAATATCATGATCTTAGCTTTCCTAGTGATACTCCTTTTTCACAGCTTCTAGTCTCATCTTTGTCAGTGATAAGACATAAAATAATTCGTCAAGTATTAAGATACAAAAAATACTTCTTTGCGAGATGGCATAAATTCATTCTTACCTAGTGTTCTGATTATTTGCAGGCGTTTTGGTTATTGCTCAATATGCTTTGAGTTTATAAAGAGCTCCTACTTTGTTCCCACTCAATCTGATTAATTCATAGTGACTCATTTTATTTAGTGATGTGTATCCTGTTGGAATAAATGGCATCTGTGAGAATCTTGTGTTTTGAAGAGGTTTGGCACTTGCATACAAGCCCGGAAGGTGATTTAACTCATTATATTTCTCCATTTCTGCTATTTCACCTTGCCTCTGTGTAGGAAGCACAAGGCCAGAGCACTCTACTTTCTTTTCTGTTTATGTATTTTTAAGTGGATGCATAAAAATATTTTGTTATAAAAGCACCTCAGTCACTCTAATGTCTCCAGCGTATTTGACGTACCAAGGCAGATACAAGGGCTGGCTGCAGGTCATGGGCTGACAACAACTCCAGTTTGCCTTCCACCACCTGCAGATGATAGGGTCGCGTTTGATTCTGGTTAAGAGAAAGTCTCCTGTTCCTGAGATGTGCCTCCTTATCCCAGCAGCATGGATTGAAGTAATGCATAAGAATCCTTTCTACCCACGTAGGTCTGATTAATTAGGGCCTGCTTTAACTGGGCGAGAAATGATAAATTTAACTTTACACTCTGGATCAGGGCCCTATCTTCCTTCACAGTCTCTAATTGCATAACAAAACCAAAATATTTTCTGCCTTGGAGGACTTTACTTTTAAGTACTTAGTTCAGTAGTCAGTCTTAGACAAAGTTTATTTGTACGTCAGCTGCACCAAAGACTTTGCGTTTGCGATGGGAAGCTGTTAGAGTATCAAATTGTACTGTGCAATTATGATCATCTCTTTATAGGGTACAATGGAAAGAATCTGCTTTTAGTTAAGCATGATGATAAGCATGCTAGCTGTGAATACTGCTCTGCTGCTTCAGCTGTAGCAAAGCTCTGCATGGAAGGAAAAATGATAGTGTTTGATCCAATTACATTGTAAAGTGCTCTAGAGCAGAAGTTTCCAAGTCGTGTTTCACATGCTGCAAGCTGCAGCATCTCTGCACTGGGCTGCTCTTTTACCCTGGAGTGCAGAAGAGTGGGGTGGCACTGAGTCTGTTGGGAGGGGAAAAGCTGAGTATACATTTGTAGCCTCAAAACTGGACCCAGCTGTACAATGGTGCTTTTGGAGGCCCCAGTCTCAAGGGAGAAAAACATGCTTGTACAACCTAGTGTTACTTGAGGAATTGTTGTGTTTGAAATTGCATCCTGGATTTAAGTAATGTCCTTAAAAAATCCTGTATCTCCTTGTGGCACTTCCCCTGTCAGCCACCAGCCTGACAAAACTGAAATGCAGCTCCCTGCTTACCCCCTTACTGTTTTGCTCTGAGGCAACCGAAGTCTGTTAGGGGCTGAGAAGGCTTCAGGGGCTGCTGGCAAGTGCAGCTCCCAGAGCATTAGCAAGTGGAAGAAAATAGATGGTCTCCCCGTTACTTAAATGTTTTCTAACTGTTTTCTCATGCATTATGTAGCCTGCTGATCTCCCACACCAGTCTCCTCATCAAGCACACTCCCCACAACCAAGTTTTAGGAAAATGCGCATATAGGTTATTGTCTGTGTTTGTATCCCTCTGTTCCTGCCCCCTTGATTGACAGATAGACACATAACTGCCTTGTTTGCCACCAAATTGCAGGGCACAGTGGATAAAGCCACCCAGTTTAGTCCTCCAGTGACTCAATTTATAAAGAGGGAAAGGAAAATAAAAAGACAGAAGGGAAGATGGAGTGGGGACGGACACACAGACACTGCCTGCTCCACCCAAAACTTGTCAGCTAGGGCCAAACGTGGGGCAGGCAGGAGACGGCTCCAACACTGTTACACAACTGCCTGCCTGCACAAGCCCTCCACAAACGATGGCATCTGACAGACACGTAATAAGCCACTGAGCAGCCCCACCACTGTGCTCTTAAGTTCTCACCTTCCCAGGAGGACCAATGTTGAGCACCGAGCTTCCTTGCCAGGGGACTTAATCAAGCCAAGTAATCTGATAAGAGAAGTGAATCATTTACTTCTAGGGAGAAAAAAGAAGCTCACAGCACAGACTGCAGTAACAAGGGTTTGGGGTAAGGGGAGGGCATAAACCAAAACACTTAACCTTTTCTGAAGCAGCAAGGAAGAGACAGTACTGAGGCCAATAGAGGAATAAAGCTGAGAATGAGAAACAAAATACAGAGAAGCTACTGAGAACATGCTCTATGAGGTCCCTGAGCAAGGGGTGTCTGCTGCATGTTCCTGGGTTGAGCATTAACTGCAGCTGCTCTAGGGTCAGGGAGGACAGGCCCATATGGATTTCTCTTAAGGAGCAGAGAAAAATCTGAGACCATATGGGTTATGATGCAGAAGGAAAGGCATAAAATATGTTGACAATACTATAAATGCATTTTATAATAGTCTTCTCACCTGAAATAATGTGAAAGGTACTATGGTGTAAGATTAGAGCAAAGCAGAGAGGCAAACTGATCAGCCTAGAGAGCACAATGACAGCACTCCATTAAAAAAAAAAAAAAAAAAAAAAAAAAAAAACCACAACAACATCTTTAAAAGCAATGCAATAAAAGCTTAAAGGAGATACCCATGCAAAACACAATTAAACTGCTGGGCTTACCTCATATAGTAAGTATGTTAACATGGAAAAGACTTGTGAGTAGGAGGATGGCCACATGGAACATTTTCATCATCAAAATAAGCTGCTTCTGTGACCCAAACCAGTCTGTGGAAACACTATTTATTTGGACTTGGTTTTCCTCTGATAGACCCAGAGACATTTCCTCATGCATTATGCGGCCGGCTGATGTCCCACCATCTTAACCCAGTCTGTTCATCAGACACAATTCCCACAAACACCTTTTGGCTTCATTCAGAGTACTGTTTGGCCTAAAACAGATAATTGTTTTCACAGGTACATTTGGGCAAGGGGGAGGAAGGGCTCATCCTTAAAGGAACAAGCTTTTCAGATGAGAAGATGGGTGTGAAAAGACTGTCATTCTCTTAATTAAGGTCCACTATGAAGCAGACTCTTCCTTCTCAAGTATTGGGGGTTAGGTTAGGACCCTCAGTCCAGCTTTTAGGTTATTAAACAGGGCTCTGACTGGCCTTCTTAGGGAAGGTACGTCAGCTCTCTCACCAGTCCATTAGATGCAACCACTGCTGCAGTGAAAGAGGGATCACAGCTGATGTCCTAGAAGTCACCCAGTCTGACATGCATATATTGCAGTTGCAGGCTTATGCTTTTGAACGTGTGGCTATTCTGGAAGATTAGAATGCAAACGTTTTAAACACAAAACACTCTCCTAAAATGGGTTTCTGTACTTACAAACCTCCAGAGAAGAGCGGCTGTCCTGTACATTCCTGTGCTGGTGAGCAGGGCTCATTAGCCAGACCCTCTCCAAAGGCACGGTGCCCTGCATTACCACTGAGCAACTGTATGTTTATTAGCAAGATTACTAAGGCAGCATTTGTTGGATTCCTGTCAAACATGGCTTCAAAGGAGGGAAATAACGTACAGAGCTGTTGTTAGCAATCAAATTCCATTACACACTAAAAATAAAAAGAAGCTTTTTCAAAAAGGTGAGAAACAAAGTAGGATGCACCCTAGTAAAGACGAGTAAGTATACAACCTAATTTAGAGCAAGGGGGTGGGAAACATTCAGTGAACCGTGGCCAACCACTGATGCCCAGAAGGTGAAGGCTGAAGATGATCTTCAAACATAGCCAAGCTTTAGGCTATTAAGCGCTTTAAAAATCAAATCTACCCGTTTAAATTAATCCGTACTTTATAGGCAGCCAATGTAAAGAATGCAGCTGGGACATAATAGGATCACAGTAACTCAAGTCAAGGAGTAAATGAGTTGCTGCACTCTGCACAAACTGTGAGCAAAACAGAAACCCTGCTGAAACCCTGTTCAGAGAGAATTGCCCTCGCTAAGCCTCGTGAGCACAGGGCAGGCATAGCTCTTGCAAGGCAGCCACAGCCCCAATAAAGACAGGGGCTGTGCTCTAGAGCAAAACTCTACAAGCAGCATCTGAGACGTCTGGGAAGGAGGAGCAGTCAGAAGGGAAGTCCGTGTGCTTAACCTGTTATGATGTTTCCAAACATACATTCTCATTACATGGGGCAAATAAAGAGAATTGCACAGTTACAGGTAATTTCACAGCCAGGCATAACATTTCACAGTTTATCCTAAAAATGAAAGGTGTAAAAGTTCAGATGGTTCAAAGAAACCAGCCAGGGATCACATACAAACACACTTCTGAATATTTTCTAGATTTTTTTTGACCGATGTTTGTTTTTAGGTCTTTCATATGATACAGGTATTGCCTTGAAGTTACAGCCAGGAAATTCGTTTTAGATGTTAACAGGCAAACTGCTTCTAATCCTAATTGTTGCTTTTTTGCTAAACAACATGATTTTAAACAGACCTCCCATGTAGTTTAATGTTGTGCTTAAGCAAGCTGCTCACAATAAGTGCTTTAGCCCCTGCTTGCTTTCCACAACTTGAAATGTTAGCTTTCCAAACTAATGCACAGCCCAGAGTGCGCTGCTCTGGTTTTTAATCGCTGTAGTAGAAAATGGTCTCACCTACTTCCCTTGCATTGCCCTCCCTACAGTCACAATCAGGATTGGCTTTAACTATGACTTTCCTATACCAAAGATTTACAGTGGTAAAAGGTAAGTTGCACTGTTTCTAAAGCCTACTCTACCAAGCAACAAGCCATTCCTTCGAAACATTATTCGCTTTGGAACACATTCAACACATCAAAATAAATACAGAGGCATTTGAAGTATCTTCCAAGCTACAAATACCTTAAGTTAGAAATTAAAATTTGATCCAAAGCCCAGGAAAGGCTCCATCTAAATACAATAGTTAATGAACCAGATTCTTCAAGCATAACATTTTCATCACCAGTGACTCACACAAATTAGTCCCCGTGAAACAAAAAGGTGGTGGTGGTTTAACAGTGCCAGCAAAACCTCGTATTTCCTGTCTTTCTTAGTATGGATCTGGATATATCATGGTAAAACTACTTACGTTGTTAGCCCATATACCAATGTTTATTTAGGATGCTTATTGAAGCACAGTCTGCTTTGTACCAGCATAAGAAGTATGACTGTACCTGCAGCAAAAGCTTTACTATGTAACTGGGGCTGTAGAAGGAGAGTCAAACTTCTCACAAAAAGGTTTACAGAGTATGTTAAGTGTAATTAGTTAGTAAGACAGATGTTTGGATAGACCTTCTCCTGAACAGTATCTTCAGTCCCATTTGTCTAATGCTCCCATAATACTTAACAGCCAGCTCAAACATGCCTTCAACTGTCAAATAAATTCCCACAGACCAGATGAGAGCAGAACAAATCGAGCTCCAGCACACACACAGTATGTGCTAGCTTTCCTACAGCACAGTTCGTACCACGCAGCTTCTCTGTGCAACAGGGTAACTCTCTATCCCAAACAAGGGAAGGGAAAGCAAGCTCACACTGTCTGTTAGACTTTCTTCTCAACTCCAGAAGAGAGAAGCTTAAATACCTTATTTAAAACACAAGCTTGAACATTTCAACTTTGAATTGACTGAAGTGAAGTAGAAGATGATGCACTTCAACTTGGATTGCTCCAAAACCTTCCATAAGGAGTAAGACATTGCAGAAGCTTGGCTTACAGCCAGACACAAGAGCTTTAATGAAATCAAAACATGGGAATAATACTTCTTTCACAAAAGCATAATATAAAACCAATTTTGCTCAAAGCCTTTTCAATACTACTCATTTTTTGATTGAGAACCAAATTCCACAAAATCAACTCAAAAAAATTTTACTGGGAAAAAAAAGCATTGGAGAGTGGACCTCAGTCCTAACAATGTTTATGACAGTTTGCACCATTGAAGAACCTATTCCTTTGACGAGTATCTTCTCTGTGATGTAGACCTATGCCAATGCACTCCTCCTACAGTTCCAGTACAGCAACACATGGAAGAACCTGCTGACTCTGTTTTGCTGTTGTGCTCTGCTAAAGATGGAAAGAGTATCAGCAGATTAATTATTATATTTGCATTTATGAAAATAAGTTGGAACAAGAGTCTCAACAATTCTAAGCATCAAACTTTTTAACTTGCCAAGTTGCAGCATGCAAATGAATGAAGTACGAGGGAGGTGAGCAGAAGAGAGGTGAAGGGTGACAGCTGGTAATGTACTTGGATGACACACACCAACGGATGTTGTGAAAGAGCAGAGTGGTGTCAATTCCCATTTTTGCAGCTACGGCACACCCCTTTATGCACACAACCCATGATACACAATTATCCAGCAGAGGTCACAGAAGTCAGCTATCCCTTTCATCTCATTCACAGCAATTAGAAAAATATGCCAAAGTTCACTGAGATTGGGGGGTTTTATTTTTTATGGCAGTTAAGGGACTGATTCTTGACTCCAGAAGCTCACAGCCTGCTATCATGTCCTCAGGGCAAGGGTCGGGGCTGCAAACAAAGAAATAGACAGCTGTTCAGCAAACAACGTGAAAAAATTAGATACCTTTGACACATATGCCAAGGAAACATTATTAAAGATGCCCCTGGACATCACAGTTATTCTAGAGAGAAACAATAAGGGAAAAGGAGGATGGTAGTGGCCTGACTTCATTTTAAAGCAGCAATTTCACCACGCACAACCAGCTGTTTGTAGGGCAGAAGCACCAATTGTGCTGGTCCTGGGACAGCTACCAACTATTGTGCCCGAAACATCCATCCACAGCAACAGTATTAGCTGTCAGCACATATTTCCTAAGGTGGTGACATTCCTTATGCCCTCTTGCTTTTGTCTGGGCTTTAACCTTGTAAGTAGTGCCAGTTGTCTCCAGTGCTCTGTTAGGAGTCCATCCTTAAAATCCCCTCCTGTCCTCTACCAAGCAGCTTTCCCTAGCTTCTTCTCTGAGATGCTCTTTATGCAATATATGTATTTCAACATATACAGTAGGATTCTGGAAATGTAGAACCCATTGGAGGACTGCATGGAATCCAAGTATTTCTTTGGCATGTAAGCTGTAGTGTAATGTTCCAAACTGTAAATACACATGCACAGCAAAGAAACATCTTTAGATCTATAAAGTTAACGATTTCTTTTCAAGTTTCCTTTTTCTATCACTAGGCTTGACTGTGAAACAGAGCCCCTGAATGAAAACATGCTGCATGAGATCCTCCTGTGCTATTTTAGGTTATCACCTTATGAAGAGAGAACTCCTCTTAAAATTAAAAATAGCCTCCAGGTTTAAGACTAGGCAGCAAAATTATTCCAATGAGATTAAAAAAAAAAAAAAAGAAAGAAACAAATCCATTCTCCAGCTGATTTATTAAAACAGGCAAAGTATATGTATGGTGAGGTGGCAGCACACTTTGCTTTCATGAGGAGACCAGTCTGAACTCACACCCGTATCTGTTCCCCTCAAATGCTGCCTCTCTGGGAGCTCCATGTTCTCCACTCCATCACTGTCCCATACACAGCTTATGGTAAGATATTGCAAAGCCACAGTGAAAAAACCACCTATTTTTTTTCTGACCTTACACAGCCCTCAAACCTCTCTACAGGAGTTTAGTACCCTGCAGTTTTCACTTTAAGGAACAACAAGACATAGCTTGAAGTCTCCCTGATTGACAGAAGGCACTGATCTGCTCTGCAACAATGTGCACTGAGCTGCACTAGCCCAGGTCTCCCCAAACATGTCTCCTTTTCCAGATACTGGTCATATGGAAATGCCATGCGTTTCTGAAGTTTTGTCCAGATCAGCTGTGATAGGACAAGGGGTAATGGCTTTAAACTAAAAGAGGGTACATTTGTATTAAATAAGCAACAAATTTTTTACAATCAGAGTGGTGAGACACTGGAACAGGTTGCTCAGAGAAGCTCTGGAGGCCCCTCGCCAGCAGTGTCCCAGACCAGATTGGATGGGGCTTTGAGCAACCTGGTCCTGGTTTGGCTGGGACAGAATCCCAGCCCAGCCATGGCAGACAGGCCGTCAGCAGTTTGGAGTCAGCCAGGGCAGCTGACCTGAGTGAGCTACAGGGGTAGCCCATCCCATCATGTCATGGTCATTATAAAGGGGGGAAGGTTTGCTGGGGAAGGGGAGTTCTTGCTGGTGTTCCTCTTGTGGTTTCTCCTGCTCCTGAGGACTGTGAGGGCCAGACATTCTAGGCTGAGTGTAACTTTATATTATTTATTTGTTTTGCTGTTTCATTAAACCTGTCCTTGCTTCAACTTTTGGCTCTCCTCCCCTTTTCCTGATTTCCCTTCTCAATTGGGGAGGAGTCATCAGGTCATAGAGTCACTGCTATAGTTTAGGCCCTGGTATGGGCTGAGTGTAGACACCTAGTCTAGTGGAAAGTGCCCGTGCCCATGGCAGGGGGCGGGGGTTGGACTAGATGGTCTTCAAAGGTCCCTTCCAATGCAAACCAACCCATGATTCTAATGGTACATTCACACACCATAAGCGAGACACTGCCTGGAAGCTCCAGATTTGCCATTTATAGCCTGCATGGCTGATTCACACATTCACAGCAAGCCCAAAACACTCCCCGAGTGCCAAATTTATTGCACATTTACAGTAAATCCAACACTTCCCAGAAGCTCCAGGCTCATTGCACATGCTATGCACAGTAAAAGCATAGTGATTTCTGTCGGGAAAATCCCCTGCACACAGCAAATGGTGTGGTAGCCTTCCCTCGGCGGCTAAAATGAAACACATCATGGCAGCTGCGGTGCTGATGGTGTTGGGCCTGGGAGACAGGAAGAGACTAACCTGTATTCTGAAATGTAATACGAATCAAACCCAGGAATAATACCTCTCTCCTTACTTCTCTAGGTGCTGTGCAGGAACAGTGCATTGACTGAAATCACTTTTCACTGGCGGTTGCAGCTTCACTTCAAGCAGCAACCCTTGAGTTAGGAGTCCACCGACCTGAATCATTTGGTATTTCTAGCTTCCTAGGGGAAAGGATTCTCGCCGGCTGGCCTAAAACTACTGACATTATATACAGTTGTTTAATTATTGCTATTTCTTCCACTTGCTTATCAAGAGTTATATTCTACCATTATAAACATTTATCTAAGGCCTTTTATATATAATCCTTCATCCTGTTAATATTATGTATTTCATTATAAGTAGTGGAAATAGCACATCGGCAGATAATTGAGGTTTTGCTCAGATTTGTGATTATCCGCACAAGAAGTTCACTATACAAGAATAACATTTTTCAATTAATAAAACTACCTCTCAGTTTTCCTTTCCATTTCTGCAGTTACGCAAAATCTGTTTTTGAAGGTGCACTCTTAAGACTGCCATGATAAATGGAGCATGTTAGTGAAGCAGCTTATGATTTCAGTTTAGAAGAAATGCATATAATTAAAGCAAAAAGTTCCTTTGCACAACAGACTGATATTCTTAACATCTGGAGAATGTAAAAACTATCAATCATTAGGCTACAAAGTCTCAGCAATTGCTAAAAATCATATAGATATTCAATACTGTGCCACATTTCTAAAGCTTCAATGCAATAATCTATGAAACATGCTCTTCCCCCACTTCATACATAAAGCAGTTTATTTCAGGTAGTATATGCACTGATTTTATCTAAGTTATTTTCAAAAGGATGTATTTCAATGTAGCTCATCATGTACTATAGTAACTAGATTTTGAAACCGTCCAGCAACTACATTTCTTAAAACTTTAGTTTTGAGAAAATAGATCACAACTGGTTTAAAAGTTGAACTATGATCTAGGATTATACCACTTGTCCTGAAAGGAAGTAATTTGCAATCTACCTTATCTAAAGAAATACCTTTTGGACTACCATGGTGTTTCATTTTTTTCTCAAAATTTCTATTATTGGGGGGAAATAGAATACAGAGACAAAAATATTTTCATTGACTCCTGCAAGTCTTTTATTAGACTCCAGAGGCAAAGAAAACACCTAACACATGGAAGTCCGATGGTAAGAGGAAACTGGAATTATTTTTATCTATTTCCCCTCTACACCTCCACTACATTTCTTCAGCCCCTCATTAAGTCATATGTCAACTTGGGAAGATACTCTTTTTCTCCAAACTCCCTCTGACAATGCATTAATTCTCCAGCTCATTTCTGCAGCATAGCGTTTTTCTCTCACGTTTAACCTTCTTAGAGAAGGATTTCACCTTTTTGCCCAAAGTAATATGTTCACACACACGCACCCCTTTGTTTTTTAATTCATCATTAAAATGGTATTCTGTGCTTCAACCAGGTTAATCTCAAGTGTGCACCACAGACATTACCTCATCTGTGCAGCATATGCAGTTCACTACATGCAATCTCCTTTATGTGACAATCTCTTCAAGATTGCAAATTATCATTTTCCTATCAGAAACATGAAAGCATTTTTCACATTATGAAGAGAATGATGGCACAAAAAGGCACCATCAAAACTTGCATTATCCTTAAAAGACAATGAATGCAGGGTAAAAAACCCCCACATGTTCTTGTTCACATGGAGTCAACGACGGTGCCATTTGGTTTTATAAAGAAATTAAGATTATTTTTTTTATGCGTGCAGTTTCTTTTTTCTTCTGTAAAATGTTACAGTCTACAAACTTGTCTGTGTCCTAGCTGATAGATATTCAATTATACCTGAAGGGATAACAATTTTAAAAAAATACACAACCTATGCACACAGCAGTTGTTCAGACTTAGCTGCTTGGTCCAATACTAGAACAGTCAAACCTGCATTAAAGAAATATTTTTAGTGCTTTGTGTTTTGGCACAAATTATTTATGACCCAGGATAGCTGGAAAATTATTTCCATAAGAAGCTTGCTTTTCTTCTTTCTTTTCATCATTTTTCCTCTAAATGCTGAAGCTCACCATAACCCATATGTGTGTTCTTTAGTAATACTCAGTTCACTTTTGTTGCTGTATGTAATTTGTAGCTAAGTTGCACGTATATCATTGCTACTTTTTAAGCATTTAAGGCTCAATGTAGGTAAAACTCTACTGGATTTCCAAAAAGAATAGAACAAGTCACTCAAAAATTAGCACTGTCTAGCTTGTGTAAACCCGGAGCTATTATACTCTCCTGTATGTTATATTATTTATAGAAAGCTTCGTAAGGGTACATTTTCTTTTCTCTCTTTGAGAAATAAAAAACGTGATACCTTTGCAACACTCACACACGATTTAGTTATCCAGAAAAGAGCTACATATTGAATAAAAACATCTCCAAACCCACATATATAGTACTTCAAAATCTCCTGATCTAACCAAACAGTTTGCATTTAGAGTCCACATCTCCACCAACACCACAGTTACATCTGGACCATTACATTTAATAGCCCTCAGTGGACCCACCCCTCCCTGAACCCTTTAATACCTCTGGCCTTTTGCATGTATTCTCATACTTTTCTCTCACTGCAGTCCTAATAGCCTGAAATAGCTGTATTGGCAGAAACCTCCGGGAGGTTTGAATAGTGTGTTTGGAGGATTAAAACAGTCAATACCCCAGTGCAGAATACAATGTCCCACTAACAGGAAAAAATGGAAGAAAGCACAACCAACAAAAAAAATATTCATTTCTGTCTTTACAATTTGCATTAATTAGGCTTTTTGATCACTTTAAATAAAAATCAGAAAAGAAGTCTGGAAAAAAAAAAATTCCCTGCACCTTCCCATCTCACTGATTCTACCCTTTCCTTCTATTAGCAGCAAACTCCAAAGACAACAAAGAACTGACCTTAAGGCTGATCTCCATCAAATGTCTTCTGTGTTGCTTTTAAGTTTGACTACATCTAGACAGCATATAATACACAGCACCAAAGCTCAAGGAAAGGAAGAAATTTCTACATTAAACACAGATAACATCTATATTGCTTATTAGGAGACATAAACTACATCCCTGATAGTAAAAGATAACTCACTCAGTATTTCCAGGACTATGCATTGACAAAGTCAACAGAAGAGTGCATAATATAAAAATGTTTACTTAAATAATAAAATGTGACTCAGAAAAGAGACTGACTGTGTACGTAAGTTCATTAATTCTCACGTTTCACCGAGGACAAAGAGAGGTTGAGGGAGAGCAAGTACATGGCTGTAGGGATGTTAAGGAAACAGCCCTCCCAACAAACACAGGGAATTATGGTAACGTTGCACTACTTCATTTCCAACATAAAACTACTCCCGACCTCTGTATTCCTCAGACTGAGAAGCTGAATAACACAAGAATTTTCTGTCAAGCCTGTTCAGATGCACAGATACAGTCTGCACAAACTCAGCAGACACACAAGCACAACAGAAACATGCAGGTAACTGTAACCAAGAGGTTTTTTAAGACACAAATTCTGCAGAGTATAAAATATTTATCATCGCCACAGGTGGTGTAACAGTTTGTTGTGCAGATGCTCACAAGCCTGTCTTTTAAATCTATAACAGCAGCACATTCACCAGCTTTACCTGAACTCAGAGCAGTGACTGAAACACAAAACCCTTAGGTAGGGAAGAGTCCCCAGACTCACATCTCTTTGGGTGACCGTCCTTTGCCAAACTTTTCTTAACACACACCATTGTTTCTGGACACCAGCTTTGCCAGAAGGTTGGTAAGAACTGAAAGGGATCTAAAACTCATGGCTGTGCATGTTGCAACTGGAGTTGGCATCAAAGCAATTCAGCCATCTGCCCTTTCTCCAGAGCCTCGAACTTGCACGGTGCATAGTCCCATGCCCAGAGCAAAGGCAGGTATGCAGGGGAATTCTTCAGGGCACCTACTCAAAAGCAGAAAGGCCAGATCTGATTGCAAAGACCCAAGAGTACTAAATCAACCAACAACCAGAGCTCCAGCCCAGACCCAAGTCTCCAGATGCTCTTCCTCTGTTCATTTCCTCTCTGAACTGCTCTTGAACATCTGTGTTTCCTTTTAAATACCATGCCACAATCCAAAAGCATTTGTAAAATATGTTTATACCAGGGTATAGTGCTAGTGGATGAAGACAGGGGTTATGTGTCAGAAAGTACGGCAGAGCCAACGTCCAAAAGGCAGCATCTCCTGTTCATGGTCCCTCCAGGCAGCATCTCCCACCTCCTACACATACTCACCTTTGGTGAAAGTTTGCCTTGGTTACTGCTGTTTCCTATTTTCCCATCTTCATCTGTAAGGCAGCCTGGAGAGCAACACATCTGCTGAGGAAACGAGATTTCTAAAAGCTTGCTATTTGGTTACATAGGTTTTTTTCAAATCTAGTCTCCTTACCTTTAAATTCATTTTCAGAGTCAATGACTTTTCAATTGCATGTTTATATAGTGCAGAGCCCTTAGAAGGCAGAATTAACCAGAAAGACAACAACCAGGGGCCGTCTCAGCTATGTAACAGTTTTAAACCCCCACAGACACACAAAAAGTCATGGAGGAACAGCACAAAAGCCTGCTATTCCCGCCTATAGCAGTATCTGCTCCTACTCCCACCTCATTAATTGCTAGTTTTCCTGATTATAGAAACAGCTTTTTCTGCTGCTGAAATGTATGGCGTCGTGCCATTTGCATATGCAAACTGACATATGAACAATGAACCAGTTGCACAGTTCCTTAGAGGGCAACAACGTAGAGAATTTACGACGTATATGGCAACAGGCAGGGAGGGGAGAATGGGGAGATGGACATACATGACAGCTCATGATGTTCTTTATATTCTTTTTCTGATAAATAATCTTTCAGGCAGTTTCTTGAAACAAATTGTTTAACACATTAGTGAATTAAAGAAAAGAATAGAACTAAAGATCTGTGCAACTTTGATTTGCCTCCAGATGCATACTTGTTTTTCAGATTTTAATATACAATCTCTGATTACATGATCGCACACTGTTCTGCCACAAGATCTCCATGTTATTCAATGCAGAGAAGACAGCATTAATGGAATGAAGCCCAGCATTTTGTTTTCTTCTTGTTATTCAAGGTATAACCCAAAACTTTATTTTTACATGCTATTTAAACTCTACTATCCAAAAAGAATCACTCATTTCCTTATGGACATACATTGCTGTATCTAAATGCTTTACTAATTTTTTATTTTCCTCCCAGCTTAGATGGGAGACACCATTATTACTCCCATTTTACAGACCATGAACTGAACTAGAGACAGATTAGGGGAAAAAAACAAATGGTAATTTGAGATGCCAGGACCCTGCTTTTTCAAAGCATTGGACACTATATAGGACTTTATAGATTCAAAGCACAGCTCTCATCATGTCAACTCCACCTTTGAGTGTCTAGCGTTCCCACAGGTCTTCTTTCACAAACATGAAAACAGTGATTGCCTATAGAAGATTTGTCTTAAATAATCTGACCAGGAATATATAGAGCCCCAGAGCAATGGCAAGGACAGGCTCCAGTGCTCCAGAACGTCGTTCGGCTGTCTTTATCATTAAGCAATTGTTAAACCACCTCTACAACAAATGAAGAACTTTTACTGAAGGCAAACCCAAAAAAACCCAGAAACTGTATCGCATGGACTGATGCTGAATCACAGGGCTCACCACTGGGGCTGACATCCTTTGATCCACCACAAACACATCTGCCACTTGAGGCAGGAAAGCAACTGGCAGCAGGAGTAGGTTGTTATATCTGTGTGGATCAGACTGGAATGGAACACAAGGCACAACTCACCAGAAAACTCCTCAGCTATTTGGTGATTGACAAAGAAGGGTAAGATTTAGGAACCTTAGATCCCATTCCTGCTTTGAGCAGAAGTGTGATTTAATGAACACGGGCTTCCAGTCTTTCTCCTCGAGCTTGCCCCATCTCTTTCTTGCCACATCCTCCACAGTGTGTTTCAGGTCCACCCATAGCCCTTGGTCCCACTACAAGCTTCTCACCCTAAACTCTGCCTGGACAGCCCCGGTTCCCTAGGCAGTACCAGAAAATGCCAAGTAGTGCCTCCTTATTCTAAAACACAGAAAAATTACTCTGAAGGTATGGGCCATTTGGCCTGACACCAGTAGACAGCTGAGTAGAAAGCAGAAGACAGCCGCACCGGTACAGTCTGGTTGGATCTCTCCCAGGCATCCGGCTTGGAACCACACAACAGATGAAACTTACTTTACATGAAGATAATAAGGCATATATAGATTTAAAAACACCTTACTGAAGAAAATCAAAATGTAAGATGTAGTTTAATGAGCAAATATCTGAAAGTGACTCTTTCCTGGGTGAGTAGTTCTCAGTCTTTTTGTCTGTTCATCAATGGTCTACACTATGTCATAAGATCTTGGTCACTAGAGCTTGCGCATAGCATTAAAAGCAAGGGCTGCAGAAAGTAATGAAGGGAACATGTTATTCTTATGAGCTCTGCTAAATGGTCACAGCCCTACAGGACATTTCAGAAAAGTCAAACGTAAATCAGAAATGCAAGTGATGCTGGAAGGACAGAAGACTACTTCGAAAATTGATTTCTCAGAGGGAAGCCAAAGAGTCCATTCAAGTAAGCACCAGAACAGAAGCTTGTGGCATAAGGTGCAAATGGAAATATTGAGTGAAAGGAATTGATTTTGCTACAGTGCAATTCACTCCCAAATCCACTACTACGTGCAGTCCTGATGCTCACTTCTCCAAATTTTTCATCTTCCTTACAGGCAGTTGTACAAAAGTGAAAACAATTTGGAAAACAAGTCATAAAAGTGTGAGCCAAGGAACCAACAGCATGGCTAGGTTGGGCTGGACAGCCATTGTCCTTTCTGACCCTGGAACTGGTTTTCAACCCAGCTCTTTTATGGACACTGGCCAGGCCCATAAGTTTTGTAGCTTCCCATGAAGACAGCTGTGATTTTTTTTCCAGTTTTGCATTTAAGCTTTCTGCCACTAAATACAGGAGTCATAAAGGAAGGATTTCCCCATGCGCACACACAGATGTAATAATTTGGCTTCTGATCTTAGGAAAAGATACGGATGTAATTTTTAACTTTGTTTCCTAAGGAAACAGAGACGCATAGCACCATGTGTCTCTGCATGTGTATGACCCACTAATTGTCCAAATCCTCAGCCAACTCTAACCTAATTTGGCAGAGGAGTACCGATTGCTTTGAACTACAAAGTTCCTATACATTTTCATAGGAACAGGAGTCCGGGTAGAAAAGGGGGACTTCGTAAGCACCCCACACAAGGGAAAGTGGTAGCACGATCCCTCAGGATAACAGGCACTAAATGAGACACCACATGAATAACTAACTCACAGCAAAGCTTCCCTCAGAGCTCAGAAAAACATAGATCTGTAGAAAGTGGTGAAAGGGGTGAAGGCAGATTAATGGAATTATTTGTTTCGGTTCTCCTCAGAAATAGCAGAGCTTGGCCCCAGCTTCAGAGACACGCTGACAGGCAAGAACTGAAAGGAGGGGAAGCAAGCCGCCCCTCAGGGACGGAGCTGACCAGGTCCAGGCAAGGTGTTGCTGACTACCAGCAGGTAGAGACCGCGGGGAGGGTCCATCTTCCCCTACATGCTGAGCTTCAACTGCAGGAATCACCAGCCTGTAACTTCTCCGGTGAGTTCCTGGTCGTCACCAAGTACTTGGCAGATTCTTCTCCATTTGACTGGTTTACTACCTAAAAACATAGTCAACTAAATGTAGGTGGAATCTCTACCAACTGAAATGTGTCCTTCTGTTGTAAAATATATAGAGAAAAGCAAGATACATGGAAAAATCCCTTTTTTTTCCTACTAGGAGGATATATGATCCAACTCACTGTACCGTTACACACAGTATTTTTCAGATAATATTTTATAAACTTCCTTAATGAACTAGCTTTGTTGTAAAGTATCTGAATAAATCACGACACTTTATTTGACTGATAATCTGCAAACAACACTGGCACCAAATAAAAACAAAACTAGGAAGTTAACCCTGTCTTAATATTTTTGTTAAAATGCTAACAAATACTACAATAAATTCTATTAAACTACTAACAGTGCTTCCTGGCAGCTCTGGAAACACCATTTCCCCAGTCACTCTCTCTTTTCTTCTTTATTCCCAAGGATAAACATTAAGCTTATATAAGAGTAGGCAAGCCTTATATATTATATTGTTATTCAAAACTGTTAGTGGTTTTCTCTTGTTAACTTTCATTTTCATTGACATAATTTGAAAAAAAAATCTGTATTTTCTGTTCTGATCCCTTCAGGCAACTATCAGAGGTGAAAGGTTTACAAAACCTAACATTATCACAAGTGTACAGAAAAAGCAAGTGCTCAAGCAGTACCAAACTCCTTATTTACCTAGCTATACTTCACAGACATGACACATCTGAGAAACAAATGTTTCTAATTTATCAGTTCTAAGACCACAAAACAGTCTCTTCACACATACGTATTTAATATCAGAGGATTATTTTCTATAAATACAACAAATGTTTTTGCTTAGACAGTTACAACATTTCAGCTGGTACAGAGTTTTTTATCTACAGGCAAAGCCTTTTGTTTTTTAATTGTGGGAAAATCATTACTAAATCTAGGAACTTGAGCATTAGTATAATCTGACAGTATTTCCAAAACAGACCTGTGTCACAGCAAGTACATATTCCTTTAAATATTTTAAGTGGAAAAATCCTCCAGGGGAATAAGTAGGACAAACATGTTTACGGTTATTCAGCACTGTAGATTGCTGAACTGGTGATGTCAGCTGTACAAGGCATTTCTGCAGGAAAAAAAAAAAAAAAAAAAAAAAACCACAACAAACAAGATAGCGTTTGAATGGCCGTATCTATGTCCCCAAATTTGAAAGCAAATGCCTCATCCTGCTGACCCAGAATAGGTGAGAGGGTTCTGCTCCTCACAGCTGCACGTAAGAAAAATACACCAAAAGAAACCTCGAATGTATTCAGCTTCCAAACTAACGTATTTCAAAGTATTATGTATTAGCAGAAAGTATTCTCTTAACAATAATTCTTCTATACTCAGTGCTTTTTAATGTTTTGAAAAAGTGAAGCGAACCTGCTCCCTCAAAGCCTGAGTGCTGGTTGTTTAGCAAACCCCCCTGCATCGCGTCCCTTCTGATGCAGACAGGAGCAAATGCTGTGTTACAAGCTGACAGGGGCTGTGTCCCTGACGTGACATGGGGCTTCTTGACAGGCCTCGCTGTCACTTTGCATCGGTGCCCGCAGAGCTGCCTCTCAGTTCAGTGCCAGCTTTGGCTGCTGACGTGAGGGCACTGCGCTGACTTGGCCCTGTTGCTCTCTGCTCCGGCTGGCCCATGCTCCAAGCCCACTGCAGCCCTGCAGCTGCCGGCACACCTGCAGTTGGACCCTTCTGCTACACACCACCAGGCCAAAGGATCACCTGGGCCACCGAGCTCCTCACACAATCCACTGCTGCTGATGCCAGCGGGCATTGCTTCTCACCTGGCCATGAGCTAAAGCACCCACCCAGCATCACACCCTAGCACCTTCACACGGGTAAGTGGGCAAAGCCAGGGCTTGATTTTCTGCCACTAAACAGCCCATCTTAGTTTGTCGTTAGGAAAGGCAAGTTGACAGCATCTAATTATCCCAGCCCTCTAGTAATGACACTGTGCCCCCTGCAGTTTCTAGGGGATACAGTCCTTCTCCTGCCGTCTCTGAGCTGCGGGGTGCAAGCCTGGTTTACCAAAAACGCTGGTTCTCAGCCCAAAGTCTGGGTTGCGACCATGGTAGCACAGCTAGCAAGGGCTGGATTCTGGCAAGGAGCACAGTATGAGAGCTTGGGCAAAGGGGAGCTCTGCGTCTCATTAACTGCTTTTCATTGCTGTGAAGTACTCAGCGGAAAGTCTCTATCAGCACAAAAATGTATTTTCAGGGAAAGCGTCCTCTTTCCTCTGGAAGCTCACCCTCAAGCTTTCCTCCACTACCAAGCAGGCCAGAGACACCTCTGTGACATTTCCATGTTGTCAGACCGACTCCAGACCCCACCACAGAGCCAGCACCTCCTGCTACACTGCCTACCTGTCAGGGTGGGATGCTGTTGCCGGGGCAAAGCTCAAATTGAGGGCAGGGCAATTATACTTGCAGGGCAGGGCTTTCTAACCAAACCTGACAATGAATAATATCTGCATATTCACAGATGGTATGTTACTTACTGGCTGAGGAAGTACTATCCCAAATAATTTTCCTACACACAGTTAAGCACAAGTTCACAGCAATCCTATATTATTAATACTGCAAATAATGTTATTAACACTATTGCAAATAATGTACAAAGCAAATAAAATACACAGCGGATAGTATGTCTGCAGAATGATTGAGATCGTGATTGCACAAGTTTCACTGACCATACTATTCCTAAAAGACTAAGATTTAATCCAAAACTTCTCTTCTAAACAAACTATGGTTTCTGTAACATAAATCAAACACTTCCCTGGCTCAAGCCCAGGCACCATGTTGACCCATTTACACAATCATCGTTTCCTGCTCATAGGTGGTAATTATCACATCTGTGTTTGCTTCTGAAATTGGAATTTAAAACACAATTTGGTTTACCTAAAACAGGGACAGTATCTGCAGGCTCAAGGAAATAGCTTTCTGTAACACTTAGGGCTCACCAAATCCACACTGACCTTGGTTGAATCTGAGGAGGCAAAGGAATGCAAATTTTTTTAGCCCATGGGAAATGCTGACTCTCATGGAGTCAGGGGAAAATTCCCACTGACTAGAAAAAGGGCCAGAATAGGGTCACCTCTGCCACTGTATCCCCCCTTCAGCAAGTAAAATTTGGTGAGGAAAGGAGTAACAGGCTATGCACTGAAAAAATATTACAGAGTGTAATATTATTTTCAGTTTTACAGACTAGCTAACATGTCTGGTGACTTTCAAAAGACCTTTTAGTTTTTAAGCAATTTAGCTGCTCAGGACAACAGCAAAGAGTAAAGCAAGAAGCATCCAGTTCTTCAATCCCATGTGGTTGCTTTAGGATGGGATCTGCTGTTGCCACGGTCCAGAAGGGGCTCTCCAGGCTCTCACTGTGCCAGTAATTTCTCTGTGGGGCTTTGTCTGATCTTCCCACCTTGCTAGCTCACTTCATTAGAAATACTAAATTATTTGCACTACATCACTGTGAGGCAAGGTGGCATTATTCTCTCAGTTGTACATGCAAGACCTTGAAAGACAAAATTTAAAGCTGAAATGTTAGATCTCTCAAACAGTTTTTCTCAGGGAACCGGGAGGGTGTGGGCTATCGCATCCTACAGCATCGCTGGGGCAGGGAGTGACAGCTGCAGGGTCCTGGGCCATGGGCAGGGGAGGGGAGGGCCCAGGTGAGGCTGGCCAGGGGCAGTAAGACCTGTTAGTGCCCTCAGTTTTGGATCTCCCAACTGGAAACACTGGGAACTTGTTCTCATGGTATCTTCATGTTCTGGTAGTACTTCACAGATTCACAGCGTAGCTCTCAACAACTTCAGCAGAAGCTTTTCCCACCTCAGATCCCTTTCAGGTCACATTTCAGCCTGAGGACCAGAAATAAGAATGGCACAAAATGGCCATCTCAGAAAAGTTTGTTGTAGGGTCCAGCCCCAAGTCCACGCCCCCAGCAGCGCTGCCCTGCTCCCTGCAGCTGTCTACACTTAGCCTGTAACCAGGGCTAAATTCTAACAGTCACTCTATCACCTGATGAACCCCCAACAGTCAGGGAGAGGAATCGGGGAAAAAGGAGAGAGGGTCCATGGGTGGAAGTACAACAAATTTAATGAAATCACCACCAGTACAAACAGGAAATACTTAGTGGAATGAATATGCTGTCATCAGAGTGGTCCTCAGCAGAGCAGAAGCCCCAGCAGGAATAACCTCACAGGAGTACCCTCTCCTTCGCAAACCTTCCCCCTTTATAATGACCATGACATGATGGGATGGGCTACCCCTGTAGCTCACTCAGGTCAGCTGCCCTGGGTCGCTTGAGCCTGCCCAGCATGGCTGGCCTACGATTCTATCCCAGCCAAACCAGGACAGCAGCATTTCCCCTCCTGTGCTGCCTGCTCCTGCTGCCCACACACCACCGCAGCCTGCACAAGGGAAGGACAGTGATTGAAACACAACCTGGACTCACTTGCAAGGCATAATGTAGCTTCTGCATTAAATGAGGGAGTCTTACTACAAAGATGATGTAAAATCTCAAAATCAAAATGGACCAAAAGCCCTTTATAGTAAGGCCACGTTAACTTGTAGGGAAAAGTTTCATCCTGCCATTTCCTAATATCTGAGTGCTTGATTTTATGTACTTATTCTTTTGATGGTATTTTATTGTGTGAATTTCCTACTCAGAAAAAAAAAAAAAACAACCCTCCCACTAAGAACACTAAGCACCATGAAAAAAAAACTTTTCATTGATTATAGTTCTATCTATCCCTGGCTTGGGACATCAGAAGCTGCAGGTGAGTCCTGTGTGTCTTGTGTTAATGAAGATACAGTGCGGGAGTGTGCCTAGGGAAGGGAGACACACAATATCCCAGTAGAACTCAGAGCTATTAGACTTGGGAAGGGGGAGGAATAAAAAATAGCCATAACATTTCTTTAGTCTGCATCACTCATGGCCACACAAATAGCTCTGCAAGCACAGCACAGCAGGCAGCACAAGGGCAGGAATGAATAAACTGGAGATAAGAGAGGAAGAGGCGCCTTATGCAGCCTTACCACCAAATGGGAGAGCACAACCAGAGCCCATGGCATCTCCTTTCTAGCTAATGACACACGGCTCTTGTACTGAGCGCTGTGGCAGATCTCTTCCTGAGCCCTAATTTACCAACTTGTGTTTTTAAGCAGTTTTCTCAAAGCTCAGTGCCACATTTCCATATACAATATTGGTTCTTGCCCTTTCAGCCTGGAAGGCAGCACACTGGATTTAAGACTTTGCAAACAGTAGTAGTAGCAGACCATATAGACTGGACATGCTCTAGCATCTCACATAAAGGCTGCTTATGTATTTTGTATGAGAACCGCTGCATGAAGTGCATAAATTTCACAGGGGACGGAGTCCCCGGCTCCCTCCGTTCTGGCAGAAGGTCCACAGCATGAGCTTTGGGTTCCCTTCTCATTTGCTGTCTTGCTGGCCTGACAAACCCACTATTCTTTCCTGCACAGTACCTCAGCTCCATCCAGAAGGATGCAGGTCTTTCGGCAGGAATAGTGCCCTCAGCTACCCCCAGCTTGGGGAGAAAGATCAGGCTCATCTCCTGAGCCTGAAGAAGGCTCTAGAGCCCAGGTGCTGGTTCCTTGGCAAGGGCTCCAGGCCGCAGGGAGCGGCACTCTGCCCACTTCTCAGACGGCATGTGGAGGAAGGACGCTCGGCACCACCACCTTTTTTGCACACCTCGGCACTGCGCTCCCCACTCGCCTCACCCATGGCTCAGCCGCACCGTGCCGGGCCAGCCAAGGCATTCACGCATGAGATCGACTCATTCTCTCACCTCTAAACGGTACCGTGAACCGGCCACAGTTCGGGCAGCACCTGCAGGCGTCGGCGCTAGGTGCGAGCTCCGGTTCAACACCCAGCTGAGCAGCTGCCGCTCCCCCCGCCCGGCTCCTGCGGGGCCCGAGGCCGGCCGGGGCGCCCCTGCGGCCCCCGAACCTGCCCGCGGCAAACCGGGCGCAGCCGCCGCTGCCCCGGCCTTCCTGGCACGGCACGGCACGGCACGGCAGGCCACGGCGCGGCGCGGCGGGGCGGGCGGCAGCGCTGGGGCGGCGCGAACGGCCCCCGGGAGGCCGGTGACAAACCGGGCCCGCGGCGGGGGCGGCTGCCGGCGCGGAGCGGCCGGAGAGCGGCGGCCGGGCATCGGCTCCGCTGCCGGCCCCCGCGGGGCGGCGTGCCCCGGGCAGGTCCCCGGGGCGCAGGGGTCCCTGAGGCGCAGGGGTCCCCGAGGGCTCTCCGGCTCCTCCCGGAGCCCCCCGTAGCGCCTCTCGCTTCCAGCCGAGCCATTCCCCGGGTCGGGCCGGGGGGGCCGGTCTCCTCCCGGCGGTGGGGTTTTCCGAGCGGCGCGGCACAGTGTGTGGTTTACACGTTGCACTGCTGCGTACAAGGACTAATGTTCAGCCCCGGGATTCACTTGACATTAAAAAAGCCCTAATTACAATAATTTAGAGGTGCCTGAATGACAACAGGCTCAATTTTTGGTTGAATTTGCAATTAAGGAAAGATAATTATGCCTCGCACTAGCGCAGAGTATTAATATTTATGGTACGAGCCAGAGGCTGCTTTGGCTGGGAGGATGCAGCAGAGCAAAGGTTGAAGCCCCATGGTACTGGGGAAGGGAAAGTTTGGAGCCCCATAAAGCGGGAAGACCGCGGCTGCCTCCATAGCGCTGATGGAATCCAGACCCCGCCGGAGTAGGCAAAGATTGATGCATATCCTTTTATATATATTTATATCGCCCGAGATCCGGATGCTTCCTCTATAAACCTCTTAGCATTCAGCAGGCACCTCCTTCACCTACTTCGTTTTTACTCCCGACTATCGATCCCGGGGGCTTTCCAAGCCTCATTAACAGATTTGTGACTAAATGAGGAGAATTAATTTTTAAAACCCTTTAATTTACTTTATTAATTAACACACATGCGCCCTTCACTACCCTGTGTGTCCGGCTTCCTCGGCACGCAGTATGTCGGGGAAGCAGCCCCATTAGGGTGGGAAGTGGATTAGATGGGGGAAGAAAGGGGGTCAAAACCTCCCCAGCGCCTGCCTCCCCTTCTGCCTCCGCGCCTGTACGGGGCATCACCTGCCAGAGCCTCTTCAAGACAATTTACTGCTCATTTAGGGACGCCGCCGTCGGTGCCGGGCTCAGCACAACAAAGGCGATAGACCCGGAGCGGGGGCGGGGGCACTTCCCCCGCAATTTCGGCCGCTTGATTTCGGAGGGAGAAGAGGGAAGAGGCTTTCAAAATCAGCGCGCGCACCCCGTAAATCTCCCTCCCGCTCCCCGCGGGCCGGCGGCTCCGGGCGGGCAGGCGAGCCGCGGGGAGAGCCTCCTCCCGGGCCGGCCGGTGCCCGGCAGCTGCCGAGCAGAGCGGCGGCCCCGGGGGCGGCGGCGCGCCGGTCCCATGGCAACCAGGAGACCGAGCCCCCCGCCGCGCCGCCCACGCACCACACCGCGCCGCCCCGGGGCGCAGGGGCCGGCGGCCGGGCGGGCTCCGCGCAGCGCCCGCGGGTGCGGAGCGGGAAGCTGCCCGGGCCGGGCTGTGGCTGCCGGTGCTGGTAAAGCGCCGCTGGCCCGAGGGCGGCCCCGAGCCGCGGCTGTGAGCTCTCGGTAATGCGTCTTGTGCCGCGGCGGTGCCGGCGCACGGCCGGGTGATGGATGCGGCGGCGTAAGCGCTCCGCTGCGCTGAGGTGCGTCAGAACCGGGCTGCCGCCGGGAAAGGCTCAGGGCCCTTTCGCTAAGACGAGCCCCAGCAGTTAAAGTAGAATATCGGGAGTCAGCAGCCGTAATTTGTTTGGTGTTTCCTCTCTGAGGACTTTCACTTGCTCGCGGTGTAGCCCTCAAACAGTTCAATTCTCAACCCTCCACTCACGTGCCAGTGAATTAAAGAAAACCATCTTTATTTGTTTCTGTTTACCCTTTTAAATTATTTTAAAATTCTCGCTGTTTTGTAACCATGTTGAAATACTATGTGTTTTATTTTCATGAACTAGAAACAGGAAAGACAGTGTAGAGAGAAGTGTGAGTAGTTATATCATTTATAATGAAAGTCAAAGGTACGTTATACCAGTCACCACTGGCTTTACGCAGCTTGTACCCTTTTGTATGCCTTGTCATTTACTGAGTAAGCTGCTCTTTTCAACGAAGGAAAAAAAAAAGAATGAGATGCAGATCAGTATATTTGGGTTTGGAAGATGAGTATATATACTCCTATAGATTTGTACACACATGCAACATGCACATGTATTGCCTTGCTAGTAGAGCTGGCTGTACCATTCAAACAGTTTATGCCAACAGGATGATTTATTAGTGGAGTTTGCACTACATTTCCCTGCCCTGCCTGCAGAAAGGCATCACAACATCGTTGTAAACTCATCAGTGCTGCATGGAGAAAAACAACAGGATGCTGAAACTGCAACCCAACAGAAGAGAAGAACGTCAGTGGAGAGTCTTAAAGCATCTTCCAGTGAGGACAAATTGTGCTCCCCAGATTTCCAGCTCATGAAACACTCTGGTCCAAGGGACTAAAAAGAGACTTGTGCAGCTTTTAAGCCTAATGCTGAGAACCTGTGGAATTTAAATGATTCGCTGATTTTGTACCTGTCTTTCTACACAGAATTCAGGATGGATTTTATCCATGGCTAATCCCATTGACTTCAAAGGGAATGCCTGCTTGGGTGAAGTGGTTGGTGTTTATTCAAGTGAGATCTTAAATATGTTTTTAAAAATGAAACAGCTTTGTCTGGTTTTAGGTTCTGAGGTTAATGCTGCTTTGATTCTGTTTCTCAGAAAGTTCAGGTTTTAATTTCTCTGTAATCTGAGTAATTATCTCTCAACAAGTCCTCAATTTTTGGACAACAGTCAAGCAGAAAGACTTCACATTGTTCAGAATCCACTTAAAAGTGAAATATGGTACAATCTAGTCTGGACTTAAACAGAGAGACCCATGGACAAAACACATGTTGTTTGTTTTGGTTTTTACAAGCACAACTTAAACAGCATGATGAGATTTTAATCAGTGCAATACTGATGGAAATCGTGGAAAGAGAAGATGTATGTAAATCTGTTCTTGTCTGGTTTTCCTTTTCACCGTTAATTTCAAGGAAATCTCTAATTGTAACTTCATCCTCTACTTATCAAAGTGCTTCTCAAGACAATTTCTTTTACAGTAATGGATATTCCGGTCCCTGGTCATTGGGTTAAGTGAAGTCTTTGATGTCTCTCGTCTTCTGATTAGTTCAATGTTTTCTGTTTTTCCAAGGTCCTCACATGTTAGTTGCTTTGTTTATTATTGGCGTTTGATTGCAGTGTCATTCTCATCACCCCCAGTCTGCATCTTTTTCCAAAATAGCTATGAATTCCAAAAAAAGCCAGACCTGTCACCTTGTTCAAACCAAATAGCAACCAACTCTATGACTGAGGGGGCTGTTCACTGAGTAAAGTAGTCTCCAGGCTTGCCCATAGGTAAATAGACGGTATAGGGATGTAACATCCTTTAGAATAATATCCTGGAAACTCTGACCATTCCTAAGTGCAAGAGGCAAAAAAACCTGTGCCATTACTTTAAAATGCAAGTGAAGTGCACAAAACTACAGGTAAAAAAACCTCTCCGCCTCCAGAGAGGAACATCTTTCACCATCTATGGATTACCATTTTTTTAAGACAAGTGGGCAAGAAGATACATCAAGCTGCAGAGTTTATCTGACGAATGCTATCTTCATATGAGATCCTGTTTGGTCTTTATCTCTAAAGCAGAGAGTGACTTCAATTGCAGTTAATATAAAGATTTATTAACTTGAGAAGTAAATATTGACCAAGGTGAAGCCAAGGTCAATGTTTACCTAGAGGACTAATAAATCTTTGCATTAACCTAAATATGGAAGCTGGTGGGCCATATTTTGCTCTCAAATCAGTACCTACCCTAAATCATCCCCAGTAAGATCAAGGTATTTGCAACAAATGTGTTGAGTATACAAACTGTTGTAAAATACGTTCTGTGAGAATTTATCAGAAATAGAAGAATTAGGCTCTTTTTTTTAAAGGATAACTGATTATTTCTTCACTTATGAAAATCTAAAGAATAAATAGCAGATGGCTAGAATTGTCTTTTGCTTGAAGGTGAAGAGTGATTTGAGTGAATATAGGTGCAGGCACAGGTTTTGTTTTATTTTACACTCTGATTGGTGAATATTATAAATTATCATGGAGGTAAAAGGATGCTGTTTTGATGTGACTGATTTCATGAAATCACAGCTTTTTTATTTATAGCAATACTACTGCCAGCCCCTTCTTTAGAATGTGAGAGCTGCCTGTTCTAGGTAAAACAGCTAAAATATTTATCAAATCTGCTGGCCTGCCTTTCTACCATGCCTCTTGAAATAATTTCAGTTTTACAGAGGTTGAGTGCTTTTGTCTTTATAACATTTAATTTCTAATCCCCACAGCTGTGCAGATTTATTGGCCCTTGTAGATTTAGCTGTTTAGCTTATTTCATAGGCATTCCTGGGCCTTTAACTTGTAAAAATGCCAAGAAATCACCAATCCTTTGGACCTACCTCAAATACTCTACTATAGCCTAGTCTCTGTGTGCCTTGGAAGAACATAATTTTTATAAACCTCTCAGGATGCTTCATGAGTTTTGACAGAATTAGTAGAAGTGCTTTTCTCTTTTGTTATCTCTTTAAGAGATTTTTTTTTTTTTCCTGGGTTCTCTGTCTCAGTTTTCTGGTTGAAGTGCCGCTTTCTCTATTCTTGGGAACAAAGAAATGGCTTCTGTTTAACTTAACCAAATACTCTGGTCTCTTTCTGATAGAAAGAATAGTGGCAAATTTACCTCTAGCACTATTAAGTCCCCAACAGTTTTACTGTGTTTGATTTCTGCATGTGCTTTCAGTGCAGCCTTTTTTTTCCTACCCATTTTCCTTTGTCTCCCTCCCTCTAAGAAGACTGACATGAAAGAATATCTTACCCATACCATATTTTTGTTGCAAAATTTAGTACTCTGTCATTAATTTATTTATTGACTCTTATTTGCAATTCAATTAATTCTACCTTCTGCACACACGAGGTCTCAGGAAATGAAAGTATTGCTGCTCCGAGTACCAGATCTTTCTGTCTTTGCTCTGCTTAGCCTTTGTGCAGCAGAAATCTTGTTGGCTGTAATGGAAAAGCAAAGTATTACTGACTTTAACAGTCTTGCCTGTGTGAGAAATGAGTCTCGAGTTTTGTCTGTTAGTAAATGTGTTCTGGATCATATTTCATGATCAGACTTTCATACGCTCTCTGCTAACACTAGGTTTCTAGGCTCAATTTTTTAGTTGCACTTCCCATTCATCACGCAGAATAACTGATCCTAGAAAATGAATCTGAGTTGGATGAAACAATAAAACGAGCATCCAGTCTCTGCTCCTTACTTTTCTCATGCAAGTAGACCCCTCAAAATCAATAGAATCATTCAGGGGAGTCTGAATGATTCTATTAGCAAGAGCTAACTCAAAACAGGTACTCCCTGCTGCCCAGAAACAAAATGCTTCTGTCCTCTGTGAAATATAGGTGCCCCAGCTTGCATCAAAATTACAAAAGGAAACAAATTTTTAGAAGAATTGTGTGAAAAATTCTGTTTGAACACTAATGGCTGGCTTTTGCATGCAAAGAGCACCATTTGGCAGATGAGCAAAAATGGTCAGGAATTGTTAAGTGACTTTATTGTTAACAAGCTGTACAACTGTAAGTAATGCACAGTTAAGGCTTTTCTAACTTGTTTGGAATAGCAAATACAACCTCTAAATTTCTCTTTTTTTAAATGGTGACTGTTAAGGCAGAAGGCTGGGAATGCCTTAGAATGATACTACAAAATGGTTCTGCTTTTTAATTAATTTGTCTTCACTGTGTTTGCATTCCTTTTGTATCCCATGTTTTCAGATGTGCTTCAGAGGGACAAAATATTGTCCAGTTTTTTGTGAGACCATAACCGATACACCAAAAGTGGAAAAATGATCACGGAAAGGGAACCTGGAATTTACTGCGGCGCATGGTGGAAACTCAGGTTTCCAGGGCTGTGTTTCAGGGAAAGAAACATTCCTCGGGGTCCAGTCAAAATACCTCAGATATCTACATGCTCATCAGAAACTTCTTGTGAAGAAACTGTACACTAAGATTTACTTGCTCATATATTTTAAAATAATAAATATATTCAGATCTCTCAATGTGTATTCACAGTTAACATTCAAAAAGGAAAAGAGATTAATTTTGTTTGTGTAATTGATGGACTGCAAATTATACTTACGGGATTGATGGAGTACAAGCTGCACTATATACCACATTTCTGTGGCAATGAAAACCTGGTCAGACTGACGGTGTTTTAACTCTTAAGACCTGAATCTGCAGTTATTTTTTGGTAGTTCTTTTAAGTGTGGACTGCTCGCGTCAGTAAAGCTATATCCATGCTTAGGTTGCTCTAATTTTACTGTATTAATCACACTGATCTAAACATTTACAAATTGCCTTCTAATTTCTACTATGTCATGATAATTAGAATCTTTACAAACGCTATTGTGAAGCCAAAAGCCTGGCTAAAGCATCAGTTAAAACCTTAAGTTATGTTACTGCCAATAAGTGGTCATTAAGGGCATGTGAGGCCAACCAGTGTTTTTGTAGAATCAGATTCTTAGGGGTTGGTCTCTAAAGCAGATGGTTTTAATTTTTATTTCTTTTTTTAAATAACTTGTGAAATACTGAGACAACTGTAAAGATTTTTTATGTCAACAGTGCATTATGAGTACAGAGCTAAGACTTTAAACACTAAACTTTACTATTGATGATGGAGGAATAATCCCTGATCTGTGGAGAGAGAAGGATTGTGATAATATTGACAGTTTAGGAGAACGCTCACTACATTTTAGTGGAGAAAAGAGGAATTAGTAGCTTTCTCGAGTGTGACAATTTTCCTGCAACATGAGCAAGGAATTTCTTCAAATAAAATAAAGGAGCAGAATACAATTTCTTCACACCTTACAATTTTTCCTACTTATTGGGAGGATACTACTCATTTTCAATACATGCAACGAAAATATAGAGTTTTTAAGTCTGTTCAGTGTGATTTTTTTTCCCTTTAGTACATCGTGCACAGTCAAAATGGAAGTAACGCTTTCTGATGAGCTTGTGGTTTTCCGTGTGACCTGCAAAGTGTAGTATTTGCTCAAAAAGAAGTATTTCTGTTAAACTATAGTCCCAGAAGAACAGTTCCAAATGGAAATAGTTAATTAAACAAACCTCAGAGTAGGTGAAAACTGTTAATTTGACTTGCCTCCTTATTCCCATATCACATTGCCACCCTAATTAATTTAATCTTCACTGAAAGTGAAGTATAAACTCTTGTTTGGGAAGTAATAATCACAGCATGTAACAGGCTGAAATACTGTTCTTAGTCAGCACCAGCTGTTTGGCTTGAGGTAGTTTGCGGTGTTGAAAAAGCATTTAAATTATACAGCAGCAGTAGACTTTTAATGGAATATCTGTTTCCACTCAGTAGAAACTTCTCTGTTGAATCTCAACATGAAACAGAGAAAAAGACAGACTCTCACCTCTCTTTTTTTTAAATTTTAGCATGTAGATGAAAATACAGATTTGAAGCCAAATAATGTAAGGAAAGAATAGTATCCTTCCTGCACATGCAATAAATGAGATTCTGAACACAAGTACTTTTGTAAGGTAAACTACAGAATAAACAGAAGTTAGTGGTAGGTTTACATTCAACAAAGTGACTGAGCAATTTAGCATGTCTTGCGATATCCTCGGTGTACAGCACAGAATAGCTCTTTCTGTTTCCTTTCTCCGAAACTGTTCTCATCTCAAGAACTACAGAGTTAATGGAATGGAAAATTCAGGCAACTTCATGCTCCTGATTTATGCATGACAACAGAAACAGTTCCCATAGATTTCTATGATAAAACGCTTTCTTTTTATTACAAACAAGTTCTTTGCAGTTTGTTTGCTTTTTGCAGGGACGGATGTTACCTGTTGCAAGTTGGACAGGACACAAGTGCTTTTAAGCTACTACAGGGTTCTGCTGGCATAGGTATGTAGGTCATGGTGGCTAGTCCGCTAATATAGATGCAGTTTTACTAGCCTAATTTTGGTGGGGTTTCTTTACCGGTATAGACTGCGGAAAGCAATCCCGTAGCTGTGGTGCACACTCACAGCCATAGCACTTTACCAGTATGTTATACCACTCCCCCTGTTTTGGTAACATCTTCCTGGTATAGGCACAACAAAAATATCTGGCATGGCACTGCCAATGTAAGCGCAGACAGCTCAAGCAGGTAGAAGTCAGGCGTTGTACAGAGCTGTTTGTACATGCAAACACTGACCTGCAGTGTGTTATTTGCAGCCCTCCACCAGATATCTACATTTGACCCTTCAATGTCAACAGCAATGTCTGACTACCAGAACCTGGTTGTCATCTCCTTTCATTATCTCAGGATTTTCTTGGTCCTTTTTCTATTCCTCATATTCACAATGCTAAGCTTCCATATTAATTAAATGTCAACATTCACTAGTCTGAGACTATGTTATCCAATAAATACCTGCCCGAAGCCAACTACATGAAGGGTGGAACTTGCATGATTTTTAATACAAATTATTTGTTCACAATGTTTGATCAAATTAATCAGTGGCAGAATAAATGGGAGCTGTAACCATGGCTGAAAAAGATTTGAAAAAATATTAATGCTGCTGTTGTAACACATCTCTCCACTTTGCCTCTGATAACCTTCATTTTGAGGGTCTTAACCTTCCTCTGGGTTGCTGGGTTGCTTGCCCATATGCACGCCAAAACAGTTGCAGATGATAGGAAGCTTCACATGGAGTCTTATTTAGATCCAGTGGGTTGTTTTTTTTTCTCTTCCAAGTGTCTCATTTTCAGTTCACTTAGTTTTTGTCAATAGAAAGCAGAAAAAAAACGAATCCTGATAGGAAAACTAACGATGCACAGCCCTTTTCTCTCACTTGGTTTGACAATTTTAGCCACTGGCTGTAACCAATGAAGCTCCCATGGGCAGACATTATTATCCTAATTCCTGAGACGAGGAAGCTGAGTCACAGGAGGGGAGGGGGGCTGCTGACTGCCCAAGACTGTGCAGAGAGGCCTGCTTTCAGGGAAGCCCTGCACTCAGGATTCCTTTAGTTCTGCAGAGATAAAAAGCACCTTTTGGCATGACAGAAATGGCTCTTGCTTGACCCGGCCCTGCTGAGAGCCCCAGGCTCGCCTCTCCGGCCACCCAGGAGCCAGCAGTGCTTTCTCACTGGTCCCCTTCCACAACGAATGCACCGGATCGCTCTCCCACAGCCGGGAATTAATGGCTCGGGGGTGGCTTCGGCGCAGGAGAAATGATGTTTTCCCGAACAGTGCTGCAGATGGAGCTCCAAGCAACTGTCAAAAGCGCGGGGACTTCCACCTCCTCTTAACTCCAGGCGGATTTAAGCCAGTGACCTACAAGCAGAGGGCTCTGTAGCCTTTTCCCGAACCTCTGTGCGATCCAGCCCCACTGCCAGCACGTTTTAATCTCAGCAGCCATCTAGGTTGTCACAGGGATGGTGAGCAGAGGGTGTGCTGCAGTGCTTGAGGTCTTGTCACATCCTCAGGCCCTTGGGGATTTCCCACCCTTCACATGCTAGATGCCTTCATTTCAACGGGATTTGCTTGGATTTCTGGGAGAAGCCCCAGCCAGCGCCTGCTGCCCTGGCAGCCTCCTAAAGCAGGAGGAGAATGGCTTCTGCCATGTGTTTGACCCTGCGGCGTTCTCTGAACATACACTGCATCCGAAGTGGAGAAACTTGTTTAATTGCTTGTTGTTGCCTTTTCTTCAGGGGTATCAGAGAAGGACAAGGTAGCCCCGAGGAAGAACCATGTGTACGGGTTCAGTGCTGTCCGTGAGCTCGGCTGACAGCCCCCTTGCCCCTGTGCACCATCACCATCTTGCCTTACCGTGGGCTGCTCCCTGCTGCCATTCTCTCAGCTACAGCAGGGGTAAAGGAGGGAGGGTGGTAGGATCTCATAAACAGTGGTTCAAAAGCCCTAGAAAGGGATCTGAGATTTCAAAACAAAATGCTGCCACTGCCAGCACCATAGTGTTTTAATTACAATTCCATGATATCTATATCACAAAACCTGGCAATTTTAATGACAAAGTACTGCCATGCCACAGAGTATTTTTAGAACGAATAAAACCTCTGCAGAACATTGCCCTGGAATGTATTAAGATCCAATTTCTGCATTCATTAGTAATATCAAATAGCATGTGGTGGAGGGTTATTTGGAAAAAAATGCATTCAATGTAAATTGATTTTGTATTATCAAGAATGATGTGGAGAGAGGCTTTTGCAGCATCTTCAAGCTTCAGCCATTCCACTACCTGCTGGAGTTTATGCCCTAATCTTGTGAGATTTACATAGCATTTTAATTTTCAGTCTTGCCTGCATTTGCCAGCTGAGGGATTCTTATTATACTTTACATTAATTCCAAATTCACACCATAACAATGGCAAAAAATGAAGTACTGACAAAAGTGAGAGGCCAAACATGACTCAATTAAAATAATATGTATCACTATTAATCACCTCTGCCTGTCCATCTACATTCCCGTGGCAGTGACTCTCTCCACAGAAGCGGCAGCTATGAGTAAAGCTCTCATCCCTCCACTCCTCCCACTGCCTTCCGGAGGAATGACAAGGAGCTGGGGAGAGCGGGAAGAAGACCTGAAGCGCAGCGCTGGGAGAAGCCCAAGGCCAAAGAGGAGCCAAGCTGGGGCTGACCCCTGTGCCAGCATGTGCTGGGCTGCCCTTCCCACCGCCCCTCCTGCCTTGCCGGGAAGCGGCCGCTGGTGCTGGCTGCCAAACCGGGAGCTCGGTGTGTCCAGCCACCCGCCATGATGGCAAGTAACCTTGCACCAGTGGCCACGTTGTCTTCCGATTTGTGCGAAGCTCAGCTGGTTACCAAAGCTTAACGCTTCACATTATTTTAACAGTTAATCTACATAAAAATAGGGCAGGACTGATGACAATGAACAAAAGCAGACCAGTAATAACCACCCTCTGCAAAGTAAACCCCCCTGGGTAGGCAAACCAAAGAGGACAGGGCTCCTGCACAGTTTGCCGCCAGCCAGCCATTGGGTTTAACAGGAGACCGACAGAGACAGGCAGTGACAACGGGGACACCAGAAGCTGAGGCAAGAGGCCTGGCCCTGGCTGTCACCTGCCCAGTCCCTGCCGTGGCCCGTGGTGCAGCAAGTGAGTTGACAGGCATAAAGGGGTGAGCTTCAGGGTGAGGGTCCCACGGGGCCTTGGCATGGGGCAGCTGCTGGCAAGCTGGAACAGGGGACAGCGAGCTGGGGGCCATTCCTCTCAACAGCAGTCGACAGACTGACAAGGCCCAAATCTGCTCACTGCAAAGCCTCGCCTGGCCCTGGCTCTCACAGAGGCCAGATTTAACACAGACCACTTGGATTGGTCTCTCCCCTCTTCTGTGCCTTGTGCAATTACTGGCGTTTGCTCAAGGTGGGAACAAACCACTGCTGGATCCGGCCAAGAGCAGCCCTGTGCCCGCATGGAGGGCAGGAGCCCTGCTGCAAGGGAGAGACCTCGCGAAGCGATGGAGAGCACGGCTGGCACGCCTCTGTGTGACAGAGCAAAAACCAAGCCCCACACGCTGCAGACTTGCCCAAATGTGATTTTGAAGGTCATAATATGAGGCTGGAATTGCAATGCCTGTCCATGAGGTTATGAAGCTGTAGAATAATGATCTTGCTGCTCTCCTGCATCTGCCTAGACAAAGGCAGGTTCCCTCATCCCCAAATCATTCAAATGAGACCCAGGGAGCTTCTCTTGAAAGGAGTTTTGACTAGGTCTCGACCTTTGATAGAAATGGCCAGGATCGTGTGTGCAGGAAGTGATGTTGTCGTCTGCTCCCCTCCCTTTTTCCAGAGAAGTCCTATATGTGTCAGCTTCAGCCGGAGCCTATAGCACAGAGGCAGCAGTTACCAGAAACCACAGACAGCTTGGTTCAAAGGACAGCAAGGAGAAGCGCGTGACATTTACAGTAAGCATACGTATTCAATCTTGCCATACTAGCTGCTTGCAAAGAGCTCCAGCCCAGCACGTATGGGCTCCATGTCATTTGAATAAAAACACTTCGGGTAGCCAAGGAGGAAAAGAAACAACTTGCAAGAAGCACTTGCTAGTTTCACAGGAGTAATCACTCATCTGAAAATGGAAACAAAAAAACAGCCCTGTAGCCAAACACATCAAACTTGAGCTTGACTAATTTGTGACCTGTTATCTCTTTGTGAGCACCGTGTTGAATCAAATCTGGGGAAAAGTGGGTAATTAATGAATCAGTCAATGACATCAGCTCAGAGACAAAACGGGGCATCTTTTTTACCTTGGGACTGTCATTTTTTGCAAATGATCAAGCACCTAAAGAAAGAACATTTTTGCTGAAAAATGTACCAAGCCAGGCAAACCCAGAAGCATTTGCAACAGAGCTGGGCTTGGCTGCTTCCCTAGGTTACTGCTGTACCACGGCTTTCCTCTACTGAAACAGCAACACGAGATGACACATCAGGAAGGTTAACAGTAAAAGAAATTATTTTTCTTTCCATTATCATTGCTGAAATTGCTGGGAGAGGCATTTCTGATTTCCTTCTTCAGTAGCAACTCTGGCCATCATGTAGTTTATCTGACCTTTGGCTATGCCGCACCATGAAATCAGACACCACTAGGAAGGGGGCCAGAACAAAGCCTGGAGAGATTAATAAGAGCATTATTTGCAATGTGGCACAAGGCCATGAGTCACCATGCAGCCAGGCCGTTGCACCCTCTGGCAACAGGAACAGCCCAAGTTCTGCATCAAACTTTCTGCTTTAAAAAAAAAAAAAAAAAAAAAAAAAAGTATTATAGTCTTCACTCCTGTTCTTCTTTTACACAAAATCCTGATCAAATTAATGAATGGGAGAAAGAGAGAAAAAAAACAACCTCAAGTGGAATGGAAGCAAAATATAAACATAAAGTTAATGTGTGACTTTCATTCAAACCAGTCTATTCTTTGCATGATTTTTGAGCCTTTGGGGGATTAAAAAATAAGGAAAAAAATTCTGCTTGTTCAGCCTGATGTTAGTGTTGGTGTGGTACTTTCATTAGCTCAAAGATTTGCTCACATCCACCTCTAATAACTTCCACCTTCGCAGCTGGAGCATGCTAGGGTGCAATTGCAGCACTCTATGGCAAATACAACTTCATTTTCTGATGTCACCATGTGCAAATATCTTGACTTGGAGAACACTAAACTCTGTGCAGATCAGGTTCAAAGTGCTTGAGGATAAAGAAATATGTGTAATTACTATTATTACAGTTCTATACCAAGCCCGGATAATAAGAAGAGGAATTAGATTTCTTATCTTCGACTGCATTTGATGGTAAGGTTAGAGATCAGCAACATCTTGATTAGGAAACAAGAATTATATGAATCAAGAGGTTCAAGTGAATCAAGATGATGTGAATCACAGTGAATCAAATGTGAATGATATGAGTTGTGCTCTGTGTTAAGGAGCTCCCCAACTGTACCAAGCGCATGAGGAAAGCTGATACTGGGGAAGTCTCCAGGTGAGGAGCAGAGGGGACAGTCCTGCTGGAGACCGGACAGCCTGTCACAGCACACCTGACCAGGAGAAGCCCGTGAAGAGGGTGTTCTACAGACAACTGGCAGAAGTGTCCTTCTTACCAGCCCTGATCCTTACGGAGGATTTGAACTATCCAGCCGTCTGCTGGAAGGGCAACACAGCATTCACCAGGCAATCCTGGAGCTTCTTCACACTGCACTGGTGATAATTTCATCATGTGAACACTGGAGGAGCCAGCCAGGGTTACACTTGACTTGACTTGCCAGTGGTGAATGTGGCCACAGTATCAGCCTGGGCTTACCTTCTGACACCATAACTGAATGCAGGATATAGAAGGTGGCTGGGAAGGTAAGTTACAGAGTTATGACATTGCAGAAGAAGAAATTCCAGTTTACTGAGGGAGCTGCTAAATAAAATCCCCTGAGATGCAACCATGAAGTGGAGACGTGTCCGGGAGATCTGAATGATTTTTAAAGTGATCTTACTGAGAGCTCAGGGAAAAATGATCCTGTTGTGTAGGAAGATGGAATTTTGGCAGAAGACCTAATTTGGAACAGGAGCATCTTCTTGAGGAAACTAGATGCAAAAAGGGAGCACACAAGAGATGGACACGAGGCCAGAACCTATTTCCTGAAAGAACTGGCCAATGTGATTGTGAGTCTACTGTCTGTGACAATTGTGGTGACTGGGGAAGTCCCCGATGACTGGAAAAAGTCTAACACTTCATCTATCTTTAAGAAGATGAGAAAAGAAACTGGGGAACCATCTGCTGATCAGCAGCATCTCAGCCATTATAAGATCAGGGAGTGTGTCCCTCTTGGCATCCACTGCCAAGGCCATAAAGGATAAGAAGGTATTTGGGAACAGTTAGTATGGATTTACTGATGGCAAACTGAACTCAACCAACTGGCCTGCTTTCTAAGATGAAATTGCTGGATGTGTGAAGAAGATGAAAGTACTAGGTATAACCTACCTTGACATTAGTAAGGGTTTGACACCATCTCACACAACATCATCATTTGGAAGCTCAGAAGGTGTGGGCTAGAAAGAAAGACAGGTTGTAAGAAAGGCTGCAAATGGGCAGGTCATGTCGGGCAGGTCACCAGCAACTGGAAGGGTTCAGTACTGAGATCCCCATTGTTCAGTATCTTCATCAGCAGCCTTGGTGGTGACACAGTCAGATTTGTTGATGACTTAAACTGCCTGGACTGACAAACAGCAAAGCTTCAATGCAGAAGCTCCTTTATAAACTTGAGATCTGGGCCAAGAGATACCTCATGAGGTTCAACAAGGAAATATGATCCATTACAGGCTGGGAAGCACCTCACTGAAGAGTCATCCTGGTGAAAAGGAGCTGGGGTTTACAGGGGACACGAGGCCAAACACGAGTCACCAGCATGCTCTCATTGAGCAGGGCACGTCACATCCTGGGCTGCATTAGGAGGACAGTGGCCAGAAAATTGAGGGAAGTTATTATCTCCCTCTATTCAGCATAGCACCCAAATTTTGGGTCCAGCAGTCCAATAGGGGCATGGAGAAACTGGAAAGGATCCAGCAGAGAGTTACTAAGATGACCAGAGGCCTGGAGTGATGTGAGAGGGCCTTAGGGAGCTGTGCTTGTTTGGTCTGATCAGGGGGAAGCTAAGGGCTGCTGGAACAGCTGCCCACAGCTCTTTGAAGGGTGGTTACACAGACAAAAGCCAAACTTGTCTTCTTAGTGCTAGGGGCTGTAAAAGGGGCCAATGGCCACAAGCTGAGGTCTGGACATGAGAAGACATGTTCACTAGGAAGGCAGCGTAGCCCTGAAACAGGTTGCCCAGAGACAGTGTGGAATTTCTGCTCCCGGAGACATTTTAAGATTTATCTGGACCATGTCTGACTTCGTCCAGTATTGGTGACCCACTTCAAGCAGGGTGCTGGACTAGATGAACTCCAGAGGTCCCCTGATACTACGGCTAACTAATTGAAAGAACAACTGTATGAAATGATTACAAAATGTGATTATAAATAAGATTAAGTGGATTCATTTCCAATTTGCAAGAAGGAGGTAGCTGAATATGCATTAATTCATATTTTTGAACTGCACTAGAAGAAACTATACAGTGATTCCTGGGTAATGTTTTTAAAAACTCCAAGATCAGGGGAACAGTAAATAACAAGGAGGAAAGACTGTAACTCAAAGAGTCAACTTGATCATTTGCATGGGCACAGTGAAACCATAAGCCTTCCAGTGCAGCCAAAAGCAAGCTCAGACATTTACAAGGCTGAAAGATTTATGGCAGAAGAGATGCCATGCTGATCAGCAGAGGTTAGGGAAGAAGACCTGGAGAGCACAATAAATGAATTTGAATTTGCAGAGCATATTGCTGTCACAAAAGGAGCTCATCTACAAAGATCGGTGCACACCAATGCAGATAATAGGAAACGCCAAGTATGACGCAGCAGGTTACGTCACCTCTGACATAGGTCCTCGTGGGCTGTTCTGCTGGCCACCTCCTGAGCAGAATACAAATGAACAGGAGAGAGTCCTAGAGGATACAAAATGTCTTATGGTGAGAGACTGAAACATTTCAGTATGGTAGCGTCTCTAAGATGAACATGATGGACATTTCTGCACTGGTTCGAAGAGAGACGATTCCACGTTTCTCAGCAGCATAGGGGCAAAACTGAGTTTGCTGCTTCCTAGTTGAAAAGAAAAGAGCTTTTATGGGCACTTCAGTGTGTTTTCCTCCACCTCCTGCACATAGGCGGGGCCAGCGAGCCCTGCAAGCCCGTGCTCGCTCTCTGCAGCACTGGGGGAGCAAACTCAAAGCGGGTCTGTGGGCATGGGCAGCAGGGACATGGTTTTCCCTCTGCAGATCTGTTTGGCTGCTTCCAGCAATTTGCTGCCTGGGACATCTGCCTGTTCTGGCCTTACCCAACACAGGCTTTGGTCTCTATGTATTTAGACAAGGAACACAGATTCAGCATCTCTTAAAGCTTTCCCAAAGGTTGGAAGTTGAACCTAGATCAGTTGAAACAGGAAACAAGTCACAGTTCTGTACACAACAGATATGTGAACTAAATAACGGTCGTTAACTATTGAAATAAATTACTGGTGACTGGCAAGCAAACGCTATTAAATTGAGTGTATGTTTATCCCAAAAGCTGGTGTTTTCTGCAGCTATTAGGCTTGAAACATGACTTATCCCTGGGTTGGCTAGGCGGGAGGTCAGCTAGATGATCACTCTGGGTCTTTCCAGCCTTAAATTCTGTGGCTCTGTGGAAATCATGTGTCAGAGGGTTTTTCTTGTCGTAGCCAGACTGAAAGCTTGAAATCCACATGGTTACTGACAACTCCCAACTGTCAGTAAAGCTGTTTCACAGAAAGTGTTACATGACTGATGTCTCTACAACTGCACTTTTCCAAACAGATGGGGAGGGGGGGCAAAGGCACCGGTCTCAAATGAAATGAGTCTTGATGGATTACGCAAAAGAAATTTAACACATGCTCCACATTTTGAGAAACTTCTAAATATAACATCTCCATTGAAAACAAAGTATATGACGGTGCTAAAAGTATGTAAATACATAGCTATAAAACTATCTTCACATTACAGAATGAGGACCACTATTAGGGGCTGGAAAAAATGGTGTTTTCTTGATGCAGGAGACCTGTGTCAGGATTGCCACACCTTGTTTAACCTCAGAGGTAAGCTAATTTTTGAAAGCTCGCTGTTTGACTTCTAGAGGTTTGTCTCTACAGAACACACGGCAAAGATAAAAATGTTCCCATTGTAATTGATGTCATCATTGCATTTAGAAATAATAAATCCGTGACATTATGGGAAAAAATTAAAATAACCCACAAGGAAAAACGTGATATTTAAATTCTGTTGCAGCTGGAAACATACTGTAATAAAGAATTAACCAGTGAGTCTTAGTCTACACCTTGGTTTTCTTTCATTATAATTAGGCAGGGTATAATTTTATTTTACCAAAGTAGTTATACTGGTAAAACATTTACTGCATGTGCAGTTTCACTCATATAAAGGCATGATGCATTAGTATGTGTTACACCATCACCATTTCAGGAAAGAGATAAAGCAGTGTAAGAATAGCATGATAGCATACCTACATATCTAACAAGCAATTATGCTGGTTTAAATGGAGCCGTGTAGTGAAGAGAACACACTGTACATGTTCAAATAGGTTCTTGGAAAGTTAGGGAGTGATATTGTGAAGATATAAGTATTTTACAATTACCTGTAGGAATTAACAGTAGTAGAAAAAGCGGTCTCAGAGACAGAATTAGCAGAATTAAAAGGCAGAAGTGAGATTTGCACAAACAAAAAAAGGCAGATTTTTTCTGAATAATTTCAAATTACACAGGGAAAACAGGCCCTGAGAAGTATAGCAAATAGGGTCTGTATAACAGGGGAATTATTTTCTCAAGAAAATTACATTTTAATTCATTTTGGTGCTCCAAGTGATAAAAAGCAAATCACATCTTTAGGTTCTTTATTCCATGGAGAACCTGCTTTGAAAAAAGAATAATGACAGCTTCCTAATTATTATTTTAAAGTAATTTTTGAAATAAGAGAAAGAATCTCCCATGTAATTATCAAAACAAATTAATATCTTCCCAGGAACAACAGCAAAAAATTGGACTGTAGCCTCCTACCTGGTACAGGGCCAGGGAGTTTTCTTTGGTAAGACTGTGGCAGGCAGAAGAGGCATAAAAAGCATTGTAGCAGCAGACATTAAGAACGTTAGCATGCGGGGCACTTTTATTCCACTTGTCAATGAATGGATAAAAGATCATCTTACTTGGCTCAGCAAAGACCAGTGTGGCTCAGTGCAAGTGGCAGAATCAGTTTCTCACAAGAAACACCCAGAGTACCGCTGCGAGGAAAGGCACTTGCAGTTCTTGCAAAAATAGTTAGAATTATAACTGAGAGTACTGAAAAAATATTAACTAGTGCCTAAGCAGTGCTTTTTTATCTTCAGTATTTTTAACAAACATTATACTTGATTCAGCCCTGGCTTATGCCAGCTTGCAGCCGCAGCCAGATGGGACTCACTGCCCCACCAGGCACCTACTTTGCGGGGACGTTTATATGGTGGGAGGCGCTGCCTGGCAAAGGATCTTGTTCAGGCATGTGCTGAGTCAAGGTATTTCTCTGGCAGCTTGTACTGGCAGAACAATTATAGTGGCCAAAGAGTTATTTATAACTGTCCTCCTGCAACAGGATTCTTGAGGGAGGATGTTGGTACGAATACTGCCATTCCCTGTACACACACAGCAGCTGCATCTCTGTTTAATGAACACAGAATACTGTACTGACATAAGTCCTGGGGTTTTTTTCCAAGGAGGTCACTTGGGGGGGGGGGGGGGGGGGGGGGGCGGGGGGGGTAAAGAACGCAGCTCCAACCACAGTCAGTCCCCACCTCATCCGAAAGCCTGGAGACCTCCCAACAAATTGCCATACCTTCTTCATGAACTCATTGGGACTGACAGCAAGGGTAAGCCTCTGCCCATACAAACAAACCCAAATACTAATGTGGCTTCACTCGCTTTGGCTTGCCTTAGACTCACCTCCTCTCAGAAAGCAGCCACCACACAGCTTCTAAAGCCCATGTGAGAGTGGGGAAAAGGAAACTTATACTTGAAAAACTCGGGGCTCCAAAATCATCACCCTGCAGGAAAGCCACCTCTGTCAGACACAGCAAGTGTCTTGCTCCCTGCTGGCTGCAGCTCCTTTACTTGGTCATGTGGAACAAGTTACAAAATCAGATCATTGCTTAACCAATTTAACCAGTAACCTACCATAGGTGAAGAATGACCTTCACAGTATTCTTACCTCCTTATACTCTAGGATATGGATGAGCCAGGTAGAAAAATGAAACCATCTGAAAATGCAATGGCAAATGCCTAATCTGCAAAATGCAGTTCTATGTATGGGGGCCTCCACACAGCAGCGTGCCTTTGTCATTGTACTGGCTGCGAGCAGGTTGGTGAGGAACAGAAACAGTCCACACTCAAGAATGTGTGCCTGCTAGTTTATTTTCTTTGTTTTGCAGTTTCAAATGTGACCCGTTCAGCCTGCCTGTCTGCTGCGAGAAGGCTCTGCAGTGGAGGAGATGCTGCTTCCCGCACTGAGGTTTTGTACATTTTCCTTTCCTGGCATTTCCCTGTGCAGGGAGAAAAATGTGCATTTTGCTCTTTGCGTACAGAAAATGTAAAGAAACTGGCAATCAGGACGGGGTTGTTTACTCCATAAGCCATTGTAGCGATAAAGGAAGACTGAATGCAAAATCTCCATGAGAGAGAAAACAAAGCCTGTCTCTCTTCCATCTTGAATCTCAGGGTCCTGCCAGGCAGGCATGATGCTTCACACATTTAAAGGTGCAAAGCACAAAATAGGAGCTATATCATAGGGGAAATAAATATGTCTGCATGCATTTCAGAGAAGGTAGGACTGGAAGCAAAAAAAATCACAAGCACAACCCTTTCTCCACCATTTTTCTTTGGTACCTGGATCTATATGTTACGAACCAGCACAACGGTAGAAGAAGGTGTTCCAAAAGGGAAACAGGTGACCATTTGCAAAATTGGGATTCAAAACCTCTTGCAGGCAGCATAGAAATTAGACTAGAGAAGTAATCTTTTGTACTGATGGGGCTGAATTAAGAAGCTTTCATTCATGGTCATTCTATGTTTATTTCAGCCACACAAACCCTGGCTTGCTTTGGCGGTTCAGAGGAGCTGGAAAGATTTCATAACGCCACTGTGTCAGAGTTTGATGGCTGGTTTTCATTCCAGACAACATAAGGGATTTACAGCAGCTACCGAAGTGTCAGTATCAAAGAAACAGCAGTGATGTCACGCTTCACAATTATTTTTATTCTAAGACTCGTGTGCTTTGTTCCATTTTCTTTAAAAAAAAAAAAAAAAAAAAAAAAAAAAGGAAAAAATCCCTCTCCTTAGTGGCACTAAAATCAGCAATGCCAAGAATAGATACCAAAATCACCTTCTTCCCCATTTATTTTGCTCAGATGTGAACGATGCTGCGTCAAGCACAGAAAAGGAGTATATTAGTCTCATGCTGCTGGAAAAACAAATGTATTACATTGCTGAAACGTCAAATTTCCACCATGCATTTGATAATAGGTTGTGTGCTCAGTTTCTCGCATCCATTGTAGCAGCTTACTGAAGATATCTCTGCATTCGCCAACAAACCAGCCTGCCCTTTGGACTGAGCCATTCCAGCCGACTGTAGCTTTATCATTAGCCCTTTTAGGTGTGGCCTGGCCTGTCAGATCGTTGTGCATTTAAAAAATAGTTAATACTTTTTTAACAACAGGATCCTTCACCTGATTGATCTTTATATTTTTTTTTATTATTCCACAGTCTTCCATCATGCACTCTTCCCGCAAAGGTTTTTGGCTACTGTAACAGGTAAAAGGTCACACCTGGACATCATCCATCATGGCAGTGTTTTCTCCGCACTGCGATCGCATGTGTGGTTGGTTGTTTTGCAGGCTGCAGTAAGCAGGTAGGAGCAACTCTGGCGAGAAGGGTTGCACTGTCAGTACGGTTCCCCAGATGACTTCTGTCGTAATTTTAAGGCTCTGCATGTCATGAAGTGCGCTGACACTAAGATTCAGTCTGTTTCAAATTATACCAAGTGACTGCACATAAATCTCATTTGGAGCGGTCCTCCTTGGACACAGGCTGTGACAAGTTCAGGGTGCAGAAAGCTACATAACTAGGTATATAACGAGCTATATCGTAGTTATCATTTGGAAAAAAAAAAAGGACTTGGAATACCTTTCTTCAACTCACTTACCAAAACCCAAGACTGGAAAGCGTCGGTAATCATACACATCTTCTCTGAAAACTCTGAAGAGGAACTGGCTTCTGGAAATTCTTTCCCTACAGCTGTGCCTTGTGAAACCTCCTTGTCTTCAAAATCTTACAGCAGTAGTTGAACGAGCTGTGCTGTTAGCTGCCTGGTACTGCTGCAGGCTATAAAATAAACGTGGGGTCAGTACTCAAGGGTTGGGTGCAGAGAGGGAGCCATAAGAGCAGAGGAAGGTGACTGTTTCTATGAGAAGTGAACCACTTAAAGAGCCTCTGGTCGCTGCTTGCTTTTCTCCCCACCCCTTGCCCCCATCTCGCATTGTATGGGATGCCACGTTGTGCAGGAGGAAGACAGTAGTAACACAGCGCTGGGCACTGGAAAGTAGTCAGCACCTCCAGGAACAGGAAAGGCTGAAAGTAGCAGTGGGCACAGAGAAGATGCTGCCAGCTTGATGAAGGTAAAAGTGCTGTAAGAAAACGAGAATGGGAAGTGGAAAAATTAGCTGAATAAATTTTGTGGTGGAAACAGCTGGATGAGCATCTCTGGAGACTGAGAAAAACCAGAAACAGAATGGAGAGATCATCATCATCTGTCCATGCTTATAATGATGACAGATATGACAGCCCGCCCAAGCCAAGCATTCCCGTCCTGCTGTGGCACTTTCTCTTCCCAGAACAAAGCTCCTCAGCAGTCACTTCGAGCCCAACAAAAAATTGACATCTTTTGCTGCTGCTGCCTCCTGTGTTTTTGTTTACTGTTCACTATTTCTTTTTTGCATTGGTATTTTCCTTTCTCCCCATCTTGTGATGATCAGTAAAAAGCATTACCTGCAAAACTGCATTGCCTGTGAGTGGGCACAAGAAAAGACTTTGCTGCATTCCAGCCTCTTGCTTGAGCTGGATCCTCTCAGAGTCTCCTTAGCAGCATTTGCCCCTCATCAAATGTTGCGTAAGAAATATCTGTGTTTAATAGTTGGGCCAAAAACTTTTCATTGTGGTGTTTCTCTAGCCCAAAGGGTCTATATTTAGCTATGTTCTTCAGTTTTGTGCTCATTTCTTCTGTTAAATCCCAATCTGCAAGATTTCAGTGTAGAATTACGGTCTCTATTTCCCCTTTTATTCCAATAAACTGACAATGCAGATATTCCCATCACACTGTAGGGAATATCCCACCAATTACCAATTATATATTAATAGCAGGTATGAGACCTATGACAGAAATTGTATTATCATCTAATCTCTATACATCTTCTCTGTATTTTATAGCCTGTGTATGAGAAGCCATGTAAAATGCCTTGCCCCTACGGAAGGAAGAGTGGGAAAGAATAACTGGCACCTAAGTACTCACTTCAGAAGTTGAGCAAATGTGTTTTGTAGTTAAAAAAATATGAATTGCTGACATTGACATTTCTCTGGATGGTGGTTTCCACTCCTGAGCAAAACTCTACTCTGATCCTGACTACCATTCATCCTCACCCCTCAGCCTCCAGCTGCACTGGATGAGGAGGGTAGCCCAGCACGGCAAGCACCAGGCGGCCAGAGGGCTGGCAACCTGCCATTGCAACTGCTAGCCACAAAAAGGCCTTTAGAAGGGGTCCTGGGGACTGCTGACCAGGAAGCTTGCCATCCATCCTTGCTAATGGCAGTAGGATCTAAAAAAACTAAAGTCACTGTAGACAGGGATAAACATGGTCTGTTGGGAGCAAGGCAGTGTGGCTTCTGCAGAGAGAAACCCTGCCTCACCAGCCCACCGCAGTCCTTGGAGTGCGTCAGTAAAGACAGAGAGCAGGTCCACCTGACACCAAACAGTCCAATTTTGAAAAAGCTTTTGATGAGGTTCCACACCAAAAGTTATCAGAGAAACTAACTTGCCACAGGATGGGAGGAGAAACTCTTACAGATAGAAAATCAGAGGCAGGGCGTGAAGCAAAAGATAAGGCTTAAATATTCACTTTTTGGGGTGGAGAACAGGCATCAGCAAGGTCTCCCCGATGTGGGATTGATGGTGGGACTGGCTTTACTCAGCATTTTCAGTGAGTAATTGAAGAGGGGATCGTACAGTGAAGTCCTCAAGTTTGTATGTGACACTAAGCTCTTTCAAGCAAGTAACTCTAGGACTTGATAAAATTGAGTGAGGGGGCAATGGGTCCATAAGCAGACACTAGAAGGGTTAGGCAGTGATGAGCCTCTAACACCCAAATCCAACAGCTGGGGATGCTGGGGGAGTACAGAGAGGACAGGCTACAGATTGTGACCAGGCTTACCTGCTCGCTGTAGGTAGCACTGCCTCCTGCCGCTCAGCCCGACGGGCTCAGGGCTGGGTGGACCATCAGTCTGATACAGCAGTTAATGTCTTACATTCTCAAATGTGCTTCTGCACACCATCCCAAGACACTTCCTAGTTTCAGTGCACACTCCAATGGGGCGAATTTCTGGCCTGGCACCAAGCTTGGGATGTAAAAGCCCATGGACTCCGATTGCCTCAGTCCCCCAAGCCCATACTGCCTGCCTCCCTCCATGTCTTCCTAGTAGCTGACCTGCTGGCAGGCTGACCTGCTAGGCACACTAAATACAAAACCCTTCAAGGACCACAGGACAGTTAAAGAGGGAAGGAAACAGAATTTGCAGATGTGCTTTCACACACGTGCACTCTCTCACTTCCTCCTTCTCCATTAGTAGCCCTTGAAGAGTAAAGGTCTGTGCAAAACCGACAAACACTTGACTGGAAATCCCTGCTTTCACCTCCTCACCTTTCCTTGGATTGCTCTGGGGTTTGGAGAGCATTCTTTCAACGTCCAGGATCACTCAGCTTTCCCTTCTTCCTCTTCAGTTTGCTGATGCAGGCATGTCAATCCCTGTGCTGAGGAGGGCCTGTCCCTTTTAAAGGCAGGCTCTGCTGACGCTTGTTCCTGCCTTTCCTCTACCCACGTCCTCTACAGACCTGGCCTCAGAGCAAGCGAGAAGTCAGTGTCTCGGTCTGCCAGCTCCACAGCTGCACTTTTGGTACCCAAAACTGGCCTGATTCAGTTCCAAAGCACCATCTGCCCTCAACCACGACAAGGATATCTTAATCCATGCAGGAGGTCGCTGTCAGAAATACCGTTAATGAAATGAAGCTGAGCCCTTGCAGCCGGCAGGGCAGAGCCCTCCAACTGCGGCAGCCTGCTGCGATAAGGCTCTGCCTTGCAGCGCTGACACCGCCCGGCACAGAGTCAAGGGCTAGGGGGGAACTGAAATCAAGAAAGCATGATTTAGCAGCTTGCATAGTCTGTCAGCCCTCCGTGCTGTGTGGTTTCTGCAGTGATAGGCAAGGGGTAAATTCCTTGTTTCTCCCATCTCCTCCTGTTGCCCCATTTGTTTTGGTTGTATCCCAAAGCCTTTCCCGCATTACTTCCCCTTTTCCAATGCCCAGATGCACAATCTCAGAGGTTTCCAAGATCACTTTACTGAGGGAGGACTGATGAATCCAGCCCGAAGAGAGACCTCTGCTACCACTTAGAGGAGCTGCAACCCAGCTCCCCCTCCCCCAGCCCCTTCAACACCACCCACACAGCAATCCATCAGCATCACCCATGGAGCATCTGGGGGCAACATGTAATTAGGAATGATGCTGTCTGCCATTTATAGACCTACTACTGCAAAGAAAAGCTGGTGAAAGTAATACCCACTGACAGACATACCTTATAGCGTGCATCGAACATTAATGGCGAAAAGCCATGGAAAGATGGAGGAAAGACACAGAGAAGAGAGAAGGATGAAGGCAGTAGCATATTCCACACAGCTTTAAAACAAAACAGTCATTAAAATACATGCTCAGAGCGATCATGATGTAGTTGTCTGATAAAACAGTGTATTTGAAGCAAGAAATTAATTCTGTAAAATGAGAACACCCTATCTTGCTGGGTAAGTAGAGCTGCATTTTCTCCATGATCCCTCTACTGGGATACAACCCAGCAGAAATTGTGCAGGCACCCACATGCTGCATTGCCTATGTGCGGGACATCATGGGGGCCATGGTGTTTTCCTCTCCTCTTGAAATCTTGCACTGCAAGAGATCGTCTTTGAGATTTTCCTCACAGCTGATACTGTGTGACTCATCTCAAGCATGCCTGCTCCTCAGTTTTGGAATGTTTTTTTTTCAATTATTTCCAATTTTTAATCCCCACCTTAATTTTTTGAAAAAGATTTCAAAAAATTGGTTGTGCTTGTCACAACACTGTAAGCATTTAATATGCAGGCCTCTGTGTTCACTTTCAAGGCATACATCAGCCTATTGTCACAGCAAAAAACAGCTGTTTGTGAGCTGCTGTAACATTTCTGCCAAGGCTCAGTAACTAGCCTTGGAAAAAGCAAAGTCAAACAAAGGGAGTGAGAACTATGACAAGCAACATGTGGAATGGCAACTGGGAAGGGCTGAAGGAGATGTGAAGAGTAATTAGCCAAATAAACAAAAACACAGGGCAAACTACTTCAGTGCGTCACAATCTGGAATCAAGGAACAGGAGTACCTGAGGTCTGGAAAAGCATCAGAAGGAGCTAAAGGAGAGATTCTTGCATCACAGATAGAGTCACGTAGGAGATATGTGCATCAGCCAATTTGAGTTAAAGCGAACAAAAGCATTAAAAAAACCCAAAAAGACAGAGAGACAAGATGAAGGAAATCCAAAAGACAGTGACTGAACCACTATTCTGTTCAGCAGGAGACAGGGAAGGAAGCCAATGGACCAGCTGCCCGCTCAGGACACAACAATACGGCAACAGAAGACAGCAAAGACCTCAGTGCTGTGCTTTTGGAGCTATGGAAAAAGCTCATCTAATGAGGAGTTTTTCAATTGCATTGTGAAGCCAGATCAAATCCCTCCATCGCTTTGTTCTTTCCCTTGGTTTGCTAATCTGCAGCAGGAGAACTGATGGCAGTTAAATAGGATGGAATTTATATCAGGCTTAGAAATTGTACTTCTGCCTACAGTTTCCCTGCAGAACAGCTTCAAATTACAGCGCACTTATGTGAAGTTGCAGAGTTTTGTCATCTAACCATTCCACAAGTCCAGAGCACATCACGGGAGCTGCACCGCCATCATCTGACTGCCATATGCCCGGGCCCGGGAACCTTCCTTCCAGTGCACAGTCACCCTCAAATCAACAAAAGCCTTTGCCTGGCTGAGGGTTTTCAGGACCAGCTCCCCAGACAAGCAGGATGGCCTGTCTACAGCACTAGTTAACTAACATCCATCTTTTATGTATTCTTCACATGTCTATCACCCCAGGATTCCAAGCCACTAGCACCACATTTCTTTCATCTGCAACAGATTGGAATGAACATTCAGCTGAAGTTTTTTTAGCCTACTAGTGAATACTCCCAAATTACCTTTTAGTTTTGTGGATTTTTTCCGTTCCTTCAATAGCTATTGCTAGGAGTTTTCACACTATGACCCTCACAGGTGACTTATCTGTGTATAAAAGGATCTCTAGCTCTGGCCCTTTGGTCTACTCAGGGTGAGAGAATGAGAAGTATATCCCTCCTTCAAGATTCAAATAATTCATTAAGATTACAGAAAATTACTTGTGGTCTCCAAGGAGCAGAAAAAAAATCCAGATTTCAGATTGCTTTTGTAGTTCTGTGTCCTTCCTTTAGGTGTGCAGTGATGTAGCTCTGTCTATTTTCACACAGAAGGAATCCAGCTGAGAGCATGTTTTATTATTACTCCAGATGATGTTCAAGAGGATGAAAAACTTATTTTTCTCAGGTGGTCAGAGAACAAGTCCCAGTAAACTGGCATTCTTTCCTCTTTCATCTGAATTCTGCAGAGGAACTAAAACTGTTTATAAAGCCGTTTCAAAGACGTTTTAAAAAAGAAACACACAAAATGGAAAAAAAAAAAAAAAAAAAAAAAAAAAGAGAGGACAGTCCTGGACTTTTTCACCTTTTCAATTACTTTTCAATCTCTTAAGAACAGTCATTTAGGTCAGAGTAGTTAAACTGCTATAAAACAGCTGCTAAAGCATTCTTCTATTGTAAATTAAACAGCAATTTTACCAAACATTCCCACTGCACGACTACATTAACATAAACACAAAATCAGGATTTTAAAAAACACTTGGAGGGGGAAGGGCTAGGCCTCAAATAATGATTCATGACCTCATGATATTTTGAGTCAATGGCAACATTTTAACAGATTTTGTTACTAGTAGGTCTTGTCTGATATAAAAAGATATATAAATATGGGAGATGGTCCAAACTGGAGCTCCACACCTCAGAGAGAAAGCTGAGTTCTCACCCTTGCTGTCAGGCAGGGCTATGTATCACAGGCATAGCTAGAGCTTCTGAAACAGCAGCTTCTTAAAACAGCAAAATCAAGCAGGTTCCTTTTCTCCACCTTAACCAAGGGAATTACCACGAGAAATGAGTTAAGGTCAGCTACGCACTGATGACACCAGTAACCAGTAATAACACTTAGCACTCATAGCAGTTACCAATTTCAAAGCATTGATGAACGACACCCCTGGGATATCCCAAGGAGGTGGAAGTCCTCCCTTTGCCAGACTCAGCCAGGTAAGGTTGGTGCACTGTTGCCAAATGGACGTGGGATGGAGGAGGGGAGAGGAACCTATAATTCTGCTCAGCCCTGTGGGTGTATGCTGTACTCTGCCTTCTCCAGAGCAGGGCGGGGTCTTAACCCATGCGATTAAGGACAGACTGATTTCAGCTCCACCTCCCTGGCTGTGACAGCATACAAGCAGCACAGGCACAAGGCCTGCTCTCCTCGAACCCAGCCCAGCCTCCCACTACCAAATTTCCCTGTGCTCCAAGCCTTTGTAGTCTCCACAGATAAGCTGGCGTAGGACTTGCTTATAGAATCACTGGAGTTATCCTCATCTCCATTCCCATAAAATAAAAACGTCTGCAGAAATCATAACCCAATGCTAGGCTGGCATGAGCAGCACCACCACCATGTCACCGACTGATGCAACTGCCTGGCCCCAAAGCAGGAGGCAGAGACAACAATCCCCGTGATCAAACTCAGAGATGGCTACAGCAAGGAGGTACTACTCACGAGAAAACTTGAAGCTTCCTTACATATTCATTTCCCAAAGCAGGCAACAGCTGCCACACCAGTATGGTACTGATTCTTCTAATCTCCCTTGCTATCTCATGCACTGCCCACCTGGGGATCCAGTCTCCCACACAGAGCATGAGCTATTCCCCAAAAACTCTAGAAAGCTTTTCCTATCATTGCCTCATTTGAAGCACTATTGAGGAAGAAAAAAGGAAGTAATTTTATCACTTCTGCTTTGTTTCCAGCAAGGAGCAGAGCTGTTCAGAGCACAAAGGAGTACAGGTGATGCAGATCCAGTGCCTGATTCTCACTGCAATGGAATTCAGGTGGATGCTGCTGACCTTCAAGTTAATTAGTACCACAAAGCTGGCATTAGTACATGGAGGACCTGCCAATGACCTGCTCTCCTCCAGCCACTAAGATGCTTTACAGAGGCAAGTCTTGCAAAAGCAAAGACAGCAATCATTACTATTAGATTTGGTTGACCATGCTTGCGAGTGTGTATGCATGCATATGCAGGGAGGGGTTACAAAAAGATCAGAGCAGACTACAAATGGGAGCTGTTCTTTCCAAATTTCATATGTTTGCTTGAGTCATAAAAAATTAACTTCACTCAACTTGGTGAACTCCCTTCCTTCTTTGTTCATAATCACTCTAGTATATCCATCATTTCTGATCCTCTACCGATTTCCATTGTTGGAGCTTATTTTCTCAGTCTTGAGAACCTGAAATTACACTATATATCTTTGTAGCTCATTGAACTAACCAGCATTTATTTTAATTTAGTAAGGAAACATTTGGCTGGGTGTGACCAAATAAATACTGTGTCTAAATCAACACAAATATACTTTGCACAAGGCTATAAACCTGCCTCAGAGCTCTAATGATATTGCAAGTCAATGAAGCTTCAGCATTCTCATTAACACAATTCCATCAGACCTCTATGTTGCATATTATTAACAATAGATCATAATATAATTTATAGCATTGTGGGGCAACAAAGGCTGAATCGTGGTAGTAATCCAACCTTTTAGGTTGATAATAGCTTTAACACTGACCTAATATTGAAAGGTGGACATGTACACAGGCCATCAGAACCAATTATAAATAGGACAACAGGAATAAAACATCACCAGTATGTATCAGGGAAGACAAAACTTTCCTTGAGAGCAAAGGGCACAGATCTTGTCAGATTACAAAGAGGTTTGTTGCTAATGTTGACACATAAAATAATCAAGAACTTTGTTTTAAAGAAAGACATTAACACACTTTTCCCTCCCCCTCAAAATTTAATTTTTGTTAAAAAATGAACAAAACACAGAACAGCTAGTTAATCTGGGTAACTATTCCTTAACTCAATTCGGAGGTAGGAACAAGCATATTTTTATGAAGAAAAAGCAAGCCTTCAAAATCTCTGTCGAAATCTGTTAAGATGATGACACTAGCACACTCGCATTGTTCCTCTCCATAGCTTGCTGATGCATGAGAGTGAACTCAACCAGTTCCTGCTGTAGACAGCAGATCATGGTCTTCAGCGCTTCACTGAGCACTCAGCGAGCCTCACGATCGAACCGCTGGGTGGGAGGGAAACAAACACCTACAAAATGTGCTTAACCCAAGTAAGAGTAGCTTCTTGTGAAAGGCAGCACAACACCACTTCCTGGTTTAAAAGGCACTCACATCATCAAAACGTGCATTAGTGTTGCTTCTAGGTATTTTCTAATTCAGTCTTTCTTGCAGTATCTAGAAACACAGTACAGTGGTAATAATGTAATTAGTATTTTCACTAGCTAAATTATAGAGCTGAATGCAGAATACAGCATAGTAGCATCAATATTAACAGTTGTCTTATACAAAAATGATATCAATAGTTTTAGTATAGTCATGAGAGACACTGTAATTTCCTCTTTCTCCAAGATCCCTTCCAATTGTGTCAGATGAGGAAACTCACAAAATCCACTGGCTTGTAGTTCAACTCAAATTCTAAAAATCAGCGTCTCGAAGATTTCTTAGGTAAATTTTTGTAGGCTCTTGAACAATATTCCTTTCTGAATATGGTATTAGTTATAAAGAACTTAAGTTCCGCTGCATCGACCTCTCATATGAATTTAATTTTCCTTGCACTTCTGCAAGTTAACGAAGGAGTATAACAGATACTTCACAGCTGAAGATGATGATACACAGGGAAGTGTAAAAATTACCCAAGACCATAAACGCAATCCTATGTCAGTGCAAGAAGTGGAACCACTGGCTTTGCAATGTAGGGCTACTCCATATTTCCCTTCTACTCTGGTCACATAGTGAGATCTGTAACTCTAACAACCAAGACGCTGGACACAAAGCAGGCATTAGGGAAGATACTGAGGCAAGCATGCTGTCACAGATTCCTCACCTGAAGGGACAATAGTCAGCCACACCTACATGCCCAGAATCAGAAGACTCTGTTTTACATCAGAAGCTGAAGGCTGCCCCACATCATCCTCCATGCCTAAAACTCTCTCGGCCAAGGTAATTCACAACCCCCTAGACCAAATCAAGAACACTGAGGATCTACCCACACTCCATCCACTTCCTAATTACAGTAACTTTATGCTTTACTTCACAAAATGAGATTCATTTCTTCCTTCACCAGTTCCATTCAGCTCCTTCAACTTTTTGTTCATTTGTTTGTTAAGATGCAGATCTCCAGCAGATTGATCACTTCAGATGAGACAAAGCAACCCCTTGGTAAACCCCTCTGGAAATGCAGAACATATTACATGCATAAGAGTAGAACTCCTTGAATTTCCCCTTTTCAGATCCTCTTGGTTTCCAGTCATTCAGATAAAGAATGGAGCTTTTGTAGGTCAGCTAATCCATCCACTGAATGAAATATGGTAAAGTTTTACACATCCACATGTTCTTTCAAGGTCCTGGTTTACATCTGTAGATGTAATAATAGCTGTAGTAATGTAGACAAAAATCATGGTTCGGGCCCCCAGAGAAGATCTTTAAAGACTTGGGTTGAAAGGTCCCAATGCTGCAGTCAAAGGAACTGGCAAAATGATTTAAGGGCTTTCTCTGCTTACATTTATTTCTGCCAAAGCACTGGCTTAATTTTCTTTGTGTGTCTTAATAAACCACCTCTGTGAGAGGGACTCTCACTTGAAATGCTTCTATGTCCTAAGCTCAGAAGTAGGCACTGTTGAGTGGTAAGTTGAGACAAACATCCAAAGGTGGTGTTAGGCTCAAGCTGCAAAATGAGTCTGTGCATCTTCTCTAGCATCACAGTCACAAACTAGCATGAAAACAGCATTTACACAATGAATTAAAATGCAAATCTACATTTTATTCTATGAAATGGAGACAAACAATACACACTTGAAGCCTGCCAGAGTACCAATTACAACCATTAATATAGTTTTAGATGATGACTTAAGCCAAGTGAGAGGATGGAATAGAAACGCTGTACATCAGAGCTTGTGAAACACTACAGGAAAAAAGCAACTCTTGCCGTAGAGTAATGTAAGTCTAAAATACAAATTAGCAGTAATTCTGCTGTGAAGGGCTAGATCTGCCTTGTGCAGACACGTAACTCCAGGGAAGCCTCCAGCCACAAGGCATATGTACACTGCAGGGAAGCAGCCTTCCAGCGAAGGAGAGCTGAGGGGGTCTCACTGCATGTGGGAGAGGACTTTGCACTGCCACAGCCTAGTGGGACAAGGCATCGTCCAGGAGAGTCCTGTGACAAGAGGCCAAACAGCCACTGGCCTAGGACAGAACTGCCTAGCTGGTGTAAAGAAGTATTTATGCTAGGTCTGATTTAGATTGTGCTCTGCACAATCAGATCGCTTTGAAGGTTTGCCTTGTGCAATCATTTCCTTTGTCAGGAATCAGAAAAAGCCTGTGAAAAGACTGTGAACAAATTGTTTAGGCATTGAAGTTTAACCCTGTGGAATCCTTACAGTGTAGCACAGTGTGACACAGCAGGAGCACATTTGTCAGGGGACTGAAGCCTCTTTGCTCTCTCTGCACAAAACATATACATTAGCATTGTGTGGTACGGGTGTGCCCCCAAGCACATGATGCAGCTATGGGTACACAGCTCCATGCCTACCCTGCCTCCCATCTGCACTGCAACTGAATTCAGCCCTCTGCACCATTTCTGTTCCGCTGGGGAAAATAAAGGCTTCCAAACCTACAAGACTGTCTGAAAGACCTTCCATTACATTTTCTTTTAGGGTCTGTAAAATATTTGATTTTTAAATATCCATAATGCATGTGAGAAAATTACTGAGTATTACAACAATCTTTTTAATAGACTAATGTTTTTCCACTAGTGTCCTAGCATTAATAATGTCAGAATACAATACAGAAACACCAAAACCAAAAACGCATTTCATAGAAGCTAGTCAGTTCCAAGACTTTTCACTCTGATGTGGGCTAAGGATAGAACCCAGCTGGTGCAGTTTCTATACTAGCATTCATGACACCAACAGCTCCCATCGCAGTTAGGCTCCAGGCAGCAAGGTACTGTGCATCCCTTGCTCCTCCTGAAGAGCAGAGTCTGAGCCCACCAAATACCTCGCAGCAGGAACACAGCTCTCTGTAGAATTAAACCTTAACACAAGATAGCCCATCAATGTTTTTGTGAACTGTTGAAAAATATGTTGACAAGAATAAAAGAAAAGTCATTTGAAATTTGGCAGAGAAAAGCCACTCTAAATCCTTTCCAACTGCAATAAGTCTTCGCTCCTGTTTTACAAGTAATAGAAGAAACTGTCCCTGTTTTATAAACTCATTCAGTTAATATGTTTAAGAATGTAGACAAGTTTCTCTCCTGCGGGGATTTTCAAATATTGTCTTTCCTTGTGGCTGCCAGTATTTCAACATCCCATTCCAGAAACACTGTTTATTACTCTTTGGGAAAACAAAACAAAACAAACAAAAAACCCCACACCAAACAAAAACACAAACACAAAAAACTGCTGCACATGAGGAAAAGAAAAATTGTTAGAACTAAAAATGGTAAGTGACAGTTACATATCAGGGAATACTAAAGGGTTGTATGCTGCTCCCTGCTGCTACAGTACCCCAGAGGAGGAAGCAGAATGTTAAAGTCTCTTCACTCTACATAAGAAGGCAGAAATATTTCCAGGATGTTCTACAGACAGGCTAGAGCTTATACCTCAAATAACCTCCATGTTGATGTGATCTGCAACTTCAAGACTAAGTTCCAAGCGTGTTTCAACTCAATTCTGCAGCAATTTCAGCTCTTGAAGAACAAGTACCGAGAAGCCTTAGTCCCATCACTCAAATTAGTGAGACTCAAGTACCCTCAGGTTTCCTGTGAATATGCTCAGAACTTTGCTAACAGTGTTCCTAACAGCCAAGCAATTTTCCGCTTTTCTGAGCTGCACAAATTTGCTGCTGACCCAAGCAGAGCTGAACCTCCCAGGGTCCTTTCCTTTGTGCCTGTGGAAGTTCTACATTCACTCTGTCCTTTCGAAGAGGAACAACGAAGCATACACCAGTGTATTGCTCCCTACCTCTACAGTGAATCCTGCCTTAATTAGAAGGACTTTTGCAGATGTTTTCTCTACGATGCCAGGACCTCCACACTATCATATCATGCAGAATTCAGCCCTTTTATCATCATCAGATTGATTATTTCTTTATTTAGCAGCTACTAACATGTTTGGAGACCCAAATATCACATGACTACTTTCTGAAAGGTAGCAGTAGGAGATATCTCAGGGCAGAATGGATTCCATAATTAGAAAAAGCACAGGGGCCGGCTTTTCCCCCCCCCATCAAGCTTGGGAAGCTCTAAACAATATGCAAAGGCAAAAGGGGAAAATGGTTACAGTACTGAGAAGGCTAAAATTTGAATGAGATAACAACAAACCTTTCTTGTGGAAGGAAAAGGAAATGACTGATTCTAAAAAAGCTTCTGTGATAAATCATCACTGCTGCATGAAATTCCATTCATATATGCTACAATATCTCACAGTAATGTTAGAGAAAAACAAAAAAGGAACAAAAACTTAGCAATAAAGAAGTTTATGAAGAACAAAATATAGCCTGCTGGAAGTGCTGAGCTCTTTCAGTAGTTCAAACAGTAGAAGGAGATTTCAGAATCAAACAAGAGTTTCAACAGCTGTATTTGTATTACAGTCATAAAGGCATAAATGTGAAATACAGCTCTAATAAAAAACCTGAAGTTTATAAAACTGGATGGTAATTCTCCACTCTTTCCAGAAGTATCTCGGAATATCCAGGGGAATAATACCTGAAAAAGAAACATTTTGTTTGTGCATTAGACTACAAGGCATGTTCTGTGCTAAGTAAAGAAACACTATTCTTATTTCTATTGATCAGGAAAAAATCCTAGCATTAAACACTGGTCAAGGAATTACACAGTTATTCCCCTGCAATGTTTTAAGAGCCTGCTTTTCAACTTACATTATCATTTACACTTGGAAGTCAGGTTTTCAAAAATATGTTTGGTTTCTTTTAGGGCACGTAGGTAAGTGGCTAGTTTTTAGACAGGTTCAGCAGCCATAAGCATTGTCTTTACTGAGAAATGTAGATGTTAACTTCTTTTGAAATTATGGCCTTTAATAAAAAAGCATGAGTTTACACAGAACCATAGGCTGCCAGACGACAATAGTCTACTGCTGTTCGTCAAACATAAGCATGCACCCCAAAGCTAATGCGAAGTCTGCATCAATGCGAGAGACATTGATTCTGGAACAAAAAAAAATTATCACAATGACCTTCTCTCTCTAATGCCAACTCAAGGATGGAGATTATCCAGTAGGTTTTCATTAGAGTAGGACTCCATGGTGCCATTATTGTCCTGCTGTCATTCAGCTGGTTTTCCACAATGGACCAACTACATGCTTCCAAAATGCAAGCATCACCAAAGCTGCACTTAGTTCTTGTTTTCCAGGTTAAGAGTATCTGAAATTCATTACTGTGCTATTTTCAAAACATATATCTCAGTACATTTCTGGGTTTGCAGCCATGTAAATTGCCATCTCTGAGCCCTGGAAGCTTTAACTATAAAGAGAGGGGAACACACTTCCACGTAACACATGCCTAAAATGTATTCAAGTAGAAATCCCCAATGTTTTCACATTGAAGGAAGATCCATTTACCTTGTTGATTTTCATCTTCTGGATGATTTCTGCATAATGTAACTCTTTTTAAAACACGTATTAGTGTCCTGATTGTAAAGCTAACTTTTCAATTATACACAGTCTGCAAACAGCCTAAAATAACAGGTCTCCAGGACAAACCCAGAGCTGGAGTCTATTATAGCAGCTGTGCCTCAGGCAGCACAACCAACATCAGGCAGTAGCACAAAGAGGCAAGCGCAGGAGATGCTGGAAGGGGCCCTTTTCTTTATTACATCCCAGCCTACATGAGTAACGTTGTTTCATTTACATTGGGGGGGGGGGGGGGGGGGGAAGAAGAAGCTGTAACAAAGGAACATTAATTATATCCAGAGAAGCTTAAGCAAATGTCCTCTTTCCCTCTGAAGTATCAGCTGCAGAATAAAGTTTCTTTATGATTTTGCTTTTACTCATTTGACAGCCACTGGCTTTTCCTTGCAGAGACAAACAGGGCTCCATTTTGCATGAGACAGTTTGTAGCTACTATTAGCCGAAGAACTCTGTTGCTATAATTAAAATTGATGATGTGGATTTTCAGAGCCTGTAGAGGGAGTGCACGAGTACAACATTCTTTTGATGTGTTGATGGAGTGAAGGACTGGTAAATGGATATCTAGAATCTAGGAGGGCATTTCTCTCATTATTACAATTTAGGATGGTGACATTTTGACTGTAAGCTATTTAACAGTGTTTCTGTATTCATTAAGGGCAAAGTTCAACTTGGTGCAGACAGCTGGTGTATGGTCCTTTTATATAACACTTAAGCCTCATGATGAGGCTGGGGGAGGAAGGGCAGCTGTGGGCAGAGCAACTGTGCAGAAGAGCCTCTGGACCCTCTGTACATCAGAGGAAGTTTCAAAGGAGCCTCTGAATACACTAGCTCAGACAAGCTCTTAGGGAAGTCAAGGATGCAACCAAAGATTCACCAATACCTGTATTTTGGAGACCGAGTAATCCATAAATAAGTTACCTAGATAAACTAAACTTCCCACAGACATTCATTAATATGAGAGCGGTTGTGCTGAAGCCTCAGAGTCTGCCTGGGTAGAGCAGGACTGACTTGTCTTCCCAGTTTCCAGCAAGAGCCTGATTATTTGGGCTTTGTTTACAGACAAAGAAATTTGATTCCAGAAACAATCAGAAAAGAGAAAGTGTTCAAAAGTATGTGTCTAGCGGTTGTGTTACCATTGGGGCAGTTAACCAAATGTTATGCTGTTTTATTAAAAATTAAATTCATGTGGAAGTTGAATTAATATTTTAAATCCTTGCTTTGTGTCGTTCCTGTGGGAAAAAAAAAAATCTAACAATGTTGTGTGAATTTTTTAAATTTCATTTTCCCTACCTTACTATTTCCTCTGGATAGCAATTGTTAATAGTATTGATATATTCCTGAAGAAGCGACCCAGGTTCTGCTTTTATTTCTTGAACCTTTTTAAGTCCACCAGTTGTTACAAAGAGACGACGTGCTTTACTGTCATGTGGTAACACCTACACACAGAAAAGTACATTAAAAAAAAAAAAAAAAAGAGTATTTTCTTTTAAAAGGAATCTCTATGCTACTAGGCTCAAATATTGGTTATCTGGTTTTAATTCAGAGGACAGATAAAATGGAACATCAGAGGTACAACATCTGTAATGTCTACTGTATTTTAACACCCAATTGTACAGGAAAAAAAAATCACAAACCAGCCCTCTGTGGTTATAACATAATTTAACATGTACTTTAATATAAGTATAAACTATATAAAAATAATGAATTGAATATTTATCTTTATATAAATAATATTTCTTGAGTTATTCCTACAGAGACAGTAAGATTGTGGAGATTTAAATAGATAATAAAAACAGAACACTAACATGGAATAGCAACAGCATCTGTTCCACTTAAACCAAGTTATTCAGGTCTTTTATGTCAATTCCCACAGTTTAATTGCAGAGCAGAATTTTATATCATTATAATGATCTAGTATAGATTAGTGCATGAAAACAATTCTGAGAATTGTTGCAAGTGAACAATGCAGCCTTGAAGCATTACATGCTACTACTAAATTCCTAGATATTAAAATCCTGCAACACACTGTGTAGCCATGGAAGCCTTTTACAAACACACACACACACACAGAGCAAAAATGTGAAGTTTGTGCAGCCAAAGGGGATGAGAAGCAGAAATGATCACACAATACATTCTGCGCTCCCCGAGTGATGCCAATATGCAGCTCTGTCCAGAGGATGGGAGGGAGGGAGGTGGGGGCTGGGCTAGGCAAGGGAGAATGACAGCATGTAGTCCATAGGCCCACAGGGCTGCAATAATATTAAAAAGAAAAAAAAAAAAAAAAAAAAAGGGTGCGGGTGGCAGGGAAGAGAGAAGGATAATGCAAGATGTCAGCTACATCTACAACAAAACCAGACTGGTTTAAAACCAACTCTGAGAGTTACATACTATGGGGGCAAAAAGCATTTTGTAAGCCTTCACACCGGGCAGACAAATCAAGCCACAAATTTGACTGTATCTCAGTGTAAAACAAGAGCCTCGAAGTAGGAAGAGATTGCCTAAAAGGGTGAAGGAAAAGAAGGATGAGATTTCTGCTATGCATATAAACAAACAGCCTCCATTTCTCTGGTCCCTCTAGGCTGTACAAAATCAATAGACAGGTGAAAAACACCAGGAGAGCATAGAGACTTCTCCCTGTTATATGCTCCATAGAATGGTCAGGAACAACTGTGATCGTTTCATTGTGGGAACTGAAAAGAGGGCTGTTTCCATGTATCTCCCACAACAAGAACTGCCATGGAGGAACTAGAAAAGATACAGGATATGGACCTTTCCCTGCCTTCCTTCTCCATGCTGTGACTCCAGGCTGGATACGACAGCAGAAAACTCTCTTGAAAGAGGCCCTAAACACAGACAGCACCTCTGAAACATAGTCCCTTCCCCCAGTCTAAACTGAGACAGCACAGAATTGCACAGACCCTGAAAACAATCACGCTAAAATGCCACAGTCCAGCACCAAGAACAGATAGCATCCCACTCTGAAGCACAGCTCAGAAAGAAGGCTTTTACTGTGCTATAAATAAGGCTACATAAGTAATACTCCACAGGGCTAAGAATAGGAAATTCCCAAGCTATGGTACAGGAGAGAAAAATGCTTTTACCACAGAGAACTTATTTTTAAATGTATACTTCAGAAGGGCAAATGCTAGACATAGTTCGTTTAATACAATGTAGGAGAAGAAGAAAAACGAACCAAAACATCAGCTGATATGAAGGGACCAAAATAATTTCAACAGCAAACAACATTCAAATCTATACACTGGGTAATCAGTTACTATGCACTCAGCTCATTAATAGCTCCAGTCAGCACACAGAAGCAAAAGGCACTGGATTCTGTGCAAACCTCCAATCTGTGTACAGACTTAGCAAGAAGACAGGACAAACCTAAGCATGGCAACGTACTTAGGAATCTGCACTACAAACCGTACTGCTTCAAGATCTGTGATAATCAGAACTGAGTACCAAGCGTGTTTTACTTGGCCATTTCCAGAAGAACATCTCACCGAGAGAGCCTGGTACCCCCTGCCAACAGATTACACTGCAGAGTATTACATAAAAGACAGTCTGCAGTTTAGCAGGATTCCCAACAGCTGGTGAACATTGCAGACACCAGAAATTTCCTGATTAGTAAGCAATTACTTAAATAATTTGCAGTATTTTGATTAAACTGTACCACTTTTTACATGCTGCGCTCAAATCAACAATGTAATTAACAACACTTTCAAATTTTGAGCGGGATGAGAAAAGATTTTGGATTTTTACATTTACTTAATTGAGACTGAAAATTAATGAGGATAAAAGTGGTGAAGCCTTTATACTCTACTGTAAAATACCTAACTTAAGTCACTCCTGTACAGACAGCCTGTACTTTATCTAAAACAGATGCGGCTGGGATTTATGTGATACATTGACTCAGTGAAAATATTTGCACGTGAGTTAATATTCCACTCAATCTCAAGAGGCAAGGAAGAAAAAAACACCTTGCTTATAAGCAACTGTGTTCCCAGTCTTAGGATGAATTACGGCAGGTTCCAGATGAAACAGTATCCAGCTTTATCAAACAAAAGAACATGACGCTCCAGAAAGCTTCTGCAGGGAATGTTGGAGGAACCTGAGAAAACAACTGAGACCTTTAGAGAGGTCTCATCTTTGGAAAGACAGCTTCCTTGCTAAATGGAAAATAATTAACATATTACTCATCAAGCAGAGCCTTTTCTTACCTTACTAAACTGCCCAACAATATGTTTCATAATATTGGGAGGGGCATCATGCAGCAATGGTTCAAGTGCTGGAAGATAGGTGCATTTCTGAAGGATGCTCTTTAAGGCTTTTTTAGTCTATTGAAATGCAAAATAAAATTTCTCTAGTAAGACATCAATGAAAACAACACAAATTCATGTTATCTATCACTGAAGTCTGAGCAAAAAAGCAAATTGATCAGAATTCTGCATTCAGAAAGAGCATTTTCTGAATAAAAACTATGACATCTATCAGGTCACCTAATGAGTAATCAATTTTCTACTTAGGTTTATTAAACTTCAAAACCTACAGTGCATCATATTCTTATTATGTTACCTATGGTCAAAATAATGGCAATTTTCCTTTGACAACAATGGAAGCAGGAGTAGACCCTTTAAGTAAATTGAAGTACCATAATATAATAAGAAAGCTAAATCAAAATACATTTTAAAAGGTTGTATTTTAGAAGTGGCTTACTAGGAGACTGTGCTGGTCTGGGATAGTAAAGCGCATTACTGTCCAGGCAGGGAGGGAAAGAGAGAGTGAAACAGTTGTACATCAGTGCTTAGCTGTTGAAAACAGTCTCAATGTTGACTGCTACAAGCAGTGATGACCTTCTTGGGTAGGATTATAGGTACAGCTGATTAGGCCTTGATTTTGGTGACCACTGAAAATGGCTATACAAAAGTTACTTTACAGATCTGGAACATTATACTTCAGTGGTATGATATGGTACAACATGGGAGACCATATCCTGTCCTATCGTACTCTTCAGTTGGTTCACTTACCGTGACCCAAAAACACATTTTAACAAACTGCAACTCTACTAGCTCCCACACAAGGAAGGCCCTAAACATGAACAGCTGCATGTTTTCAAGAGCAGGGCTTTGAGTATTTGTTACAGTTTTATTATAATAATAAAAATGTAAGAGAATTTACTACAAGGACTGTAATATTTTGTACGAGCGCTTATACTTCCAAAAATTTAAAAAAAAAAAAATTAGAAATCAGTTGCTCACAAGAAATTATAGTATTTATGGGTGTGTGCAACCCTGTTCTAAGCTGGGAAGAAAATAACGAACTAGATTGCTGTGGCTGCACCATATGATTTGGTATGTACCATATGCACACCCATTAGGACCAGCCAGTCCTAACAAATGTCACACAGCCTTCAGACACCCTACACCCAGGAAATCTGTGACTCAGTGAACATCAATAAAAGCACATACCATTTAGTAGTTTTAAGCACTTCTACCTGTTGGTTACAATAAATATCTCATACTGCAGATGCTACAAATATACTTGCTTTCATTTGAAGATCTTCTGAACTGTGTGTGTCCATATACATAGCAAGCAGTGTGGGTAGCACGTTTGCTACTGCAATGGCACGTGCATGCTCAGGAGTGTGTCTTCCAACCTGTCCCAAGGCCCACGCAGCTGCTGCCTTAATATGATCTTCATGTTCTTCTATCAAGCAGGCACACAGTGGTGGTATTCCCTGTAGCATTAATCAAAAGTGCAACCTTTACAAATCTATACCAGGGAAGGACAACTTGAAACTGATACAGATTGTTAGAAAGTGTTTCTTTATTTACACTCTTCTTCTAAATATATAGAATAAAATGATTTAATATCTTTTATATTAAGTAATTAATATAACTAATAATATTAAAAATATAGAAATAAAATAAATATAAGAGAACACATGCTAAGGGTGGCATTTTTACAACATCATGACTAGCAAGAATTTTTAATAAACTTTAATAAATCTATTTAAAGCAAGACACAAACACATTCAGTGTTCTAAGTCAGAAGGCAGTTTGAGCTAACACACAAATTTAACTGATAAAAGGAATGTGTGACACAATTCAGGCTGTACTAAGAGTAAAGGCTTCAGTTTTATCAGACTAAAAATAAAAGAATTTGAGTATTTATAAATCTATGAAAGCAGTTTAAGACCAGAAGGGCTCAATCATTAAGTCTTTTTTTTGTTTATCCACAGCACTAAATTTCAACTTATCAACCTCTTCTTGAGTCCAGTAGTTCACGTTTGACTCATCCAATCACTTCCAGAAAGGTTTCAATTCTTGATCTGAAGACATCAAGAGATGGAAAATACCTCACTCACATCCAGCTGTTACTGAAGTTCTTCTGGTTCAGGGTCACAGTCTTTAGCCTTTCTCCACTGGATTATGGAGCTACTTAGTAGCCAGTATTTTATGCCAGGATGCTTCAACAGGAATCATTTCATACCACTTTAGATAAGGGAGGCTACCAAACCTCTAACTAGAAAACCTTCTTCTCTGTCCCATAAATCATTTTTTAGTCTTTTCTGCACACTCTTTGGGTTTTTTTGAAGATCCTTTTCAAATACAGACAATAGAACTATATGCAGTAGTACTAAAGATAGATTAAAGATAGATATTCAAGATAGATAAACTTTTCTTTTCCAATAACGTTTCATCTTCCACTCTTTAATACCACAAAGGACTGAATTGTCTTTTTTTTTTTTTTTATGACTGCACTGCAGCGAAAGACCACAATGAAGTGTTTGTCCAGTATGACCCCAAAAATCATTTTTCAAAATTCATCCTTTCCAGGATACAGTACTGTGGAATGGAGCTATCACTTTACATCAGAATATCGTAGATGTGCAACTGCACATGGCTATGCCACATACCTTTGCATTTCTTTCAAAGAATTTGCATTTCTTTCAAAAGGTTCCAGTTTATCAAGCCCTGTCCTGATCACTATGTACCACTCCACAAGCTTAGTTTCCCCAGAATCAATTTTTTTTTTAAATGGGTTTTTGGTTTATTTGGGTTTCTTTCATGGATCATTCATTAAAATATTTAATTTCATGAGAGTTTGCACAGGTCCCTACGAAATCTCTCACTGCACTCCCATTCAGTTGTGGTAGCAACCATTATTACCGTTCAAAAATTTATCACTTAGGTGCTTCCTCATGAACTTAATCCTGGATTCATCCCACTTAACATCAAGCACTCAACAGCAGGAGCGTATTTACTCTAGGCATTCCTGAAAGTGCAGAGACAGAGACACAAGCAGAGAAGAAAGGCCTCCAGAGAGGGCAAGGAAAAAGTGCCTATTTCATTAGTTTTCAAATGCAGAACAGCATTTTTTTGATCACTCCTACCTTCCCTGCATACTTATTGATGTTACGTTGTAGCAATTTCCATTTTTCAATTTGCATTCCTACTAGAAGACATTTCTGTTCCTCCGTTCTCATTGTTTCGTTGTTTCCACTCATACAGTATATTTTAAATGACTGACATAGTGTGAAAATGGGCCAACAATGCCAAGTGAAATTACTTCCTTCCTCCTGTCATTAGCATTATTCACATCAGAACATTGTCAGGCGCTAATTTCACCTATTGCGAATATTCCAAATTCTCCTCTTCTATATCATTGCCCAGCAGAATTTATTTAAACCTGAAAATCTATAGCTTATCTCATTTGAAATGTCACTTGCACCGCTGAATCAAACCATAGTACATTAGAAAGAGGTCTTTTCAAGTCTGAAAATTTCTGTTGCAAGACTACTCTAGCAGTACTAGCACAGTCATGCTAGTGCCATGAAGAATGTGCCATTAAACATTCTTGTTTCAAAAAGGATTTTGATTTAGCCACAAATATTAATTTTAAGAGGAAACAGACCTCAGAAATTCATCACTGACTTATTTTCTGCACCCATGCAATTGCAACACAGAAAAATCACGTGCTGTAATACAAATGGATGCTCACAAACTAATTCAGGACATTTTATAAAAGGTTTGACTTCATAAAGACACGCTTTGATCAGGTTACCACATAATTTCAGCCACAGCAAGCAGCAATATTAGGAGAAACAGCAAGAAACAATATTCGTCAAAAGCAAGTACATAATTCTGTCACAAAATACATTCTCTGCCTATGTTAATTTGTATCTCTTTCTCAGAATACCGCTGAAGAATTACAGGAAGCGACAAAGTGATAGCTAACCTTGGAGACAATCACTGCCATTGACAGGTTCTCCGAATGAGCTGCTACATAACCAAGCATCATGATGCCAGGCAGTCTGACAGTCCCTCTGCAGCTGCCAATACAATCAATCACAGCAGCAACTCCACCTGCATTTACTATAAGCTGTGAAAGCTGAAAAGATAAACGGAAGAGATTAGGCACTGTGAAGTATCAACAGGCATAAAGCACTACATTAGAAAGGTCTTTAAATGTATTGCTCCTGATTTACAAATAAGCTGGAATAAGAGTCACGTATCGTACAGACTTTTGGGCACTAAGTGCAGCATGAAGTTCTCAGGGATTAAGCTGTTTTGCTACTCTGTTTTTGATTGACTTTACTGCAAGGAAATCAGGACTCTGAATTCTTGACGCTGACATGACATATTCTCAACTCCATTAGTATATGCCAAAGAAACATGGAAGTGACAGCCTAATACACAAATGCCCTTGAAGACACGTCTACTGAGCCAGATATTCTTTCATACTAGGGCCTGCTCATTCCCAAGCCAACATCCTATATTCTGTGCAGGGACAGGGGGAAAGGTCCCCTCCTCCTCTCACCTGCATTCTAGATACCCTCTGCAGCATAAAAGACTTTGTGGATTCCCCCATGGAGGCATGAAGCCAAAGACAACAGTCATGGACGTTCAAAACCAACTTAGACCACACCATTCTGCTGTGTTAAGGTCCTCTGAGGGGACACACTTGATGGGCAATGGAGTTTGCTCCAGAATGCCAAATTATATAGCCTTGCTTATAAATTACAATCAAGCTACGCGACATGTTTCTTTCCAAAAGGTATCACTTCTCACATTACTTGAGGGACAGTAGTAGATTATGTATGATATTAACAGTGCAGAGAATAATTTCATATTATGACTATTTTCTTCTATCTTCTCAAGTATATCCCATTTTTCCCAAAGACTCCAATGCAAAAGAAATATGGTTTTAAAAGTCAAAGTTAAATGAACAAAACTGAAGCATGTGTATTTCCGATCCAGTTGATGTCTATAAACATGAAATCCACCTTTACCTTAGAGTGTTTAAAAGGGGATTGTCTTATTCATGAAACAGCTAGGTGAAATCTAAAGTTATTACTCAGGGAAAAAACTGTTCACACAACTGTGAACTGCAGCCAGTGATGACCAAGTCCTACGTCTGGGCACGGCCATGTGCACTTGGATGCACAGAGCTCCTGCAAAGATACACTCCCTGGTGCTCTGACCCTTAGAGCTGAGATCCAAAAGCCACAACACTCACATGACCCACATAGCCAGCTCCTCTAGAAATACCGCTTGCCAATCTGTCTCTGCTGCAACACGTGTTGCTTGAATAGAGCTGCTCAGAGACAGACAGAGATCACTGTCACTCTGAAGTCAGACCTGGATTGTGACTTCCCACTGGGAGTCACCAAGGTACTTCTTCCAAGCTCCTCTAGCAAGCTGCTAGAATGGCCAATTCCCCTCGCATGGAGGATCCTGTGCCAGCAGTCTTGTGAGTTTGGCCTCTGGCTTCTGACTCCAGTGCCCCCCTTTGATAATGACAATTTCTTCACTTTTTTGGAGAAAGCGAAGTTGCATTGCTCATGACGTGCAGAGCGAAAGCAGGAAATGTGACAAGACTCCAACCTTTAATCACCAGCAGCTTAAAGACTAGCAGGCTGAAGAAACAGCACAATATTCATGTTTAAACACTTCTCAGTTGTTAAGCTAGGATCATGATTTTGAAACGGCTGCGCTCAGTATTAGCATGTTCCACAAAGACGTTGCACGTATTTCATTCCAGAGTCATATTCAGAGCCTTTTAATTATCTCTGTGGTCTGACAGATTAACATACTTATAATTATTTGGTTTTGCTATTTATTTTGTATCAACTTGGCCAAACATCCCCACCTTCCTGCACCAATTATTGGCAAAAACAGTGCAAATGCTGAGACTCAAATTACAAACTCAAGCTAATGAAAGACACTGCCATCAGTTTAATAATAAATAAGAGAATTTTTGACCTTCATTGTCATTGGAAAAATAATTAAAATGTGATCCCTGCACCCCAGATGATTTTTTAAAAAGACACGCACTTTCTATTATTGTTACAGGATGATCTTGTCATTTATTAGCTGGTATCATGACTTCTGTAGGTCTTTTCTCAAGATATTTTTAATATCTAGGACTGACAATACTGTCAGCCTAAAATTCCCTCTCTGCACAGATATCTTATGGAATGAAGTAGCTAGTTATACATCATATGATTCCCAGTTTCCTAACCCAATTCACATTCAATACACATCTCATTTCAGCAAGCATTTCCATATTTTTCCAATGAACATGCCAAACAGCTATTTGCCCTCCCTTTCGAAAAGCAAATGACAGAATAATCCTGTATTTTATTTAAAGTGTAAAATCTAATGATATGACCTTGCATTTGCATTTTCAAGGTTTTACCTCAGGCGTATGCTTTGCTATCTCTCTAATTAAAGTTGCACCATTTTTCTTGACATATTCATCTGAGTCCTTCAGGCATGTGAGCACAACTGGGAAAATTTCTGCTTCAACCACCAACTCTGCAAGATCCACTGAATGCTTTGCTATTTGGCTTAGAGCTGACAACACCTGACGCTAGTAAATAAAAATTGTTATAACATCAATAGTATACAAACATCCCACAACACACACTCCTCCTGCACACAAAAATCTATTGCATCAACGAAAACAAAGCAGGATAGGGAAAACAATTACGGCTATTTTACAATTCACTGAGTCAATTCATGCACGAATATAATGGCACAGAACATTTGCTGGTTCCTGAATAAAAGTTTCTGCTTTGTTTTATCCCATTCAAGCTTGCTATGTATTAAAAGATAAAAAAATATATATACCATTTAAAACTAATTTAAACTTTAGTGAAATCTATAGAAAGTATCTTTATTTGCACAAGTTTGCACTGTCAGACCTTATATTAAAGAATTTTTATCTATTTGTTTGAAGTGGCATTTTTATGTTGTCTTCTGTTTCTGCTAGAGTAAGACAGGAAAATTATACTAAGAAACAAATTTTTTTGTCAATTAAACTCTAGTGATCAAACCTTCTACAACAGCTATTCACATCACGTGAATACAAATAAAATACAATAATACATTTAATATTAACTATATAATCTTAAGTATGCAAAACCTTTTTTGTAACTGAATTGTGCAAATTTTATCTATTAAAAATATCTGTTGCATTCTTCATATACATTATAAGCAAAATAAACATTCATACTATCCACTTTAAAGTTTAGCTGTTCCTCACAGAGTAGCAGTTTTTATCCAGTAGCTACATGTGTGGATATGTTCAGAACTCTTTGTCACTAACTACATAGGCACATTTTGTTAACACCCAAAACAAGAGCTTCTTAAATAAATATGCACATCACTGTCTTTGATTCAGTATCAAGTAATGACTGGTATCATGGAGATTTAAAAGAAATAATTTTTAAATGTACCTTCAGTTTAGCATCAGGGTTCAGGATCATCTGAGCTAAGTGAGCGATAGCTCCTGCATCCACTACTGTCTGTGCTAACTCTGGAGAATGCTTTGAAATATCACTGAGAGTTGAAGCAGCAATCCTTTTCAAAGCAATTTCTGGCTCCTGGATACAGAGCACTAAAAGAGGAACAGCGCCTGCATCCACCACAGCTTGTGACAGTTCTGTAGGTCCAAGGAAAGTAATTAAGTGAGTATGGGTGACTGACCCTTGTGCAAGCCATTTTTCACCCTGACAGATACAGCAAAGGAAAAAGGGGAGGGTGTAGTTCACTGTCTCGACATCTGCATTTCAAATCAGCCTTCCTGGTTTCATAAACCATGTGGACCAATCCACAACTGAAAAGAATGCAGGTCAATAGATGGACCCCCATTTACATGCACACATTTGAGGTAGATTAGGCTGAAATGGTTTGTTATTCTGTTTTCTTTTTCTTTTTTTAAAGTAAGCAGATGTCAGCTGTTTAAACCCTGGCTATTCTACACTGATCAATAGGAAAGCATTTTATGCATGGCTAACAACAACACAGAAAGCCAAAGTACCAAAATTTTACCAACCACCTAATTAGAGAGCATTTTACCATCTTTAAATGATAAGCAGATATTAGCATAGATCAAATGCTAAAAACAGAAATATAAAAAACATACATAAGATTTATTTTGCACAATAGATTGGAAAAATGGAACTTGCTGATCAAAACTAGGCTCTGCTACCATACATGGGAAAAGACAGAATTTATACTTTAATCACATGAAAATGTTATTATACACAACTAGACAAATGAGAAATATCAGTGGGATATTGTGTGTCTGAGATTAGTACAACATCCTTAACTAACTGCACTTTAAAAAAAAAAAAAAAAGAAAAAAACAAAAACCAAGCATATGATTAGCTGACATGGACAAAAATTACACTATTAGAAATTCATTAGCTCTCTCCGTGAATGCAGCATTAATCACAGTCCTAAAATACGAGTTACTGGACATCAGAAGCAAAATTTATACTACAATCAAGCTATGCTATTTTAAAACAGTGTTGAAAGAGTGGTAAAAATCATGGGGGATTCAATAATCTATTAGGTTCTTAGTTTAGTTTTGCTACACCTTATTATGCAGATCCATTATTATCTTTAACATTTATCTTGACTTACAGTACCATGGCAACATATGGCTGTTGTATTTCAAGACTCTAACTTAGCTTTTGATTTATAGTCCATCCATAAAGAGATTTTCATACTGAGAAAAATATAGCATACTTCATTAAATATACATAGACTAATACAGTTTTTCATTAAATCTGTACGTCATGTCATTATTACGTTGTTAATATCCAAATAATGTTCCTGACCAGATTTGTTTTCAATTAGTGAGTTATAGCCACACACTCCAACACATGTGATAAGTCAAATATTTACTCTATATGTTATTTTATTATATAATATTTTAAATGAAGTATAAATATTACCTCATAAAATCATAATAAATAATGCAGTAATTTTTAAACTAATACAAAATTAAACCTTCAAGGTTCTCTTTTCAAATAACTATTTGACTGAAAACGTAGAGTGTGCATCCTCCAAATACACACAAATCATAAGATTTCAACAAAACCCATATGCTATATCTTCAGTTTTACGAATTTGAAATTAAATGCAGCTGAAACATCTGAAAGCAAACCTGAAAACTAGCTAATCAATAGAAGTGGTATAGGCTACACCTACACTCAGCTTTTAATGGAAAAAGCCATACTTGATTTCCTCAAATTGTATTTTGATGCTGTACACTGACCAAGTGGAATACATCATGAACTACTGACCAACAGTCCAGATTAATCCATCCAACTGTGCCTTAGAATCAACTTCAGAGCAACCAACCCAGTTGCTTCCACTCTGCTAGGAAATGCTAATATCAGGAAAATCATGTCAAGAGGGACAGGATACTCCTAGAAGAATGGGTTTCTTTGATGCCTTATAAGCTGAAATCATGAAGTTTAAGCAGGGAGAGAAAGAGCAATACTTTAATGTGACAGCTATGCCAAGGCATGCAAAAGTAACCATAAAAGTTGTTTTAAATGAGCAAACTAAATCTGATTCAATTTAGGTCAGCTCTTGCTGTTAGAAGCCTGATACCATTTAAATTCCAATGGTTACTGTTGGTCATGGTTAGTTAAATGGTTGTTCTTCCAGTGGCATTTATAAGGTTCATGGCTAATAACTTACCACACTGAGGCTGAACTATGTGTCAGACAGACAAGCAGTAAACAGACTGTCAGAAAAACCAGGAAAGTAAGGGACAAAAGAAAATATAGATCTTCCCATCACATTCCCCTGCAAACGCAGCCCAAAACTAAAATTCTAAGTATTAATAATTCTATGATAATTGTAATTCCTTTTTAGAGAAAAGAGCCTCAATTAACCTTCCCACTTGGTAGAACATTTTTAATTCAGACTACACACCACAGGATTCATGCAACTTTGCTATCCAATTACAAAACACAGACAGAGATGAAAAAAATGAAGGCTAAGAAAGACTTAAAGGAGAAAATACAGTTGTCAAGAAGAAATATTCAGTCAAAGAAAATAAAAGAGCTGGAACAAATTACAAAAGGACTTTTCTGAACACTATGCCAAGCCTGCATTATAAAGGGCAAAGACAAGACCAACAGCTGAAGAGGAGAAAAACTAATTCATAAATCCCATTTAATTCCACAGAAAGTTATGAAAACCCTGGGCTTGGAACTTCAGTTTGGGGTACAGCTCAATGAACCTGCCCAACTGCATGATGATAAAGTAGGACTTCTCCCTCCATGAATGAAAGTAGGAAATGTCTCTGAGCATATAGACTCAAAACCCACTGTAAATTAGTTACTTTTGTCCAGAACAATATAAGGAAGACTTTAGCAAGTGGAGATACTTGCAGACACGAAGACAGACTGACATGGAGGTAGCAGAAAGACTGATAGAGAAAGACTTCGGAGTTTGAGAGGTCACTAGTTCAACTAGAAGTTGTACTAGAGTTGTAGTGATTTGTCTTAATACAAAAGTAGTCATCAGGGACCAAGAAAATAATTCAAAGTAAGTTGAGGCCTAGTCGTGACTTTAAGTGATCAGGAAGAGTTGAAAGTGAATGAATCAAGGAGTCAATAAGATCCTGACTACATACCCACTGAAATCAATGGGAAGTCTTACAGGATTGATCTAAACTGGTTTAAGGTGTTACCAAAAAAAAAAAAAAAAAATCCACATTAACATGTTGGCAATAATAGTATGGATTTAAAAAAAAAGATTAGGGAGAAAAGATACAGGTAAGAAAATTAATGTGCAGGTCATCCTCAGAGAAGGAAAATCAGCTCTGAACAAATGTCATGTTCAAGTAGTGGAGCAGCAGCAAAACCTTCTTTGCTCAGAAACAAATGCAAGTTTCACTCCAGACCAGGGTTCTCAAACAGACCCTGCTGTGGTGGCAGGTGTATCCACAGGATATAACAGGTTTTGACCAAAACAACCACCAATACTGTATTTTTCTGAGGGCTGTGTGATCATGTAATGGCCGCATAGGAAGACTCTAATCCCCACAAGTAGGCCAAAGGCCGCACTTCAAAATCACAGGTTTATGAACACCACCACAACCACAGTGCTAAACATCTCACTGGAACCAGTGCAAAAACCTTCCATCAGGAGGAGGATTGAGGTCATTAACTATAGGGCAAGCTTAGATCCTGGAATAAGACAAAGTTACTGCTAGACTCAAATCACTGAAGAGCTGAGCAACCTGGTCTAACCATGTAGCTGACCCTGCTTTGAGCAGGAAGCTGGACTAGAGATCTCCCAAGGTCTCTTCCAAGCTGAGCTATCCTATACTCTAAGAGTACCACTGTATGACACAAAATAAGCATAAGTCCAGTCTCAGCAGTATGCTTGAGTATAAACAGTGGTGTTTATTTTTGTTTTCCTACTCATTTACAATATGCTGAAGCAGATAAGAGACAATTAATAAATGACACCTTTTATGTAGGCAAAGCAAATGGAAAGCTAAGTTATTCACATATCTCAAACATAAGAATTTTGCATTTTAAAAGTAACCGAGTATGGTATAAGTAAAAATTTACAAAATATTTTTCATTAACCTGATGGTATCTTGATGATATTTGAAACACTGTACACTTCTTTTCAAACACAAATAGTAGAAATAATGAATGGCAAAAATTACAGCACACTGACCTGCATACTTTGGAGTAAGATCAGGTCTGAAATTCAGCTCAAAGGGATCTTCAAGAAAGCAGAACAGCAAGAGCTGTTCCTAAATTCTGGAGTCTGACCTGGCAAGATTTCTAGTGTCTTGAAATCTCGAGACATCTGTCTTGACCTAAAATCTCACAGGCCCTCTGGAGACATCTGTTCACAGAACTGCATTTTAAGAGATCGTTGTATGCAGACAGTAGGGAACTTGCTAACCAAAGAATGTTTTCATCACGAAAAAAAAAAAAAAAAGGCTTGATTTCTCAAAATGGAAGTCTTTTCATGAGAACATACACCACAGTTCCTAGCGAGCAGCTTTATCAGGTCATGGATGGAATTTCTGATTAAAAGCAGAGACCCTCCCATTGCAAACAGTTATCGCTGAATGCTGGGAGCCTTTTCTTGCATTCAGGGAGACAGAGGTTCACATCCTGTCTAAGATAGATCAGGACTTCAATCTGTCTCCCGCATACATCCCAGACATATGCCCTAATTATTGAACTTTTCTTACTGGGGCAAATAAGCCCCCTTACCCCTCAGTCTTTTCAGGAGAGAAAAAAAAAAAAAATCTTGTCTTAAAAGTTGTCCCAGCTCGGAACTGAAACAATTTTTGAAACTAAAAAAAAAACCTTTTGTGGGTGGGGAAAACCATTTCACACACAGCTCTATGTTTAGAGTTTATGCTGCAATATGTGTCCACCGACAGTCAACAACAGAAAATCATAACTGACAAATTTTGTCAACACAAGCATGTGAGTCTAATCCAGAGTTTCTCAAACAGTAATGACCAGATGTTGATAAGAACATCTTTGTATCCCATCTCCAACAATATCCTGCTGCAAAGGCATGTTTATAGGAGTGTAAAAAACATACCAGGCACAGAGCGATCTTTCGTCAGTACAACTTCTCTACTTTCAGTAATCATTTTAGAGATTTCCTGTGACTGTGTTACAGAAAAAGGTAAATCCCTCAAACTGGCCATAGCTGGGCAGAGGAAGAACAATTTTTCCAGGGCATTCTTTTTGTTGTTCTTTCTTCGTTTGTTTGGGGTTGTGCGTTTTGGGGAGGTTTTTTATCTGATTACATCTAGCTATCTGTCTATGCCCTGACGCTTGCAGCTTGGTAGCACTCGCAATTTCAACCTAATTTCTGAAAATGCTGTTCTTATTGCTGGCATAAATTGACATGAGACATGTATCCATTCACTGTCAGTGAATAAATAATTCATAACCATGGGATAAAAATTTGTATAAGAAGTTTACCATCTTCAATACCCCCCACACCACCTCCATCTTTGCAGACAATGCCTTCACAGACTGAACTGGATCACCCTAAAGATCAGCCAGCATTCATGCAGTGAATAGCATGAAGGGCAATTGAAGTGAGTCAATATTGATTTACTGACATAACAAAACTACAGAAATGTTTATGTTAAGAGTAACACAAACACACACTTATACAAACAAACACTTTCAAATGACACTTAACCAAATATCTTTCAGATGAAAGCAACAATTATTTTCCACCAAGGGTGGGATTCAGACCCAGTGACCAAGAGATAAAAGATCTTTGCCACAGAGGTGCCCCAAGAATGAATTTGCTCCCCAGAAAAAGCAGTCAGTTAGGAAGGTGCTGACAACTTCGGAGTCTGTCACAGTAAGTTAACCCTCTCTCTAAGCAGAAAGAGGAAATCCCTTGTGCCTTCTGCAGTCCAACACTCCATACCGACAAAAAAAAGAAAGAAAATCACTTCCAAATTCAGTCGATGTACAATTTAGAGACAAAACCAAACATAAACGCACGAGTTAATGTTATGATCCTAGAATAAGTTTAACTTTAAACAATATAAAGCTATTTCTCCCACCCTTTCCAGCCAGCAGTTTCTTCCCTCAGTTCTTCAATTCGTAACTCTAAACTTTTACTTAAACTATATAAATAGCAGGTAAAAGAATTATCAACCACACGGATCAGCTTTTAAATAGGAACATGACACTGACAGTGAGTTATACAACTGCCTGTGAGACAGCAGTGAACTGCTCGATATCGGATTCCTAGGATCTATTCCTGACTCCCAGAGAAGAGTGTGGTCTACTGGCTAATGATAATACAGTCAGTGCAACGAATTTGGCACATTTATCCTGCAGGCACTGCTGCAAGCTGAATGAAACTTGGTTCTGCCTAGGCTTCTCCATTTTACCATGTATACAAAATATGAACTAATGTCAAGCAAAAGAAACTTTGTTCCACAGTAACAGTTACACGATACATAAAGACTCTGAAATATCTTCATGAAGAAGAATAAAGCAGAGTGTTGTTTCCTGGTCACAGGCCAAATGCACCTCCTCATAGAGCACCTCTCATAACTGTGCACTGCTGGCATCAGATATTCCAGTTTCCCACAAAAGGTCCAGCATTGTTATAATTACAGTAGGTTTTTATTCTAAATTTAAAATATTATACCAATAGAGAAGAAAAAGCATCTTGTTCTCTTTATGAACACTTGGCAGTGCTAGGTTAATGGTTGGACTCAATGATCTTAAAGGTCTTACCCAACCTAAACAATTCTATGATTGCAATAATGCAATTTATTACAACTCACATAGCACTAAGCTGAAAGAAAACACATGTGAAACCTGTTACCTGAATTGTGTCGGGCAATATACCCAAGTGCCCAAGATGCAGCTTCTTTGACTCCAGGGTCAAAATCTTCCAAGCAAATCACAAGCATTTCCAGTGCTCCACACTGAACTATTGCCTGAGCTAGCTGCGGAGAATGTTTACCAACTGCCCTTAGCACAAATGCAGCTGCCTTCTTGTAGAAACGCTGTACAAAGTGGAAAAATAAAATAAAAAAAAAAAAAAGAAGCTTTTACTAACATTAAGTAGTTCACGGTATAACACAGTACAGACATGTATGAATTAGGCTTTTTTAGTAGCAGCAGTATCTCATACAGATCCAAATCAGGACCATCAGACATCACACAATGAACCTATAGTTGTTCTTGGAGACAACTCATGATCTAAAATTTGCAGTAAGTGCGTAAACAAACAGAAAAAATAAGAGGGCTAAGAGGATAAGGGGAAAAGATAATAGTCTAGATACGTCTGTTTGTTTAAGTGAGAATGGAACGATAAGAGCTGCAAAAACAATAGCTCTTAACATATTTAACCAGATTACACAGGTTATGCAGGGCAAGCTCCTAAAATAATTTTACCCATCTGTGACAGTTGCACGGTTTCACAATTTCTCATGTATACACTCTCGCAACATCTCTATGAGAAAACATTGTTTAGATTTACAAACAGGAAACTGAGACACAGAGAATTAGATCCAACAAAAGGGAGGATCCAAATCCTGAAATGCCTAAATATTGCCTAAGCCCACAGCTGAGACCCTGAAAACACATCCCACCAAACAGCCAGCACTGGATGACCCTCAGTTTTGACTAGATAGCTTGCAATTTTACTCCTGCACGTGTTCAGAAACAGCTCATTTTTGACAAGACTAAGCGCCTTGGCACCTCTGTCAACTTATGTTCGAGCAAAATGCAAGCACTTGTCTCAGTTCTACCCATCTCTCTCAGTGCTGGACCAAACACGTGTTTTCAGCATATATATCATGTATGATGCCACAGACACTATGCGGTTCCACGCAAACTGCAGTGGTGGTTGTACTTTCTTCTAAAAGCACAGTTAAAGTCTTCCCCCAAAAGTCACATTTCAGTCTCCTCCTGCAGTTTCATAATGGAAGCAGAAGATTAAATTTCTTCCCCTGCCTTACAGTTTCAAAATCCAGAGGCCAGTTAAAGTACTCTGGCCAGAGATAACTGTGTTGCGAGAAAGACAATTCCCCTCCCTCGTGACACCACCGTGCAGGAATGAGTGCAAGATTCATTGGGACACAAGTAATCTACTGCTACGTCCACATGCCCAGAGTATGCTCTCCAGCCTGGCAGTTGACAGATCGTCCCTATGGACATGCTCCAGAGGGCTCTCCCCTCTGCATGCCAGCTGGCTTTAATCTCATTCCAAGATGCCTGATTCAGCCCTGCTCTGCACAGGGAGCCTGGGCAGTTTACAGAGCTAGATTCCTACCCTCAAGGAACCCAAAACTTAAACATTGCAAAGCCCACATCCCTTTTGGACCAAGTCCAGAGAAACAAAGAACCACGTGAGCGCTTTTGTGCATCCTGTAAGGTGCCCAAACACCCTCAAAATCTGATCTAAAGCACTGAGGTATGGCAACAGAGGAGTATCTGCAATGGCTCCACAAGAAGTAAAATGGGCGCAGGCCCCCTCCCTGGCCCTGAAGGAAAGTGACATAGCATACCACATCCATCCACCTAAACTCCTCTTCTCTCAAAGCACAATGGCCTCATCTACACTACTTGAAATGGTCCCTGCCTTGTGCTACCCCCTAAACCACGTCCAGGCATTGCCAAGTCGTTTTATGGCTGGCATTGGCCGAAACTGCATCAGAGAGCACATGAATGATTAAAGAGCACCGTTACCTCTTCCAGTGCTAAAACGTATGCCCTGACCCTCCTGAGTTCACCAATACTGATATAAGTCCTTCATGCCAAAAATCCAGTCTTCTAAGGCCTACAAGCAGGTACATTAAACATAATTTACAAGCAAAGTATTAATCATCATTTAGGGGGAACAGAAGTTAAGGGAAACAGACAAATGGTCAAATCCTTAGCTAACGTAAGTTACTGTAAGTTTTGCTGAACTCAGTGGAGCTATAGGTGTTTACACCGTCTATGCCTGTGCAAATACGGCTATGTTATTTCTGTTAAGTAATTATGCTCCTGGCAAAGAAAAACACTTCTTTATTATTCAAAATATATTTATTTACAAACAAACTGTATTCGCAGGCACAGTCAGAACACACTGTAAAATTGTATTTTGTTCAGTTTAATTGACAAAACATTGATCTGGGATGTGACCCTGTAACTGTTCTCCATAAATCAGTAGAATCAGTATTTGTGTACACAAAGAATCTGCTCCTTAAATATAAACGTTGATACACAGAGTGTGGAATGGAAACGTATCTGGGGGTGAGGTTTTTTGCCTATGGGAAGTAACAAACTGCATGTATTGCTAAACTCTGCATGAACTGGATAATGAGTTTCCTTCACTTGCCCTCAGTCACCAAGGCATAGTAGGCTTTCCATGACCTCACACTAATCTTGCTGCTGCCCCAAGTGATTCTGAATTACAGCCATCTCGATGTAACGACAGCACAGGCAGTAACATGGAAGAGATAAATCAGCGTACTCAAGCTAATTTAGTGAAGGCTTTGAGCTGTAGCAGGGGGGTAGTTTCCAAACCAAAATAGAGGATAAGGAGTTTTCTTCCCCTTCTTCCCTTCAAAAGAGAAATAAAATAGCCAAAATGGTTATAAACTTGTCTAACTAAAACCTTAACTTTCTTTCCATACTATACCAGTATCTTGACATCAACGTTTTTCTTTAGTTTGGTTTGTGTTTTTTTTTTTTTTTAATATTAGTTGTACAGGCAATGACCTATATGCACCAAAAAAATACAAGTACTTATTTATGTTTTCCTCAAAAGACTGAAAATTAAAATATATAGTTGTCCAAATTATTTTTCCATTGAAATCTTACTTCTCCTAAATCTAATAAATCAAAACCGCAACGCAAGTATGGCTGTGATATCACTGCACTTAACTCTCATCTGTCTCTTTCTTTTTCCAGTTATTAGGAACCTTATTTGAAAGTATTTCTGCTAATCTAGGTTAGGATCACCAGAAAATCAAAGCTGGAATATATGCAAAACTTGAAGAAGAATGGCAAGAAGAGAGGAAAAAAAAAAAAAAAAAAAAAAAAAAAGAGAGACCACCAGATTTATTTGCGTTGCAATTATGACTATACTTTTTTTGTTTGTTTTTGACAAATAGGAAGACAAAATCTTTCCAGTGTATTTTTCTGTGTCAGTGGTTTGATATTTCTCATGCTACAGATCTCCAAAAGGCTATATTTGGAGATACTAAGTATTTCTTACAGAAGTTCAGGTTTTAGATGTATTTTACAAGTGTTTGGTATCATCGATAAATCCTAGTCAATTATCACTACAGCTTTCAAATTGTCTCATTGTTAAAGAGGGACATTTTATAAAGCATCATTCAACATTTTAAAAACGTAACAGTGCCATGAATATATTTCCTATAGTGCACTAACAGTTAAGATGATATTTTAAAGTCAAGCTTATTTTAAGTCAGACTTAGGCATACCGTAGACATTGACCTCTCAGGGGTTCAAACATACATGCTGTCTCTGACTTCAGTACATTTATTGCTATATTAGAACACCAGCAGATAGCTGATAAAGAAATATTTCCCTTTCCCTGTACAATAGTTAGAAAAAACGATTACTTAAGAAAACAATGATGCCTTACGTTCTGCTCAGACAATGAACACACAAGCTGTGGAAGAATGTTTCCCTTCACGACTGCCTCTGCCAGGTCATCATTATAATTGGCAAGTCTCCCAAGAGCCAAAGCAGCAGTCTGTTGAATAGTTGAGACGACATCCAGCAAAAGAGGTTTCAGCAAAGACATTACACCTGAGTTATACCAGGAAGAGAAAAGCTCATTTGGTAAGCAGAAATTTTTCTGAACATTTGCCTTTATTAATGAAAACCTATTAAATTACTCTTCCAGGTAATAAGAACTTGTAGGAAATCCAGGTGTTTCACTGAAATGAAGTCAGTACTTGGATAGCACTGCTGATGCATAGCAATGTCTCTGCCCGTTTATTAGAGGTACAGAACACTTCTGAAACACAAAAGTTACATGTAGAAATAAGCTATATTCAAACATCTATAAAATACATGTCAAAGTATACACAAGAAAATAAGGTATATTCAAACATACACACATACACACAAAATGCATGTGTTAAAGTATACACAGGGAATTCCATCTGGAGGTCCTGGTGAGCAGACATCGGCATGTCACTCATTCAGCATGCCAGCAGAACCTCTACGTTGAATTACACCAAATTACATTTCATCTACTATAAATGATTGTTTTACAGACCAATATTCATAATATATTACACTCTAGATAGAAGAGTTAAAGATTTTCTTATCATATTATTATTTATGATGTGTTTTCACTGATGAATCCACAGTGTATCAGTTAAACATGAAAGAATACGAAAGTCTATTCTCTAAGGTGGTCTTACAATACATACTTGAAATTACAGGTGAGGTAAGCAGCCATGACATGAACCATTAGCAGTTACAACCTAAGAAAGTCCTTACATGGATAAACATCTGGCTAAAAATAGGAAGTGGAAGGAATAAGCTTTCCATCCTCGCCATGGCAGGGGAGGAGGTCACAGTGCAGCTCTGCAGGCCTCCGTGCTGCGACACGTGCCATGCAGCACTCACCTATGATCTGGAACAGCATGAACAGCAAGATGAGACTTCGCTGGTGACTCAAAGTTATTCAAAGTAGTACCAGTGAGGGAAACTATAAGGAACTACAGACTGGATGACAAAATGGCAAGTGAAATGGAGCACATATGGAGAAGCCAGTCCCAAGTTTGTACATTCAGTGATGGACCCCAAACAGATCACCACCACCCAGGAGAAAGATCTGGATGTTACAACAGACAGTTAATACCAGCTCATTGCTCAGCAGCAGAGAAGAAACTTTACCCACAGAAGTATACAGAGCGCTCAGGATTATTTGGAAAGGAATAGAAGCCAAAGCAGAGACTATCACTATGCTACTGTATAAATCTATCCTACGTTTAATATCCTCCTCTAGAGTAGAACTGAAAAAGGTTTAAGTGAAAGTCAACAAGGATGATCAAAGATGACCACTCTATGTGGAAGCTTTTGCTACAGTTGAACTAAGGCTCTTCAATGGGGATATAAGTGAGACCCACATGGTCACATAAAAATATGATTTGTAAGGTCTGGGAAGGGAGAAGTACTTGTACTGTGATTCTTTAAAAGTGCTGTCCCTGTGCCAGTCAGCTGCATGAATTAATACTTCTGAGCTTTATACCTCAGCCAGAAGGCAATGCTCTCTGAAAATGCACAAGAGCTACAACTGAACACCAAACTCAGAGCTACAGTCAGAAATCTCCTTATCAGCTGTCTCAGTTCCTTCCACTACATTATTTTGCTAACAAAGATAAAGGTTTAACTGGATGGTGACTGTAGAAGAAAGCAACACTTGCCTTCTCAAGGGCTCATGTGGTTATAAGCACTGAACGCAGGTTTTTTGGTGTGACAGTCCCAAAATAGCAGGATCACTGTCTGATGGCAGATGACACCCAGTGTTGAACAGGCACACCATGACAAGGAAAAGCCAAGGGCCTCAGAGCAAAGAATAGCGCAAAGGGATGGAGGCTATAACAAGTTACACCTGTAGCATACTTCCGTATACAAGGGCATGCTGAAAAGACAAAAAGTTGAGCAGCCGTGTAATTCTCACAGAGACCATTTATTTTAAATTAAAACCAAATTGCTCCTAGTAAAAAGAAAATAGCCTAATAATCTATACATGGCTCTGAAAGACGTGGGGGATGAGTAAAACTAACTATGGAGACCATGCTGACCACCGATGAACTTGTTCTGGGAAGGTCAATATTCCAGGCAGAAGCTATGTTGCTGTGAGAGGTACGGCCTCCTGGGATGTTCACAAGTCAAAATAACACAGGGGGCATGCAGTAAAAGGAGAAAAGAGAAATTGAATTGTGTTGTCTAATAGCACTACAGAAGCACCAAAAAAGGCTCTGTAACGTACATTAATTGAACTTGTACACGTAGAACCTATGGAAATAGATCTGTAGTATAGCTGGAGCTTGCTTGCACTTCTTTCGAAGCCACTGAGAGCTAAAAGAGGCCTCTTGTACCAACAGACAAAAGCTAGACCCTCCAGTATTGTTAAGATCAATGTGAATTCATTTAGCACTTCGCAGAAATCACTACTTCAGAACATGGTCATCACATCTTCTCACAAACTCTCCCAAACAGCAGGTATGGTCTCATTAGCAAGTTATGCTTCATATCAAAATCCACTAAGTACTTCATATGACAAATTAAAAGTAAAACTAAATAAATGTGTGAGTTGGGGCCAACCCTGTATATCATCTACAGCGAGCTATCATCTAGCAAGTCACCTGCACTCTCTATGGGAGGGCATTTTCTTGTCCTCCCCTCTAACATCAGTTGTATGGTCAAACAGCTGCTGACCTCATGCTGTTCTGACTATTTACACCAAAGGTCTTACAGCAAACAAGAACAGTTAGGAGTAGTACACTTGTATTTAGTGTACAGACATTACATTTGAAACAGTAACTTGAGATAATATGAAAACAAGGTTCTTTAATAAATAAAAAAAAAAAAAAAGAAAAAGAAAAAGTTAGTTTTACTGATATTAAAGAGACTGTTAGAAGTGGTTGGGAGAGAGGGAAAGGAACTCTTCAGTGTGCAGTGTCCTGACCCTAGAAAAGCCAAGAGCCAAGTGAGACATTCAACCAGGATGTCACAGACAGTTTAATTCTGGTGATGGTCTCAAAATCCAGTGACGTTTAAACAGACTAGAATCACCTTACCCAGGAGGAACCCATGAGCTAGATCCAGACCACGTGACCTGTTTCTGGCCTGCATGACATACCTAGACACTGCAAAATGTAAAACCATGTTTAAGAAAGTTTACATATACACATGCTTTGAGTTGTCCCAAATATGAGATTTATATCATCTGTATTTTCAAGATCAGCTGATACAGATTTTACTTTTAGAATAGCCTAAACAGCCTTGAGCCTCAAAATGCTTCCAAGCAGCATGCCTCCCCATGACCAATACCATTCATTTCACGGTAGTATAAATGATGTAAAGCTTGGTGATAACATTTAAGTGTCGGCACAAAATGTTCTACTGCAGATTATTTTAGCTGATGAAACTGAAATTGAGGAAAGAGATGAAAATGAAATTGGAGTTACTGGTTGAAGATGCTAAAACAGGATTGAAAAAGGAACAGGGAATGGATGGAAAAGGTTTAGAAATAATAGAAACTGTGCTGATCCTCAAGGAGACTATATTTTCCCAAAGTGATGCCTGATTGTGAGAAAAGACAGTGAACAAATAATTATCATGACAAGAGCTTTGGAGGAATAAGAAAAAGAAAAATCAATTCCTGTTGCTGTACAAGCCTTACATTGACATCAAATTAACTGAGAAATTAGAGAAGTATATAGGCCTAGATTATGCCTGTGCATTGAACACAATTAAAAGCTCCTACCTCTACTTCCCACCTTCTCTAAAACCAGTTCCTTTCTCTGCATCGAGGTGCTATCCACCACCTCTGACTAATGTGCATGACCAACTGCTTGAGTTTTCACCATTGTCATGATTTCTACATCTTCAGCAAACAGAGTATTTCTTTCTTCACACTTAGAAAAAATAAATAACTAATTCTGAGAGCATGAAAACAGATACACAGAGATTATACAGTGTCCACTAAAACACCTATAGGAAAACCAAGATGTCCACCTTTCCTTCTATGAATTTTGAAGATAGTGATGGAAAGGACAGATGTGCCTGACACAGGAGGAAGCTTTCCTGTCTGAGCCCAGCTCTTTTTCTCAGAGACGGCTGTATTTGGTGAGCTCCTCTACTTGACCTCTTCCTTTCTTTTGACTGTCCTGTCTACAGCAAAGTCTACCTCTCTTTTCCAAAGAGGCCCAAGCCAGGATTATCAGCATTTTGAATCAAATTCAAATTTATTTAACATTATCTTACAGCAGGAAAATAGGTAAGAACCTTACAACAACTTCCTTTTACCTCTACCATTCACTCAAGTGAACAGGGCCATACAGAACAGGGAGTAGTAATGTCTTTAGGAGAACTCTTTGGTCTTCTTCTAAATAAGGCTGTTGTGACAGAAGTAGGAAATTCATTAACTCTAATTCAAAGGCAGCAACACAAAAAGCAAACTACAAAATGAGGCTTTTAGACCATTGGACTAGATTTGTTTTGGAAGTGTTCCCACTAGCAACTGAGAAACAGAGTAACAAAGAATTACTGCCAAATACCCTCTCTTGTATCACAGAACCTTGACTGACCTTGGGCAAGGAACGATTCCCCTTTCTGTCCTCAGTTTCCCACTCAGATTTGTTTCAAAGAATGACACATTTTAGAAGCTGAATCACCCTTAACACACACTTCTCAAGGGGAGCTGTGGTGCACAGGCCTGATGCACTTTTAGCAAGCAAGTGCTGGCTGCTGCCTATCCAGAAAAAATACCCCACTCAGGGCAGCAGCAGGTTCCAAGGTTTTTTTATTCCAAGTTTCTGTAGCCAAACAAACAGTCACTATTCTGGAGATACCAATCTTCATTTGGTCATTTTGATTTCTTGGGGAAAACCACCTGGAAGTCATGCAGAATCCCTCTACTCTCCCCCCACCCCCACCAAATCCTTGTCAAACTGGAATAGTCACAAGTCAGAGAAACATCACTCTACATTTTAAATCCTCTCCATTTCTGCACCTGAAGATGACCACTCCTACCCTATTCTCCATCCTCAAAACCAAAATTTATTAAAAATGTAGATGTGGAAAAAAGTCATTCTACAATAATGTTGTCTCTGGACACACTCTTATCTTGAAGGCGCTGTCCTTCTAATTTATGCTTTGGATCAAATATAGCATTGTCTTTCTCAGCTTTGTGTGCCACCTGTTACACTAAGAACATTCGCTGAGCTAACATTAGCACTCAAATATCATATCACCTTGATTTTTCAGGGCTCCTTATGTCAAATCCAGCTGATTTAACAAGGAAATAAAATGGAAATTTATTTCTGCCTCACCCCAACTCCCTATCTTTCAACCACCTTTTCCTAGAAGCAGCACAGCAGCAACTTTTAAGTAGGAGATTTAAAACAGATTTCCCAGAAGAATAGCGAGAGAGAGAACTTTCACACACAGGGTCTGCATTAACGAAGCAGAATTAATCCTGTTCCAAGAGGGCTAAGTTTCTGAGAATGCCCCTCCTGGGGCTAGTTAGCAGCTACCACACAATCCTTCACAGACACACCAAAACCAAGGTGGTCACAAGGAGCTGCTTATTTTAATGGCCACTTGTTACGATGAGACCGAGGTTCCTAACAAATACCGGCTTTGAAGTTTTACTTGCTGATCTCCTCCAAACAGGCCAGGAGGCTGAGAAGAGGAGGAACCCTGGAGCAGTCGAGCTTTCAGTTTGAGTTCCAGAAAAAGACAGGCATTTACTTTCTACTTCTCCGCCCTCTCTCTGGTAGTTTCCTTAACACACAGCCTCCTTCTTCCCTTCATCAGGCACCAGCATGTCATCAAGCCTTGGGGAAAGCCACTCTCCTCACTTGATCTACTACAACTCCAAAGATAGCCTTTTGCCTTTCATGCAACATCACATACTTCCTCTCCTGCTTCTTCTCCCACTAACGCTCAGCAAAGCTTTTAACTCAATTTTTTTATTATTTTTTTTTTTTAAAGTAAACACATCCTTCACAAGCGAGGGTGCATAAACCCAAATGTTGCAACTGGCTATATGGGGGCACTGGAGCCTGTCCATGCATAACCACTTGCAAGGTCCAGACAGGGCAAGAACACAGATGCTTCAAGGGAGCAGCTCTTTTTCTGCTCTGCTAACTCGACAGCCATCCTCCCTACACACCCTACGCTCCCAGCAGGCTTTCTACAAAGCACTGTGCTATCAGAGCGCATTCTTTAGTATTATTTAAAACGCGGAACATCCTGGAATCCCTTTCTAAAGTCTGATTCACCTTATGCAAGGCCAAGGGTCCAACTGTCACATTCAAAACAGGTACATCTAAAGTATGTACACTAGAAAGAGAAGCTGAGAAAAGCACGAGCAAAAAGACTCACTGTAATTGGATGAGGGAAATAAATTTGAACAGCCTTTTCTCAAAATAAAGACTCCCAAAACTACTCCAAAGATTTGGAAATACAGCTTTTAAAGCCTGTCACCAGTGGAACAGCTCTGGAGCTGGGACAGGACTAGCGCTCCTGACATCATCTTTACCTGCATAAAACCAGACTATGAAGTAGGGGAAAATCTGCCGTGCCCAAGGCTCAGCAATGGAGCCCTAGTCTGATGCAAGGTACAGCCTCTTGCCAACACCAATTGTGAGGAACAGCTACAGGAGAGGGTGCCCAGAGGTAAAAGAGGAGGAGAGGACTGGGTCCTGAAGTATGGCTTGTACGGTAGAGTGCAAGACCTCAGAGGTAGCTCAACAGCAGGCAGAATGGAAAGGAGGCCTGGGCTCGGGGTTGCGGGCTGATGGAGTGGAAGGACGATTGGAAGAGATTCACTGGGAAAGGGTCTGCCGTTACACTGACATTTTTTAACTTCCCTGGAACTCTGTAGACTGGCCAGTGAGCAGGTAAGGCAGAGGAACAGAAGCTGAAGTTACCTGCCTGAGACGACAAAAATACCCCAGCAGCAACAAGAAGGGAACAGAGGCGTGCAGGGTCCCAGCACACAGAGCTCCATGGGGACACACACACTGCCAGGCCACACAGCTTCACATTTCTTTTTCCATGTTCCAGACTCAGCTTTCCCTATAACTTCCACAACATAATGCTTAAGAACGTGATCAGCCCCAAGAAAGGGGTTAAAGAGCTGATCTTGTAGTATCTTTACAGTCAAAGGCCAAGTTGCAAGACTAAACTGTTTCTTAATCCCAACAATATCCTTAAGTAACTTAGAAATTAAAAGCAACAATCCCATCACCACAAGCTCAAAATAAATGAACAAAAATTTAATTCATACTATGAGAGAATACAAATATGAACATCCAGAAGTAATTCAAGTCTTATTTTGATACATTTATTAATGCTGATTTGTAAATGCCTTTAAAAAAATCAAAATAAAATACTATTTCAAAGCGACTATTTATCTACACAGTGCTGTACTTCACAAGGCAGATGAAGAAAGAATTATGCCTTCCATGACTACCACTCTTAGAAACATAGTAGAACCAGCTCAGATTTTCTCTTGAATTTTCTAAAAGACAGAAAGCTGCCTAAATCTCAGTGCAAGAAAGACAGCTCAAGTTCACCTGCTGGTATAATTGAAAATAGTCTGTTTCTAGGATTTTAAATTTTGGAGGAATGATTGGGTGTGGAGCTCAATAATGCATTCCAGTATCAAACTTCATGAGCTGTAGCTGCCAAATGAATAATTGCTTTTTAAAGAACATGTTTAAAATTGTTACTATCACAGTAGCTTCTCCCATTCGTCAGCAGCCCTCCGGAAACGAGATTTGAAAAATCAATTGTCTGTCATTGTTCCAAGTATATATTTAGTAAACAGAGAAAGTTCAGGAGTTTTGGAGGAGGTCTGTTTTGTTTTTCCCAAGTAGCCATTAATGAAACATTCAAACAACAAATCCTGCAATTTTTATGCATTGTAGTATTTAATCATAAGGAACAACCTTACCAAAACCAATTACAGAGTTGGAAAACTCTCTGTTCTGACAAAAGAATTTCTCTGATCATTGCTTGCACTTCCCGCCACCAGAAAACCGTTTAGCTCCCAGGCACTAACCCCCAGGACATTCCTGACCACTGGAGAGCCAGTGCCAGTGCCTGTAAACGTGTCAAAGTCCAGGGCCAGATTCCAGTTCCCTGGTTACAACCGCTTTTGGGATTTCTGCTCAGTGGGAAAGGCAGCTCCAGAGCCTGATGAGATACAGAAGCCTCAGAAGAGAGATGCCCTGGGAAAAAGGTCTCCTGTTGGCCCTCTCTGACCTTCTTTCCAGCTTGCCAGTTCCCACCAGTTTTCCTTGCAGGTCATACATAGGAGTCTCCACAACAATGGTACTTTACAGACAAGCTAGCATAAGAAACTCCCACCTCTGACCCCGGCCGCTTGCTCCCCTCCATGCTGCAGTCTGCTGTCTCCTAATTTGCAACAATACCAGGGCTTGTACCTGGTTTAGTATCACAGAAGCAGGGCTTATAGCGTAGTAAAGAATTACTTTTTAAACACACTTCCACCTTCCATTATGTTAGCATGGTGTCCAGAGACACCTCCACAAAGAATAAAGTCTCAAATTAGTATTTATTTTCCTTGTAAGATACAAAGCATTTATCAAAAGGACTTCTAAAAACAGGACCAAACAATTCCTTGAACATTGGTCGTTCACTGCTGACGGTCTGAATTTTAGATATTCCAGGAATATAAACGGAGGCAAATTATACAAGAGTAGGCTATAGTACATTTTAAGGGCTCAATTTTGTCCAAAGTCAAGTCACAGCAATTTTACCTTCTGCTTCAGCCAGAAAAAGACTAAATCTTGACAATGTCTGAGCTCCAACCAAAGAACCCTGCAAGGAGCCCCTGACTCCTAAAGCTAATGGAAAATGACAGCAGGCAATGTTTCTTTAGCAAGAATTTAAGTGATAGATTTTTTCAATAAAACCACATTTATAAATAGCTGTAAATACAATAACAGAAAGTTGAAAGTATTTATATGATTGGTTTTCTTTTTTGTTTGTTTTTCTGGTCCCAGTGTATCTCAGAAAAGACTGACAGCTCCACTAGATTTGGGAAACAAGCATCAAAAACAAAATCAAGACAAAACAAAACAATCAATTCATGAATACTATAGGGTAAAACAACTACCAATGTATAGCACTTTTCCAAGCTGTCTTTCAGGTAATCAGTTACTGAGCACACCTTTCTCCTCTTTTAAGCTCAGGAACTTTGGCCAAGCAGAGTGGGTCTGCCAGATGCCAGCAGCACAACAGCTGGTAGAAGTGCTCCCGCAGCTCCTGTTTCTAAAAATGCTCAATTTAGTTCACGACATCCCATGGCAGCAATATAACAAAAGCGAATCCCTCCTAAACCGAGCAATCTGCTGGCGAAAAGCACGGAAGAATTTAGGAACAACTTGTAAAGCTAGTATAAAAATAGTTACTTCTAAAGAAAGCTTTTCTTGGCAAGTCAGAGCTGGCTTCACCGGGAATTCCGTTTTCTGTACTTTACACAGAGCTGTATCGGAAGCACGAGGAAGTAAACGAAGAAGTGGGTTATCCCGAGACATTTTCCCCGAAATAAAGTAAGTTCCGAGGTCACAGCCAGAGACATCTGTCTCAAAACAAACACGGAGACAGCCCTGCCCCCACCCAGGGCACCCCGCCCGGGCAGCCGACGACCGTCATTCACCCTCCCCCCGCGCCGAGGGACCCCAGAAAGCTCGTCCTGGCACCGCGGGGCGGGGGGAGGGGAGAGGCCAAATCCGCGGGGGGGGGGGGCGGGGGCCGGGAAGCGCCCTGGCATCCCCCCGTTCCCCCACCGTCGGGCGTCAAGCGGAGCGGCGTGGAAGCCCCGTGGGCGCGCACCACCCGGTCCCGCTGTCTCTCGCGTGGCGGAGGGGCGGCGGGCGCGTACCTGCGTTTTGGAGGGCCTCGATGTTCTGCGGCCGGGCGGCGAGCTCGGCCACCGCCTGCACGAACTGCGTCCGGGCGCGCTGGTACTGCTCGAAAACTGCGGACGGCAGCGCCAGGGCACCGGGTTAGCGGCCGCCCCGCCGGCCCCGGCCCCGGCCCCGGCCCCGGCCCCAGCCGCCCCGGCCTACCTTGCAGAACCTGCCTCTGGCTCATGGCGGCGGCGCCGCGAGTTGCGCGCCCGCGCAGGGCCGCACTGTGTACCCGTCGCCCTGGCAACCGGGCGGAAGCCGAGTTGCGGGGGGGCGGGACCACGTGACGTCAGCGCGGCCGCCCGCCGCGCACCGTCCCGCGCAGCCGGCGAGCCCGCTCGTCTCCGCGGCCCCCGGCCGTGTGCGGCGGCGACGGGACAGAGCCCGGGCGGGCTGCGCGTGGCGCGCGTGTGCTGCGTGTATCGCTGCAGGGGCGGGGGGGATAAACACCGACAGGGGTGCGCGGGGGCGCACGGAGAGAGGACGTGACGCCTCTGCACCGCAAGCGCACGCACCGCGGCATGGGGATGTGCCTGCGGGCATGTGGGCGCACGAAGTTACACATGAACGTACACAGGAGCTGTGTGCGCCCACCCTACGCGGGGAGCTGACGCCCTCGGCAGCTCCAGGACGGGCTCAGTACGCGGACTGGCCCGCGCCGCGGCGGTGGCTCGTCCCCTGCGGGCCGCCGACGCTGTTCCTCCGCGTCCCGCAGGCGGGCGGCGCCTGGCGGCGGGGCGGCCGGGCCGGGTCATGCCCGTCCCCGCTGTCATTTGGGAGCGGCGCCGCGGCCGCCCCGCCGGTGCGCCTCCACGGGAAGCGCCGCTCCGCGCAGCGGTGGGGCCGCGGACGGGCGGGCGGCGGCTTGACGGGGCCGCCGAGGGGCTGCCCCCCGCCCCGGCTGCTCGGTGCAGGCCCTCGGGCCCCAGCGCTGCACCGGGGGGAGGCGCGGAGCTCCGCGGGCCGCGCTCGGCCAGCCGCTGCCGAAGAGCTGCCTTGTCCCGCTGCGCTGCCGCGCAACTTGCCAAGGGCCTGGCAGGCAGGGCAGAAGAGCCCCGCCGCCCCGGCTGAGTCCCACGCACGGCCCGACAGCTCCTCCGGGTGCCCCAGCCCGACTCCCGCTCCCCCTTCCGCTCCCTGGGTGGGGGAGAAATAAAAAGGACGAAAAAAAAGAAAAAGAAGAGCAGCCCTAGCGCTCCCGGAGCTGCCCCCACCGCACCCCGCGGCGCCTTTACTCTTCGGGGAGGGGGGTCCTTTGATTTTTTTTTTTCTTTTTTTTCTTTTTTTTTCTTTTTTTTCTTCTCTTCCCTTTCTTACCACCACTGCGATGCTCCTCGGGGATCTCCGCTATCGCCTTCGCCCGCCGCCCCGGCCCACGCCGGAGTTTTTCACGCCGCACGGGGAATAAATTTGCCCCCCGCCGGGCCGCAGAGCCCCCGCCCGCCCACCCGGCGGAGCGGGCAGCGCGGGCGCGGAGCGGGGAGCCCTGCCGGGAGCCGCGGGAGTTGTGCCGCAGGAGAAGCGCCGTCCCCGCGGGAGGGAAAGGCTTTGCTCTCTCCGCGCACAGACTTAAGGACAACCCCGAGCGCACCCACCCGCGCAGCGCCGGGAGCTGCCTGCACCGCGCAGCGTTTGCTCTCGCTGTGCAGGGGGCAGTAGCGCAGCAAGGGGCACCGGGGAGCGGTCCGGCAGCAACCCCCCGACCTTGCCAAGCACAGGTACTAGTTATGCGTGTGCACCAGAACAGTAATTTTTAATATTTTATTTTCCAGCAAGGTTTCATTCCGGTAGGTAAGTGAGGCACTGCACACTGCCTTCCACCTTTCCCATCCCGGCGTCTCCGGCTGCAAGGAGTATTTACGAATAATTCTCTTGGTAAGCTGTCGGCCAAGGCATCGTTGAATCTCTGAGTAAACACAACCTTGGAGGTCTGTAGAGCAACTAATGCGAACGGTGGGACCGCGAAATTAAATCAGAGCTATCAGGATGTGAATGGAAATAGAGTCTACACCTCCTCCAGTATCTTTCGAGGGCGATTCCCAAGATGCGGGATGCTTGTGAACGAAGTTACTAGTTAGCTTTGCTATCGATCAGGCTGCTCCAAGTCAAATCGTGATCCACAGCAGAAAACCATAGTTTCAATAAAATATGTCTCTTTCTGTAGCCACCCTTCAATGCACAGTGGCTTCAGGATTTCATAGGCTGGTATCTTGTTCTGCAAAGATCTAAATGTACAAAATCAGATGACCGACACCGTACAAACATACTGTTTGATAGGTAGTGTGAAGTTTTGTCTCGTAGCTTAAACATGAATGGCTGAAGTTACTTCAGCCGCAGCTTAAAAGTTTGAAAAAGTTTAAGAAAGACGTCTAATTTTAATAAATCATCTCTGGCTTTTCTCAGCTGAAACGAGGTGGGCGAACGTAAACTATATCGTGGTCTAAAATGAGCCATGCGTTTCCAGGATTATTTAATACGAAAAATACCTCTCTTGAGGCAAACAAACAAAACAGGCGACGTGCTGTTCTTTACAGATAAGTGAGACAAATTAAATCACATTGGTGAGAAGGTCGTTCGCCACAGAAAATATTTTGGGAAATTATCACCATGTGTACTTGAGAAGGGAACAGCTGTTAAACACATTTCTTTATACTTATTTCTGTTCTTAAGTTAAATTAAAAAAAAATAAACAAGCGGTGATGAATTACTTCCAGAGGGTTTTTTTTTTTTAGGAAAAAAAAAAAAAAAAAAAAAAGTGGGGCAAAAAAAGCGCAGATGTGTCGATTACAGATAAATTGATTTATCTGTCTAATTAAGTCTAATTCTCGGATAAGTGAAACAACAAAATGCACCCTGAGTACCTCCAAAACTTGCTCTTACATTTCGTTGCTTGATATTGAGAGCCTGTTCACATGGTTAATAATAATAATGAGGAATAAACACCCTGCAAATGCGGTCTACGGAAATGTCACCGGTTCTCGCAAAAGTACTGAAGACGGAAAATCATTTATGGAAATGACGTAGTTGTGAGACTTCATTGCCTGCTGCTGGGGTGCTCATTAGTAGGAAACGTGTATCCTTAGGCGGGTGGTGTTAGTAACGACTGCGTTACTGCACACGTCAGCTTAAAAATTAAACCGGAGACCAGGGGAATAAGCAACAATTATCCAAATTAATAACGTGCCTTCGCTGTCTGGTGGGTGTTCTTTCATCTCAGCCTTTGATTCACTCGGAAGTACGCCTGTACGGGAAAATACTTTCCCCAAGCCGGTGAAGGACGAAGTTGCTCCTGGAGGGTTTTTTTGGGGGGGTGTGAATGGTGCCGGGGGGGCTTCCCACGGGCTGTCCCGGCTCGGTCCCGTCCCCGCGGGTGCGCGGCAACAGGTGGCTCAGCCTCCGCAGGGCAGGGGCCGGGTCCTCTGCAAGTCCCCCCCCGGCTGGAAGAGCGCTGGGTGGCAGCCCCAGGGCCGGGTTCGGCGCCCCTCGACGGCTCATCCCTCGCGGTGCCGGCGCTGCTCCTCTGCGGCTTGAAACTGTGCGACGCTCAGTAAACGGTGAGGTCTTCCCCACCGGCTGCGGGGCGGCCACCGGGACAGCCCCACCGGGGCTATGGGCCAACCGGGCTGGAGCCGGAGCCGCCCCCGGCCTGCCTCTGGAGGGATTCCTCCGCTTGCCACACGCCTGGCAAGTTTTTTCAAGGCTTTCAGCAGGTATTCAGAGGGTTAGAGAAATTAGGGCTTTTTAGTCCCGTGCTTACAGGACTGAGCGCGTTTGGTGGGAAGAGCAACGCGCAAACTCCGCCGCTCGCTCCCGCGGATCGGAGGTGAAAGCGCTGAGCTTTTGATAGCGGGGAGGTTAAGCGTGGAAAGGTTAGTGGAAGTGAATGGGATGTAGGGAACTGAAGTGCTCTCTCGAAGAGAGTGTACTGAGTGAGGGATCTCCAACTCTGTGTATAGCCTCTACTAAAATTTAACATCTGAATCTTTGAATAATTTAATTCTCAAATTTAAATAGGGCTTTGACATCTGATTTTAGCCAAAACTCTGTCAGAGAGACTGTGGCAGTGGAGAGTCCCCTCTGTTTTTCCCTGAGCTTTGGCTCGAGGCTCCAGCGACTCACGCTATTCTGGGGTACCCTCTCCGGATTTTCGGTGGCGAGTTTAGTTTGTGAGACCTTCCGACAGAGTAAATTAGTTCTGTGAGATGAAGACAGAAACGTCGAAGCACTTCAAACGCACTAGAAAGAGGATTTCTCCTTTTTCTTCACCTAAGTGGACGACGCTGGCATTTGAGCAGACATTTGTAACCGTAAACGTGTAAACGGTATAGATTTGGCTAGTGGAGATCGGTGCATCGCCATTGCAACAAGGAAAGACAGAACAAATATTATAAGGCATAAATAAACCGGAAAAGGGCAAAACATTTCAAGTTGCTTTGCAGGGTGAGACCAGGAAATATTAGCTGATAGGGCTGAGCCCTTATTACCACGTGCATATGGTTACACCTCTGGTTTCCTGCGGAACGTCAGCGCTTGTGCAGTGCCATTAAAAAAAAAAAAAAAAAAAAAAAAGGACAAAAAGAAAAAGAAAAAAAAAAAAAAAGACAAATATTTTTGGGACGTTCCAAAACTGAAAGCCGGAGCTTAATTTATTCTGGGGACTTGAAAGGAACGAGGTCTTCCTTTGTGTCTGTTGCTCCGGGGGAGGGTGTGTGTCGGCTTGGAGCTGAACGCTGCCCGCATCTACATATGTAAACCCAGCAGCGCTTCTCCCCCCCATGCCGGTAGGATTGCGGGCGCTGGCAGCTCACAACAATGCTCCCAGACAAAGCAAAATACGCGGAGCCTGCGCGGCTGCGGCGCGGAGCGGGGGGGCTGGCCGATCTTTAGCTCTTGATCTGGAAGGACCAAATTTGCGCGATGCCCGGCGGATCCCGCCGCTCGCCCCGCGGCCGCCCCGTCCTCCTGCCCCACCATTGTCCCTGGCTGCTGTGGTTAGAGGGGTGGGGACACGCAGCAGGCAGACGACGATATCCCGGTCTGCAGAAGAAGGTGTAACGAGAGGCACCAGCAGCAGAAAAGGCTGCAAATCGCTGTCGTGTGGTTGCTATTAGCAACAAATCAGCTGAACAGCCTGCAAACCCCGAGCACCTAGGGCGGAGGTGGCAAGGAAAACGCCAGGGCTGGGGAGGCTGGGGCTGGTGGCCGCTTTCCCGAGGGGACCTCCCGGACAGCCCCGGGCTGCCTCCCCGGAGGGCGGCCGAGGAGGGGGCAGGGCAAGGGGCGACATCGCTGCCACCGCCGCGCACTGCTCTCCAGGAGAGGGGAGAGACAACGCTCTTAAAAGAGACAAAATGGCAGCTCGTGGCTTGTAGACATCCCTCTTGGCGCTGCACGCCTGCCTCGCCTCCGCCGGTCCCCCCCGCTGCCAGCTCCGCGGTCCCGGGGGCTCTCCCTGCCCGGGGGCAGCGCCCCAGCCCGGGCAGCAGCAGCGCGGTGTCCCGCGGGGCTCCAGCCGCAGTCCTTCGCCCTCCACAACCAGCCCACCCAGCCCACCCAGCCTGGAAATCCGACTGGGATGGGACACGTCCCGACCGGCTGCATCGGAGCACCCAGTGAGCGGGCGGAGCCGCGGCTCCGCGCCCCGCGCAGCCCAGCACCGGCTCGAGGGCTGTCGGCGCCGGGAACGCGCGGAGGGTGCACGAAGACTCCTCACCCCGCGCAGCGACAGCTGTCTCGAGGGGCATCACTCACACAGCACCCACGCACCTTGGCCATGCCAACACCTTCCCTTGCAGCACCGTTTTCGCGCTGCTTTTTGGTTGGTTTTGGGGGTTTTTTTTCGGTTTTGGTTTTGGGGTTGCGTTTTGATGCGCTTTTTTTCCCCATTTCCCATTTAAAGTTTTTGGGGTTGGTATTTGGGGCTGTTTTGGGGTGGGGGGGGTTGTTTGTTTGATTCCTTTTTTTTTTTTTTTTTCCTAGATCAGCCCATTTTTGAGGCCTCCAACAGCCGCAGATCTTTGGCACGATGCTGTGTCTCACAGATCAGAAAGTGCCTCGTCGAGGAGGCACCTCTCGAGCAGCCCCAGCAGATTCTGAGAGACGCCGGTCCGGGCAGAGGTGCACGGGAGCTCTGCGCCCAGCGGAGGCCCCGGGATGCGGGGCGGCGCCTCCCGGCCTCGACCTCCTCCACCGGGGATGCGGCGTGCGAGAGACACCGGCAGAGCGGAGCCCGGCGGCGGGGGCGGAGAGGGAAGGGCTGATGGCTCCCTCTGCGACTGGAAAAGTGCCTCCCCGCCACCGGGGAGCTCTCACTCGGCCGCTCCCTGGGGAATAACCCCCGCCACACCGTTGAGAGCATCGGCGCGGGGAGCGGGGAAAGCATCTGCTTTTCCCTGGCAATGAGGAACATGCAGCCCTTTGTCTCTCTAGACGAGGTGCGATATTCAGCTGCGTGCTGAATGAAAATACAGGAGCCAAATGGCTACCGCGGCCCCCTCCCCTCTCTGGGGGAGGTCGGGGCGCCCCGAGACCCCGCCGTGCCCTAGGGAGGGCTGGGGCCGGCCGGCCTGGTAGAGAGGCCGGGTCGCTGCGACAGGGCGTACGGGAGCAGAGGACTGCGGCGCCCCGCAGCCGGCCGGGAGATGCCGGAGCGCCACGTACCCGTGCCCCCTTCCAGGCACGGCCATCCCCAAATATCCGGGCTCGCTGGAGCACCCTAAGGGCAGGCGGGGGCGCAGGACGGTGTGGGAGCTGCGGCTGCATCGCTACGCCTCAACGGAGGGCGGCGGCGGCGGCCGGGCGTGCTGCCTGCCGGGCGTGCCAGCCCCCCCCGCCCCCCGCGCGCCCAGCCCGGCGGCGAAGCGGGGCACCGCGTCCCGCAGCCGCCGCCTGCCCCGGCGGAGGCTGACCGGGCAGCGGTCGGCGGGGGCGCCAGACGGGGCGGCGCTACGCGGTGCGGTGCGGAGCGCCCAGGGGGGTCCCCGCGCACCGCCCCCTGCGCGACCCGTTCGAATCTGGCGGCGCGCGGGGGAAGTTCCGCGGGCGCGAGGCGGGAGAGCTGCGCAGGCGCAAGATGGCCTCTGCCCGGGCGGCGGCGGGGGGGCGCGGAGCCGGCCCGGCCCGCCCGGTGGCGGGGGCGGCCGGCGGGGAGCAGGCCTTGTCCGTGGCGCCGGCGGGGCCAAGCGCCGCGTTTCCGCGCCAGCGCGGGGAGTCGAGTCCCCGCCGGCGGCCAAGGCGCGGAGCGAAGCGCAGTCGTACCGCAGCTCCCCGCCGGCCTTCCGCGGCCCCCAGGACGCGGGAGGGAGGCGGCGGCCGCTCGTCCCGGCGACGGAGCGGCCGGGAGGCCCGCGGGCTCCTCGCACCCCTGAGACGGTGCCCGCCGCCGGCACAGCCGCTCGCGGCCTTTCCGCGGCCGCCGCTGTCCTGCCCGGCGCGTCGGCGGCTCGGTGGCAGCGACCGGGGATGGAAGTGCCTCGTCCTGCCCACTCCCGGCAGGGAAATCCTCCGTTTGCCGTGGGAATTACGTGTCCTTCGTGCCGTACCCGTTACCGACCTTTTTTTTTTTTTTTTTTTTTTTTTTTCTTTTTTTTTTTTTTAGCCCACATCCTCCCTTTTAAATAAATACAAATATCCCGTCCCCAAAGCCGTGAGACCGCAGCTGCCCCGGTGCCCACTGAGCTTTAGCAGTTTTTCTGTTGTCCTGGTGGGACTTTTCTGTTAGCGGTGGGGAAAGGGAGTGAAGGAGCCGGGGAAAAAAAAAAAAAAAACCCAAAACAACCACCTCCTCGCTGCCAGAATCCTCGCAATTACTAAAGCACAAAGACAACCGCGGCTTGGAGCTCTCGGAGCGGGGCAACGACTTTGAAGGGAGGAAAGGGGAGATCCGCTGCCCTTCGGACAGGAGAGTAGCTTCTTCCCAGGGCGTCCTCTTGGTAGCAGACAGGCAGAAAATACGAAAAAGAAACTGTTTATAGTAAAATAAAGGAAATCCGTTTCAAGTACCCAGAGTAGAAGCAAGAACGTTAAAAATTAACAGCGGAAACAGGAAACACTTATCTGAGTAAACACTGTCTCAGAATTTCACTGTATTAATACTGGGAGGGCGCAAGGTGCTCGCCGGGGCTGCAGCCGCCTCCTCCCGCGGCGGTACCTGGCGGCGGGGGCCGCTGCCGCCGCCCGCCCCGCGCCGGCGCTGCGAACCGGAGCCAGGCAGGGCGAGACAGCCCCGTCCCCGTGAACCGCTGTGGTGGCAAAGCTCGGAACTGCAGGAGTTCCTGCGTGGTGAGGGATGAGCAGCCCAGAAGCGATGTTCGGAAGGCAGGGGCACAGCTCTCCGCCACCGGGGAGAAGGGACGGGCGGCCCGTGGCCGCGGCGAAAAGAGGCGCAGGGCTGGCGGAGGTGAAGGGAGGAAGCTTCACCCCGGTGCCGACCCCGCTATGTCCACGCTTTGAAAATCCCCAGCGAAAGGACAGACTCCCCAGGCGGCTCCGCGGCGGCAGAGGTGACAAGCGGTGCGTCCTTGGCAGCCGTGGGGGGACAAGGACCGCGGGCATCTCTTCAGCGTCAGCGACGCCCAGCGCTGGCTGTGCCTCCACCTTCGGTTTTCAGTACCCCCCTTCATGACCAGAAAACCGGAGACTGTCGTCTCCAAGCGGAGTTCTCCGGCGCTGCCCGGGCCCCCGGCGCCGCGGCGGAGCCGCCTCTGCGCTCTCCTCTCCCGCCCACGGGACGCTGCCGGTTTTCGGGAGTTTCTTGGCGCTGCCCGCCCGCCGGCATCGGCCTGCTGCAAGGCGGCGGAGCAGGTTGTTGTGAGCTCTGCTGGGTGCTGGGGGACAAACGGCTCGGCTTCGCAAGCTCCTCGTGCTCCTTCTCTTTCTCTTCCTGCATTATTTCTGCATTCCTTCGTCCTGTTTCTGTTCGGCTTCTCCAGAAGCCCGTGGAGCTCTTTGTGCTCCCTCTCCCCCGCTTTCCCCGGGGCCGGAGCGTTACCGCCTGTTCCCCGCTCCGGCCGGGCACAAAAGCGCTGCTTGGAGCTGCAGGCAGCTGAACCAGGGCGGAAAATTTGGTCGGACGAAGACAGACATTTTCCAGCGGGCACAGACCGCCCCTGCCTCTCCCTTTGATCAGATTGCGTGTTGAACGAGCTCAGGAAAACGCAGTCCAGACTTCGGCTTTATCCCTCCATCTGTGTAAATGAAAAGCCGGATGATGAAAATATTCTTCTTGCATACACTGAGCGGAGATTTCTTTCCAAATAGGGACGGTTTACGCACATTTGTAGGGAAACCCGTTCGCTATGTAGCTGCGCAGGAAAACACTGTGAAGCCGGGAAGGTTGACACAGCAGCTTCGCGAGCAGAACATCAAGATGCTATCTTTGATCGTCCTCCCAATTGTGGTTAGCAATATATCTGCATCGCAGTGCCATCTGCCTAGGGCCAGCAGCAAAACAAAAGTTTCACATGGCAGCACAAACATCATCGGCGGCTTCTGCAGCTCGGCGAGAGAGCTGCTGGGAGCGTTTGTTCTTTTTCAGGCGGGACACGTCAAATTGGGAGATGTCGAAAGTGCTATAAGAGCTTAATAAACCTCGAAGGGAATATTCGACTCCTGTTTCATCGCCTTACGCTTCACGGACACTCTACAAAGACCTATAATAGTTCCGATTCGATGCTAAAAGTTGTCATTATCAGCTACTCCCAGTATAAATAAGCGCAATTTGACCAGTGTGCTAACGTACAAGCCTTTGCCGCAGGTTCAGTGCTGGTCTTCGGGTGAGTTAATTCAGCCGGTACAGTGCGATTAACTCGTGTAGTTGAGAGAATCGTGCCAAGGCAGCCCCTCGGTCGCATGGAGAGAGATCTGTATATTAAAGCGCACTTGGTTCCCCTGAGGCTTTAACCAGTAACCCAGAGCAGCACGGGCAGAACCTGGCACTGCCACCACCAACCCCTGTTCCTCCTTTCCCGGGCAGCGCAGTTAAAGGTGGGCTAAGCTTGAACAGAGGAGGGAGAACCTGTGCCTGCCTGGGACGTGAGAACGCACCATTTGCTTATTTTCAAGAATAATTCTGGGTCAAATAAAGAACAGCAAATGTTTTCGAGGCGGGCAACCAAAACAAATCATGGCGATTTCTGGGCAATTTTTTTTTTGTTACTTTAGTACTCTGCCGTTCACTGAAATCTTTTGTACACCCAGAAAGACTTCCAATGAGAACAAGATGTTTGTCCTTTAACACCACACTATCAACAGAGGTCATTTGCTATTTTTCAATGAATTATCCCTTTTATTTGTTTATTTCTTTGATCAGCTATAAATGAAAGTTATTCGTGTATATAAAACTGAAGTTTTTACTGTTGAAATTGAACTGTACATGTTTACTACAGGAAAAAATATCAACTCTTGTTTAACAAGACATTATACATCAATAAGCAATAACCTTGTGGAGGATTTGCAATCACCTGGTCTATAAAAACAAGCAGGACAAATAACAGCAATTTATATGCAAAAGTAATGATTTAATGACTATAAGCAAGACAAAGCAATAAGAATTGTGCTTCTTTTGCAGACTGGAGACAATGAAATGTTTAACTACAATTTTCCCGTACAAACATGAAACAATATCCATATAGAATAAACACCCTCACAAATGTATAACTGATGGGTGATGAACACACACGAAGTTCGACCAAAGCAAAGCACAAACTGAAAAGTGTTCTGGGCTGTTCATATTTTATGGTGGAAAAGTTCCTTCTACTGAAAAAATAATACCCTCAGAAGCCTCTAATAAAACGCACCTATTTGCAGGCCATTAAAGAGGAGGCATTCTCTGCAATTTATTTGAAATATTAAAGTACCTGTTAAATTTTAATGAAGTTAGTACTGTACCATATATATATATATTAAAACAAATTTAGATAAAATGCCTTCATCCAGCGACTTGCTGGTTCCTTAAAATTTATACCAAATAGTTTATGGCTTCTGTAATGATTCCATGTGCTTTTAGAAACACAGTCCCATCACGCCAAAGAATCAAAAGGTAATCAAACAGGTGAAAGAATTCCATGTCCCTCAACTTTTTTTTTTTTTTTTTTTTTTTCTTTACTGCATCACTTCAACATTTGGTAAAGTAAAAATATATCACTTCAAAAAAAAAAAATTAAAAAGACAAAGCCAGTAAAATCCTTTTAAGATCGCCAATTGCCTCCAGGTTATCAGAGACTTGAATGTGCTTCCCCAATACTGTAGCTCTCACATGCCAAGTGTTTCTTGCAGTATGAGCAAAGCTCAAACAGGTGGCATCTGCAAGGGTCGAACCAGTTTAGAAATTTAACAACCATATCATGAGTGCATGAAACACAATATTTTCTTTATAGTATTTATAAATATATCATACAATACTGTTTCCTGTTATGTCATATACCAATATGGCATTGTACAATAAGCATAATGCCATCTGATTCTTACAAAAGCGAATCATTTAAACAAGTCAGTAAATAAAACGGTAATACCCGCTTTTAGGCATACAGATTGTAAAAGTTTACTTTTCTTTTGATCGGTTCTGCGCAGCAACAGAGAAGTAGAAGATGCAACATAAGAATCAAAATGGCTAATACGCAAAATTGTTATTCACAGTGACATGGCTACATATATGCATTATTCTATGCATATTCTTTCCGTTTTGTTGGATTTCAAGATGAAAAAGCACTTGCTTTCTACAGGTTCACAAAACAGCATAAGAACAATAACAATCGAAGAGAACGCAATGGAGGAGTTAGTCTGGATTAACAAACTACTTCCCAGGATTTGTATCGGGATTTGTATCGACTTCTGGAGACTCCCGAGTCCAGATGATGGGGACGGAAACAACTCCGCATCACTCAGAGCAGGTGAAGGTGTAACTTTTGTTTGCTTCCCAGTCCTCTGAAAACAATTTACATTTCAATCTTGCGTTTCCATTAACGTCCATCCTGAATGTCACCTAGTCCGCCTTTTATAGCCAAGTTCAGTGTCACTACAAAAGAAAGCAATTTGGACGATAGTCACATGGATTAGCATCTATAAAGCTGTAATGGCATGGAGAGATCTATATAAAGGAGGGTCGGGGGCGGGAGCCTGGTTGGCACATCAACCAGATGAAGTGGCCGAGGAGCCATTTATCGACGTTTTCCGTGCTCTGTTGGTAAAGGAGGACTGGTGGTTACTGCTGGGACTGCTGCTGGTGCCGTTCATGGTGCTGGAGATGTGGGGGAACTGGGGGTGAGGAGACTGGACCGGCGTGCTGGGGCTGGGCAAACAGGAGGAGGTGGAGGGGATGCCTCCTGCTGGGCTGCTCGCCTTGTCGCTCCCAGAGTCACTTTCCAGCTCCCCGCTATTATTCAAGCCTTCCCTCTGGTGACTGATCTTCATCCTCTTGCAGGTAGGTCGGACCCGGTATTTCAGGGGGAGAGGCCCGTTCTGCAAGGCAAAGGGGAGACCCTGGTGAGTGCCCTCTCGGGGCCATGACCTGCAACCCCGCGTTGGGGCACGCTGGCCACACTCACCCGCCTCCAGGTATAGATGTAGGCAATGTCCATCAGGGTGTAGTAGTCCTTCAGAGGCTCCTCTTCATACATCACATCAATCTGTTTGAGATACGAATCCTGGCATTAGGAAGCATTCAGGCATTTACCCCCAAGCATATGTTTGCTCTGAGGTGAAAGTAGCACCACAGCTGTACGTATCAGAACACTGAAAAAGTGCTGCATCAGAAGCAGCAGGGAACCGGGAATTTTTGCATCTATTAGATATGCGTTAAATACATGAAGGAGCAATTTCTTGATACCTCAGTATTTACAGCATTAAAAGATCACAGGCTGTCACTAAACTCTCTGGAGAGATATTTTTAAAATAATATTCATAATCCCATCGATGTATTGCACACACCAGAAATACTCAGTAGCTGGCACTTTGTGGGACTGGCTGTAATGAGAAGCTGAGTGCTAACCAGCGTGAGCAGGCTTAGAACAGCAAGACTGATTAAAAAAACATTGCTCTTTCCCCGTAGGTACCTGGAAAGTGTTGGGTATGTCCATTTTACTCCGCAGGAACTTTCTTAGATGCATCACTGTCATTGCTGCTGGGCAGCGTAAGTATCTCTTGTCATTCACCTGGTGGCATAGTAAAGAAAGTCAGTCTACTGAGAACAAGCAATTACTCTCATCAAAGTTCTACTCTAATATTTTATGTTAGTTTTTTTTAAAAATGAGCTTCATTAGATTATGAATTATAATGTAACAATTTCTACTGCCTTATAAGGATGACAGAAATAAGTGGTAAATTACAGTTCCAAAATAAGCAATTAAAAATGCAACTCATTTTATACATAAAGATTTGTATCTCCTACTAAATACCTTTTTAGGATATACATGCATTACATATTAATATTTAAAATTAATAAGTTATTAATATATAAATTTATTGCAGCATTTGACCCCCAAAAAATCAGCTTCTGCTTTAAAAGTAATACCACAGGTATTTTTTACTTTAATGAGTTGTTTACAGATACAGCTGTAGGAAGATGTTTGACCTCTCCCATCCCTAGTGCCGTAACAGGAGGTGTGCTGCTTTTGTGCTGGATATACACACCTATGTATTTGCTTTCACTTACAAACCTGCCCCAAAGCTGTTTGTGTGTGTTACATTTGCTCCAGAGTAAAGAGAAGTTATTTACCTCTTCCTTTGATTTTTCTTTTTCCTTGTTTCCTTTTCGTTCCAGTCTGTGAGAAGAAATGAAACAATTACAATAAATAATAAATATAGCTGCTACCAGTCAGGTAAACATAAAATATTGCCATTCTGGTACTTGCCTATTCTGGTCAAAGAATTCAATGGATAAGCTTATTATCTCGTCGTCTGTTATAATTCTTTTGTCTTCGTCAGCCACTTCTCCCCTGTCTTCATTAGAGCCATTGGCAGCTGCGCAGAAATTTCCACAATAATTTACATTTTGAAATTCAAATCAGGAAGAATGGCAATTCTCAGTAACAAGAAAAAAAAAAATCTCCATAGTAAGATTATGAATTAAAGCTATCTAACTGTTAAAACAGTCGACTTTTATTATGCTGAATTTACTTCTTAAAATTCTGCCACTGTAATACATAATTTTTAAGTTAAAAAGGCAACAGTAAAGCATCTAGGTCAGTGCCACATTTACAAAAGTTGCGAACGAGAAGCTTTTACCATCAGCCGACGGATGAGCAGCATAAAAATCCCTTCTTCTTTTCATTTCATCTAGATGGAAAAGCATAAATTTTTCTTTTAGTACATCCTCTATAACTCCTGCTATTGATACAGGGTAACAGTTCTGGTTTTATTTTTCTGCTCTTCAGAAAAAACAAACAAACAAACAACCAAACCGATTGAACTACTTACTTTTGAAAAGGCCTGGTACTAGCTTGTATACAATATCTTGGAGAGTTTTATCTGACCTGAAAAAAGAACAACCCCAAAACATAACATTAAGCAGATGAAGCGATATTTTAATCCAAGCAGCAGCTCCTCATTTATAATCTTTCACAACAATGAGGCATCTTCTACAAAGTGGGAGGCCAGTCATAAAAAGTTAACTTACAAGCCCTTGTAATCGAACTAACACTGCTCTAAGTACTGCTCCAAAGCAAAACCCATCTGTGCCACCACAACTGAAAAATAATTCTCTTGGACTGAAGGAAGGCCTTAAAACCTACACGTCCTCCTCAGAAAATAAAGAGAGAACAGAGTAAGACTGACAAGAAAAATATTACTGGCAGGAGAAGCGTGCTTTAAAGGCTTTTGCCTCTCAGCTTGGGAAGTTTCAGACAGTTTTCATGACTAGGAGGTATGGCTGGAGCGACGCGTGTCTGGGAGCCAGAGAAAGTGGAGGAACAAACCGTCGGGGTGGCACACATGAGAGTGGGGAGGGGGAAGAAGCATTGCATCAATGGTTGGCGTATGCAAAAAAAAAAAAAAAAAGACCAACAAAAACTTTCCTTCTCGTATCCAGAGAAATCTTCAATTTCAGCCAATAACAAAACTCCAAGGAAAGCACACACACGAGTTAGCATGTAAACTGACAAGCCCTTTCAGATTTAAATCGCAGACAAAGAGATAACATCGACAGGACTGCTGCTGGTCTCCCCATATAAAGTAAAATAAGAGATGTAGGGTGCCCACCGCAGCTTTCTCCTACCTTATATTCAAAAGCGGTCGGGTTTTGTGAACTTGGACATCACAGATAGGGCAATACTTGCTGGTCTCCAAGTAACGCACGATACAGGTCTTACAGACTGCAAGGCAAACACGAAAGCCTTTCAGTGAGCTGGTCGTAGGTGACGCTCAGATGTGCATAGATAGAGGTGCGATTTTCTAAACTATGCAAGCTACAGCGAATCGTCCATTGTCAGCAGCCGCTGCTTAAGCTCAACAAATACCCAAATAAGCTGCAATTACCATGAAAAGGAGACGCTGAGAGTACATATATTATTACTTTAACAAAGAGCAGGGCCGTCGTCAGAAAAACTGCGCCGCGGCCGGGCCACCTATTTCCCAGCCCGCCGGGGAGGCGGCGGTCCCGGGCACCTCGGGGGCTTCGGGCCGGGTTGGGGTTTGGTTTTTTTTTTGTGTGTGTGTTCCCAGGACACCGGGAGAGTTGGGAAGCGGCGGGGGAACAACGCGGAGCGCACGATCGTACTTACAGGAGTGGAGGCACTCTATGATGGTTGTTGCATCAATGAAGTACCCGCCGCAGAGCACGCACATGAGATGGGGGTTTAGCTCGGTTATTTTGATTCGAGTTGTTCGGTGCATTTTGGCGTGGCGAGGGGCGGCTCTGAAAGACACACACACACACACACACACACACACACACACACACACACACAGAGGACCGGTCAGCGGGGACGAGTGCGGCGTCGTCCCAGGTGCCGAGATCCGCCGCGCCGCCTTCCCCCGAGCAGCAGCATCCCCCGGCGCGGGGGAAGAGAAAGCGCGGAAGGCGGCGGCGGCGGCGCGGGGCCGGGCGAGGGCCGGTCCCGGGGCCGGCGGGGCGGCTCCGCACCGCCCCGGGCCGGCCTGGGCGCAGCCCCGCGGAGGCGCGGTCGTTCCACAGCACCCACCGCGCCGCTCCCCGGCGGGCACGGGCTCTCCCCGAGGCGTGGCGGGGCACCGGCCGGCTCGGGCTCGCCGGGCGGCGGGGAGCTGCGAGGCGGGGGTGGACGGCCGGGCACCGGGCTGCCGGCGAGCAGCACAAAGGGGAACCAGCGCCTCCCGGTGCGGCTGCCCTGGCATTTCCGGAGAGCGGGGAGGGGCGGCGGGGGGAGGGACGGGGGGGGCACACGCACCTCGGAGCGGGGCCGGGCACCGGGGCGGCGGGGCCGGCCGGGCAGGGGGGTCCGGGCGGCTGCCGCTGCCGCTCGGTGCCGATCCGGATCTGCTCCGCTCTCCGAGGGGGTTGCTATAGCAACTTACACTTACACTTGGCATCCTGCCACCGCTGGGAACACACGAGAGCCGGGCGGGGGGGCGGCCGGGCCGAGCCGAGCCGGGCCAGGGGGTGGGACGCGGGGCCCGGGGGCTGGCGGAGGGGGTGGAGGAGCCGAGGAGCCCGCGGGGGTCTGGGAGCCCGGTTGCGAGGGGAGGGGAAGGGGAGGGGAAGGGGAGGGCGTGAGGAGGAGGAGAAGGAGGCGCGGGGGGGGGGGGGGGGGGGGGGGGGGGGGGGGCGGCCCGGGCGGGATCGGGGTTCCGCAGCCCGGAGGGTGCCGGGTCGCGGTGCGGGGCAGCGCGGGCGGCGGGGCTGAGCCAGGCTTTGGGGTCTCAGCCCGGCGGAGGCGAGCGCCAGAGGCTCCTCCCGAGCCTCGGCCATTTCGGATCCTCTCAGGGGCCTCTCTCCACGTCGACTTGGTGCGAGGAGCTGGTCTGAGATCGCTCCTCTCCCCCTCCGCTCCCTCCCTCCGCCGAGCCGCCCCGCGCTCCCGGGGACCGAGCCTCTCGCACCGTCGGCGGGGTGCCGAGCCCCAGCTCCCGCTCCGCGCCGCCGGCATCCCCTCTCTCCCCTTTCCTCCTTTCTCTCCTTCCTTTCTTCCCGCCCCCCCCCCTCCCCCCTTTTCTCTCTTTCTTTCCTTTCCCCCCTCTTTTAACTCTCGTTTGAAAAGCCTCCCGCGGACGAAGCGAGTGCGGTGCAAAGTTTTGCAAGAGGTGGAAAGAGATTTGCAGCACCAGAGAAAGGTGTTTGGACGGGAGAAAACAAGGCTCCAAATCCTTAAACAAACCCCCTTTTCAGCAATAAAGCACACGGGGGGTGGGGGGTGGGGGGGGTTGCGGGAGGGAAGCCCAAAACCACTTTAAACGGTACATTAGTGACAACATGCGAAGGACCATGTGACCAGATCATTCCTAAAGCTAAATCAACACCTTGTCAACACAATGCAGCGACAAGAGTGAAAAACAAATGTCATTTTCACAGCCTGAAACCCATAACCCCCCATCGGATGCACTGGCACCAACGTTAGATGCACATACACTATTTAAAATGAGAGGGAATAAGAGGTAAAGGGGAAAGTACACAGGGGAAAAAAACCCTGTCAGCCACGTCAATTGCAGAGTAAATTAATTTTCTGTCAACCAGATCCTGAAAAATGTAAGGTAACGACGTTACTCCAATGCAAGCTATTCATTTCCTCACGTCGGTGTTCCCAGCACACCAGCTCCTACCCTTGGTCCCCACTCTTTCCGAGGCAGAGCTTGGGAGCCACCTCTCACGGCAGCACCGTGCGAGCTGGAGAAGTCTCAAGATGCGAGGTTCTCCCCAGCCACTCGCAAACTTCGATGTTAGGCAGCGAAAATGAAAAAAAATAAATAAAAAATAATAATAAAAAAGGACAACACCAAGCTTTCTAAAAGCTCTGAATTCGGCCAAACTGCCCAGGACAGGGGTACAATATTCCTCAAGAAGTGTGCACAGCGCCAACGAGCGATCCTAGCCAGGAAACTTCTCTTGCTGCTGCAGGAGAACCCTCGGGCGAGCAGCAGATAAAACTCCCTAGCATCAAACCCCAGCCGGCCAGCACACAGAAAAGCAAAGCGCAAGAAGCACTGACCAGACGAGTCCCCAAACTGTTCCGACCCCCGTGAGGGAAAGCAAGACTCCCGCTGCATTGTACTGCGGTTTAAACGTCGCTTCCAGGGTCCCTGACCCTCCGCTTCTTACTTTTAAACTGATACCGAGGGTTTGCTTTTCCCAGAAAAGCTGAGCCCGGGCTTCTGCACTCCTCTTTTCAGAGCCCAGTGCCCCGAAGCCGCCGACTCTGAGGTCCCTTTAGGTATTTCAGCATGGACAGGCTGCTTTCACGGTTCTGTGTTCTATTTGATCAAGTCACTACCTTATAATTCATAAATATCTGAACCAAAAAACCCAGCAGTGACCGAGGTCACGCAAGCCGGCTGACCGAGAATTCCTTCCCAGCCCAGACTGGGACAAACCTTTCAAGACATTAACGCGTTTATTTCACGCAGGCGTAGCCCCTTCCTAAATGGAGGGGGGATTAAATTCAACCGTGAAACCTGTTTTGTCGAAGCAACCCCTAAACGCGGATTATTTATTGCCCAAAGTTAGCACATTTTCAACGTGCTACCGGGCTACCTTCAAATTCAGTGATTTTCTCCAGCAGGCTGGACCAGGTGCCTAACTTCTCAAAAGCCACCCGTCTGGGCACACGCATGTCTGTGCCTGCGGGTGTGTAACACGAACGCAGCACATTTCACTACAGCAGCCTGAGCTTAATATTTTGGTACGAGGGCAAGCCTTTCAGATTTTTTTCTGCTCGCGCTGATAGCACGGCGAATACCAACACTTCCCACAGGCAATACAAACAGCCTCTTAACCAGGACGATATATATTTGCACACTGACACACGGAACAACTAAACGTAAAATACACGGAGATAGTACTCGCTCGAAGTAAACGCTGCCAGCCAACCGATTATTAGAGGCCTTAAACGGGTTATGTCAAAATGAAGAAAAACAGAAGTGCAGTCTCCTGCTAAGAATCAGCTACATTATTAAAAATCTATAAAGGCAATAAGCTATCAAACCTTGCTCGATAGATCTCTAACAGAAAATACATACATAAAACCAGAAGCATCGCTCGGGTAGGTTTGTGTACTTCGCACCAATCTCCTCTCGGAAAACTCTCTCATCAGGAATAAAGCAGCCGTCATTCCACATCTTCACTCATTATCAGTCAGAGCCACTTTTACTATCGAGCCTGTTATTACTTTTTCGCTTAAGAATGGCCACATATGTTTGAAAGGAGGGGACGGTGCTTCTTTCAGAGAAGGCACACGGAGCCCAAAGATCTCTGCCCAGCTCGCTGCAGCGGGGAAAGAACATTGGCAACAAGAGTGCAAAAGGACCCCAGTCCCTTAAATCGCCTCCCTGGAACTAGGCGAAGGACACGATCTGACTCCTCAAAAAATACACTAAAATGTTAATTTTAGACTATCTAAGACATCAGGCAGGTCAAGCCTTCGTGTCTCTGGCAAACTGCAACAGAAGTCTGTCTCAGTTTCCAGGACGCACTGCACAGAGTCACTCAAAGCAGTTTTACTGGACTTCACTCCCAGAATCTCCCCGGTCTTTGGGACAGCCCCATAAAGTAAGTTGCTCTGACCACTATAGACTGCGAAAAAAAAAAAAAAAAATCCTTTTAACGCCAAGCTTGCAAATGGGCACACACGCCCAGGTTTTTCTCGGCTTTTCTGGAGAGTGGAGGAGTGAATCAAAGTTTCTAGAAGCTGAAAAAAGTGACTGTCTCACTTTTATAGAAGCGCGATTTTTCTGCGTTTTTTTTTTTACCTGATTATTTGCAAATATTTACAGTAAACACAGAGAAACGTCCCGCGCTATATATCGCCAAGGCCATACAATTACAAAAACATACACCAGCAACTTTCCAGTGCTGCCCATAAACAGCACGAGGAGCCCACTCGTGACATCTTTAAGATCTGACAAAGGATTTCATGTAAATTTACCCTTCCCGGGCTCAGGAGGAAAAAAACCCAACCCAACAATCAGTGAAAAGAAACTCCAAAAAACCCCCCTGTGTCCCACGGACACATCACCTTTGCTCCGAAGGCTCCAGCAAACCGCACGCCCCAGCTCCCCAAGATCGCAGCCAAACTGCTATCCTTATCCACCCCAAAAGTTATTTCTCGGTGTTGGCCACCCGTTTCCTCCCCCAGCAGGCACAAACCCCCGAACTTCAGCGTTTAGAGCAGAAATGTAAGAGGAGACATTGGAAACAACTGGGAACCGCCATCTTACAACCCATCCAATTTCACACAAGTACTTGTCCAACTTAAGTTAATAACATTTTCTGCTGGGTGCCCCGACGCCTAACAACCCCTCCAGGAGGATCGCTACCCCCCGCTGGCTCTGTCTCTATAAAATGGGTGCGTTAGCTGACATTTTAACCTCCCCCAGACACATTTCTTTCGGGGAGGACTGAAATCACTTGACCCAGGCAGCTCCAGATTTCACGAACGTCCCTGTTTAATCAAAATCTGCCTTTAAACAAAGGGCGCTCAGGCCGGGCTAGCAGCAGGGTCTGGAAATATAAATATTCTCCTCGGGGGCCATGTGCACAGAAAGGTTTTAGGGGGCGTCTGAAGAAAGAAAGGAACTAAAATTTGCAAATGTGGGCGCGTAACGCGAGCGAGTGCACAGGCTGCTGCTGCGTGTCTATATGTGTGTGTGTGTGGCTGGAGCAGCCTGTCAGCGCTTTTCCCATACGGAGAGCTCGGGGGACACCTAGGCTCCCCTTTGCAGCCCCCAAACCGGCCGAAAACCGCCGCCGAGCCCCCTTCGCCCCCCGCCCTTGGTAAGGCGACACCTCGCTTCATACGTACCCGGAAAACGGAGCCGGTGGGTGATGATCGGAGCGGCCAAAAAAGACAATGAAAGTTAAAAGTCGTTCAGCAGAAAATGAATGTGAGCCAAGCGGCCATCTTGAAATGAACTGCAGACGCTGTCAATTGCAATAAGCTTATTGCCGCCGCCGCCGCTGCGCTCCGCTCATTTTAGTTACAAAACACCCGGGTTCCTCCTCGCGTCCACCGGCCCTTCTCGCTCCCTCGCTCTCCCTCCGAGTTCGCCGCCCGGGCGGCTCAGGCGCTGGGAGCGCAAAGTCTCCCCGGTCCGGATGGGTCCTCTCTCCACCAGCCCATTGTCTCTCCCTCTGCCCCCCGCTCCGCCTCGCGGCCTCGCTCGCGTTCCTTTTTTTATTGTTATTATTATTATGACGAGTATTATTGTTGTTGTTATTTCATAGTTGGTGGCGGGGACCCGGGGAGGGAAGGAGGGCGGGCGGGCGGGCGGGAGGAGGGCGGAGGAGGGAAGAATGCAACGCTGAAGGCACACAGTGGAAACTGACACCGTCCCCAAAATGGCTCGGAGTTCGCCCGCCCCGCCAGCGTCACGTGGGGCGCCTCATTCCTTAAGGGCGGCCTGGGAATTAGCGGCGCTGCCGCCGGGGCCCGGCAGCCTCCCCGTGACCCAATCCCGCAACCCGGCCGCCTCCTCCTCCCCCTCCGCCCCCGCCTCCCCCCTCCCCTCCCCCGCCGCCCCCTCCCCTCCTTCCCCTCCCCCCGGCCCTACACGCGCTCGCCCGCGCGCCGCCGATGCCTCCTTTTCCCCGCCGCCCGCCCCGACCCCCGGCCCCGCTCCGCGCCCGCGGCTCCCGCCCGCCTCCCCCCCGCCCGCGGCAGCCCGACGCCTCCTTCCCTCCGACCGCGCCGCCACTCCCGTTCAGACCCGCCGCTTGCCGCTCGCGCCCCGCGCCTTCGCCGCCCCCCACACCGTCCCGCGTACCGCCCGCCCCCGGGCACCCCCCGAAGTGCGCCCCGGCGCTGCCCCCTCCATCCTCCCCGCGCCGCGGCCCCGCCGGCCCCACACGCCGCCTGTCCCCGCAGCCCTCGCCTCCCTCCGCGCACTTGTTGCGCGCTCCCACCCGCGGTTCCCTACACCCGCGGCTGCCCCGTCCCGCCGCGGAGCGACATCCCCCCCCGGCCGCGGGTAACCGCGCCGCGGCCTCACGCTCTCGCCGCCCTGCGCCCGCGGGACGCGCCCCTCGCCCCACCGGGGCTGCGCGGGGCCGCCGGCGTCGGGGCGGCGCGTCCCCTCGGGGGCCGCGCCGACGCCTTCCCGCCCAGAGCGGCGGCCCCGGCGCCCCCCGAGCAGCGGCGTGAGCGGGTGTGCCGGGGACCCGCCGTGTCCCCCACCCTGCGGAGGGGACGCGGGGCACCGGACGCCGGAGCGAGCAGGAGGGAAGCGAGGAAACCCTGGCGGGCACCCGCCGCCGAGGACGAGACGCCGCCCGCCGCCCGGGCGCGGAGGAGCGGGGAGGGAACAGCGCGGCTCTGCGCCGGGCGCCGCGCCGAGGGCCCGTCCGCCGCCGCGCTTTCTCCGCGGGGCCGCTCCCCCCCCCGCCGGCAGGTGCGGGTGGGCTGCGCGGCGCGGCCGGCTAGGAGCAGCTCCGCAGCGGCCGCCGGAGCCGCGGCGGCCCAGGGCAAGCGGGAGAAGAGCGGAGCGGCCCCGCCGCTGGGCGCGGAGCGGCACCGCGAGGAGGAAGACGCCGTCGAGGCGGAGCCGCACCGGCTCCGCGCAGCCCCACGGACCCCAGGTTGCCGTGAGGCGCCCCAGCCCCGCCAAATGACACCGCAGCCCCCGCGCCGGGCCGGAGCGGGGCTCGGGCAGGACATGGAAGTAACAACGCGCCCTGGGCAATGCGGCAGACACGCCGCCGCCGCGGTACAAAGGGACTTTTGCCTCATCGCGCTGACCTAACGTTTCGCATCTTACTTTTAGGTACAGCTAATTCACCCACAGAAAGTGCAGAACAGGAGCGAATAAACTTTATTAGATCCCAGAGAAAAAGAACCAGGGGCAATTCTAAGAATACACACACAAAAAAATACAGAAGGAATGCTCTGAAGACACGACAGCTAAGCAAGTATTTAACAAGATTTAATAAAAAAAAAAAAATAAATGACACGAGCAAGGACTACCAAGTGCGGTCATAAAAAAACAGTTATTTCACTTAATTCGCATCCAAGGACTTAAAAAAAAAAAAACCAAAAACAACCCAAAACAGTTGCATCAAGAGATGAAAGACATCTGTCATTTAGAAGACACTCTTAGGAATGAGGAACTTCAGCAGGCTGACACCTTCCTTCAATCACATCTGAGTCGCTCTTTCTAGACTTTTTGCAGCATCTTTTAGTTTTCCAACTAAATCCTAAGAGATGAAATACTGTTTTAGAATAAACATATGTTTTACGAGGTCAGCTAGAGGAACACAGTATTTTTTTATATGAGGCAAGGGAAACCAGCACCTTGTCCTGTGCTGCAACTGACGGAAAACACCAGCAAGTAGTTAAGTAACTCCCTAACCTACAACATAGTAAGAAAAGCAGGAACTGAAGGAAAACGCCTTTTGACACATCTTATCTACTAGAACAGATCACTACTCTTTACAGGTAGATTTTATCAGTATCGTTAGGATGGCTAATGCTGACATTTGCTCTCGGCTTTGAAGTACTACCTACATCTCTAAAATACTGCAAATCTTGAGTGCGATTTTGTACTAGGGCCATTCTCCAGCTAAAGCACGTTGGATTTAACTAAGTCAGCAAACCTACTAAAAAAACTCATTAGTAAGAAAAGGACGACTTTTGAAACACCCATGAAAAAAGCAGAGGTATAAACCTGAAGTTTTAGTATCTTTCCCTCTCCTCCCAGCCCCTCTCCCCGATCCTCCACAGTTTGGTCACTTCCAAGCATTACAATACCTCTATTGTTCAGTTAAACATTTAAATCGCTAAACAAAGATCAACGTTTGTTTCAGTACATTTCTTACATGTCATTAACACCACTGAAGAGCCTTCAGTTCATTCTCTATTTTTAATTGTGACACACTTGAATCATTGAACCAGCTGCTTTAATAATTTCTCTAAAGCACAGCAAATCAGAGTTTCAGAAAAATGAGGTATTTCCTCCCATACATGTATTTCAGTTACGAAAACAGACAAAATATTTATGCATGAATGTAAAACACTCCCCATGCAGCTAAAATCAGTCACTTTGCAACTTTATTTGAGAAGACAGGAAAACTACACTCGGATAATTTTTATTGAAAATTCTCCCCTACCCTCCCAGTCCTGGATTTTTTTTTTTTTTATCATAGTACATATGACTTCATTTTGATTGGCAAGCTGTTAAAAACATTTACATTAAAAACATTTACATCCACAACATTTACATCTACAGCCAAGCATAGAAACAATGATGAAGGAAAGAAGTACCTGTAATTGCTCCATTGTGCAACTAAACCTAATATCTGGGTGTGATCCTGAATCACTGTTCTGAAGGAAAAAACAAACAAACAAATAAACAACAAAACAACAATGCCCATTTTATTTAAAAAAAAAAAAAATCATGCAATTGCATTTTTCCCTCTGAGGGTGCTGAGAGTACAGTACCTCTACGTTTAAGGTCACCAAGTAGGAAGGCTGGTAAGTTTTATGTAGTTGACTGCTCTAAATTAAAATAAAGAGCACAGTAAAAACTCAGGTCTCGGCACTGAAACAGACTAAAGAAACACCCTGATGTGTTCAAATTACCTTGATCTGATACTCCAAGCGCCAAGACACATCGGTTATATGGAGAGGAGATCTGCCTATGCTGAAAGACAGGACAGTTACAAGTTCCCCACACTAAACGTCATTTTCTCAAGCTGCCCATCAATAAAAAACTTTTTCATGATCCTTATAATGCTTTTTAAAAAGTTGAAAAAGTTTCTTTAGAGTTCTGAAAGGACGAAGATAAGTTTCAACAGCTTTCTAAAGTTGTTAACAATATACAATTTTGTTCAATGGAATAATATTTCATATTTTCATCACCTAAAGTACACATAGGCGTTTTCCAGGATGGTTTCAAAGTAGCTATACGTGGAAAACATGTACCTGCGCTGACTGACTGACCTACCTTCCCAACAGGATTTCCAATGCATCCTTGTTTTTCTGGAAAAAAGGAAAAGAAAAATATTTGCAAGATTTGATAAAATTCCTATGAGAGAAAGAAAACATAAATGCGTTAAAAATGTTTTAAAAACCTGATACTCGGTGCAAAATTGTTCTATCCTCTCTTTGTCCAGTTTACAATCCTCAAGACACGTGCTACAGGGAAAAAGAAGGTATTAGTTTTCCGTGAACATTAACTCAGCAGCACAGTTTACAGTTAACAACCGCTAGAGAAATGGGGTAGCTTCAAATTCTAAGTACCTTATAGCAGATATGTCGGCTTTCTGCTTTCCTGCCTCCAGAATACACATTGCGGCCGCAGCATGGCAATGTTTTAATACCGCAGGGTCAATATCTTTCAGGTCTGGATCGTCTAAAATAAATGAATTACTGATGATGCACTCACTTGCCAAATCCCAGCACACGGTACCAAAACCTGCTGCTCTCCCTTTGAACAGCATCTTTCCCACAAAAACCTACAAATGAAACACGTTTGGTGTTTCAGACGGAACAAGCAGGCAAGGTGTGAGGAGAAGGAGGATGAGAGGGGCTGAAGCACTGGCCGATGCAAGCTGTAACAGGCGGGGCGGGCCGGCGCTGCACGCCCCGCCGCCTCTACATCTCCTTCCCATTTTTAAAAAAAAAAAAAAAAAAAAAAAAAAAGGAGGAAAAAAAAGACAGAAAAAAAGGAAAATCTCAATTTGTTTTCCAAGCCCCGTCCGCGCTTCTCAGAATCCTGTCGCCGAAGGCGAGAAGCGGAGCCGGAGCCACCGGCCAGGCGGGGGACTGGGGCTGCCGCCTCCCCGCCCGCCACCGGCAGCTCCCTCCGTGCGCGGCGGCGGCGGCGGCGAGGTCATTAACGCCCCAGAATGAATTGCACGGCTGTACAGTCTCACGCCGGGCCTGCCGTGGGAAGCCTCCACGCGCGATAAACATCGCCCCCCGGTCGCAGCGGAGGAAACGCCGACACGAACGCGCGGGGGAATCGGTGCGCCCCCCCTCCCCATTTTCAACGCGGTTCCGCGTTGCTGAAGCAGCCGCGCATTAGCGATGACACCCCGCGCAGCCGCCCGCGGAGGGGTGCGGAAAGGGGGTGGACGCGGGTCAACGCAACGCGGACACATACGCGGAGGAAAGCGCCCGCTTCCGCGCTCCGCGCCGGCCTCTCTCTTCCCCCCCCCCCCCCCCCGCCTTACCCAAACCGTCATGGGGGTGATCGAGGAGGCTGCGGAAAGCGGCGCGGAGGAGAGCGGCGTAAGGGCGGCGGGGGAAGCGGCGGGGGTCGCCCAGCAGCCGCCACCCACCCTGCGCGTACGCCGACAGCTCCATTGTGGGCGCCGTGACCTTCGACACGCGCCCACGTGACGCGTGCGCAGCTGATCGCCGCGGCGAGGCGGAGCCGGGCGGGGGGGCGGGAGGAGGCGCCGATCCCCGAGGGCTCCGCGGCCGCGGAGCCCTCGGGGATCGGCGCCTCCTCCCGCCCCTCCGCAGTCACCGCGGGTTTTGAAGTGGGAGGTGATGCTTCCATCTCCGGACATTTTTAAAGTGCGTGTCTTGGTGTAACGTCCGTACATTTTGGTTCATTTCACCTAAGGACCACATTAGGACCGATCTAGGCAAAGGCCTTACAGTGCCACAGGAATTAGGATGTACACAGCCTCTGGAGCGTGCAGGGTGGTTTACATACCGCCTTTTCTCTTCGCACGTGGCTGTTCCGAATGGACGAGAACATGACTCTGCAGTCTGGCCTCCTTTATTAAAAAATGTTTCTGCGGAGTATTTCTTCAGTGCTGAAAGCTGCTCAGCCTAAAAAAACACAAATGCATAGAAGCTCGAGGCCTTTGCCAGATTCATGATTTTGAATTAACGTGTACATAGTGTCAAAAAGATAGTCCTTTTTTTTTCCCCCATGTCAGACGGCACAAAGTGCAAACCCAACCAACTTGCCAAATTCTTGCCAAATGTGTAAAATAACAGAAAACCAGAGCAGAGCATTTTCCCTTAAATTTTTAGTGTTGCTTGTCTTCAACAGTGTTGCTGTAAGAGCAGGTCAGATAGCTGTACATATAAAGTATAACATTCCAGAGTAACTCAATTTAAAGCAGCAAGTACAGCCTGCTCTTTCAATCGTCTGCTGACCTGCGCTGTGATCCATTTGCGGATTGGCGGTGCTGCCAGAGGACTGGACTTCTTACTAGCAAAAAGCTATGGACAAACACGTTCCATTTCATCTGCACTATTCATGGTAATTGACTGGTAGCTGATTGAATCAAAAAGCTGTTAGAATTTTGTTTCTGGATCCATAACTCCCACTAATTGCAATCAATCACCTAAGAGCTCAGTCCAGCTTTGGAGGCCAGTTCAAGTTTTGTCGCAGTACGATAAGGCTTTGTCACATCTCACCACATCACATGTTTGTTTCCATTGCTGGATTTTTTTTTTTCCTTTTTTACTTATTGTGATATTAATATAGTTGATATATGCAAACCTGGCTGCCCACTTGGCAGCATATATATCTCCTTCAGCACGGATGCAGCGCATGGGCAATTGGGTGATTCTGCCTTCTCAGTTTTCTGGCACTGCGGGTTGTCTGGTCCCTGTGTTGTAAAAACATGTGCTTGTATACCCAGGTCTCACTTATGCCCACATTAAGGTCAAAAGGAAAACCACACCAGCTGCAGGATCAGGCCCTTGACTATAACACACCATGTATATACCATGTTAGGCCTCATGATACCACGAAGAACAAATGCTTAGAGCTTTAGTGTGTGATCTGAAGCAATATCACTGGCCTGATACTTTGGCATAAAAATTAATACCACACAATTGAGGAACTCTGAGCTTCAGAGCTCTGGCTGACAGAAGTCCTGGTAATTTTTATTTTGCCAGAAACAAGAAAGGCATGGCAACAAGCAGGTGAGTTGACAAAATAAGGCTTCCTCCATCCGTCAAATACAGACACGATACCTAAGAAAAGGCAACATAACATGGAGGAGAAGAAAAAACATAAAATGGAGGAGAAGACAAAGCTCTGAGCTGTAGAATTACAAAGGTAAAGAGACCAAGGCTATAAAAAAGGACGGTCACCCCAAAAATGTTAGGAATGTACATATACGGCATGATTGCGCGTTACAGAAATTTATTCAACAGCCCCTTATCGTTTATAGCGTATTGAAATCTATGCATTGAAATCTAGTTTAAAGGCAAAACAACTGCTAAAGATTCACTGCAAGGTTGTGTAGTACATGTAAGTTTAACTAGCTTTCATTGCAAAATTTATATTTTTAGTACCCCTACCCAACATTTCAGCCTGACTTTTTTTCTTTCTCTTTTTTTCCCTCCAAAAAGGACATGACATGCATTCAGACTGTCAGATTGCTATCAGATTCTACTACTTGTGCATAGTGTATATGCATTTTAAACCCTTGTTCATTACAATTTCCAAGAGGAAGGTAAACTGTGTATTGAATAAAGAAATGATGAAGGAAATGCATTAATACTTGAATATTAATTAATCAGGGAAACAAACTACTGCAGTCCATGCGGGCTATCATTTTTTACAGCTTGGGCTTTGTTAGTCAAAACAAAATAATGCAACTGTACAAAATGAAGGGAAATCACTTAGCATGTCCAGAGGACTAATTCATAAAATTTAAGAGTTGGCATAGTTATTTCTGAAAACTCTCAGATTAGCATTTTTTCTTCTGTGTCTTGCTCTTCACAGAGCTAAAAGACAGTAACTTCAGATGATATTCTAGTGTCAATTTTCTGCAAAATTATTAGTGACTTCCAAGAGTTTCATCCACACATTAATGGAATGCCCCTAGAACATTTCCTTTAAGTCAGTATCAAGTCTTCTTTATTATGAAATAAATTTTACTGAATAAAATGTTTGAAGCGGATAAGGACAGTAGAGAATATTTTATTTTCTACAAAATTTATTTCTGGCTGGATTCATATCTGAAGAAAAAACATGATACTCATGCATCAGTCACTGACATGATCATAGCATCAAACAACAGGAGCCTGTGTACCTCAAAATGCCCAGGAAAATTTCTCTCATGTCACAGGCACAGAAGTGCAATATGGTAAATAAAATACTGCCTTGAACCAAGCCATTGTGTGGATTATTTATCTGGTACAATTGCTGTAGACAGTCTTCCTATCTGGTGAAAGTGTAGTACTTGCCACATATTTTAAAAAATATTTTATACTTCCAGAATTTTTTGGTATGTATTAATTTCAATTTGCTAACAAATAATTCTGATTAACAGTTAAGGAAATTAGCTTTTAAAATAAATATGTGAAAGCACTTGATTTATTTCAGTAAGGTAAAACCTATAGTAGCTGAATAAATTTTTGATCAGGTTTTTAATATTTTTTTATTTCAAGTTTAACCTGAAAAACGTTTTTGCTACTAGGTAGTGGTTTTGGAATTAAGTGACATTAATTTATTAAAACAGAAGAAGAACTTGTCTATTTACCTTTTGATTAGCTTTATTCTGACTTTTATGTAGTTTCTATTTGTCAAAGCTTAAAATCTTCTGATTTTCCCCTCATACACGAAAAGAGCCACAGATTCTTAGGCTGTAAAAAAACCCAAAAAAACCAAACGTAGAACTTTCATATTTAAATCAAACACTCTTAAGCTATTAATATTTCATCCTTATTTAAGTACTCAGGAATGACGGCAACCAGAGAAGTACCACTTGTTTAAAACATCATCGCTTCTCTGATTTCTAACAAATCAGGAAAATCTTTTGGAATGTGGAAATGGAAAGTTCCATTTTCCCCTTATTTTACTAAAACACATATCAGATCAAAACTCTAAAAAAAATTTGAATTTGGATTTTATTATTTCTTGCCAAATAAAAAAAAATCACAGGGAGAATTTGTACACTTTATGTCTAAGATCACACAAAAACCTGAGTAATAAAAAAAATGTAAGGATTTAGGCATGTGAGCAGGCATCACTGTGATGTACTAGATAGTACATTCTCCAGCATGGCAGCTTTGTCTTTTTGTGTGTTTTAACGTATTTTAGAGTCCTTCTAATTAAGTGAAAGTCCTGTATTTACTGAATTTTCAGTCATTCTCTTTCTCTCACAGACAAATAAAGCTGTGTAGTTCATAAAGTCTTTGCTCTTTCTCAAGATAAAACTGTAGCGTCTTTGACTAAATTTGTGGGGATTTATAAATGGGGCCTACATGAAAGATGCCACCTTTAATGTTGGATGGAGAAATACAAAGATTCCTGCTGCTTTAGTGGAACTACTGCTGTAATTCCATGTCTAGCCCTGTGTCACAGATGAACATAGTTTTTCACACTCACAAAAACGCTAGGAAATGCTTTTTAGTAATTATATTGGTATTCTGTCTTTGTAAGCAGCGTTTATTTGTAGTAGCTTTTAAATGGAAAATTTTGCTACTTTTCAAATGACCTGACAACACTTACAGGTACTTCAAAGTTGTACCTGCTGCTCATGCTACTCGGGCAGCACTCAGATACAGGCGTCACACATAGTACCCGAAGTTCTTTACATTTAGCTTAATTTTTTAGATTTATTGAGAAATATCTAATCTGTACGTGCTTGTAAACAGTAAACCAAATACATTTGAAATTTGTCAACGTTTTAAGTAAGCCTTTTTATGTGTTTATAGACTTGATGGTAAGATTGTAGCCTTGCTGGTGGAAGCCTGTAAGGAGGATATTATGCTCTATTGTCAACAAGCATTCACGGTCTGTCACATTAGTGCTAGAGATGTGTATAGAAGAGTAATTATTATAAGCTGACATCCAGCAAATGTAAGTGAAAACAGATAAACCTCAAAAGAAAATTGGGCTGTATGTTTTAGGTACTATTTGGCTCCAGTTGTTTAATGTTGGGACACTAAAATGTTATTTAGCATAGAAGCTAATTGGTAAAATAATTATATATTTATATAACAAACAGAAATGTGGTTTTCTTAGCTTTGCACTTGGTTAGCTTCTTACCAAGGTAGTTAAATACAGGAATACAAACAATGAGTTATCAGTGATCCAGCATTTAAAGAGATGCATGGGATAACATTTTTAATTCTCTTTATACAGTTCAGCAGTACCAAGCAGCAAATGTATCTAAATCTGCCTACGTAATATGCAGTTTTCATAAAAAAATTAGTTGGAACAGCAAGAACAAGCACTACGTGGCATTTTTTTTGCTAGAATTAATCCTGCTGTTTCATGAAAACGTTTGATTCTGTTCATAAAGCAAGGCTTGTGTGCCAAAATGATAGATGCCTTGAAAAAAGCTTTGATAAATAAAATCCTGCAGAACTTGGCACTTGCAGTTCCCTTTTGGCAATAGTGAGGAATGGCTGAGTAACAGTTAGGAAACGGACTTATTTGAGATGGTTTATTGCATCTAAAGATACTAGGGCTAGATCTGCAGCTAGTGTAAATCAGCATATCTGCCTTCAAATTACTTATATTGCTTTGTGTCAGCAGAGAATCTGGCCCATATCCATTATCTAGAGGGAATATCAACTACTACAAAGCATACTTATCTAACCAAAAGCAAACGTAGTGTGCGGAGCTCCTTGATGTTTCTTGTAACACTTATGTTAACCTTTATAATGTGATAAAAATCTGGCACAGTTACGTATGGTTGCAAATGATCATGCTTTGATAAAATCAACAATTATAAATTAGCATTTATCGCTTTTAATACTGCTTCAAATTACATTGATAAAAGCTTAACTTGATATTGATGAGAGGACTAGTAATTTAGGACCTTGCTGTTGCTCTAATTAACTTTACTGGGAGCAGAATTAGGCCTTTTCTCTGAAACACATCTGCCTATCAAAGTAATATGGAGTGATATAGTGGTTTTTTGTGTCTTCTTTTGGTAAACATATTTCATATCTAGTGATGACCACATTTTACAGAGCCGTGAAGTTTAGACTCCTGGCTTTTACATGTTAACAAGCATGTTATTCAACTCAGTAAAATCACTGAGAGTGAAGTTCAGATGCAGGTATCTGCAGCGTCCAAGTTAAAAGTTTTAGTTGAAAAGACTGCACTCTGAGACTCAGAATAACATAACAAACCCTGTCTCGTTCTTAATTTTTTTGTCTCCATTAATGAAAGAGGAAGTTTACTAATTATCAGAATTTTGAGCAGTAAACACTGTGTCTAAGCAGTATGTCAATTAACGTTTATAAAGCTGCAACCATTAGACCTGTTCAGCAGCTGTTCCAGCAAAAATTTACAGGTGGATCAGTGCACTGAAATACATGGGATTTTATGAATTGTCTGTGTCATTTATATGACATCGAGTTTATTTCAGATTGTAGAAATAGTTTCAATATTAAAAATACAGTTGTGATTTCTGCCCAGTTTTAAATGGCAAATGACATTATGGTCAATCTGAGAAAACAAAGAGGAATGCTTTGGTGATCTTAAGTTTATTATATTGGCAACACCGCTGAAAACTACGGGTGTCCATGTACTGTCTGTTTCATGCAAGATTTATTTGTTGTGAGAGAAAACCCTGATGGTTGGTTAGTGAATTAGGTCAATAAGCAGTAGGATAGTGATAGGGGAGATTCTATTGCTCTTGGGGATTTAGGCTTCCTAGCACGACATTTAAATCAATAGGAATCATCAGCTACCCTAATCTGCCCGTACCAAGTAACACTGGGCCTGAGGTGGTGGAGGAAAATTAGAAGAGACCCTGGGAAATTGCTTTTTTTTTTTTTGCCTAAGATAATTAATGAAATGTGTCATGTAGATGCTTATAAAAATATTTTATCTACTTTACTGTATGTGCAATTTTATTAAAACCCCAATGTATTTCTAAAGGTAACACTAATTACGATCATCATCACTTCTTACTGATGCACTCATAGAACTCTTCGACTATTTTTGCAAATGCATCAGTGACCTTTCAAAATGTATACAAGAAAGAGGCACGAGGCAAGAAATTCCCATTACAGTACAAACAAAATGTTAAGATCCTGGCTTGCAACTGTGGGTGTTAGTTAACATAATACGATACAATGTTGATACAATCAAAATGATAACAGAAAGACAGAGTTAAAATCACAAAGCTAGGTAAAACCAATATGAAGAAATGTAAGAAGCCCACATTTTGTAGGTAAAGTGAACACTTTTTTTCAGTGATGATTCAAATTGCTGATGATACAAACCCAGATCTAAGTGCATCAATGAGATGCAAAGATAAATCTACATTGTTTCCACATCCTACATTTTCACTGAGTAGGCAGGAATTTGAGGTGAAAGTGTACTGCCATAGCAGCACTTAGAAAGCTGGGAAATAATGTTCTAAAAGAAAGTTTATTTTCTTGATCTATTAGTAGCAGCCAAATATAATTTAATTTTGGTCAATCTGTTATGTTAAATCCTGAATAATATTTGTTATATAGGTGATAACAATTTTAGACAATATATTATAAACAGTGCATAATTGAAAAAACCTCTTACCTCCTCTTGCCTTATGCTTATTATAATACATAAGTGAACCCATTCTTTGTTTAAATGGTTGTATTTATTAAAATGATCTTTTTAGACAAAAGATTTTATCTTAGACCACCTCTCAAAATAAGCATTAGATAATCCCCTTCAACTCTACTGTATGCTGACATGTTAACCTTAGAGAGCTACGTCAGCTTATAACAGACATTCACGGATGGTGTCATTGTGATTTTGTCTGCCAGGAAGCCTGCTTGCAGCACCTACACGGGATGTGTATTTGTTCAGTCAAGTGGTGTTGCCATTATACCATTTTTACAGTGATAAACTTCCATTGAGGCCAATTAGGAACTACTAGAGTGGAGAGTGAGCAAGAAATTTCAAAGTTTGATCCATCATTTCTTGGCTGTCAAACCCCGTGCCCATCTGTTCACATGGCAAACAGCCAACTTGCAAGTAAGCTGGACCTTTCCCCTAAGAAACGAGTGAAAGGCAAGAACAGTTTAGTAAGTCTGTGTAACAATGCACACTTTTTTTTTTCTGGAGGAAGCATTGTCCAATATCTAGGAGAGCTGGACAGCGTTTGCCTCCTTTCACTTCATTACATTTTTTGACATGTACATTTTTAGAAATGGTTGAGTGAAGTGGGGAAGAAAATCAGGGGCTTACTGGTACTGTTTGCTGCCAAAAAGACAGGTGTACTGGAACAGGTGCTTTGAAAATCTGTGAAAGCCAGCTGAAAGGTGTCAAAATGCGCATAACATGAATGAGGTTTGACCTGCTTTAGGCGAACCTGCTTTAGCAGGAGGGTTGAACTAGATGATCTCCAGAGGTCCCTTCCAACTCCTGCCATTCTGTAATTCCATGATAACCAACAGTTTGCAGCCATTTTGTGTGAATTTGGTCTTGTAGCAGGAAAGTTCAGAAAGGACCCTCGACAGAAAGTATCTGCTTTAGGAGCAGCCAGTCAGCTTAAAAGGCATATCCTTGTCTGCTCAGTCACAGTGTGCGTGATGCTCTCATGCAGGAGGGAAGACAAAGGAGAAAAAAAAGGTTTCCTCTTGTTACATTTATATCCTTCATTGTCTTGGAATTGTCAAATCAGAAAAAAAGATACGATAATCTGTTCCTAAAATACATTAAACTGATCATCTAGCCTAAAAATAAAAGTAGATCAATTCAAACTCAATATTTGGGCGAGTGATTAACTGCAGAACGTGTGCAGGTAAAAGAGAGAAGAATGCATGATCCTTCTTATAGTACCGGTCAAACTAATGCCTGTGAGCCACACTTGTCCCTTGACCTTGTTAAATGTGGCCCACGTGTTGGAGGGAGTACAAGCAACTTTTCCGACACATTCCCTTCCCACATGTTTTTCCTGCAGTGTGCTACTGTACATAGTTCTAAAACACATGGGAGTACAAGTGACTTCCCCATGTGTATATAAAACCTATCAGAGCTACAGCAGTCAAAAACCACATGGGGATAGAAAAGGAGCATCAAGAAAAAAAATGCTTTTCCGCTATTTGTGCTCGTGTTCTTCATGTGCTCAGGGAACACATGGGAGAGCAAGACAAAAAAGACAAGGGAGAGCAAGAGAAGAAAGGAAGAGGAAAAAAGAAGCGGACAGAAGCAAAGAAAAAGGAACAAAGGAAGATGGCATTGAAAAGAAAAAGGAGAAAACACAAGTGAGAAAGGAGAAGGCATTGCAAGGAAAGGACAGGATTTAACAGGGGAAAAAAATCATAGAGAAAATCATTTCACTGCTTGAAAGGATAAAACCAAATAAGCCTGCCTGTGCTTTTGATTTCAGCTTTATAGTCTGTGTGCATGTTCAGTTTTAACAAATGTAGGAGGAGGCATATTTTGCACGTTCCCCGATGTCATCCCTCCTTTCATTTTGTCTCCAGATACTGCATCTTTGTTTCTGTTTCTGCTTTCTGTCTCGTTCCGTCTCCTGCTTCCCCCTCCCCTTTTTCTCTTCTCTGCCTCTCACAGCAATGAATGAAATATAGCATATCATTATATTAGCAGGGCCAGGTTTTTTCCCAAACCTGCCTTGAAAACGGAATGCCAGTGAGTACATTGTTTTTCTTTCAGCCTTTTTATTTTCCCCCAGAAGACTTAGTTGAGACAGCCTGAAGTCATCAATGTAAACCTAAGTGAGCATATGGGTGAAATGTGACTTGTGCTCCATGCTAGTCATGGGATATGGTCACAGTCTTGATTTCAAGGAGCTTTGCAAGAAGTCAGTGCTGAGAAAGTTTTCACTGTAGTTGGTGAAGTCCAAGAGGAACAAATAAACAATCTCCCATCTTCCTCTCTCACGCTTGTGGGCACACATCTGCAGCCACAGCCTCTCCTCTGGACTTCCCTAGGTGCACTGCTCTCTGTGTGCACCGCTTACCCTGTAAGCTGTCCCTGGGTAAGATGGTTTTGTATGTTATCTAATACCATACATATGGTGTAATCTGGATTGGAATAAAAATTAAAAAGCTCTGAACCCATTTTTTTTTGTATTATTGTTTGATAGACTTTTGCTCATCCCAGAATTTTTTCATTGATTTGTGGATGAAGATAATACTGAGTTTTGGCATTGAATTTAGATTTATTATTTTTATCATTAAAAGCAATGGAAGACTCTTAAAACACATACGTACTCTGGTTTTGCTCCCGCCTTCTTTTGGTTCTAAGTCTTACGTTCTATTTTTCTTTTTCTTGTTGTGGACCTTTTTTTGGTTGTAAGCCAGGATCTCAAGGTTTCCAAGCTAAAGCCAGGAGCTCAGGACGATGAACATCTTTCAGGAAATGGTCAACAGCTCTCAGGGTGCAATTCTAAAGGTCATTTGTTATCACATCTGTTCCTGCCAAGGCTTCCTCTCTGAGGCAAAGCCCACCTGAGAGGCTGGAAACCCTGGGACGTAATATGGTAGGAATTTCACTCCTGTGCTGTATGACGAGACTGAAAAGAGCCCATTTGTCTGGGGAGTTCTCCCAGTGTCAGGGAAAACTGTCAGAAACCTTTTCCCTCTGCCCTGTTTCTCTGTGACGTTAATTTCCCAGCCACTGGCCTGACTCTTAAGTGCAAGAAAAAAACCCAGTTAATATTAGGATTGGTCTGATTTCCCCTGCATCTCTTGGGGCAGAGTGAAACTGGAGACCACCATTTGGCAGAAAGTCCAAGATTTCTTGAATGTGGCTATGAAAAACGGGAGTCAGAGGACGGAAGAATGCTGGAATTGAATGACCTGTTAGTTTCGCTAGTGTTGGAACTTCCCAGTGCTGAAAGCTGAGTCATGCTGTGCAGGCTTGGAGGTAGAGTCCTGCTTTGGGCTTCCCACCATCCACCCACGTCACTAGGATCACCATGCCATGTTCTACTGGAAAAATGCCATAAGGATTTTAAGTGTAGAAATGGAGTCAAGCATGCATTTTATGGCAGTAATCTAATTTAATTATTTAAGTTGATATATTATCATTACATGACAGTCCTCTGGGAAAAAAAAAAAAAAAAAAAAAAAAAAGGAGAATTTAAAATATCCTGTACTGGACTGAAACCAATGTTATCTAGTTCAGTTTTACATAGTGTGTGAGTATAGTAAAATACCCGATTAACTTAAAAAGAAAGAGTTGTTATATTAGGTAGATAACATGTCTTTTAAAATGTAAGCACATACCACAGTACTTGTTCACTTAATCTATTGTTTACAGGACAATGTATTAGACTAATATCATGGGCCAAAGTATCTCCTAGCACAAGCTGGTAAAGCCCTGTTGGGATCTATGTAGCTGTGCCAATTACACCAGCAAATATTGATTTTGGTTTTTTCTATATTTAATGGATAGACTACTTAAATTAGCTAAACAATGATATGCCTCTGTTCATATTTTGGAAAAGAAATTGTTTATGCAGTTTAAAGAAAATGAAGATATAGTTGCTTAAAGCATAAACCATTTTTAAGCATAAATAAATTCAGACCAATTATTTACACATTCTAAGATTCCAGTTAACTTTTAACATCTATTCTGCTCTATGAAGGCAAAACAGTTAGGTAAAAGTGGTATTATCTGGAAGAGGCTTTTGTCCTTGTCTACAAAGAAGAGGTGTTCCAGAACTATTCCACATCGTATTTCACATGGCAAACAGAGGATAAAAAATGGTGAATTCTGCATCTGTCACCGTTCTGCATCTGTCACTCAAAGAAAATTCCCCTTTCCCTTTTTTGGGAAGGTTGCCTAAGGATAATGGGATATGGCTGATAACAATAATCCATATTTAGGCAACCAGAAGATTGTGACAACACTAGCCAGAGTGAGGGAATGCAGACTTAAAACCAAAACATCTGGTATGGTAACTTTAACTTACCCTATTATTCCTAGAGGTTGCAGTGTCGTAACTCACATTCCTGCATTGTCCTGCCGTAAAAATATACAACTAGCCTTGAAATTCAGCACTAACTTTAAACTGTTTTTCTTTAAACTTTGTATCACAAAATTAGTATTACTGAAGCACAGCAGTTCATCTTTGTACTGGGTTTGTGTGGCAAGGATATTTTGGTAGTGGGCTAGGGGCCACAGGGTGGTTTCTGTGAGAAGCTGCTAGGAGCTTCCCCTGTGTCCGATAGAGCCAATGCCAGCCAGCTCTGAGATGGACCCACTGCTGGCCAAGGCTGAGCCCATCAGTGATGGTGGTAGTGCCTCTGGGATAACATGTGAGAGGAACAACCCTGCAGACACCCGGGTCAGTGAAGAAGGAGGGGGAGGAGGTGCTCCAAGTGCTGGAGCAGAGATTCCCCTGCAACCTGTGGTGAAGACCATGGTGAGGCAGGCTGCGTCCCTGCAGCCCATGGAGGTTAATGGTGGAGCAGATACTCACCTGCAGCCCATGGAGGATCCTATGTTAAACCAGGTGGATGCCGGAAGGAGACTGTGACCCCGTGGGAAACCTGTGCTGCAGCAGGCTCCTGGCAGGACTTGTGACCCCGTGGAAGGGATCCACGCTGGAGCAGTCTGTTCCTGAAGGACTGCACCCCATGAAAGGGACCCATGCTGGAGCAGTTGGTGAAGAACTGCAGCCTGTGGGAAGGACTCACGTTGGAGAAGTTCATGGAGGTCTGTCTCCCATGGGAGGAACCCCACACTGGAGCAGAAGAAGAGTGTGAGGAGTCCTCCCCCTGCAGAGGAAGGAGCAGCAGAGACAACATGTGATGAACTGACCGCAATCCCCATTTCCCATCCCCCTGCGGTGGTCAGGGGGAGGAGGTAGAGAAAATGGGGAGTAAAGCTAAGATTGGGAAGAAGGGAGCGGTGGGGGGAAGGTGTTCTAAGATTTAATTTTTGTTTCTCGTTATCCTACTCTGATTTAATTGGTAACAAATTAAACTAATTTCCCCAAGTTGAGACTGTTTTGCCCGTGACAATAATTGCTGAGTGATCTCTCCCTGTCTTTCTCTTGACCCATGAGCTTTTTGTTATAGTTTCTCTCCCCTGTCCAGCTGAGGAGGGGAGTGACAGAACGGCTTTGGTGGGCACCTGGTGTCCAGCCAGGGTCAACTCACCACAATCTTTAGACGCTAATAGTACAAGTAAGTGTTCTTCTACTTGATAGATTGCAAAATATGTTGTATTTTATCCCTGATTATAAGAATAAATTGATTTGCCTCAGCATAGCTATTAAATAGTTACAGAGAGGTTGATCGTAGTGGTGTGAAGCGTTTCACCATTAATAGTTTTATGAGAGAGATTCAGAATATAAACACATTTCATGGCTGTTCTTAACTGGAATATCTGAATATATACCCATCCCTCCCTACAACCCGTGCACATCAGCTTGACATGGAAATTTCTGTCAAAATAGAGATTTATTTGATTTTCCAGTGCTTCATATCACAACATGTTGCTGTATTGCCAGTACTATAGCAATGAGGGTATGGTTGCACAGGTTGTAGGAGACAAATGCCCAGAATAAAATACCGTGGTGAATGAGAAGAGGTGTAGTAAGTGACAAGCCTGATCCTGTTACGTGATAGATCTTGGTCAGAAGATTTCATTCTCTTAATTTCAGAAAAGATCAGCCCCATTACATGTGCTAGGAAATGTCGATATTAATTCTGATTCTGCCCTCTCTCTAACAGTCACTCTTCTAATTATGAGCAAGACCCAGTGATGATAACTTATAGCTGCCGTGTAGCTTGAATTTAGGAGGACATGCAGCGTCTGTGCTTGGGCTGCCAAATCACATTGCATGTCCTCTGCTCATTCACTATGGCTGCTAGAATAACTTATTATGATACTGGACTTCCAAAGAATATATTAACTTCCTGACTCTCTATAGTAATACTGTACAGCTGGTTCAAATAAACATTCCAAGCCGGTGCATTTTTCATCTTGAAAAAATACAATCCCAGAGAAGTTTTGTATTTATTCAGTGCTTACTGTCATTGCCTTTGACACCAAGCACAAAATTAATAGTTTAAAAAATTAGAGTTACTCTCTAGGCCTTTGCATTGATTCTGTTTAGTTGTTCTTCATTTATTTTGTTGATCATTGCAGTCAAAATAAGAGGAAAAACTGCTCATGGCATTAATTTTCTTGAGTTATTGCACTGTTCTGTCTCACTAAAATTTTATTGTTGTTTTTTATAGTTTGAATAAAATGTGACTGTTTTTATCTGAAGCAGAATTCGTATAAAGAATTCAAGTTACTCTCAACTTTACCTTACTATTCTGAAGTTTCATTGGCATTGATACAAAAACATGACTAGGTAACTAAGTTATCTGCATTAAACTTTTGCATACTATTAAAAATATGTTCCTTTGTTTCTTTAATGATTTAATTTCTGTTCATTTATTAATATTGCTTCTATCAAAAAAGCTGCTGAAACATTATGAATGAGAACCTTAGGCAAAATCATTGTGTAAATAACGGATGCTTTGGCTGAATAAGGGCTGAAGGTTTGGTCATATTTGATCACAGTTTTTGTAGTGATATTACTGTAGGTGCACTGAGTTTTGGCTTCAGAAAGAGTACACATGATTAAATAAAGAAAGATTTGTCTCCAAATATCGTCAGCAACATACTAATTCTCATAAGAGAAAAACAGATATATCACAGTGTAAGGTCTTCCATCTCTATGTCATATTGCCATTTATTAAGTAATTTCCTAATGAAAATTGTCAGATGCACAAGGTTTCTGAGTTGGATTCTTGTACTCTAAACTGTAATTATGGAAAAACTTATGGATGGAATTACGGAAATGATGGAAAATACTTTGCATGTCCATACTTTTCTGAGTTTTGTTTCAATTCTTCCGGCTAATTATGAAGAAAAAAGTGATATTTCCAATAAGTTGTGGAACAATCAGAGTTAGTCAAATACATATGATACCTGTTTTTAAGGAGTTTTCAAAAGCAGGACATTAGTTCTGATCTCTCATCTAATTGTGGGTGATGTAAATGGGAATGTGTCCCTGATTTCAGAGGGAGTAGGAGGAGGTGATAGTTTTTCATTGTTGTATCACACATGAAGAAGGCAATTGTGTATGCGAGACTCACAGTGATGTCAGATCTACATTTTTATGTTTTGTTACAGTCTGTGAATAACTGGACCGTATGGTGATAAATCTGTCTTTGATTAAGATAGATTATTCTGGTGTCCCATTATAAGATTATTTTACATAAACAGAGTTATCATTGACAAGTACAGAATCATTCTGATTTATAGTACTTTCTGAAAAATAGACACATTTGTGAAAAACGCTAACTTATGGGTGGAATTAAGGTTCTTTTTATTCTGCTTTTGCATTAAGGAAAACTATTTTGTCTGTTACAGGTTCAAATAGTCAAGGCAATTTGCTTTTATCAGAGATCTATTCTTCATAATTTACAGATAAGGTAAATCAATCCATAGTTTTATGACTGGAAGTGAGGGAGTATTGTAAAATTCCAATATTAAGCAAAGTACATGAGAACATTTTGAACGCCCAAATGCTGTATTAAGGTCACACACGTTTTAAATTAGGAGCCTCTGTTCTCACTCATAAATGTCTCAAACTTCAACTTCTGATCCGAAACTTTTGGTGGTTGAATATTGTAACAGTAGCCACTGGAATTAGTAGATACTGACCCTTGTGCCATATGACAGGGTATATATACTTTGTGACCCTGACCAGGTTCATGTGACTGGAGTGAAGAAATTAAAAGTTAGTCTCTCACTAGAGCTCCTGCACGCTACAACTTTATTATAGTGATAAAGGTGACTTTTTAAAATTAGTCTATCAGCATGAAATACACTTACGCAAAGAATAAGATTAGATTTAAATAATTTTCTCCCCATTCATCTATCATATTGTATTCATAAGCATGAGAAAAGCAAAACATAGCTCAGTCTCACTGCCTTCAAATTTGTGGTTGTTACCAGTGAATGCCTGATCATTTATCTTTTATGTTTTCAGCTTATATTTTTAAAAAATATTTTTATATTGTTTCTTTGTTGTTTTTCTTTTGTTCTTACTATCTGCAAGACATGTAACATGACAAGCATTGAGCATCTATTTATGTGGAGCATTCAAGAACATGGAGAGTTATAAATATGTATATCTGATGATAATATATAACTATGACAAAGATATTCCTGCCTATGTTTTTCGGAAGTGACCATACAAAGCTATGGTCTATCAAAAAAATGGTAAAAATAACAGTCTAAAAATGCACTAGTTACATAAATATTCAAAAATACAAAAATGTGTTCTTAGTCCAGGTAGAAAAGCTCCTCTTTGAAATATTTAGAGACAGATGTCGCTGTGTCTCCCTATCCCCCAAGATCCATTTTCTGCAAAGGTCTTTCAAATGTGAGAGAGGATAGAGTTTCGCAACAGTTTATTGCTAGATTTACAATGCTGGCGACAAAGCAATTCTTAAAAAATGGGATTGACTTCTCCCAGGAATTGATCTCTGGTTGGGTTAATGGATTATAGGGGCCAGACTGTGACTGTGACTAGCCCTTACACAGTAATGCTGCTGCAAATGCATGTGACATCCAGTCCCACAGAAACTGCTTCTGGGAGCCCAGCACCCCTACCCTCTGAGTAACCTCTTCAACGGAGCAAGAGTAAGACAGGGTCATGCTTATGCCTCCATATTGATACAAAAGCAGGAAGAACAGTCAATGCCTTCCTAAAGGTGCTGTAACCCGACAGTGTCCCTACATTGGTTCGGTTATGGAAAGATCGTTCCTTTTGCAATTACTCCTAACTTGTGTTGTTTGAAACAACTGCTGTCCAGACTACTGGTCAGCACATGGAAGGATAATTATTTGGCTGTGTATTTTGATATTATTGGTTAATTTTATTATGTTCTTTTTGGTTCCTTACATAGAGGATTAACTGAAATCAGCAGGATGTAAAATTGACATTTTGTATTTCATATTTATATATCATTCAAAATATTTTTCAGAAGAACTGAACTGTGTGACAGCAAAAGGCAAAAATAGTGGCTGAAGTGGTTTGGTGGGTTAAATTGGGTGGGGTTTTTTGTCCCTGCTGAGTACAATAAGATCACTGTGTCCTAGAGTCTTAATCATACCATCTAACTGGTTTGTGAAACCTTGCTGCTGTGGACAGCTTGATCTTGGTGCCCCTGACACCGGTGGCAACCCCCTTTTTTTTTTTGTCTTTGGCAGAAGCTGGACTGGGCTGCCCAATGCCCTCAGCATGGAAATTCAGCAGCTCCTCAGAGTCGCTCTGGGTGTACAGTGATTTTTCATTCTTCTTTGTTTCAAAGAGCTGCATCGAGGGCTGCTCCACAGTAGGAAAACTAAAGCAGCACAGCGTATGAGAAAAGCATACAAAAACTTTACAAATTCACTTTTGAAATTTAAATCCTTTACAAAAGGTTGTGAGATTACAGCTATTAATTTTGGCATGTCTTGTTAATAATTGCTTTTGAAGTGGCTCTGGCCTTAGATCAGGGTAACTTCGTTTTGTGTTTCTTGGCAACAGCCAGGTTTTGCTTATATATAAATTGATAAATTTTTGTAGAAACAGTATTACACAGATGTAGCGTATATATATGCACATGTATGTGCACACAATACTCACTTGTCACAAGCTGTGGTTTTGGGGCTGCGGCAGCAGGACTTGCTGTCCCTTTTAGAGTCTCCAGGCAGCCACTGCCATTTTCCCACTGTGGCAGCCCAAGGCCTGCCCATCCGCTGGGGACTGTGATGGTGGGAGGTGGCTGCTGCTTGAGGGTGCTCCTTGGCAGGAGGGGCTGGCAAAGAAGAGGTGGGTGAGGAAGCGGCTGTCCACTGCTGGCTCTCCAGGGGGCCCTCGAGGCGGAGGAGCCGCTGCCACATGGTGTCTGCAAGGCGCCAGGGTGGAGGCCAAGGTGGTTGTTCTCAGGTGGTGGTGGGACTTTGAGGAAAGAAGCAGGAGAAAAGAGCCAGTGGGGCTGGAGAGCAGCTGGTCCTGAGGCAGGGGGTGGGTGTGAGGCAGGGAAGGGCAGCGGCGGGACAGGCAGTGCTGCATGGTGCCTGTGGAGAAGAGCACTGCTGCTATGGCAGCCACTGAGGCGGCCGCGGGCTGTGGCAGGCTCCCAGGGCTGGCTGAGGTCAGGGTTCCCCAGAAAGGGGTCAGGACCTGGAGGGGTGGGTGCTGGTGGGCACTGAAGGCTGGCCGGGGTGCTGTTTCCCCCAGGGGAGCCCCATGATGGCAGCCATCAGGGTATGCTCCCAGGTGGGCAGGTTGTTGTGGCCCTGCTGCCACGTCAGGGTCAGCAGTTCCCCTGTGTGCGGGGCTCAGGCGTGCGTGGGGTTCATCTGTACCTTTTTATTAGCGAAGCAAAAAAGTCTGTGAAATTCAAACCTTTTGCCATCCCCCCAGCTTAAGCGGTTCTACGGGTAATTATTTTAAAAAACAATTACACGAGATGTTACCTCAGGCAAATCATATAAAACTAAAAGAAAGAGTACAGTGCCATATCGTCAAATTTCACACTGGTAGGAAGTTTTAAAATCTGCAGCCTTCTGGAATTCCTGTTGTTCATGATACATGCCAGGGGAAAACATACAGTAATCCCATGCAGAAATAAATGTGACTGAATCCTGTTTGCTTTCAAATAATTGCATTTATTTACATCAGTTTAACCTCCATTTAAAATGTCATCTATATCTCAGCTAGATTAATGCATGTGAAAAAACAAGCCTCTGTGGGAAGTGTTTCGAGTAAGCAATTTGTTTTGCTTGTAATTCATGGATTCTTACCTAAAGTACAAGTTATAAATAAAAATAAACTAACGGTGAGCAGTAGTTTACTGCTGTCATTCAAATAGTGGGCAGTTGGGTAATTACAGACCATCAAAGAACTGCTGCACTGCTGATTATTATCTTTTAAGAATTTACCAGCCTTTCATCGTTCAAAAGAAACTTGCATTGAATACTTTAAATATATGCTATTAATAAAATAAACCTATTAAATGGAGTGATGGTCGGTATTTACAGCTCACAGAGGAGAACATGTCACCTTTCCTTTGTTGCTTTGTCTGATACAGAATGCCACATTGTGAAATTGGTAGCCAAATCTCATTTAGCCATGTGTATCTGCATCTATACTGAGGGCTTCATTCTGCAAATGTGCGAGCAGCTTGACTAAGATGAGAAGCTTTGGAGCAGAGTTGGGCTATACCTCTGGAGAAAGTTACTTGATCATTTGTAAGGCCAGATCTTGAAAATGTCAGAAAATCCATGTGCACAAGCCTTGTAGGCAAACCTTTGAACTGAAAAGAAAAAGTACCAGTGAGGAAGATGTTTGCAATAGTTACATCTGCTCTGAGCTAGAAAAGTGTATAATTTCTAACATGTTTTTATATCTATACTTATTCCATGTGTTGTTGAGATTTGTTATTTTAAAATCCTAATGAAGAATATCTTGCTACGTATTTACAGCATTTTCAAAACTAAAAAAGTCATAAGCCACAGAAGTATTTTTCACAGTTGTGATTCTCCATTTATTTAGTATCAAAATGAACAAAACATACATTTCCATAGTAATTTTAGTTAAAAACTGGACTTAGGATGGAAATGATGTTATAGGTATCCCTTTTCCTCATAGAGGTAAACCCATATTTAATACATCCCAGGCTGTGATCTTTGTATTGACTAGAATTAACATTCAAAGTATAATATTGAAAAAATGTGTTTGTGCACACAGTGGTGCTGGAGACAGTGAACTTTTTGTCTTGGGGGAGGAGTGGGTACATGCAGTGTAGAGCTGACTGTAATGTGTTTCCATCAGAAGTACTGCAGAGCTCTTGGAGCTCGTCAGGACTTTGGGTTCAACATGGCTCTGCTCATCTGCCTACAAACCCGGTACAGACAGCAGACATGCTGTCTCCAGTAAGGAGGCATCCACTACCTAAGCTGATCTATATAGTTTGTTTACCTGTTTATCTTGTGTTTATAACGGAATGAAAGAGTCAGTACTGCATTTCTCATTCAGAATACTTACACGAGATTGGATTATTTATCTGAGCAAGATTTCCAGGATGGGGATCATAAACCTCTGTAAATAGAACATTGAAACTGTAAATAATATAAAACTAATTCTAAATATTGTACTTTACAGTCTCTTTCATTGAGACAAATTCTAATAATTAAGGCATGTGAAAAATACAGATATATGGTTTATATGAAAGGTCAGTTGCAGTCCGCGGTTATTTTCAATTCATTGAAATGTTTTCAGCAGGCATATCTGTACGTAGTGTAATCTCTTGCCCATTTTCAGCAAAACATCTGTAAATTCATCATACATGAAAACAGAGCTGGAGGAAGAGGAAACGAACAATTTGCCAATTTATGCAATTTAAGAGAAATATGGGGGGGTCTTTAATGACCATTGACTGTCTGAAATACAAATTATCTGTACCTACCAAGCTGCAAAAGCCTGTTGAAGATGGCAGAAATGCTGCTTTTAAAGGGTTCTGTAGTCTGGTGAGACTAGTTTTGATACAGATCTGCTTGTGTGTCATTGAACTGGGTACTGTGATTTGTAAAAGACCATAAATATAATTTTTGTTGTTAATATCATCATTCAGTTTGACATGTTTTAGCTTGACGGGTTTGGTACAATATTTTAACAAGATTTAAAAATTCCTGAGGTAAAAACAAATGAAAGAATTTCAGCAAATGGGCTATTTTGAGGTTGCTTGACAATTTAATTGAGAATTTGCTTATTTTAACAGTACAATTGTGTTGATTATCTGATTTTTTTTTTAAAGATTGAAAATTTCCAGGTGCATTGACAGACTCATGCACACTTGGTTGGGAGGGTTATGTGTTTGGTGTTGTTTCTCTTTTTTTTTAATTAACTGCAAATAAGAAAAAGGTTAAACCTCTGAGAGTCTGGAAATACTAATTGCATGAATACATAAGGAGAGTAATTTTTGAAGTGCTCTGAGTGTTACCATCATTTTTTAAAGCCAGTTAATGCTGTAATGACAAGACTAGGAAGGGCTATAAGACTTAAAAATATGCTGTACATGATCTTATGCTTCTCATATTTTGTGTGTACACTTAGGTAGTTACTTGTGGAAATTGAGCAGATGTACAGTATATTAACATGTAGTGTGAAAAAAACAAAAAGGCTAATGTTACTGCAATTACTGCTTGGCTGTATGAAAAACCTGAAAATGCTGGATTGTGTTCTTTTGAAAAATACACAGTTGTAACATGTTGTACTGCACGATGATCGGGAGTCTCTTCAGTAGCAATTGGGATATGTTGCAATGTGCATTTATTAATATACCACTTTTTCTTAAAGTAGAATTCCATATATATATAATGACTATTTGGAGGTAGTAAGTAATCGAAACACAAACTTGAGGAAGTCTAGAAAGGCTTTTATGTAATGAAAGAAAAGTGAGAAAGGAGCAGGGAAAAGAATAGTTTTAGCCCTTTCAGGCCTAGAGGGTTCCTGGGCTAGTGAAATGATGAGATTTTACACACAGTCTGACTGCTCTTGGACTTATTATTAGGGCCCCACATCACGGCCTCAAGGAGAAGGAGGAGGACTTTGGTACTGTCAGAATATGCTGCTGTGCATAGCCTGTGTTTCCTTTTCCTGGGAGGATTATGCTGTGTGTGAGTGGCAGGGTTCTGCGTAGCAGTAGAGGTGTCTGAACGAAAGATCCCTACCCCCAGGGGTGGCACATCTCCGTAAATGTTCTGGTCACTTGAGCCAGGGGCATTTTGACCAAAATGTATTAAACTATTGAGACGTGACCTCTTCTGTTCCTATTTATTAAGTACTGCGTGGGATTCTTTATTTAGAGGCAAGTAGTTCTCATTTTGTTTACAGTTAGTGGACTGCACGCGTGTGGAAAGGGAGAGAGATTTAGCTTGTGAATGTCTCTGAAATAATTTATAATATAGTCTAATAGTAATGGTTAATAATAAAGTCCCTTTGAAGTCCTTCATGGCAAGGACAATGGCAAAACAGGATTATGGCTCCTCATAACACCCTTGCCCTGTCTTACCTTTTATGGTCCAGCTTAGCTATATTAAATATCCAAACAACAGTCTTTATACACTGTATCCATACTTTTAGGCATGTAGCATGCTTTTATTTTACTTTTGATTTCCTTGGCAAATGATGCTATAGGGAACTAAGATAAAGTGCAGTCATCTGTCCAGTTTCCTTCCTATAGCCATATTATATATTAAACTCTCAGGCCCCACAGTGTTTTGCAGGAGATTATCCAAGAAATGATAAATCCTCGGTAGGAGCCATCAAAGCATCATTGCCAGTTTGTAACCACTAAAAAGACCCTCACATCTCTTTCACTGTCACTGCATTATTGATTAGCTTGCGAAATACTGAAGCTGTATTGATTGCAAATATTTAGGGACAAAAAAGGAAACATTGTCCTCGAAGGTATTTGCAGCCCTCTCTTCTCTGTTAAAGAGATCTTTCTTCTCTTGTATTTCTCTGGCTGTCTTCTGCCTATTGTATGCTGCAGGCTGATGCGTTCATCTGAGGGTACGGGCAAGGTGGGCAAATGGCTGCCTCACCCTGCTGGGGCCGGTAGTCACCACAAACCTGAAAGAGGCAAATGAAGGAGAGTGCTTAGATAAAGATTACTTGATTGGTTTTGCACACACATGCATTTTGACAGAAATTATAGGAAGCAAAAAACATTTCCTATTTGTCTACTTTTTAATTAATTTGTACTAAAAAAAATATCTTAAAGATCCAGGCAATCTAGGCCATGCGGTATGAAACAGTCCTGCCTAAGATAGCACATAACTGGCTGATATTCTCGTCCCTTTAGACAACATAGCTGCTGAAATCCCAGTGCATTCTGTCTTGATATTCATGGGTTCTTCTAATCCAGTTACAGCAATACTCTGTGCAGTCAGGCTAAAATACAAGACCTGAGAAAAATATTAGCTTGCTGATCCGTTTGGGTGAAGTCTGAAAAGGGACATTGCAAGTGATGAACAGCAAAGTACACAACAAAACAATTCCCTGCAAATTCAGCAAGTTACTTCCTGCTGTCCCTTCTCCAAGAAGTCCTTGCTTAGCGACATTGGCTCATGCAGGTGGTTTCTGCCTGGTTAGCGTACAGTTGGTTCTCTGCCTGGTACTTAAGCTGAAATCATTAACATGTGTCTTGTGTGTTACCTGAATGAAAGGCGAGTTCATGGGTTATTATTGCCCATTTTTTCTCTTTGCTCCTGCACTTCCCTGTTTCGATTACAAATCCCCCTCCAGGCACAAAGCAAGCTGGACACCTACAGTGCAGCTAAAGAGTTATTTGTTCCCTAGGTGGACACTAATGAATGACTGCAGTGCTGCCCTGAGTGAGGGGGTCCCCACTATTAAAAGTTTAATAGAAAGATCTGAGAAGCTGGGGGCCAAGAGGAGGAGGAGGGGATGGGGAGCTGTGAGCAACTCACTTAGTGCCTTCTCTGTTCCTTTGGTGCAGTGGAGATTATACCATCCTTTAGGACAGGAGCAACTGAAGAGAGGTCAGTTCCCTCTACGTTGTCCTTTTGCCTTCAGTCTCACTGCAAGCTGTTGAAACTGCAAAAATGCATTGGTTCTTTTCCACTGTAAAATCTCTGCAAGCAGCAAGAATATGGCTTGTCTGAAAAATGAGCTAATTCTGACTTCCTTTCACTGTTCTGATTTTTTATCCTTTTGTTGCCCTCCCACTCCTCTTTGTTCTCTTTTTTTCTCCCTAATCTGTCTTTTCTTTACTCTCCATACTCTTGTCTTCCTCTACCTTATACTTTCGAAGACTTGGCATTAGGACAGGTATATTTAATTTGGGGGCTTAAAGGTTGGTTTGGGTTTTGTTTGTTTGTTTGTTTGTTTTTTAATTATTCTTTAAATATTCCAGCACCCACATGAATTCCTGTCTATGCTAAGTGATCATAAAGTTTCATAGAACAGTTGAAAAACATTGTCCCTTATTTCAACCAAGGTAACTATAAACCTCCTCAATTTTTCTCTCTCCCACTCAATTTGAGATCTAGTTTTAGTTTTGCTTTCAGTTTTTGATCTAGGCCCCATTACTGCAGCACCTGTCCATGTCTAAGACAATATGAAGAAAAGAGATTGGTTATAATCAAGAGACAGTGACAGACAGGTGTATCCTTTAGTTTCTCTCTGCTGTGTATTACGAAGAATATTCCGAATCTCTCTTACATAATCCATGTAAGGAACAAGACAAATCTCTCGTATACCATTCCTGTTATAACTTAAAGAGAGAGGTTTTTATTGCAGGTTCAGGCCACCAACATTTTTGGTATCCTGGGGCCCTGCAGGATGCTGCTCGCGTTGCAAAGGACAGCCAGGGAGCAGCAATGGAAGAAGCTTCCTTGTGCCAGAGATGTTTGAGAGAGTTATAATTCTGATGGAGCTAACTGTAACCATAGGAGTTCAAGCTTGTTTTCATGGTGGGGTACCACAACCTCCCTCCATTTTGGCAAAAGAGTTCTAGGATTAGAAACCTCTGCTGCTCTTTTGATAGCTGGTAATACATGTAGCTGGAGGAACTAAAATACAGTGGCTTCTCCATGGTTCTTTGGACCCGCTGTGTCATCTTTCATACAGAGATCTTCTAGAAGGCAAGAACATTTTGAGCCTGTAAACGCATCTTGAAAAGAGCACCAATACCTGAATTTGATGCCTGATCTCTTTGAAACAGTCTGATTAAGAAAAGGCCTCCAGAAGTGGTGTTGCCCATACAGCCTGTCAGCACAGGTTTCTTAAGATTTCTGCCTGGCCGAACACGTTAGAATCCTGTTTGGAAATAGCTGGAGTGGATCCACAAAGCTTACCCGCGCTTCCTTCCTTTCCTTCAAGCGTTAGTGCTCCGTCTGAATTACAGCCCTCAGACAGATCTAAAGCTGACTAGTGTGATCACCTGCAGAATAAATTTTAAAACTGAGGTCCATGTTTTCTGGTGAGAATATTTCAGGGAGATGTGTTTCCCTAGGCAGTGCAAGGACACAAAATTGTGTTCTCATTTTTTAACAAACACTGGTTTTGAGTCTGCTGTAAAATTTGCCCTTCACTTTCTTTCTTATTTTTTAAAAATTTTCTTGAATACTTTTATACCATGCTGGTAATGTGACTGTGCTTGAAGTCAACACACACTTTCATATTGCTCTGACTACAGTTGCTTTCCTGAACTGAGGCCCATGTTTAGAACTTAAATGTGAATCCTGGACTTTAGAAAATGCTAAAATATGTTGCTGCTCCTGAAAACACAGGCTGGCAATTCCTCTGCTTTCCTGTGTGTTCTGTAGTTCAGTTGCATAAGACTCATTCTTATTTTCACAATATTCACTATTATTTTAAGAACTCTTAGTAGATGTAGTTCAAAAAACCTGCAAGGACAGGAAATTTCTCCCTTTCCTACCATGATAATAAGTGCTATATGAGAAGCACCATTATTACTCTGCAGTGTTATGCTCGCTTTTTATGCCAGTAGAATTTTCTTCCTTTCACTTTTTTGAAGCAGTGTCTTAAGATTGTTTTGTTGGTTTTTTGGTTTGGTTTTTTTTGGGGGGGGGGTTGGGTTTTTTTTGTGTGTGGAAACTATTAAACAGACTGCCATAATGATTGTACTCTTTGCAGTAGTCACTCTGAACAGACAGATTGCAGGGAATTGCAATGCAAAATCCCTCTTCTAGTATGTCAGGTGAGAGCTGAAGATCAGTTCTGACTGTAACACTCTCTATTTGGTTTGGGGTTGGTTTGGCAGGTTTTTTTGCCACAGCTGCAGACTATATTCCAAATTACCGATAACAGCGATGGCTGTGCTATAATTTTGCCACAAATCACACTGAAACAACTTTTTGTCTCTCCTTAATGTGAGGTAAGTGCAACTATAGATTTTGTGATTCCGAACCAGGCAGCCTATGCCGTTTCCTTTCGTAAACGTGGTTAGGGAGGTTGGGAGAATGGTTGGCTTTTATGTTACCCAACAGTCTGCAATTAGCAACACCCCAAGATTTCTGGATTTTCTCATCTAGCAGCCTTTGGCGTGACTTGCATCATAGGAGAAGCCAGAGCTAAGTGAACTGGAGAGGTCAGTAAAATACTATTGTTCAGTCTTGTTCTTTGCTTTTAAGGTAAGATGATCCTATTTGCAGGGATGTCCTTTTAGTTATAACACTTTTCTGGCTTTCCTAACAGACGCAAGAATAGAATTGTTTGGTTAATGAAGTTTTAAGAAAAATACAGTAAGCCATCTTTGTATCTGAAAAACAGAGTCTCTGTATACAAACAACTGAATAATAAAAAACCTCCAAAAGCTTTTTATTTGAAGAATGAAAAGAGCAGAAGTCTTGCAACTGATTGAGAGAAACTGTCTATACCTGCTTCTTCCAACCTTTTAAATCCTTTTTCAGGAATAATGCTTTCCATGATTTGATGCTTGCAGCCCCATAGAGAAAAAAACTTTTGTCATGGAAATCTTATTCTCTGCTTTTAATAATTTTAATAGCAATGTGGAATTATATCAGTTGTCTGTTTATTTTAATGTCCTGTTTCTGGTGAGGACTAGAATCGTGTGTCAGAGGAAAACACAGGAAGTCTTTGGATGTTAAGCTGTACACTTACAGACTTCTGTTAGAAAATAAGTAATCAGAAATATATTTAGGCAGAAACTGAGTAGCTGTTCTGAAGTTTTTTGTGACTATGAATTTTTGTAGTTTGGGCTGAGTTGTAACTCAAGAGCTGACAAATAGATGACCTAAAATGACCCACAGAATAATAAACGATGTGGGGACATGTGCTTGTTTGGGGGTAACTGGTCCTTTCCTGTAAGAAATTGCAGAAATAGAGTAGTTAATGAATAATTCTGTGATATAAGTGGGAAGATTCTTTTGTTTCTGTTATATCTTACTGAATTTGTTTTAGGAACCATTCTGGGTGAATAACTAGACTTATTTTTCTGGAGAGAGGATGAATACGTGGTATGTTTATAAAACTCATAAACAATACCCAGTTTCACCCTCTGTCTTACATTAACTTTCTCTGACATTCAGGAACAAAGCCTGTATCTGAAGAAGGTCACAGACATTACAGCAATGAACATGTAAATTCATGGATCTTAAAATAATAATAACATAATGTTATAAAATATTTAAATACTATAAAATAGTTTTACATTACATAGTATAGTAGTGTCATATATTCAGATGTAATATATTTGTATACATTTATGTTTTTATAAAACTATAGACCAAAATATAGTCCATAATTAGTAAATTGAATAATCGTATTTAAATTATGTACACTAGATATTGGAAAAAAATGAAGTAACTCCAGATACAATCCACAAGAAACAGCGTATCAAGGCAGAGAGCTGTCCAGAAATAAAGAACAAAACACAGGTAGGGAGGACGATTAATCTGAAGGAGCAGCCCTTTCTGGTTTCTGAATGCCTTAAACAGCACTTGGCCTCTTCCATTCTAGTGAAGACACAGTCAGAAACCTTCTCCTAAGGGCAGAGAGCTAATCTTTTCCATTAACAGCAGTGACAGGTAATGTTGCTCCCTGGTATGACGGCTCACTGGTTAGTGCCCCACCAGTCAGCAAAAGCCGTCCATGTTCAGATCTGTTGCCAGTCGTGGGTTTCAAGCTGAAGAGGTAACGTTCGCCATTGCATTTGCTCTTTTTATTTTCTTTTTTACCTTGTCTGACTTTAAATTAAAGAGTCCGAGATTCAGTGTGGAAGACTGCTGAGAAGAAAGGTGCCAAGTGACTCCGTAGCCTCGCCTGTAGCAGTCTCACTGCCCCGACGTGTTGACCAGGCAGCCTTGGATGCCAAACGCCAGCTCCTGTGTTCCTCTCAGACACCTCAGAGTTAGAGCCTGTGTTCAGTACCAGCACAGCAAAGTCCCTTTTTAGATCTGCCCTCTAGACACAGATTTGGAAAATCGTCAAGTTTACATTCACAAAAACTAATGAGAATGTTCATGTGTATAAAGTAAAATATTTCAGCGCCCAAAATCCAGGCCCGAATGTTCTTCTACTGGTCTATGGGTTAGGCCATTGTTCAGACTGGAATCTTGCTGTTTTCACTGAACACCCATTTGCTTGTGCATAAACTCACAGGGCTTCACTTGTCCTCCTATGCGAAGGAAACAGAAGTGGTCCAGCCTGTGAACCGATTCTTCTGGCGCTGAGAGTAGCGAGGTCTGGGTAGGAGAGCATGCTGCAGTGGGCATGATGCTCCAAAAAGCCATCTTTAAAAAGATTATTTTAAGTACTGTTGAGGGCTTGCATATCTTGTCTTTCTCCTCCACGTTTTAAAAGATGTTGGTCAGCAAAGTACCAACAATACACGATAAAAAAATTCACCAGTACTGTGATAATACTGACATTTATGTAGCTCTTTTCAAAGTATTTGAAAAACTGAAAAGGCCGAGTAAAGTTATTCGCTGGGCTGAGGAATTAAATGTTACAGCACAGAAGAGCCAGGTATTGTATGAAATACAAGAGCTGGAGTGACACGCTCTTGCTCCTGCTGCTGAAAGCTCTCTGGTTTCAGGAGCAAGCTGGGACTTCTTGATCTTGGGTGGGCAGAGATGAGGAGATAACCAGCAGCTGCTTGGAAAGGAGTTAGCACCCGTCCTCGTGTTGTGGGTGTCATGTGCCTGCACAACTCCAAAGGCTTTCAGAAGAGCCATCAGGCAGAGCTTCATGGAGCCACAGGGACTGACATTGTAAGACTTCAAAGAAATTCAAACAGTATCAGTCTGTGAAAGAAAAGGGGGAAACATTTGCTCAGGTTTGGATGAGAAAACTTTGTACTTGGTGGAGCTGTTGGTATAGGTTGGTAACGTGGTAAAGTGATGTGGGAAGCAGATTTTGATGAAATGGTAATAGGAACATCACCTTTTCTTCACTGTGCTTTTCAGCCACTTAGAAGGGTAAGTATAATTGACCTACACACATGCAGTGGGATGCTGTCTGTTTTAAACAGTCTAACTGTTCCCCACAGTCACTTAAAATTACCTTTTAAGTATAGGGCAATTTTGCAGCTATATTGTGGAATTACATTTTGGCCTGCATGTGTAACGGGCGAATTAGCAGCAGCCAAGAAGAAGCTGTTTTAACTCCGGTTTGTGAATTTCTTTTCCACGAAAACCCCGCTACTATGAGCAACCATCGTGGGACTCAAGTCCGGGCGCAACACATCACTGTCGCTGCGAACATTCGCCACCGGGGTCGTCTCTGTGGCGCAATCGGTTAGCGCGTTCGGCTGTTAACCGAAAGGTTGGTGGTTCGAGCCCACCCAGGGACGTGCACACCCTTTTGGCTCGCCCGCTCCCCCGCAGCCGCCGGTCGCATGTGGGGGCTGCGGCGCCGGCGGCGAGGGGGGGGGGCATGTGCGATAGCCGCCGGGGCCGCGTGCTGTCGGGCAGGGGGCCCCGCCGGGGAGCACCGCGCGTCGGCTGCGGCTCCCGCCCGCCCGGGGAACGGCGTAGCTGCGCCTGCGGGGCGAGATGGCTCCCGGCCTGCGCCGAGCCACGGGGCCGCGTCCCTCCCGGCCGGCGGGGGAGGGTGCGGGACCGCCGAGCCGCGGTCCCGGTTCCACCCGCCTGTGCGGGGCCACAGAGGCCAGCGGGCGCCGGAGCAGGCTGCGGCAGGCAGGAGTCCCCCGGGTTTTTTTTTACCCCGTGCTTCGGCGGCGGAAGGCGCCGAGGCAAATACCTGCCTTGTGCTACATAACGATCGCTACGACGGCGCCGCGCGATGAGGACTGGCTTCGGCAGGCAGCGCGTGTGCAGCACGGCAGCACTCCCACTGCCGCGACCGCGTAGCCTGGGCCGAGGCTCGGGGGAAATGCCGGTTGCGAGAAGGGCGGCTACGGGCCGCCGCTACCGCCGCCGCGCTGCAGGGCGGGAGTTCACCGTCGCACACGGCAGTGCCCCTCCGTCCACCGGACGGAGGCAGCTCCGCTGTCCCGCCTTTACGCCCGGCGCTCGCTCCGCCGGGAAGAAACGACGCCGGGAGAGGCCGGGCCGCAGAGAGCCCACTGCCCCCCTTCCCACCCGGAGACCCGGCGCGGGGGGTGTTTCGAGGCCCGTTCCCGCCTGCGGCGCCGCTGCCGCCCCGGGCTCGCCCGAAGCCGCTTTGCATAAATGGATGTTAAAGGCAATTACGTGGGGAGCTTCGCCTAAACGTATCAATTAGAAGTTGGCACCGTCGGAGCCCGTGAGCTGGTCCCAACCGTCGCGGCCGCCTCCCGCCCTAGCCTTGCGCGGCTCCGCGCACCGCTCGCAGGAAGCAGCGCCCACCTCAAAAATGCCCCTTCCCCCTGGCAGCGGCGCTTCCCGGCGCTTTCCTTTCCACTCGCCTGGTTCGAATAAAGGCTGCAGCCCGCTAAAGGTCAGGCGGTGCCATTGATTTACCATCGGTGACAAGATACGGCCCTCGCTGGCTAAGGCACCGGAGAAGAGACATGTATTTAGAAATGCCGGAGAATCTGTCGACAGTAAGGCACCCCAAGCCGTCGATGTGCTGTACCTGCATATTTTTTCTTATCGCCCGCATCTTTTACGTTTTGGTTAAACAGCTTGAAAAACGGGCAGCCGTGCGCGTAGCATCAGAGGAGGTGTAGCTCGCTGCAGGACCCACCGAGTACCGTTGGCAGCACTTAACCTTGGATATTTCCTACTGATCAGCAGAATTTTATTTTATCTCGAGTCATTTGGACAAACGTTGGTAAGCCCACGTTGCCTGCAGCGGAAGGATGAGTTCAGCCGCCCTTGCTGCAGCCACCACAGCCGCACCGGGGACAGAAATTTTGCACTCCGCGTTTGCCTGTGCTCGGATTGCCTCGCTACCCGGGAGACACCAAGAGTTTACAGCAATCGGCAACAAATTGATCGTGTCAGCGTGAAGCAGCGGTGGCTGGGCAAGCACTAACAATTTGTGAGCTAAAATACACCCGGCTGCTACTTCGGGAGGAAGGACGGCCGGTTCTGCGCCCACAAAGCACGCCTTGCTTCCCTCGGCGGGGCGCAGATGCGTTTTGTAGAGCGATTATTGCCGACCACGGGGTTTGTTAACGCTCTCTCCAGTTGTGCGTGTCGGTGTGCGAACGTGCGCCAAACCCGCGAAGACAGCCGCGGTACGTGCGCGCCCGCCCCGCGGCCCCGGGGCACCTGCGCGGGCGGAGGCTCCAGCGCACAGCCCGGGCTCGGTGGCGCAGAGCGGCATTTGGGCAGTGCTCGGGAACCTCATTTTGTGGAAGTGGGAAGCGCCTCATCCCAGCTGCTCGCTAACTAATTACAATTCGGGTTGTGGAAAACGGGAAACCTGATACGTTTTGGGGAGAAGACAGGGAATCGAAGCTTTCTTTGTATGAAGTCAATTTGTAGAGGTCAGCGAAGCTTTCAGTTCTCAGGCACGAAAAAAAGCTTCACGTAGCTGTGTAATGTACCCAGATAAACCACCCGAGCCTCCCGTTAATCCAGTTATCTATATGCGGTTTAGGATAAACGCTGTTCTAATAAGTGACTGCATCATCTGATACTTTCAGGAAAAAAAGACTCAACGTGACCTCTTAACAAACACCGGGTTAAATTCCAGCGTTAGTATTTTTAACCAATCTTCCAACCAATTTGTAACGCAGCTGGGGAAGAGTTGCCGTCGGAGGTCCGAGAGAAGGCAGACCCGGAGGAGGGCCACCGGGACCCAGCCCGGCACCTCCGCCGCCGCCCGGACGACCCCGACCCGCCCGCGGCTCTTTGTTCGGGCAGCGGCCGGAGGGGGACGCGGGGCTGCGGGCACCGGCGGTGCAGCCGGGGGCAGAGGGCCCGGGTCTGCCGCCGATCCACACCGTGGGCAGCGCCCGGGGGCTCCGCACCGCGCGGGGGGCAGCCGCCGTCGCGGGCCGCCCGCTGCCCGGCCCGGCGCTCCCCGCGGAGCCATGAGGGGGGGGCACGGCTGCCCGCACTGCTGCCCCCCAGCCCCCGCCGACCCCCTCCCGTACTGCGGGAGGGGAACCACACACACGCGCAGGGACAAAAGAATACTCTGCCCCCGCCACGGGAAACCCCAGGGGAGAAGTGGGCTGGGCGGTGCGCGGGAGCCGGCGGGATCCGTGCCGCCCCCGCCCCATCCCGGGGCTTCCCGCCGCCTCCTGCCAGCGGGCGGGGCGGCGGCGCCCCCGCGGAGCCGAGACCCCCACGCAGCCGCCGCCGGCAGCGGAGCAGCGTCTCCCGCCGCCGCGTCCCCCCCCCGGCCCCCGCGGCGCTGCCGGTGCCCGCCCCGCCCCGCAGCTACTCGGTGGCAGCCCGGGAGGGGCCGGCGCGGAAGCCCAGGTGCGGGTCGCGGGCCCCCGCGGAGCCGCCGCGCTGCCCCCGGCCCTGCCGGCCCCGGCGGCGGGGGCGAGCGGGGGCGAGCGGGGCCGAGGCGCACGACCGGGCCGCCGGGGGTGTCCCGCCGTGGGGGAGGCCCGCTCCGCCGCCGGCTGCGGCGCGTCCTCGCCCGGCTGCGCCCGGCGGGTCCCGGTACGGGGGAGGGAGCTGCGAGAGCCGGCGGCCGCGGGGCTGCGCCGGTGCCCGGGCTGGAAAGGAGGTGGTTTTTAAGCAACCCCCCGTTGAACTTCCGCCAATATTTAGTGACTTGGGAGGCAGATAAGATTGGGAATAAAATATTCATAGTCTTAATAAGGACGGGGATGCAGAATATTTGAACCATGAGAAACTGTAGATCTCGCAGAAAGGGTGCAGAAAACAGCCATCTTGAATATTTTAATCTCTGGCAAGTGTTTCTTTGGAACAAAATGGATGTTGGAGGGAAACAGCATAGTTAACATTACTGTAGCCTTCCATTTCTAACACCATCCCTCTCGCAGAATTCAGCTGGCATGAAGCAATGAAACTGGAAGGAACGCCACAGCCTTTCATCTCTGTACAATGGCAATAAATAATCATAATCTGAACACCGTGGTCTGGAAATTTAGTACCTCTCTAAGCGATGGTGCTTTTTTTTACCCACGATTTGTATTGATTTGTTTGCATCGATGTAAGTCACATGTAATGCTGCAAAAACACTTTTAGAGCTCATGCAACATAAACAAACAATTAGCCTGTATTCACCCAGAATACATTTGTAAAGATTTTTTATTTTTAATGGTACTGTACGTTGTTACTCTCACTGAAGTCAAAGGGGGTATTCCTACCGATTACCCTGGAAATTGGATCAGGCCCTGCATTCAGAGTTTGTTGTGTATGCATGATATGAACCAATTGTTCTAAGGATTCATTGTTTAGCCACGAAAATCACTCTAGGCTGAAATTAGGCTTAGAAAGTCCCCAGCATTTTTCCACTTTTACTAAAACGGATTAACAGCTGTCTTTATTTTTTTTTTTCCCTAACCTCCCCCCACCTGATGGTGAAAACAAATATTTCAGATGCTTTTTGTTTTCATATAACTGCAAAATAGCTTTCCCTTTTCCACTAAGAATTGTAAAGCTGTTAATGCTGGTTAGGCCTTCCCAAATTTTAAAAATATATATATTAAAAAAAAAAACCAAAAAAGGAACAGCTGACTGAAGGGGGGGTGTGGTGAGAGAGGAGACAATAAGTCAGTGGTTCAGCTACACAGGCTCAGAAAGGCTCCTTCCCTGGGGTTATTTATTTATTTATTTCCTCGTTGCTGTTTGCTTACTTTGGACCTACTCCTTTGCAGATAAGCTCAGCAGAAACAACGCACTTAAAAAAAGCCAAAGACAGCTAATAAAAATAATGCAGGGGTGGCTGGAGAGCGTTGTCTGAAGATTAGAGAATAGGATTGCACAGCAGAACTGCTTGGTTTTATTCACTTGCTGTTTTCTTTAATGTTAGTTTGGGCAGCATTTCTAATCCTAATTGCTAAGGATAAAGTTCCTATTGAGAACTGTATTGCTCTTATTAAAATTTCTAATTTTCAAGGAAATTTTGAGGTACTGCATATGCAGTTCCTGATTATTTCAGTAGCTACAGCTTTACTTCCTGTATCTGAACAGTTTTGCTTTGATTTCTCAGTGATATACTTTCCCCCATGGACTGATACATTAAAATATATATAGCATCTGTTTCATAGGCATCCCGATGTTTGTACAGCATTTCTTGAGACTATTTGCATCAAAAGTCACTACGAAGGCAAGCAGCTTTTTCTAGTCATTTTTTACAATTGGAGAAGGTAAGAATCTCAAAATAACGGTATTTGTGAAAAGCAGAGTGAGCAAAATTCCTAAAATGCGAATGACAAGCTCCGTCAGAGGCTAAAATTGCAAACTTGTGTTTGTGAGAAAAAAATGCATAGACTAGAAACAACAACCTGGAAAAGCAGGCACTGACTTCTTAATGGGCAGCTCTTATTCTGAAAATGAAAACACTCAGCTCAAATTGTTAGTGTTATCTAAGAAACAGGAAGATTTCAGCTAGATTGAATAATACTGGGAATTTGGGGACAGTTACAGGGCCCAGAGGGGACAGCCGTATGAAATTTGTTGAAAGCTTAAGGAACTGCATTTAAATGTCATGAAACGCCGATTTATGTGGGAAAGGGTTCCAGGGAGGAAATGGTGCAAAGGAGATATACCTCTGTATTTTGTCCATCAAATGTGAAGGACAAAGAAATTTTGTAGAAATAAATAAGAAGTAAATGAATTTAACTTACCTGCTTGCCAAAGCTGGTAAGCTAAAAATGTCATTTTAGTGATGACTCAACATACATATTTTGCCTGAAATAAATGTATGTGCGGGAAAAGAAACACCAGTGTAATATCTTTCCTATAAAGAATAAAGCTTTTATTCGTAAAGTTTATTTGCCCTAATATACCTAAAGCATTGTTACATGAGCTGGGCTCAGACTTTTTTTTTCTGTTAGGTATTATATTCCTTTATCATCACCATAGCTTTGGTGACAAAACTGGAGAGCTACACGGCACCTTAAGATAAAGAGCAGGGAAAGGTGTGGGAATACTTCTATCCACACCTTCCAGAAGGGCAAGGAATATCTGGGAACTTCCAAATAACTGAGGCCAAAGGGACTGGTGATTTTACATTTTACTCTGAATGGACAGGATATTCTGCTTATTGTGTTTTCTTGTTGGGTCGTTGCCATACCAGGCTCTGCAAACGATTGTCAAGTGCTTATTAGAGAAGTGCATATATTGGTAAGAAAAATCGGTTTAGCAAGCTGAGCACTGTTTGTAAATATATCTGTTTAAAAAACAGTGCAGTTAAATCCCTTGTACTGTTTAAAAGGTGATTGTAAAGTGGTGCAGTAAAATGGCAGAATTGGAGCGATCAGTTTTGATCTCTTTTTCTTTTTACAGATTCCCCGCAAACATTCCTGGTTTTCTCAGACAGATGAAGCTTCTCTAAGTACTGCTTCTTCTAGAGCTTGATTGAGAATAGGCAGTGACGATTAGCTACTATTCAAAATTCAGCTCTTCAGTTTTATTTGAGGGCATACTTTATCTGACATTGTTTTTCTCCTCGGGCGATATATATATTCCGAAACTCAAAATTAGCTTCGCAGGTACTCTCCATAATTTGCTTGGCCTCTGAAGAGTGAAAGTGATACAGAAAAGGTCTGTGCCGTTACACACACTGTGCTTGGTAGTTGGGTCTCACAGGATTGCTGGCCCTGAGGTACTTCTAGTACAAATGAGAGATAAACCTTGTAATTAATGATGTGCAAAGTTCTGAGTTTAGACAAATATTTGCAAAAATGTTTATTCATTTGCCTTTAGTAGTGCATTCTGGGTTTGACTGGGTCTACATTAAAATGAAGAGATGGAAAAAAAAAGTAACTTTTCCTCTTTCATTTTCAGTTGGGCAGTGCAGGTCTCATCAAGCAGAAGGTGGAGCTTCCCCAGAGCCGTCAGGCACAGGAGCAGCGGTGACTGTCCTTGACTTCTCTAGTATGAATAGTTCGCTCCCAGCTTGTAACTTGTTCCGTTAGATCATGTTGTCCAGAGCTTAAAAAACAAGGATCTTATGTATGCCTAACTTAAGTATTTTCTTGCTTTTACTGCTGTCACACACTTTTAAAATCACAGATATGCTGGCTGGAAAGGTAATAATTAGGAGTTTATTGTGGAAGGAAGATAAGATTAGCTGCAGTAAAGAGTTATTATTAGAAAATGAATAGCCTCGTTTTCAAGATTTAAAGGACTTGTACAAATTACCTGCTGGACGGTTTTTTATTTTCCAGTTCCCATTAGTGCTGAAAGAACCATTTGGGGCCTATTACCCAGCTTTTGGAAAGTTTTCTTGTAGTGGAAAAAATTGTAAGGGCTTTGGAAATGAGGACTCATCTGGCTAGTAGATGTTCATAAAAATCTTAATGACTTCAGCAGCCCAAGGCTGTTGGGGCTGGGCTGGGCTTGGGTGGAAACTACTGGACAGGCTTAGTGGAGGATCCCTCCTACACGCGTGGTGGTGATAGGGGAAGGGGAAGGGCTGGAAGTGGGCTTTGAAATCCTTGAGTATATCTGAGGCTGCGCTGACACCATCTCTTTTAAAAATGATTCTGTATTATAAATTGCATGAAAAAAAAAAGAGTAGCTCTAATGGCTCTAATGCATAGGACAGTTTGGGAGCTTGTGCATAGCACTCTTCAGGTTTTTTCCTACAAAGGCACTTTACAATTTTATATGTGCCATTTTCATGCTATAGTTTACAGCTTTATGTAAAGAGTACATTCCTCTGAACAGAAAGTGTTTTCAATTTAGTTTGTGTTGCTTTGGAGGGCTTTTTAAGCTAAAATCACGATGTATTTGACTTAAAATGGTGACATTGCTATATTTGGAAAAGCTCCGTTACAGCATTTCTAGAAGCTTTTAGGTCCTTCAGTAATTTTACTGTTATTCAGACATCGGTGTGCTTTTAACTCAAAGGCGATGCTGTTGATCTCAGGGGTAAGTTGACTTTGGTGCTAATATGCAAGGGAGAAATCTTAATTTATGGTCAATTTGACAGTTGGCACAAAACCAACGCATTAAAAACCCCCCACCTTCATACTCAGTTCTAGACTAGTCCATGCGATATACTGAGCACATGATACTGCAGTTGGGCCAGTGGGTGCTATTGGAGTTGGGGATTATCTCTGAAATCCATGCTGATTTTCTGTGAACATATTTAAATCTGTTTCTCTATAAGACAATGTAGGGGATGTTGTCTTAGTCTCATGGGGCTGAATGGGCTAGTCCTGAAGGTGAGTACTGTGATGCTCCCTCTAGTGAAAAAAGGTACATTTTAGAAAAACTCAGCAGACCATCATTCTCCCCAGGAAAAATTCTTTGGTTGCTCAGCTATGGGGGCTATGGTACAGTACAGCAGCCTGCTGCTCTTGCAGCCTTTGGGGCATTTCTCCACTGGCACACTGAAATCCCAGTATGGAAGCTAAGTCCCAGCACGAGGCTATGAAGCTGTGCATGTCCTAGGAAGATCTGCAAGGTGAGCTGCTGCGGCACAGAGTGACGCTATGGCATTGATGAGACCACTGAAGCAGGGCGTTCTTTGTTACTCTTACGTTTTTGAGAGGTACAGGGCCCATGAACGTGCCACCAAATAAGACTTTTTAACTATTACTGGCTATGTGTTGAATTGTAATACCCCTCTCTCTCTCTGACTTTGCTATGACTCCTCTTGACAGACGAGCAGATTTTGGCCACTCCATTACTAATCTGCAGAGGAACCACAGATTTTTCCAACAATGGTCACTTAGACATCCATAAGGGGTTGTTTCTGGGGTTTGGTATTTTGGATACTTTGCTGATTTAAATAGTAATTCAAAGTGTTCCTCTCAGCCTTTCTGATGTATCTTAGTTTAGAAAGGTCTTCCAGTGTCTCTGAAGGCATACACAGCAATATGACAGGGTGAGTATAGATGAGCTTGCAGCAGCTGGGGCTGTGGAGGCTGCCGTGGCTCTCCTGCACACCCCAAGCAGCTCCTGAAGCTCCAGCCCCACCAGCCCCAGGCAGTCACAGCTCTCAGAGGCAAAACCTGTCCAGCCTTGAGCCCTCAGTGCCCTGGGTTGACAAGTCCAAAGAAGAAAGAAACCTGTTTGCTTTTGTGGCACTGGCTCAGTCAACGCCACGTTTGAGCTGCTGACCCGTGGGTGTATGAAAAGCAACGTCCCCTCTCCCCTCTGTCATCCCCTCTCCTTGCTCCACCGTGTGAACAGTTTTCCTGGCGTCGGTCAGATGCTGCAGGCATCCATCCATCCATCTGTCTGTCTGTCCATCCATCCATCCCCGCTGCTCCTGCAGCCGGCCGTGCTGCTGGCTCAGGCCCTCTGGAGCAGCGGTTCCTGTCAGGCAGCAATCCGAGCGCTGTCTGCACAAGATGAATTTTGTCACTTACTTTCTCTCTCCTTCCCTCTTCATTTCCCCTTGGTCTCTCTGCTGGCTTTTCCCTCACTCCCTTTGGTTGCCCGCCCCCCCTTTCCTTTCTTTCTTTAATTTTTTTCATTTCTTATGTTCTCCCTTCACTTATTTTTCTCTCTATTATCTTTCCTGTCCTCCTCTGCATTCTTTCAATCCCAGCAGGGCTCGCGCATACAAATTGACCCCCTCCCAGCCAGCAATGTGATCGAAGCTCTTTGTGGCTCCTACTATCTCTATGGTAACTATCAGGGGGGTCTCCAGAGTGGTGGTAGACCCAATGCACTGGCCCACGTACTGTTGTTCTTGCCATCGTTACATGCTGACCACATGGGCCTGACTGCTCATGTACAACTACTTCTTATTTAAAAGAAAAAAATTGATATCTTAAAGTGCTTACATGGGGAAAATGGACCACAGACTTGAGCACAAATAATTGTTGGGTTCTCAGGGTTTTGGAAAATGGTTTCTGTATTCAGAGCTGCTTTACTTGGCCAATCCATTGTTGTTTTCTAACCATTGTGAGTGACTTGTTGACCATTTCATGTACTCTGGAAACAAGAGTTACGCTGCAAAAATTAGTATCTGCGTTGCAATTGTAGCCAGTCGCAGTGCAGTGGCGGAGGTTGAAACCACCAGCACAGACTGAGAAAGCATGTAAGAGGGGTTTGCATGTTGTAAATGTTGTGAACGCTTTCTTTTCCCCATGCTAGCCAGCCTATCATATACCCCCAGGTGGCTGTGGTAATGCAGGTATTAAAAATAAAATTGTAGGCAAGCATTGGGTTGAGAATTGTCGTGATTTAAGCCCAGGACAAGAATGCGTCTATTTGGCCACATTTGGGATTTGTGCAAGCATGAAACAACCATAGGATCTGGTGGAAGGAACCACTGAAAAACCTGTGGTGTGGACAGAAGAAATGGACACAGTCTTTTTTGGCTATAAGGCTTTCCTCAAAAGGCCAGTGATGCCAGTGGGAGTGGGGGTGTCCTGGTTTCGCTGGGGTAGACTCTTAGGCCAGCCCTGGCATGCACCATTAGCAGGTGCTTAAGCCAGGGGAGGTAAAGGCCAGGGCAGCTGACCCAGGCTGGCTCACAGGTATGTCCCATACCATAAACCTCACGCTCAGTATAAAAGGGGAAGTTTGCTCGTAAGGGGGAAGTGGAGTGTTCCTTCTTCAATCTGCTCTTCTTCCTGCTTATCCTGCTCTGGTTTCTCCTCCTCTTGGAGGTTGCCATCCCTGGAGGCACTCACTCTTCATTCTGCTCCTGAGGACCGTCATCCAGTTTGCTGTCACTGCCATCCGTTCATGGGGCTAAGTATAAATAACTGCGTGTGCTTTGTATTGGCTTTAGTGTCAGTGTTAGTTCTGCTGTTTCATTAAGTCTGTTCTCATTTCAGGCCATGGGTCTTCTCTCCTTTTCTTGATTCCCCCTCTCGGCTGGGGAGGGGTCATCAGGTGATGGAGCAACTGCTATAGTTTAGCCCTGGATCTGGGCTGAATGCAGACAGTGGGGAAAGAGGGGGACTTAATGAAAGTAAGGCTGTCTGTATTCTACCAGATCCATTTGCTCAAGAGAGAAGAAACTAGAGCTTTTGAAGAACTTAAATTAGTGGTATAACATTAGATTCAAATACTTGTGGTAATTACTATTTATGTGGTACATATGATATTAAAAATTTAATTCCTGTCAGGACTGTACTCCGAATACTGTTCTGTTAAATTCTTCAAAACCACTGGGATTTTTGGTTGTGTGGTTTCTTTCAGTTTGTAATATCTGTTAATTCAATTAGTAGCATCAGCTTATAAGCAGGAATAATTAAGATCTCTGAGAAATTTTTGCAAGATTTACCTGACTTTTTAAAGTAAATTCTCTTTCATTTCTGATATAGCTCTGTAGAAATTTCTGAACTTAAAAAAAGTTAACTAGCTGTATTATATCCTGACATTACATATTCACATGTCAGTTAGGATGTGCAATGTCATTTAACTATGTTTTACCAGCCTTTCTGCTATCTGAAAATGCACTACAAACCCAACACCGTCCTATTTGAATCTCTGCAACTCTCACAGTAACACTGCAGTGATGACACTGAAAGCATCATTTTGCTTGAATCTTTGAAAACAGTAAAGTTCAGGAGATGACTATTAGTTTTTTCAGCTGGCTGCATCATCTATATTCATAACTTTATTAATCATTTAGTCCACTTAACTGTACATCGATTGTGAGTTTCACATCTACCTGCCTGTGGATAAATCAGCATCTATAAACTGCCCTTTTGGGTGAAATGCAGTCAGCGATGAAAGGGTTAACACTGTGGGCATTTAAGTGGTCATAATTAACAGTCCATTAAGATGAATGGAGAAAGTTCGCACTTAGCGATGCTGTTGTTTAATTCCGTCTGTTTACAGACTCAAGAGGACAACAGTGCCGGGCTTGACGTTTGCCCAGGGTTTGCACTAGGGAAGTTAGGAATCATAAGATAAATAAATTGTAACCTTAGATTTATTTTTTTAAAAAGGCAAAAATCCTTTGGGAAACACATTTCCTGTGTTGGGGAATTTCTGTTGTCCCGATTCACTCTCTTGAAGTGGATTTGATACTAACTATCATTTTGCTTTCCACTGAACAAGTCCACCAAAACAAAGCCCTCACCATACTTAATCCCCTCCCTGTTTCACAACGATTTATATAAGCAATGGGTTTTGCAGCTGGTTATTAATAGAGATGCAGCAGGAGCAGAGCTCTACTAACTTGTAAAGGTTCTCCTGGTTCTGATGGGTGACTGCTCTTTTGCAGTGTTTGAAGTTTGATATAAAAGTCCCACTATTAATATCATCAATGTTGAGCATAAAAAATATGAAACAGGACAAAAATCCAGCCTAGAAAATCTCTACTGCTAAAAAAACCCCAACCAAAAACCCAACCAAAACCCAACCACCCCCCCCCCCACCCCCCCCCGGTTTTCTTTCCATCCCTGAGATTCTACAAAAATCCTTTTTCAACCTTTTCTCCAGTGAAGCTGGAAATTTATTTTGTTAAAAGCCAGCTGAATTTTTCATGTAATCTGTTTACTATGAGCTCTGAAGCTTTAAAAAAAATAAATCACGACCACAGCTATACCAAGACATGCAACGAAACCCTGGGCGTTGCTCACCCTATTGCTAAAGAACGTGGCTTTTGCAGCGAGTCTGCAGTTGGAGAGCTGGGACAGGCCCAGGCGGGGAGTTTGCTGTTGGAACAGGAACCTTTTTAGCCAAAGTGCAGTAGTGAAGCTGCTAGAGAAGCCTATCATTTTGAAGTAATATGCAGTTCTTTTTAAAAGGTCTCCAGTTTATTGGTACAATTTTTTCCTTGTAAACGATTGTGAGTGTAATTAATTGTAGGCAATAAATCGTAAGCACATTTCATAGCTCCTGTAATTCTCCTTATATGACAGCGCTCAGAAATGCAGACATTGAGCATACTGAAGAGTAATAGAATAAGCAGTTATTTTCACTAGATTTTATTCTTTATTTTGGTATCAGAGCACCCGAAAACAATATGACACATATCAACATTTCTATGAAAATGTTTTAATTATGAATTTGAACATAAATTAGTGATAAATTTTTGCAGACACAGTTTCGGTCTTAAGGACAGGAATGTTTGCTAAAAGACAACCTCAAAATACCGTTATAGAATTACGTTACCTGTTCTCGTTAGAAACAACATATTGATGAATGACTATGGCTTTGCATGCTGTCTACAATTTGGGTTTCTTGTGCTTTTAAATTTAACTTTGAAATACAATGCTTTTTAAAAATTAATGTTGATGTTTTGATAAGAACTTTCAATGTTCATTTTGGCAAGCATGTGCTTGGTTAAATTTAAATTAGGCCGTAATACTTTACACATTGAAAACGCACCTGAAAGAGCCAGGATGATTGTGGAAAATCTCCTTTTGTCATGTTTTCCTGGCAAATCAGATTTATAGAAAGGTAATTTGCATTGTTTTAAAATAAAGTATTTTAAATTAGTTCGGCAACTTGAGTCCTGCATGTCTCTGATTAATAGGAATTGTTAATATTTTAAAACAATGAAACTGAAAAGAATAGTCTGAATTAACAGGAAACAGTATTTTTTGCTGCATGCCCCATTAAAGTAATATAAATGTAATTTAAAAGAATGTAATAACTTATTTCATTTATTAAAAATGGAATCAAAAATAATATAGGAGAAAGACTCAGACTAAAGCTGCCTTTGAAGAATGGTAGAATTCTTAGTTGTTAAACAGGAATTAAAATAAGTTTTTTGCCTCCTTCTTTGTGTCTTTGAGCCACTGTCTGTATCAGAATAAACCAGTGAGCTCCAGCAGGTCCTAATTAAAGATGAAATTGTCACTGAAGATGTGTAGCCTCAAGTCCAGACCTGTAGACTGGAGCTCATGGCTCACAGATGAGCTGCCTCCCCTGAGCACACCTCCACTGGCTTGGCTACTCCCCAAAGCTCTGTAGGTGCTTTAGGAAAGGCTTCATGCGAGAACGAACCCCTTTAGATCAGTGTGTACGGCAATGATTAGGGTGTTCTGGGAAGCTGGTTTGAATCCCCTGAGGCTGGCAGCATCATCTGAACTTACCTCTTTTACTTTCTGGTGATATTGCTGTGGCCGGAGTCTCAGAAAAAAAAAAAAAAAAGGAGGAACTCTGAAAATTTTAGGGTTATTTCATGAGAGGCACCTCATCCCACTTTTTGACTGGAAATAGCTGTTGCTGCCATATTTTATGCCGAATTCAGTGCAGCCGGTACCCAGCAGCAACATGCCTGCTGAGGCAAACTCAGGGTTGAGGCATGCAATGGCCCTTGGTGGTTCAGCTGCCATCACTGGGCGGCAGCAGTTCTGGCTGTTCTCAGAACAAAAAGTGGAGATACCAGGATTTCTCAGTTAAAATGTAGTCACCTGCCTCCCTTCAGGTTCCTGTGAGGTGACGAGAGGGTTTGGGATGTTCATGCTTGGGAGGAGGCAGTGATTCCTCCCAGGCCTTCATCTGGAGCCTGTGGATGCTGTCCCCTTTCCAAAACCTTTGCAGCTGCGTCTTTGAACCTTGTGTGAGCTGTGGCAGGACCACAGGCGGGTACTCCTTCTGTATGTGGTGGCGAAAGCAAAGAGGTGATTGATCTTGATTACTGAGTCTGTTGTTGTAGGTGGGCAGACATGTAAGGGAGCTTGACTGTGTGCTATTTATTTTTTAAGGTTTGTGTTTCCTACTCTATTGGTTTCAGTAATAGATGATCTTTGCATCTTAGTCAGCAGCTTGAAGGCAACATGAATACTTTGTTTTTCTCTTAAAGAAAGGCATGTTTTACCTCTCTGTTTTCCTGATACTCCATTCTTTGGTGAATCTTGATTTGTATCGCTGGTTTCATTCACCTCTAATTGCAATTGCTGCCAGTTTCAGTGACAAGCTCTATATGCTTTTTCCTTCTCCGTGACTTGTACAGCAACTGGCCACAAATCTTTTACCTTCCCCAGAACATAAGCCACTGGTTTCCATAGATTAGGAGTTGACTGGTTGCAGGATGTTCACTAAATGTTCTTCCTAAGAAGTAAAACCATACTGTTTCTCTTCCAGCTGTAGAGAACCTGCCATGGTAACACCAGCTTTTTAATGATGATGTCAAAATGTCAAAGAGGAAAGTGGCTGTATGTGAGGTCATGAGTATCACTGATGCAGAAAGCAATCAGCCTTGAAAGTCAGCTGCGGATGGGAGATGGACAAGTGCCTGTGCCAGGAAGCACTTTTAGCTTTTAATGCTAGGCTGAAAGGGTTGCAGTCAGATTCCAGTGACTAGTCAAATCTAACTTTACAATTTGAAACAATGGGATTTTAGAAAATTCTGTGGGTAACTATTCTACAAGCCTTTAAACACAGTGCCTAAACTCAAGAAAAAAAACCTAGTATGAGTTCTGGAGAATTTTGCAACAGGTTCAAAAAGCGAATGTTTATGCGAATGGCATAATATATTTATACTGGATACAAGATCTGCAGGTTTCCTTCACGTTTGTGGGTTTGTTTTTTTTTAAAACTAAGGTCGAATATCCTTCCTTGTGACTCTTGTGTCTAGCCCTGCATACTTGTTCAAATGAGAGGAAGAAGGAGAATTTGTTTCTCATCCTTGTATAGGACTTAAACTTAATTAAGCTGGAGAGTTACACATATATGGCACAGTCATGGATTTTGATTCATGCCAGGATTGTGGTGAGATTTTTGAATGCAGTGGATTTTTTATATGTGCTACTCTATATGCAGTTAGACTTAGCTTGATGTGATGGCACCAAGCTAATACTTCTGGCCTAGTAGTCTGTGGTGCAGGTTTACCAAAAAGAGATGGGATGTTCTTTGCAGAACGGACAACTACGAAAAACCAAGTGGCTGTTAGGGCGTGCTATTGAAGAAAGAAAACTGCTAGAACGCAAGAGTGCTTTCGGAGAGTAGGCATTTTCTCTGACGTGTAATGACTGACAAGTGATCTCTAATCCTGAGTGCTTATATGCGGTCTGGGAAGTCTCACCCTGGTTGTTGTTACAGGCAGGTCTGCAGGGATTGTGTTTTGGCCTCTGAGCCAGCCGCTCATCGGCATCTACGCTCTCTAAGCGTGGTTTCTTAGCAGCTGTAAATGATAGCGATATCATTGTTTCAAGAAATTGCAGTGTTTTTTTTTAAGAATTATAATAATATTTAATAACAACTTGAAGGTGCTAGAGACCAGCATGTTTTCTGTATATCAGACATGAAATTTCCAACCGTCCATTCACTCCACTGTGTGCCACCTAGGAAAACTTTTCTGAAACTCGGTTTGAGGCACTGAGGTAGCTCTAATGCATAAACAGATTTGTTTTAGAAATAAATGAATTGCTCCTTGCTTTTAAGACCAGGTAGACAATTAACTGGGGGTTCATGTGATGATTTTTCATTTTACTGGACATAAATTCGCATCTCACATGTTGATATAGGGGAGTTTAAACCTCTCATTTTAGGTAAAATGGTCATTTTCCATGCAGGACAGCCCATAGTTCCTGTAGCACCTGCTGCCTGTGTCTGGGACATAGCAGCATGTTATGCAGTTGGTTACCTCTGGTTTTGTAGGACAAATTCATTCATCCAGGGCTAGCGCTGAGTGTAGGTGCCTGCAGCTGCCAAGGGTGTCTGTGATCCCAGTTGTTCTTCAAGGCACAGTGGTGTTTCTGTGACCTTACTCAGTGTATGTAGATCACTCATTTCTCAACAAAATTATAGTAGTCACCAGAAATAGAGGCCAGACATGGCTGTCTTTTTGGTGTTGATATTTACAGTTCACTGTAACTGGTTTTTAATAGGTCATTTTTTTTCTCAATTTTTTTTTTTAATCCTGTCTGTTCTATTCATAGAGTAAAGGAAGTAAGAAAATAAATAATTGGTCCCTGGTGAGCAGGAGCTTAATTTTAACTGAGATTTCCTTGTTTGCATGCCTAAGGCGAGAGCTCTAAGAGATGCTGCTTGGGAGCCAGAGACATGGATATTGTGGGAAGGCTGTGCTGCAAAGTTAGGAGAAGCCTGGCTTGAAACTCAAGATAGCAAATTTTTCTTATGACAACTTATTTCTCTTTCGTTGTAGAAATGTTGATTTTTAAAGAAAAGCATGAATAATGATTTCTTGTCCGGTTGAGAAAAATGAGTGATGATTTTGTATCATACAATTTTTATACATTTTTTCTGAACAGAGAAGAGAGGATAGCTTCAAACTTCATGGCACAGCTCATTGGTGTAACTCTGAGTTTTGTAGAGTGTAACCATGTGTGAGAGAAAGGCCATTTGAAATATCTGGCGACCTAGTCTGTGAGATTTACTGATGGGGAATTTGGATCTCTTTCTCAAACTCTTGCTATGGAAATTTTTGAGGAATTGATGCCATACTATTTATTAGCTGTATGATTTGGCATGGAGTTCTCTGCTGGCAGTGCCTCGGGACTGGTCCCACCTTGAAATGTTGTGATCCATGTTAGGCCTCGCTGTTGAAAATTGTTTGTCTTTACTGGCAGATGCTGGAGGAAGATCAGAGCTGCAGTTAACCTATTTACAGTTAAAGCTTGCGCATGACTTAGAAAAAAAACCCTAAACTTTAAACCAAAAAAGACTTTAAAGTTATAGAACAAATGACTGAATAGAGCAAATCTGGGTTTAATTAACTGTAAAATTCATTGCAAATGTTTTCAAAATCTTTTAACATTATGGGTTGGGAAGCTGCTATTTTGGAAGCTCTCGGCAAGTGGCACAGCTCTCTGGGGAGTATGTGGGTGGTGAAAACAGCACACTGGTGATGGAGCCAGGTCCCCCCCAGGAGTGACGATGCCTCTACCAGGAAGCAGCTGAGCCCAGGACTGGGCCTGGTGTTTGCCCAGCTCAGTGCACATGAGTGTGTTTTCGCTCCTATTGCTGCTTCTGCTGCTGGGAAAACTCGAATCACTGGGTGTTTTCTCACTTAGAGACACTTCCTTGCACAGTTGCCTCAGGCCCAAAATAGCCTTGTTGACCTCCATGGGGACCATCCCTCTTGCACATCACGGAACAAAGTGAAGTGACTATTAACCTGTCTCGTACAAACGAGTTAGCTGCCTTCCTAGGGGTGCCCAGTATGTGTGGAGACCAGAAGAAAGCCGAGGGGGGTGAGGTGTTTGAGGAAAGCCCGTGCTATTGAATGTTGCCACTGCAGATGTTTGGCAGTCTTTCCCTAGGGTCTGATTTTAAGAAATCTCTCCAGTTTTTAGCTGTGACTGAAAGGGATGACCTAGGAAAAGAAAAAGTAGTGGTATTTCCAGAGCAGTCAGGGTTTCAATGATGTTAGTTTAATACAGAGAAGCATCCAAACTCTCAGCCAATACTCAGTGGTTAAGTAGCTGAGATTGGCATATAGTGAGTAGAAATACAGTGTATATTTGCCAATTTAGGCTGCAAGTGTAACTTCTGATCCTTTCCAGCATATCAATGGACAATATAAAAAAAGTTTTGTGGCAGAAGCCTATGCAAACTGAGGTGTTTCTTGGCGGGTAATAGGAGTTGAATGTTTACAAAATTTTGTGTTTGCTATCTGGGGAGCATTATCAAGAATTATTTAATTTCTCTCAAAATTCAGCTCTTGTATAGAAAAAAGCAAACCCTGCAAAAAAAAACCCACCAAAAAAACAGTTACGCTTTGAAGAATGTTTTAATAATGAAACTGATCCAATAATTTTAAAAATAACTTATTCAGTGGATGTAAATAATGTAATAAGCATGATCTCAGCTCACAAAAGTAATAAATTTTTCAATTTCTTTAACTAATATCTCCATATTTTAATTACTGTCTGATGGATTAAAACATTTCATACTTGTCTTGAGTAGCTCTTGGTCAGAGTTGTAGCAGCAGTAATAAACTCTGCAGTTCTTTGGCCAGCTGAGCATATGGGCATATCACGGGAGATTTTTATATGCACAAATCTAAAATTTCTCCCACATATGACTGTTTGTACACTTTGTTCAGCACTACTTGTTTGCAAACACAACTGTCGCGTTTTGCTTGCTTTGTAAGTCAATAAGCTTTTCTTGGCACTTCTGATTAACACTTTTCCTTGTATGTTTTCACTGGAGGTAAGTCAATGTCCGGTTGAGTCTCGGTGATCTTGGCCCCCCTGGAACCGAGGGCTGCCAAAGCAATTTTGCCTGTTGTTAGTGCGTGTCAGGAAACTCACTTCTTGCAGCAGTGGCGATCTTCAAGCAGATACCATTTTTGATTATGGAGATGATCGTTTAAAAATATCTGTTTATGCTGAACCCCGAAGCCCAGTGTGCAGACACTGGGGGAAGGTGCTGCTCTGCAGGTGCTACTGCTGCTCACAGCTCTGCTGACTGACCTGAGGTACATGGATGAAGCCCCAATAAACACAGCATGAGAGTACCTCACGGTCATTGTTTTTCACAGCCTTCTGGTGAGGCAGCAAAGTTATTTCAGTTTTATAAGTGACAACAGAGGTACTGAGTCACTGCAGTCCAAATCCTCAAAGAGATTTAAATAACTAGTTTCCATATGGGCATAAATGGGAACTTGGCTCCTGGTCTGCCAGATCCCACACGGGTGCCAAAATGCCGCTCCAGTACGGGTTGCCAGCTGCAAAGAATCGCACAGTCACACGCACAAAGCTTCAATGGGACACCACAAACCCTCCCTGCTCCCCTGGAGGGAATGGACACATGAGGTGCCCTCAGCAGGGAGGGACACCAGGGCTGCTGCTCGGCCAGCACTGGTCCCAGTTAGACATCACCTATCTGATGCAGGTTCTGCAGATCCTTCCCACCAGCATGAGCTGCTTTTTTTTTTTTTTTTTTTTTGGAAAGAAGGAAAATGTTTGTTTCAGGGTATAAGACTTAAGTCTTGAGGGCTACACGAGTGTTGTTAGGATTTGGTAATTTTACTGTTATGGAATAAGCTGCTGAGGGGGGAAATCGCCTTGCAAGGCTAGGAGCTGCAATTCAGGAAACTTTCACTGGCCTAACAAAGTAGAAACATTTACAGGCCTCATCAGGAATAAGTAATAACTTTAATGGAGCAGTTAATTAGTTCTGCTCTTTTCAGACAGAATCATTAGAATTTAATGAGAATTAATAATTTCATAAAGCACGGAAATATAGTGCCCCAAGCAAAATATGGCACCGCACATTTCACAAATAGCTATTTTAAATGAATGTGGTGACATTTCCTCATATTATTGGATGATCTATAATATTTTTATGTAGTAACGCTAGGTAAAGTATGTATTTGGCTTACATCATAAAGTGTGTTACTGTTTTAAGATACAAAGTACCCATTGTTTGTGAATAGGAATATAAACCTAAATACAGTGATGTAAATGTGATTCTTTATCACTGTTGACTTTTTTCTTGAGCATTTTAGAGACAAAGCTACATCAGTAGCACTTCTTTTGATCACTGTTGATCACAAGTTGATCAATAAATCATAGAATCATAACAGTTCCTTCGCTATGTGCCATAATATTCTCTTGTGTCAGATCTATTACACCACTTATCTGAGTAAAACAAGCACATTACCTGTTTGAGAATAAGGTGTCATAAAAGGACAGAAAATATTTATCAAACAAATATATTTGGAGCTATTTTAGTTTGACATAATCTGTCAACTTAATGAGTAATGTAACAAGCAACACAAGCATTCAATTTAAGGGGATTTTTTTTAGTATAGCTTTTTATGTAAATGCCTATCTACAGTTTTTGTGTCTAAACTATTGTCCATGGTATAAAAGGAAACCATTTCTCATTTCCAGATTCTGGGCTGGTTTAAATTGGTCTGACTTCCACTGACCTTCATGAGGTTGTATCGATGTACGTGAGTGGAGGATGTGGCCCAAATGCTTTAATGAAGGCTTCGGAAGTCCTAGAAGAGGGGAGGAAATTCCTTCCAGTTCAACTGTCCAAAGCTATTGTATATGCTATAACTGGTGATGCTTGTTTTTCACAGAGTTTTTCCTTGGGTGCTTGAATATATAGATGACATTCTTTATTGTATTCATTGCAAATTAAAATAGTTATTCAATAAAACAGAAAATATGATGGATATTATGGACTGGATTTCTGAATGTGGCCTGGACTTGCGGGCTAATTGGATACAGCATAAAATGGAGGCAGCAAAAGAACACCCTCTTGATCCCACGCCCTCCTCCCTGTAGTGCAATGCAACTTATATAAGTCTAAAACAGTTAAATCAGTATAAAGCTGGTGCAACAGGGCAGAGATTCAGACTTGCATAGTTTTTAATCTCATTCCTGAAAGAATTATAGCCTGGATTAAACATGTCAGAGTGAGTAAGGGCTGCAGTAGAGCTCCCTGCCACTGGGGCTAGGCTGTGGTACCCTATCATTACAGCACGGTTTGTGGGGAGATCTGAATTCCTCTCGCTGTAGCAATACCTAGCCAAAGCACAGACAGATCAAATTATTCAGCTTTTCATGATGGTCCAACCCATTTTATTTTTTAAAACTGCAGAGCAGTAAAATGAACCATTCTTACTTGCTGGCTCTTCTGAGCAAAAAAAATAGCAGGAGAAAACCCTGACTCAAACTTCAAATACATAATATATCTCCCATTGCAGATGTGAAAGAAAATTACCCACCAGATTTTTTTGCAGTAGAAGTTTGTATTTAAAGTGAAAAATGTAATCATTACATATTTTAAAAGTCACACGAGAAACTGCTAGCAATATATATGCATTAAATATATATAGGTTGAAGACTCTGCAGGAGATGAGTAATTGGAGTAAGTATTCCAAGTATTGACCATCCAAATATGCAACAAACTGTGTTCTACTTATCTCTTTTTTATTATTAACTTTTATAGTATTTAAGACGAAAATTTTTTTTTTTCTCAGCTGCTTTTTCATTTTCCAAGCATGATGATTTCTGTTACTATAATGATTGTTAGTACTGCAGCAGCACTGAGGCACTAGTGGCTGGAAATTGAGAGCTACTGTTTCCATATAAGAAAAAGACAATCTCTTCCATAAAGCTGGCAAATACAAAAATACGGCAGAGGGGACAGGCGGGCGCAACAGAGCAGGGAAGGTGTTGCAATGGCGCCGCTCATTGTATGTGCCGCTGTGAAGGGTGAGATTTGACCCCTGCTTGGTAATTGTTGAGTGGCGAGTTGAACAGACACATGATATGGCAGCATCTTAAAATCCCTGGGGCCTGATGCTAGCTGTGGTACCTCCTGCTGCCACAGCATGTGCTGGAGGTGGCCCACGTTCAGCCACGATGGTCATTTTCTGCTCCTGTTCTGCAGGAATTTTCCCTTGGTCTCCTTAAGCAAGTGGGAAGGTGAGGGAAGGAGGAGAGATCGCTCCTGGTACCTCAGTTGCTTCATTACTATCTGCGGGGGGGTGGGTGGGGTGGGGTGGGTGTGGTGGTGGTGCCATGAAATGACCTTGTATTCCCCGTGGAAGGACGAGTGGCGGAAAACTCTCCCTGCCCGCTGCCCGCCTGTCTTGGTTTCGGCAGGTAGCAGGCAGGCTGGTGGTGCTCCTCCTGGCTGGCCCTGCTGTAGAGATTGCCAGGGTTTTCCTTTTGAATTCTGCCTTACATCAGTCTCCATCTTCACAGGGGTCAGGACCGTGAGGAATAATTGTTTTTCCCCTCACATAATGGGTCTTTCCTCACAATAATAGTAAAGAAAGCGAATAGAGATAACAGCTTTTCTTTCTGGTCTAACCAGATCTTTTATGCTATTTTAATGTTGGTTTAGGTTTTAATTAGAGAGCAATGGGCATAAGCAGTTGTACACTTGATCATATATCATATGATCTAAAACCTAGCTACTTGATCCGATAAGATTAGTATTTTATTGCTGTATTTTGTTAAATATTGGTGCCAAAGTTTTCTTTTCAGCATTTGCAAATCTTTTTAGTCAATTAACAGTAAAATAAAAATCTTTCAATTTGGTGAGAGCTACTGTAATTGTTTACTTTGCATTTTATTACCATATGTTTAAAATGTTTGTATTACACCTAAAAACTTCGTTAAAAGAGCATTAAATCTGCAAAGTGTTGTAGTCTGAAATGAGGAAATGATGGAAGTATGTTTTCCTGTTCAAGTTTAAAACTCTTTCGGGAAATTAGAACTGCATGTTGGCTGTCTGGACTTCATGTAAGAGTGTGAGGAGGGGCAGACGCCTCTGAATGGGATACAGGCAAACCCACATGATGGCCTGGGAGCCACCTACACCTGTAAACTGGGAGTGTAAGAGACAGGGCTCCATCTGAAATTGGAGCTCTCTCCAGAAGCAAAGCACCTGCCTGTGTTCAAGAAGGAGCTTCCTTTGTGTGCATGGGACCTGCAGCCTCAATAGGCAGCTGTGCTGATCTATGCTCCTTGCCTCCTGGGAGAGGGACGTTGGGAGAGTCTCTGCCAGAAAGGGGAAATGGGGAAAAAATGGGGAGAACTCCATGGTTCCGTATCGCAGTGAAATTTCTATTTATGTCAGGGAGAGCATAATGTGCTCGCTGCCACAAGGCTGCTTATGTGTTGTACATGCAATCATAACTGGATAAATGTAGGAACTGTTGGAGGAGTAGCTGCTGGACTCGAGGGCTCCTTGTCTCAGGCATCATCTCCGCTGCTGGGTATGGAAATACTCTCTTGGCCACTTTCTGTGGCTCAGAGGATCTTTGCTTCTTTGCTGAGCTTCAGCACACCTTCAAAATGAAGGGGTTAAATGCCCCCGAGCAGATTTGCCTTGTAATGGAAGTTGAGAGCATTTGCACTCCCTTCAGTCTATGGAGAAGTAGCCTAAATCTGTGGTTCCTCTGCAAGTCCTGAATCAGGAAACAATTTTATAGAAGGGATTACTGCTGCTAACTGCAGGGCATCATAAAACCAGTGATCCCTGCTCCCCCTCTGGGAAGAGAGGCTGGAGGTAGAGAAAGAGCTTCAGGCTGTGCATCCCAAATGGATACAGGTACTCACCACAACCCCAAGGGAAGCGAGCAGCCACCACAAGCAGCGAGACTGAAGAACTGCTCATATCCTAGGTGAACTTCTCTAGCAGAGAGCTAAGGACTGTTTGCTTTTTAATGAAAGTTGAAATTCTTTTATGCACTTCAAGAGAGTCTTGGAAGACAGGCATGAAGCACGAAAACCCAGCTCTGATCTGACCTTCACTGTTCTCCCTTTCTTTTTGGTCAGAAGGATCTTCAAATTTGTGTGTCCTGAAGCTTTTGCACAGTCTCATTCTGGATCCAAGTTTGAACTCTGGAGTTAGTGTTTATGTCAGCATAAGAAAAACTTCAGAGTAAGCAAAGTTCCTGCTGTTCCACCCTGCATCGCTACCCTGGTAGCTTTTCCCCTTGCAATGGGTTGCTTGGAAGACCTTTGCCTGGTGTCCTGGCTAGAAATTGCTGGATCTGACTGAAGTTTGTGGGACTGGGAGCAATTTGAATAATAGAGGATTTGTGCACCACCTTAAAATACTGTTTTCATGAGCACATAAATCCCATTAGCAATCAAACTGCTACTTTATGTGATGGTATGATACAAGCCTAAAATTTATACTTCAGTGTGTTTCAATGTAAACTTCTGGCTGAGTTTTTCAGCTGGTGTGGATTCATGTAGCTCCTTTGGCTTTAGAGGAGGTGTGATGATTTATACCAGCTAAAGAGAGGCTCCCTCTTTCTAATGTCATTTCCTTGGGTCTTTTTATGTGGTATTTTTCTGTCATTTCATTTTTCATTCTTTTACTAAGAATCTTAAATGTTTCCCTGTAAACATTAAAAATCCACTTGTGTCTTTGTCATCAAATATAACAATAGAACTTGTTTTTACATCTCTCCATGGTACAATATAGAGGCATTGCCAAAAGCTATCCACTATCATTACAAACATGGGAATGGAAGACATATATAAACATAGAAGTGTAACCCGTTTCTCCAATAAGGGTTTATAATAGCAACAGTGAACTTGACCCAGTGCATTTCCTGTAGGGATAAGGTGACCTGCAGGGGTTAATGGCCCGTGGCATTGCCTTGGGCTATCATCTCACCCAGCCAGTGATTAATCCTGGAGAAATGCCCTTTGCTCCCATCATTATCCCTTAAATGGAGCCTTTAGAATTCAAAATGATTTTGGAATGGAATTTACCACTGCCCTGCACTCCATTCATTGCAAGGAACTTTACTGTAACTGCATGTCAGACTTGCATAAATAATCTTCAGAGTGGAGAAAAAAAAAAAGAGAAAGATGAAAGGACTGGTCCAGAGAAAGTGAATAAAACACCAGTGCAGCTACCACTGCCAGTAATATTCCAACAGCAGGGTGATGCAACACCAGGAGGATATGACTGCTTCAGCAGTGAAGGTAATCAGAAAGTCCTAAAATATTTGCTGTATGTAAGAATTCTCCTGTGCAAGCATTAACTGTAGCATATTTTCAGGCAGCAATGTATTATGTTTTTGTTTGTTTACTTAGCTGGTTCCTAGGCATATTACTGAGAAACTAGGTTCTCTTCACAAACTTAGGATGACAAAGTCCCTGCGCTGGAAACGTCTAGGGAACTGGGTTATTCCCTTGGACAGGCAGAGCGCAGAAAAGACTGCGAATGTCGAGGTAGCATTCTGCATCAAAACCAGAAAGCTTCAGCTCATCTGCTGCACTCTCCTGCAGATCTATCACTTGCAAATCGTATCTGCTAACAGAGCAGATCAGGTACTTATAGACCATATTACTTATATTTTATTCCTGAGAAGGCAGTAAAATCTGTTGTAGTATAGCAATCTGCACTCTTAGTCAGTTCTCCGTGCTCCTTTTACACCATCTGATGTAGGTTTCATACCTGGCTATATTAAGATATACATGGCTAGTACACAAGGCTGTAGAAGCAATTACATTTGCTCACAGGTTTTTATCTTTTAATAGACACAAGTTTTCCCATACTGTTTCAATCAAGGGATGTTCCAAATAGGAAGTTATTCAAGATCAGTGCTGGACAAACGGTTTAACATAACTCTACTGTTAAGGTGTCTAAAGTCTGCAATGCCATCCTTGCAGGCTTCCATGTCATCTACACTGATCACCCCTCTACCTCATGAGGAAGAGTATTCCTAGCGTAGAGTCATCTTGCACGTGGAGCCATGCCATCTGTTGCGTGTGGTAAGTCTGGTGGTAGCAGTCACCTGGTATGTGGTTGTATTTTGATCCTAGTCAGGCCTTTTTTATTCAGTAGCATCCTGCATACTATATTTTTACTTTGTCATGGATCAGCCTCAAGCAAGGCAACCTATAGTGCCTGAAAGTGGCAATGTTCTCCAGCTGGTTCAGGGTTATCAAAGACTGAGTATGGGATGCTCTCCAGTAAGCTGCTCACTATGCCTCTGGTAAACAGCATGCAGCATAGTGAAGCAGGGCTGGCCAGGTCTAGAACCCAGCCCTGGCTCCTGAACACTGTATCTGTGTCCTACTTGTCTGACAGAAGCTGCTGACTGCAATACAGAACATCTCATAAGCAGAGATGGTCATGGGCTTCTCTTTTACTCTTCCAATGAGAGAATCTAAATCAAGACATTCATGGCATTCCACACTGTGACAGCGTTCTCTTCAGGTGGTGTCAGGAGCGGTTTCTGGTAAGTATGGGTGATGTTGTAGCCCTTCTCTGAACCTGATCTGGCTTGCTTAACATTGAGCATGAGATGGAGCCTTGTCTCTGGGCTGTGTGGAGCCCTGGTCTTAAATCCATGAATGAGAACTAACTTGGTGGATCTGTGGCTGAAGGTACAGTGCAGGTCAGCATATATGCTGAACAGCTTTAACATTTGAAGCCTTGACTTTTGTATACGTTGGATTTAATTTTTAAAATTTTCTCCAGCTCCTCTCCTTCTGTAGTAACCAGAAGAAGCCATGCTGCTATGCGCTGGATTTCTGCTGCTGCTGCTGGGCCAACTGGCAGCAGCGCCCAGGGAGAAGCATGGTCCCTAGGTTTGGGGACCAGGACTCAGGCGTGCCTTGCTGTCTAAGTTCCTGCTTTGCACCGTGCCAGATAATCCAAATGTGGTTCTTTGGCTTGCTAGCCTTCTTTCTTGATTGACAACAATCTCAATAACCTCTCTAATATCTCACCATCCATTCATGTCTCAATTAAATTCTAAAGCGGCTGGAGGATGTGTCACACTGTGCAAAGATGCAAGACCTCTTGGCATACTGTTGGAGAGCTGTATCAACCAGAGGGTGCAATGTGGACCCTGGAGCTCCTATTTTGAAATATTATCCCCATACTTTCCTTTATTTTTCTTCATATTCCAAAACCAAGCTAGAGCCCTGAATATATTTCTGTAACTTGCCTATTAAGTCAGCATTAACTGTAGATAAAGATTTACCTTTAATAATTTAAAATAACATGGAAAAGGAAAAAAAAGTGAGGACAGTCTTTTTTTTTTTTTTCCCATGATACCTGTTTTTTTAATAAGATTTGTCTTCCTGCTTAATTTTCATCAAGACTGTAAACATCATAAAATCATGCTGTTTAATTATCAATAATTACACAGCTCCAATGCCTGTAAGATTTTAGAGAGAAGTCTTTGCTGCTTTGTTAAGAGAAAGCTGCTATTCAGCATAGGAGATTCCTAGTGCATTCTTTAGCAAACCCAAGTATCAGAATAGATGCTTACACATTAAATGTAAGTGTATGAGAGGGATGTATATCTTTACTTTTGGGAATCGTTTCAGTTCTGGAAATTGGAAGAAAAAAAGCTTACAGTTAAATTTTTAAAATGTTGCAGCTGTTAGGAAAAAGGAATTTTGTCTGAAAATGAGAGTTCTGATTCTGTTTTACTGGGAAGGAGAAACAGTCATAAATTGCATCATGTTGACAAGCACCTGTACAAAGTGTTGCCATATGTGTAAAGCCTCAGGGCACGTGGGGCCAGTACCATAGTTGGGACATCCATCCTCCATCCTGTTTTGTTGGAGGAAGGAAGTGTCTCGTCCCCACCTTGGGACTGGGAGAGGTAGTCTGGCATGGGATTGATGCTACCGCCGTCACTGTAACCCGGGATTATCAAAATGGGATTTATGTCATGTTGTTTACTTAAAGACAATGAAATTCCTGGTTGGTTTTGTGTCTTTTTTCTGCTGTACTTGCAGCTATGAGAAAATATTTAAAACAAACATAAGCCAGAAAATAATTCATTACGAATTCTGTTAAATTCTCCCAACTGTTTTCATTTACCACCAGCTTTAGAGCAGTGTTTCATTGTGTGTGTGGAGGGAATTAGACACCACAGAACCTGAAACCTGAGTGAGACCTCTACGTTTTATTAGGGTATAAATAACGGTAACAATTTGATGGGGCTCCTTGAATAACACAACAGAATGGGATTTGGTTTCCAGCATCGTACCTTGCCTTGTCTGTAGGGCTAGTGTGCAGATTGCTTTCCCACAGATTGGCCTCTGTCAGTAAGAAGATCATAAATGCCCACGTTAATGACTAGCTGTGTCTAAAAAACCCAATTTAATAGCTATATAGGGTGCTATGTACTTCTCAAGATACAACTTAAAGAACTTAAAAGAATGGAAAATATGTTCTTATTAAGGTGTAGTTGAGGCTGTCATTGATAATGCAGGGGCTGGTACAGAGAGCTGATTCCAAGGGTGTTAATCCATAAAGGGAGCCAAATCAGTGGTTGGTTCCACAACACCCCTCTGCTGAGACACTGGATGGTCCAGGACTCGTCTAAAATTCCTTTTATTTTATAAAATAATTTTCCTTTATTCAAAACAAGGGCAGGGGAGGGAGGAAAAAAAGAGAAAACTCTTTCAAACTTGAAAACAGAAACTTCTGTAACGTGTTTATTATTTTTTTAAAATTAGGTATTTTTTTCTGTCCAGCTCCATAGGTTGGAATTTGTGAAACCTACAGATGGTATGGCACCTGGATGGCTGTGGTCTTCAGGCACTTGCTCTTTCTCCTTCTCTTGTCTCTGCTTACAAAGAATTCACACAAAAATATTACTCAGGGGAATATAAAATAGAAAATTTCTTTGGTCTGAATAATATTTTGCCCTTTAATTTCCAACACTGTAGCTGGTCATCATGACCTTTCCTTTTCTTACGGGGAGGTATTAGGAGACACGTTGCCTTTGCTGGCACTATCAAATTGGCTGCTCTCTGTGTTACCTGGTAGACACGTTCTCCAGTGGCAAAGAAATGTCTGTGTTCATTCCCTGGTAGAGAGGTCCTTAAGCACAATAGATGGGGACAGGAACATACAGTAAAGTGCACCAGAGATCCCTTCAGTGTATCCGTGTAGCTAGTGACTGTGTGTATTCCCCAGACAACTTTTTCAACAGAAGAAGAGCAAATGGCCTTCTGGAGTAACTCTTGTTTGCAGAGATTTGAGTGCAGCTGTCAAGTAAGGGCAGCGGAGCCAGTATTGTCCCACAGAGACTTGTGGCATCGTGGCCATGATGCAGCCATTTATCATCAGCCTCTGTCATTCCCAAGCCGGGGCCTCTCACATGATAACACAGAGCGCCGCGCTCCTTTACTGACTTGGTCCCTGGTTAATCAGTTTGTTCAGGTTTTGAATGCTGTATTCAAGCATATTTTTAACAATGAAAAGCTCTCTGTGCTAAAAGAAAGGTCCTACGTATTTGAGTCACATTCTTTTCTTTCCAATCATTTCAGGTTTTGTGTCACTTGATTTGTACTAGCTGTGGCTCATTATGAGAAGTATTTGTCAGTGTGGACGCTAAGGCACGCACAGCCCTTACATGTGAAATTTAATTATGGGCATGGGAATTTCCTGTCCATTCCCTTGAAATATTGTTGCTTAAAACTTGATAGAGTGAAGGTTTTGCAAATTGAAAGAGAGAACCATGAAGGAAGATAGACAGAGGAATAGACAGAGGGGTCCAGATATGTCTGATGTCTGGGGATTGAAGAAAAAAGCCAGGTTCCCTTAGGAGCAGTGAATGACCTTGGAGCTATTGGAACAGAGAAAAAAGAAGACACCCTGAAGGCACAGAGGGATAGAGGATGGAGCCTGATGACAAACACTGAGGGATGGGTCCTTGAATTGGACCAGGAGAGAAAAAAGGGCTTGGAGGGGAGAAAGAAAGAAGGTTAGGACTGGAGGGAGTCTTCTGGCCAAGGAAGCTTTAAATCAGAGATTGTGAGCACAGGATGCATGTGCTGATATTACAATGCAAGGTACTCTGAAAAGCTATAGGATCAAATTGACATAATTTTTATTTCATAGATTTGCTCTGCCTCTCCCTTCTCATTAGAAAGGTTTGAGCAAGAACCAGCTGCATGGCAAAGTCTGAGCGCTGCTCACTAGTGCACAGCCTGACAGGAGGGAGGGACTTTGCCTCCTGTACATGAAGCCGTTTGCTGGGAGCCTCCCCGCATGTGCAGTGATGCAGTTTATGTGTCTCTGCTTGAGAGGAGGATCATACGCACTCTGTAACCTACGTAGCACAAGCAACGTGTCTCTCCCTCTCCTCCCAGGGAGCACAGCCTTGACCCTTAGCTCCACACTGGCAGCTGTGGGGTTTCCCCAGTGGCAGAGCATCAGCCCTATCATGAACATCATCACATACAGGGATATGGGGCAGAGATGGTCTTTCTTGGGGAGAGAGCGATGGTAGCAGGTAGCGCTCATTCCTGCTATAGCTTCACAAGCAGCTCCAGCACCATAATAGAAGGCATCAAGGCTCATGAAGGAATTGAGGCTCCCTGAATTATCACTCTCTTTCTCCCTGCTCTAAATCCATTCCTGCTACAGCTTCAAGAAGGAATCTAGGAGCACTGCTGGCTGCAGCTTGACGGCTAACAGCAGCACGTTAATCAGAGGAGCCTGAGGTATGGTTGCAAAATTCTCAGGTATTTTTCCCTGCCTACCAGCATGATGCCTGTCACAGTCACTCACTGGCTGCTTTTCACCGATGAACATTCAACAGATTTCAACCAGGCTTTGTGACGGTGCTGTTGTCACTCATGGTGCAGCTACAGAAAGCTGGGTGTTATCTCCATGCTCTTGGGAGGGAAACAGTCAAAACACCAGCAGACAGTAGGAAGTTGCTGCATTGTCTTCCTGAGTTTGCAGATGGTGTGAAAATAGAGACCTTTCATCTCAGCAGAATTCTAAAATCTGAAACTTAATTATGACAGCTGCATTTGCATTAACTATTTCAGTACCCGAGCATTTTAGCAAAAAACTCAAACCACGAGCTTTTACTAGATGTAGTTTCCTACCAGTTCTCTCTCTGTCATGATAATGACCTCCAGTTCAAAAGATAACTTTCAGCTTCCACCCTGTTAACCTCTGATGCTGTTTTTAGTTGCCAGTGTACACTGGCATGTTGGAAACCAAAAATGTAAATACATACATTTAATTTAATATTGAGAAAATACAGAGCTTCCCTGTATTGATTATGTTGCTTATTTTCCTGGTTAGGATGGTGGAAGTTGACTTAGACTATGGAGGAGGCATGCTAGGTCAGCGACGGTTCTCTCTGAGGGCATTCCCTGGAGCACATCTGTTCTGTACTCAATTGCATGGCCAGAGATACAGCTGAGGAGCTTTTCAGTACCACTTTCCTAGACATGGTCTTTGAATTACTGTATGAAGAATACAAATAACTGAATATTCATTTGGCCGTGGGGACAATTTTGCACCTTTAGAACCTGAGATGCAGCTGACTTTCAGCTGAAACATAGAAACTTAAGACATTATTTAGAATCAGAGATAACTCTCTTCAAAGTTATGATAGTTTTTCCATTTCGACAAGTATCTTGCTATATAACTTTTGCTACAATTAAATTTAAGACCTTTACATAAGTCTAAGCATTATTTCTGGAGAAAGTAGAATACGAAGTTTGCAACAGAAGGTGTTAATATATGCAGCTGAAAGATGGAAATAAATTCATACAATTGCATGGAATATTTCTCTGGTTTTTTTTTTCTGCTGCTATCAGCCGTTGAACAATAGAATAAAAATAAAAAACCCAGACATACACTTGAAAGCTAACAGTCTTATTCGCAACTTATTTTAACACTACCACCATAGTCTCCATTGTTTGTGCTGGAGTCATATAGTCTACTGATGTACAGATAATGTCACAGTCCCAAAGTAATAGCCTTCTGTTTACAGCATACTGAAAGAACAATTGTTAGGAAATGAAAACTTCAGAAAAGCCTGAGCCCTGAGATAAAATAATGCAAATGTCTTATTTACCCGTATCTCGTTAGAAGCCAAAAACCAAAGGTATATTTCATATTGATAGCAAGTTATGAAAGCATCTCTATCAACTTAGTTACAGCCTAAGAACTCTCACACTTTAACGGAGAGCGAGAAAGGCACCCCATGAGAGAGAAAAACCGAGAAAGAAGACCCGATAGAAGAGGATGTCAGCACTAAGCAGAGAAGATGAGGGAAGAGCAGCTCACTGCAGACTGTAGTAGCTAGTAGAGTGGGGATGGGGTCAGAGAAGAGAGGAAAAGGGACTGGGAAGAAGAAAATGCTTAACCATTATTGGTCCAAGGATAATACTGGGATAAAATATATAACTGTTAGTGAGACTCTGGCAAATTTCCAAGCATCGGATCAAACTGACTCACTTGCTATCAGCTGTGACTATATAAAACATTCTGCTCCAACTAAATTGACAAAAGGAAAAAAAAATTAATGGTTTGCACATAAAGAGCTAAATTTTGTTGATTCACCATATGTCCTTTGCCACCTCAGAGAAATAAAGATCTGAAGAGTGTAAATACACAAAAAATGTTGTCCAGGTTGTGCATTTTTAATATTTCCTAGTGCTTCCACAAGCACAACTCTCTTGCAGCAGGTCTGACTGCTGTCAGCTTCATTGGTTGCAGAATTCAACCACTGACAGACAGCAAAATACAGATGGGTCTTTTTTTCTTCTTTTTGCAGCATGGGATTTAAACAGAGAAAGGCAAGTCAGCTTGTTGATATTCATTCAGTTAGAAGACTGTTTCCAGCAAACATGCTTAGCTCATAAACTTTTGGAGTCAGGACTGTCTTTTGTTCTGTGTTAGTGCCAGGTGGCCTTAGTCTCTAAACAGGAGTTCTAGTTGCACTAATAATAAATAATCTTTAAAGATTAGAGTAATTCTTGCTTTGGAGGTGACAAAGAGGTGCAGAAAGTAAGCCAGTCATTTATAAAAATCCAGCCTAGTCTGGCTTAGCCTTTTCAGTGCTGTGAGCCAAATGTCAGCTTTGGGGCACCTCTGTAAGCTGATCTCTGGAGCTCCATCAGCACAGGGTTCTCCTTCGACACAGGTGGGCTGACAGTTTACAGAGTAAGGGTTTGGGCATGTGGAGGTGCTTGGGGAGGTAATATGCCAGCTGACACAGTCCTGGCAGCCAGCTCTGACTTGTGAGCTGCTGCTTTGATCTGGCCTTTTCATTGCACTCATGAGAGCTTCTCCATTTTTTTTCAAACATGTTGATAAATTTCTCATTTTCCCCTGTATTTGTGTAACTCATGTAATCGCTATGAAGTGACTTGAGAGTTCTCTGTAAGTATTCCATAATCCGTGCTTGAGAGTTGTGTCATCTTGATTAGGTGTGATCGTGTAGGGTCTTGCGATTAAGGTTTTGTTTCTGTTCCTTGGCTGAATGAGAATTGAGATGCTTAGAGCAGAAGCATAGATGCCAGCAGCACTGCCTTCCTGCCCACGCTATCAGGGCAAATGCCACATTTTCAGGTGAAATCACCTAAAATTCATCTTCAGCAGACAAGCTTTCAGTATAAACAGGCAGCGGGATATTAATTACAAGTCAGTATGAATGAAATAGGTGTCAGTCATTTACTGTGGCATTCACTTATTAGAGAAATGCACAAATATGTAGCACTCAATTGTTTGTTTGCTGTTGTGTAAGAATAAGACCATGGCTGAGCTATAGTCTTCATGTTAGCACACAAAAGACATGCAATAGGGTCAAGGAATACATGGATGCATACAAATTATATTATATTGCAAAAATTATGTTTCTGTTTATCTTTGAATTGGTTATTTTAAAAAATTATTAATGGGCCAGGAATTTGCAAGGAAATTCAGTTTTATAGTGTACAAGTTGTGTATATTTTGGAAACATAGTAGTAAACTGTAAGGCTGAATACAGAACATTTTTTACATTACATATTGATGAAGGGCTAAAATCAGAGCAAGAAGAAGAGACCGTTATAAAGGGGAACACATTATGAATTCATAATACATTCTAAGGTGTATGTGGAAAACTGAACAGCCAGGAAAAGCTGGACCACACACAAGGTTCAAAGACAGTGAGCTACCTTCATCCAGAATCTATGGAAAAATATTAGCAATACCTTTATCGGCTCATGGAAACACACCACATTAGCTTGCTGTGCTCTGCTCCACCTCTTAAACCACAAGTTTTGGCTTAAAGTTGCTGCAGTCACTCTCAAAAGCCTGTATGGTGCTGATTGTCCTTTTTTTTTCAGGGTTATGCTCTGACAGATTGTTCCAACAAGCATGAGACTTCAGGGGAGCACCTGGCCAAGGTCACTGTTCCTGTGTCTCAAGAAGGACATGAGGCCATGAACATTGCAGCCATCAGAGGTAAAAGCATGCCTTGCCTCCCTAACCAACTGCTTCCAGCCTTACTCTCATCTCACGTGAATGCGAAGAAATGTAATCACGTCCATTTATCACCAAAGGAAGGAAAGAAAAAAGCCCTTACTTGTGGTCAACGGGAGCAATTGGGTAACACAGTTTGGCATCTAATAAGACAAGACCTAAAAAAAACGTTTGCTCATGTACCTGACCTGAGTGGTTAACCAAAAATCAGCCTTATAAGAGTATTTTGTTGTAATAAGAAATTGCTGATGGAATAATATAATTCTTTGATGCCGTTCTGATTCTTTTCAAAGACCTTGCATAGACAGTCCCAATCCCTGAACATAGCAGAAATGTGACAGCAAGGAATGGTACTTTTTTTCTGTAGCTCCAGGTCCTTTATAGCCCTCTCTATTCCCTGTAAAAAGGGAATTCCTTTAACATAAAAGTCACATTTACACAGTAACTAAGCCTGCCGTACAGTTAATTTTCCTACTGCATATGTTTGACATCTGTAAGAAATACTGTTGTACATGGTTTGAGTATACAGCCCACCACTCAAGCCATGCAGAAAATCTGGAGGAGATGGCAGAAGCTCAAGATATCTGAACAGAACTTTTACTGTTAGAGAGGTATGTGGGGTTTCAACCAGAACAATCCTGATTACCCAAAAAAGAAAGAAAGAAAAAAGATGAAGTATTTCTCTCTTAAACATTTAATGGTGGGCTCATTCACTGCATTATAGAGCAGAAGCAGTGGGGCTGAACAGCAAATGTTTCAGCAATGCAATTGCAGTCTCTCAAATATTTAAGTCTGGGAAAAAAACCTGTGATTTCTTCTTATGCTCTGATACCTTAGGAAAAATAGGAAATCATCAATTCTAATTTTTAATTTGTCAGTAACTTTCCCGCCTTCTATCTTAAAGTAAATTAATGATCCTCTTTTTTTTTTTTTCCTAATAGACATCAGAAATTTAATCTCTTAATTTGTACTGGTATCTTATTTAGGCAAATAATTATCTGTATGTAAATTTTATCCTTTATTTGAAAAAAAACACTTCCTATTTTTATTTTTTTTTTTTAATTATAAGAGAAAGACAATATAAAACAATTAAAAAAAAAATAGAGACAATGTAAAACCAGACAGGACTACCGCACAGCTCTGCAGCCATCAAATCCCTGAGCAGGATTCTCTGTCCTGGCCTCAGAGCAGATTACAGCTGCAGTATTAAAGGCCAGTTCCCAAGGGTCTCTCCTCCCACATAAATTAACTGGAAAGCAGTGGGAGGGGGGTGAGACAGAGGTGGGGCATTGGCACTGTTGGGAGATCTGATCTGCTTCTATCTGGATGGAGTAGTTAAAGAACTGCCTAAGGATTTAAATCTAAGGACCCAGTCCTGTAAGGTACTGGATCCTCTCAATACTTCTGTGAAGGAGCTGAGGATTTGGAAGAACAACACCTGAAATACAGGCAGTTGCACTGGCTGTTGGCTTGGGGCTGACATGATGCCAGGATCCTGGCTGGCAGTCTGGCCCCGGGGCAGAGATAACCCAAGGGGCCTCTGGTCAAGAAACTCAGGCTGAATACGACCCCAGACCAGAGCTCAGCTTTCACAGCCTGGCTCCAGCTCCCCAGGGCTTGGCTCACCCTGGCCACCCTGGTTTTGGACTTCAGGTACATCCTGTACTCGGGCTTGATACCCACTACCAGACCAGCCCTGCCCTCGGCATCTCACTGCTAAGCCCACCAGCTGGTGGATTACATCTCTTCTCTGTTTTTTTTTTCTCTCTCTCTCTTTTCCAGAGCTTATCTCTGGGAGATGTGCTCGCTGTCCAAAAGGTGGGAGGGTGGAGCAGGTAAATGTCTCTGACATCACCTGGAGGGATCTTTGTGGGACAAATTTTCTGTGAACAAACCCATGAAATATTCTTCATGACAGATACGGTCTTCAAAGGTTGTCTGGCCAGTGGAAATATAAAATAAAAAACCTAAACTTGTCTCCTAAGTTGCCCAGGTCCTGAAATAGTCCTCTTGTTATACAAGGAATGTATGCCATGTTGTAAGAATTTTAAGGAGGTCATATCCCCTCTTCTGCTGGTTTGCTGTTTAAAGAGACACCTGGCAGAGTTCTGCCTTCTCTAGCCATCCCAGAGCAGTTTCAGCAATGTTTTCAAAATTGTGTAAGTGCCAGAGAAGACAGAAAAGTGCATTGACTGTGATGCCCAGGTTTGTTCCTGCCAAGCTATAGCATGGGTACAAGAGTAAGCAAACACAACTTGAGGTGATAGTTTGCAGGCACCTGATCTTTGCCACTTGGCTCAGCATGCCTAGGCCTGAATGCAGCTGCAGTTACTAAACACCATGGATGTAGCCAAGACGACTGTGTTCAGCACAAAGTGGGTGGAATCACTGTTACCAACCCTGCCAATGGCTTTTTTTCACTTTTCCACTCTAACCCTGCCCATCCCTATTCTCTCCTGTGAGACAGGGAAGAGGAGACACAGAAACTGTTAGCAAAACAGCATAGATGCCTCATACTCTTAAGCTTCCATGCCAGATCTCTTATTTTGCACAAGGTGTCTGTTTTTACAGGTGAAATTTATTGATTCCTCTGCTTTGGGAAAGGTCTTTTAGGCAACTAACAGAGGAGGTTGTTAGTTACAAAGAGGTAGTTCTATGTGTATACTTTGCAGGGTGTAGGTGGGAACAGTTCTCAAGCCATTTCTGGCTCCATTAATTACAAACCTCTAATCTAACAGTGTCCTGTGGAGTGTCAGATGGAGATGCAGACGGAGATGGAGTCCTCCCCAGCCCATGAGGAGGTGGCTCTGTTCAACAGCCTGTCTCAGGGTCTGTGTGGAGATTGATCTGGGAGGTGAGCAAGACTGGGAGGTGAGGCACATATGCTAGTCAGACTAGCAAGTGTTTCCTTTTAGCACAGAGAAGAAAGGAATAAAGAGGGAGAGAGAGAGAGGAGGAGGAAAAAAAGGGAAAAGGTGGCATGAGGCACTGATCAGGTTGACATCTGTGCTCCTTCAGCGGGCTGAGCTCTCCAGCATCAGTTTGCCAGCATCTGTAAAATCCTGTTACGACTTTTGGTCAATTTTTAAAGGAGGTTCTAATTACTTATCATGTTTTTGACAGATCAGAAAGTAGTGGTGGTGTTATAAAAACTCTGGAAAGAGTAAGCAAATTAAAATGAAACAGCTGTTCCAGGCTTTTCCAGCCTCCCAAGAAGACTTCTCGGACTGCAGCACGACGCACGCTGCTTTTCACTGGCACGGGTCCACTGTTTGTGTCACAGCCAGACAGCTTGCATTAGAGTTTGGCCTGAATGTGCAAAACCCCTGTTATTTGAATTTAATTGAGAAATATGGAGTCACAATTTGGGTTTTAAATCTTGTTAATTAGTAAAAGGTTAGGAGAGAAAATTAATTATAGCTGCTACTGCTTAATCCAGCCAGGTCTTGGAAGGTGGATGTTCAGCAGGTCGGTGCTTACAGCAACCTTCATTCTTTGAGGGTGATGAGTACCCTCCAGCCCCCCTGGCTTCCCTGAGAGCAAGTGTGCAGTCTCTCCTAGCACTAACGTCGTATGACAGGTTAAACTTAGAACTCATGAGGGCAGGTGCCTGTGACCCAGGACTATGTTACAGCTGTTGACAGAGCATGGTATTCAGAGAGGTCTGAGGCCAGATGAAATCCAGAGCAACTCCCATCAGTAGAGTTACATCAGTGTAAAGCCACCGTAGGAAAAATCAGAATCGAGCCCAATGTGGAAAAATTTACTAGAAAGTGTAGAGAGGTTGTAAGTCTTATTCAAGCTGCATTTGAGATGTGGAAGTTTTACTCCAGACCTGGTGTCTGGCTGTTTTGGGTGCTGAAGTTGTCTTAAAAATCACCTAAGTATCCCCTCACATGAATATCTCTTACCAAATGCTTTTCTACCTCTTAATGAACTGTAAATTAACACTTGAAACAAGACCACTCGGCCTTCTGCTGCAGCAAAATTTAGAGCAGTTTAGGAAGTGGGATATTACACTACACTTATACTAATACTGTTTTGGCCTTTACATAGATCAGGACTGAAGGGGGAAAAAAAGAAATAAAATGTTTACAACTAAGATTTGGATTCAAACAAAGATTGAGATTCAGGATTTTTGATGATTTATTCATCCACTGAAAGAAATTTGAGGACAACCGAAGCTATTTGGAAGCATGAGTTGAATTTGGCAAATAGCTTCAGATTAAAAAAAAAAGAAAAAGAAAACAAATGACAAAAAAAAATCTAAATAGATCAGTCTGGCAATTCCTAAACCATTTCCTGAAGCTTTTTCAGACTACATTCATAGGCACGCCTGAGTGCAGCTCACAAGACTGAGGAAGAGGAGGTCTGCTGCAGAGTGACAAACTACTTGCAAGCTGAAGTCAGTGTCTAGGACAGTCCTCTGAAATGGGAGATCAGGTCCAATTCCTTGTGTGGTCAAGTAAGAACAGGGGTTGGAGGGCAGCTCTACTCCCTGTTGGAGATCTAAGGGAGGACAAAGGAAAACAATCCATTTTGTTAGACTTGGTTTTAATTGATTAAACAATAGCTTCAGGTTAACTCAGGACAGTTTTTTTTCCAAAGCTAGACAAAAACGATTTACGCAGCTCTGCTTAGAGCAGCATTTCTGTGCAGCTGCCCTTAGTTGAGCCGAGCACAAGCACAGCCTACATAAGTAACAGCACGTCCCTAGGTATGACAGACCATGAGCGTGGATGAAGGAATTACTGTATAGTCTTGTTCTTGATTTGGAATTATGGTAAACATTTATCTACTAATGCAAATCAGTTTCAGTCTATGAAGATTGATTTTCATATAATTTGACCTTGTCTAATAAGTCTTCTTGACCAGATGAATTAGAGAGTCTTTGCACTGATTTATTTTTGCTTATGCATAAAGTACAGTGTGCTTGTTAATTTATTATGCTTAGCACATCAGACTCAGGAAGATTATATTATTTGAAAATTAAATTTCATACATTCATATTTTAACCCAGATATCTTTTCAGCTGTTTGACTTCCTATAACCCTGTCCTCCAACATGAAGAAAATCCATAGAAAATAAATTACTTTGTTTTCTGAAGTCTGCATGTTACATAATTATCCCAGAACTGTCACTGATCTGTGCACACTCATGTTACAATGGAAGAAAAAGGTTAAGCAATACAATGTTACTTTAAGCACTTTACCCTAACCTGTGTGCACAAATACTGATGAGACTTAGTTATAATTATATTGTTATTGTGTCACTACAGGGACACTTTGCCATTATTTGATTACCTTATCTTTATTCTGTATTCCTTAACGCATTTCCATTTCTATTATTCTCTACATTAACTTCATCCCGAATCCAGAGATTCTTATAAGGCTGGATCCAAAGTTGCTGCTTTTAAGGGCAAGGCTCCCTTCCATTTTAAAAGCCTGTGTATCAGGGTCCTGACACCAATAGTGTCTTAAGTTCTTGAATGTATTTTAAACCATAAATATATATGAAGGGAATTGTGTGAAGTGAAGATAATTATGATTGTAATTACTCTTTCTCATATTATTATCTTACATTTCAGTTGAATAACCTCATGTTGCTACTTTCTCTTGATTACTGCAGTTCTTTTTCCCCCATCTTTGCTTACATTTGAAATTTAAAAAAATATCGTACACCCATTTAATCAACTGCCCCTTTTAGAACATTTATGATTATAGTAAATTTGTTTCAACACTGACTTCTTCAGCATCTCCCTAGATACCTCTTTGCATCTATTTCAACAAATTGCAGCCTATTTATCATTATTAATTGTTTACAGTCCTTCAAGCGGTCCATGATTTATCTCAAATTATTTAATATAGACCCCTTATTTTTTAAAATATGAAGCTGAATTATGTCATTTAGCCAATTATCCAAGCAAATGGGGAGTGTGGTTATTCTGCTTATTGAAAAATGATTGTGTTTTGGCAACCGTATAGTTGGACAACAGATAGAGCCTCTATAAAACTCAACTGGTCATGTGTGTATATATATATATATATCTGTATCTATCTCCTTCCAAGGATATATATATGTACATATCCTTCCAAGCAAGTAACAATAAAAACTTATTTGTCATATGATTTTTACATATATATATATATATATATATACACACATACACACAGAGACACATATATCTGGAATCACATTTACTTTTTTTTTAAATGAAGTTTTACTTATATTAGAGTTAAGATATTTTGGGATTCTCCACCTATAGGCCATGTTTGCAGGGCCATGATTCTGCAAAATATTTAAGCATGTTACAGCGTACAGGAATCACACTGATGTAAATAGAATTAGTGTGCTACAAAGATCTACTTAAGAGCTTTGAGTGAGTTTAAGCAGCAGAACTTGGAGGCAAACCAATTCTAAAGTAACATTGGATGGTTGTTCTGTTAACAAAAGTGTGAAGATTTAAATGGTGGATACCTGTTACTGACTTACCAGTGACAGAAGCAAGCATTGAGTCCTACGAGGAAACTATATCTATTTCTTTTTTATGATGACAGAGGTCTAACTTTTATCCCTTCAGTTACTTGTATTTTGAGATTGAACAGTGAGCCTTGGAAGCGTATAATTTTAGCAGAAAAATATCCACATTTAAGAGGAGAAAAATATTTCCCTAGAAGGCTGATGAAAATTTTGTATCAGGTGTTTGAAAATGCTCAGGTGTTTAGAAAGTTAGAATTTGCTGAAGACAAAGGAATTTGTGCCCAAAGAGCAGGCAATGTATTAAAAATGCATGGAAAAGACTGAAAAAACCCATAGGATGCATTGTGGAACCATGTGATAAAATCAATTTCACAGTGAATCATGCAGCTCTACAGTTGAGTGTTGATAACTCATGATTCAGCTGCGAGTCTGAGAACATTTAGTATTTTTTTTAAAGCCTCAGCTCTTAAATTCATATGATTACAGTGGGAATTCCAACTTTAATTAAATTGAAGTCTCTGCCTGCAGAACAACACTACAAGCCATGTTCATATATATACACTAAAGACTTAGAAATCAAAAGACAAATAAAAGCAACCTGTAAATTTTTGTTTGTGTAGACTTTTATTGCTATTAGGTTGTAAATAAGCTTTATTCGTTTCATCTGGAGACTGCTTTATTCAAAATGAGTAACAATCTACAATAGTGAGCTAAAGAGGGGAATACAGTGAAATGAGACAACCTACAAAGCATTCTATTTAATTTAACACAGGACTGCAGAGTGACAAAGCCTATCTCAGTAAACTAAAGCACTAGCAATAAAGGTTAATGAGGTAGGAGCAAAAATGTAATCTACCTTAATGCCAGTGAAAAGATCCACCCAACTGCTGTGTGCTTCCAACTAATAAAATACGATCAACGTGCATTACCAGCTGTGTGTAAGGAATCAAATAAATGATGGATCAGCAGACAAATCATCTGTCTTTTTTCCTCTGTTACTTTTGCATAATATACTCGGTGACTTTATCAAAGAACAAGAAAGTTTTTTCCAACAATTACAACAAATTTTCTCCTTTGAAAATTTGGGGTATCCTTTCAGCATTCACTCTGACAGTTCTGGGGATTATACAGGTATATAACACATATATAAATAATGACAGCATTACTGAGGTTGCAGAATCAAGCACACCAAAATCAGGAGGGGCCACAACTGATGTTTTGTATAACTCCAGTCTTTTATGAGCTTCTATCTAAGTTTTGACTAGCATGGCTAGTAAATCTTAGCACTTGCACCTAAACTTGAAGATCAGTCTGTTTAAGACCTAAAGAAACGTTTGTCTGTCCAAAAACTATTTCTCCAATCAATATAATTTGATTTCATAAAAGATACTACCTGTGACTGCAAATCTCACCTCACAAGTGTTTCTGATGCGTCTTTAATCAGTGATGTATTATTTTTTTTACCAAGCAGTCGTATGCAGCACTTAGTCACTCCTCTTCACACAGCTCTTCATCAAATACCAGTGTGTTCCCCGCAGGGTAAAGCCAACTAGTCTCTAAATCCAGTCTCTCCTGCCTTCCAATCCCCATTTTGTCATCACTCTCTGCTCCCAGGTTTCTTGTCTGGCCAGTCCCAGTTCCACCAGTCACAGCTTCCTCTGCTCTGAGTCAAGTGGCTCCTTTCTCTTGCACCTTGTATGAAAGCAATGCAAGTCAGTGTAAATACAGAAACGATATGCTGCTTTTCCTCACTACGTGTTCAGAGCGATTAATGTTGGGAAAGTGCAACTCCATCTGCATATATTTGGTTGGAAAAAGCATGCTTAGATGCATCAGTGACAGCAGATGCATGGTACAGTCACATAGGAGTCTGGAAGCAAAGGAGAATACTTTGCAGCACCGGGGTGGATGGCACAGGTGTGCTTTGGTCACACTGGAGCTACAAGTAGGTGGAGCATACTCTGCTTGCAACGTGAATGTTTGGGTTTTGGAGATCTGTTCAATTCCTAGATCTAGAGTTTCATAAGAGGCAAACATACACAAAAACCTAAACAAAGCTGCCTTAAGAAGGCCCTCCTGCCCTGACTGTTCCCCCTGCTTCTTGATCCCCAGGCATCTATTCCTGTCAAGGCATGAATTCACTGCTCTCCACAGTGGGCTGATACAAGTGCTTACAGGGCCATCCCGTCAGCTGGCTCACAGATGTGATCTGGTTCAAGGTGACCATTGGTTGTACTCACAACCTTTTACAACACAGTTAACTTGGATTTCAACACTGAAGCTGCTTATCCCATTGTCCTGGTTTGGCTGGCAGTTTGAAGTCAGCCAGGACAACTGACCTGAGTGAGCTACAGGGGTAGCCCATCCCATCATGTCATGGTCATTATAAAGGGGGAAGGTTTGCTGGGGAAGGGGAGTTCCTGGGGGAGTTCTGGCTGGGGTTCCTCCTCCTCCTTCCTCCTCCTCCTTCCTCCTCCTCCTCCTCCTTCCTCCTCCTCCCAAGGACTGTGATGGCCAGATGTTCTAGGCTGAGTATAACTTTGTATGTTTTATTTGGTTTACTGTTTCATTAAATCTGTCCTTGCTTCCACCTTTGGATCTTCTTTCCTTTTCCTGATTCCCCTCCTCAGTTCGGGAGGGGTTGTCAGGTGATAGAGTCACTGTTATAGTTTAGCCCCTGGTATGGGCTGAGTGTAGACACTTCAGTTATGCTAATTCAGGTGACAGTGGCTGCAGAGTAAAGTTTCATCTGGGGTGCTGTGTCTACACATAACTATTTATGGCAATTATATTTTTGGAGATATGTCCCATGATCCTCAACCTGTAGCCCACTAATGTAGTCTGTAAAAGTTTTCCTAAGGGATTTTCCTTTTTGGATGGACAAGGAGTGTAGTGGAGAGGCACAGAAGAGTATGCAGTGGAGCGGCTTTGCCATGCCTCTGTAACTACAGGATAGTTACATTAGCAGTTGATGAGTTTTGCTGGTTTTAAGCTGATACCTCTTGCCGATCTTGAGTCAGCCAATATAAACTACAAATAACTGTATATTTGATTTAAATTTGTTTTGTATGTGCTCAGGATTCTGCTCAGGGCAATGTTCTAAAATGTCATTTCTGCATACTGTGGTTTTTGAACATCCACATACTTTCTGCTTTTAGTTTTCCTCTCCCTTTTTAACTGGAGTCCCTGCCTGCTTGACTTGGCGCCAGAGCGTTGTCATCAGCAGGCACGGGAGACAGCAGATAGTAGAAGAGAACATGGGTATCTTTCAATAGCCCCTGATCTCTTCTGGAATTGGTTCCCCTCTCAAGCTGCCCTTGTTCTAGATCTGCACTGAAGGATACTCTCAAGTTATCATTTTATGATTAACTATGTGATGAGGACAAAACCACTGAAAATTTGGTCAAATCTTGTTTGTGGGAAGAAGGGATGAAGCACCACAGGGTTTAGTGGAGCTGTTCCTACTGACACGAGGAATGAATCTGGGAAAAAGTGAGGTTTAGAAGTTCTGGGCTTTCCTTAGTATTTATGTTTCTTTAGCACCACGGGACCTTTCTCTGGATTTCAAGAGCAGTTCATGAGACTGTGTATCTCTGCAATCCCATCAGGCTCTTATCAATAGGATTGCTGTGCTTTCTCCAACAAGATTGTAAGGGCTCATTTGCTTGCAGCAGAAGTTTTACCAAGCATCTATTCATATCGTAATGGGATATTGACATAACACAGCAGACTGTTGCGAAGTATTCCACTATGTGTAATTAGAGAGTATTTAATTTGCATAATAAAAATCCATATGAACAGTTGTCATTCATGCCCAAAAGCTGCTCATCTAAATGAAGTATCTAGCTTGCCCTATAGATTTAGAGATGGAAAACAGCATTTTGAAAAAAATCTCATCTAAATCCACGATTGCCGAAAAGGTGCTTTTAATCAGCAATCCAGATGTGGGAAATCTGATTATCACCCCCCCCCCCACTCCAAATAAAATAAAATGAGATCTAGATGTGAATGTTAGCTTCCAGCTTTCATCTTGGATCGTGACTTTGCAGCCATTTGATAAGTCTTTACTTTTCCATTCCTTGTGCCTTTGGTAGGATGCCATGGCAGTGCACAAGGAACTTGCTCAGGGTGCTCCTGCCAGGGCTGGGGAGGAAGGGTGAGGCAGGTTCTCTACACTGTGAGGCCTTGGGATTTTTTTTTTTTTTTAACAATCCATCCTCCCACACCTGCATAATGGGCAAAAGGTCAAGCTAGCATCTGTATATCATTTAAGACCCTCTAAAGTATGTGAAGTAGAGCTTAACTGGGAATACGAGTGGTTCATAGACCATCAGTGGGTGCTCTGTAATGTGAAAATTTTAGAGTTAAAAAAACTGAAGGAAGAGAAGCTGTGACTGATAACACAACTTGATAATGCTGAGTGGGAAACCAGTAAGTATGAGAAATATTTTATCCCTGTAGCCTGTTAGGGCTTCCTTCATGAAAGCTTTTACTAGATCAAAATTTGCAAAGAAAGTAGTGCTAGCAGGAAAAAGGAGCTAAAAATACTTAGTAAGATGTTTATTTACGTTTTTTAATTTTTGCTTGTTTTAATAAACATTTTTATGATTTTTATTTTTCCAAGGAACCTCCCTGAATTCAAAATTAGCCAAAGCTGCAGGATATTAACTTTCATTGTAAAGAAAGGTTCTGTTCAACTGCTGCCACTGCTTGTTATGGTGTGGTGAAAATCCATCTCTAAGTAGCTTGAAAACAGACAAATTAAATGGGGTGGGGGAAGGAGGTAAAGCCTCAGCTAAAATTTTCACATCGGCCTTTTACAGTCAGAATACAGCCATTTTGTGGTATCATAAAGAATTGTTAGTTGTTCTGGTGATTTCAAGCCCTAAAATTGTCAGCATAGTCAAGAATATTATTGTGTGCAAAAGAAAACTGCACTGCATAAATTCCATAGTACCTCTTCATTTTGGCATCAAAATAATAAACTCAATTACTTGAGAAGAGGCATGTGTAGGGAGTACAGTGGGCTTGTTGCAGCATTCATGAACTGGGGTCTGTCTGTGTTGAATTATGCAGAAGTGAGGCTCACAAATAATTGAAAAAATTGTGCTGACACATGAAGGCACATCAATATTCAGGTGAGCAAGTCCTATAAAGCAACTTTCAAGCACCTAGTCCAGAACTCTTACTAGAAATTAATGTCAAATGAATGGGTAGTAAGTTATTCTGAAATTAGTCCTAATTCTGTTATTTAACTTCTGAATATTTGTCTTTACAACCTTAATAATGTTCCTTAAATAGAGCTTCTAGCATAACGTGAATTTAGATGGCCAGACTCATAAATTGCAGGCTCCTCCAGATCACAAGAACAAGCGCATGTGTTTGTGGTTCTCAGCTGAGGAGGTAGGTTTTTGAGTTGTATTGTAACTTAAACCAAAGAATGGTAATTTTAGTGCATGCATAAAACACTTGGGGCTATCTTAGAAGAGTCCCAAGATGTGTTACTGACCCAGATATCATACAGAGGTTTCAAGAAACGGGACTCTGAATGAGTTCTCAAAAAAAGAAAAAAAAGCCAAATGCAGTAAGAAATACGTTGAAAGATATTTTAAATCCCTTCATCAAAGGGAGAGAGATAAAAATAATAACACTCAGCAGCTTAAAAAATACAATCTGTGGAAATATTAACGAAGCCTTATGACTCATGTGAGCTATATTGTTAAATTTACTATCCCCATTTTACAGCTAAGACAAAAAATATGAGAGTGAACACTAACACTTTCATCTTTTGGGTGTATTAAATTTTGCAACTTAATCCATATTCTTACACACTAGTGAAAAAGAGAAGAATTGAGTTCTTATTCTAAGTAAAAATTAAACTATCGCATAAAGGGGGAAGAAATTTCTAAGGAAGAGACGGACCCCCATTCTGTCAGGATTAGTGACCCTAACAGGGGTTGTTTGAAAGCAGGATGCTGCTAAATGTGTTAAAAGGCCAGCCACCCATATGTCTTTCCCCTCTTAAAGAAGATGTGTATTTCAACAGTGCTCAGTCAATGTCACTTTGGTCTTCTCCATCTTATGGAGCCTGTGCTTGAATTCTTGTAAAGCAAGCAAGCATCTGTCAGGGTTTATGTTCTGTGTTGTTCTGTGCATAGTCTTCTCCTCATATTTGCTGATCATCCTTTGGTTTCTTTACAGTCTCTTCTGCTTTGGAATTCGTAAATTCAGGATCTCGCTCATTTTCCTCCTCCTTTTCCATCAAAAGCTGTGGATATCTCCCACCCTTCTGCAGTCTGTGTGTGACAGACCACCTCTATGAGACAACACTGCCTTTTGAGCCCCTACTTTGCTGTTATGTGTTTTTTATATATATACATATATATATGAATAACAGGCTATCTTGTGGCTGCTTAAATATACTTTACCATAGTGATTCAATTATATATATATAAACAACTTGCATTTCCACAAGTTTTAATAGAGATGGTTACATAACCAGGTGGTTCTACTGATTTCTGTTAGATATTTCAGCAGATGACAATCTCAGTTTTAAGAATTCTTCTCTGTAATTTAGTTGAGCTAAATAGGGGTCACAGCTCCAAGGATTTATTTTAAATCACCTTTTAACAATTTTGATACAATTTTCTAATCAACGAGGGTTACAATGTGAAAATACTACTCTCAACATTTTAGTCTCCAGCATCAGGTTCCGGTCTTTCCTTTTTCTTTTTCTTTGGTATACTTTACCAGTGTTTTTATTATCTTATTCTGTTTGGGTTTTGTCAATTTGCTATGAATTTGGCTTTCTTTTTTGAGTAGCTGTCTACATATGTCTTTACACTGTCATGTACTGATGAGGAAGCAAAATTATCCAGGTGGGAGACAAACCCAGACCCATCTTCATTTAAGGTATTCAGTGTTGAAGGATTTTGTGGCCCCATCTGATTTGGAGCAAGACCCCAGATACTTGTTTGAAGTTCTGTACATATATAATTATTTATAAAAATAGCTTCTGCACAGAATGTATATATGCACACATAGATGTGTATATATATGTATGCATAATAAATATGTAAATAATATGAAGTATAGATTTTTAAATTCCATATCAATATAAATAAATATATACATATAGGTATAGATCTGAACTTTGCTCTATTTTTCAGCTGCTTTTTGCCCATAACTTCACCAGCTGTTACCTCCTTCCCTTACTTGGCCTAGACTGCTGGACTTTCCTCTGGTGAACCTGTGTTTCCACTTCTGATGGCTGCTGTTGTCTTAACTGCCCTAGGGAAGTGCATGTTCCTGGCAAGATGTTGGATTTCACATTACTCCTCTACCCTAACATGGCTAGAGGAATTTTGTATGGACTTCAATTAACTTGTTCCTTGTATAGAGTCCTGGACATGTGGGGATCATTGGTGTTATCTCTGAGAACACTTAATGAGGAAATCAGAGGGTGCTACAAAGTCAAACAGCCTGGAGAGTCAAACAGCCTGGAGAACGAACTGTCCAGCTGACAGCTCTTGGATTGGTTCATCTTTATACAACCAGAAAGAGCCAAGCTTTTGGCAAAGAGACTTCTGGCTCTTAAGATGTGGTTTGGTCAGATGTAGCTCTATGAAGGTTGGCTTTTCACCTCTAGCTCAGACCATGTCTTCTGAGACCTCCCGATTTGGAACAGCAACTCATGAGGTTCTCCAGAACAGCTGTGACTCTCATGTTGTTGAGATCCACGACTGTACTCACTTTGTTCCTTCCAGACTCATTCATAGAGAGGTCCTGGTATGTGATATTGACTCTCTTCAAAGACCTTCTGTTTGTTTCCTAGGGTTTACCAGTTTCCTTTGTATCATTAAGTGACTTGGCTGTTGATTTGACAGCATTTACCTTTATACCTTGAGCATGCCTTTACACTGAAAGCCCTTCAGAAGAGAAATCAGAGGACCCAACTCATGAGAATTTCTTCGTCTTCCCTGGGAGTCAAGAAGGCTTTCCTCTCTTTTGTTAAATATTCCTGGAAGAACTTGTAACTCAGTAAGAAAAAGCACAAGGCAAAGATCATGGGCTCCTTATACATTGACCTGTCCTTTTAAAACAGGACAGAGTAAGTGAAGGAGCTCTTTTCAGTGGGCTCTGCTTCCACAGTGTTCTTCAAGACATTAGAGCAGACAAAATCTCTCACTTATTTTTATGATAAGGGAGCTGTGTTAACACATTACTCCTCTACCCTAACATGGCTAGAGGAATTTTGTATGGACTTCGATTAACTTGTTCCTTGTATAGACCAAGCCCCTTCAATCCATTATTAATTTAAAAGTCTTCCTTTGAGTAATAAGGATACTTTATGTCCCTTTAAAGAAGTCCACTGAATCAACTTGGTGAATATCCTCTACCACCAGCCAGAGGTTGTCCCCTATGCCTTTGATGTTTACAGGAAGTACCAGTCTTTCTGCCCTAGAGCTGGTTGGTCTCTATAGTTCTTGTCAGATGGTTTCTTGATATTTTTTTTTTTCACAGCTAGAGGAGTATGCCTTACCCGAAAATTTCTTTCCTAACCATAGCCATCTAGTAGGTAAGACAATATATAACTATAGTGATTCTTCCATGGCCTAAGGCAATTTTTTTCTCCAGTACTCCTAAGCTTTTGGTACAGTTTCCTAAAACACTGCTTTTCAGTGTCAAGACTACCTAGTGCTGAGCTTTCCTCCAGTCAGCAGTACGCAATGGCCCTCTAGATTACAGTTTATCTGTTTTTCTTGGTTGGTGATACTCTGATACCCTGATTAAACACCAGTGAAAGTTTCAGCGGGCACATGCAGCAAGTGTGCTGATGTATGATGATGATTTACAGGACAGGACTTTTTGATCAGCTTGTTTGAAATGCCCCTGACAGTCATACCCACGTTGTGTCAAGTGGAGGGTTTTCCACTGGGGTTCACTGAATGTTTCTGAAAAAACCCAGTTTCTTCCCATCAGATGTTTGCTCCTCATTGCCTTGTAAGCTTGGACACTTCTACAAATCTTGTTCCATTCTTTGTTTCTCGGTGAAATCAGCCTTGCCGTTACTTCAGTCGGGAAAGAAAAAGGAGGTGGTAGCCTTTATACTGTACACTACCTCTTTTAGAGTTTACCCTTTATACTGGTCCTAAATACCTCCCTAAGTAGTGTCAGAATTGTCCTTTAGTTGGGAGAGCCACTTCTATCAGCTGTTTCTAAGATACATGCTTCCAGGACTGAGCTGTCTGGCATACCTTTGATATTGTGTCTCTTGCACCAAGACAAAAATCACCTGTTAAATGTGCTTGGATATAGTTATGCTGACAGCATGAGTGAGATGCAGCCACATATCCCAGAGAAAAAGTTACAGATAAGCTACCTTTCCTATGTTACTTTTCTACTTCATTATCCATTTCATTATGTTTTGCTTTCTCTTTATGTTTTTGCTTTCCGGACTTGTGAGGTTTTTTTCAGTATTTGCTTTACCACCTGTTATCTGACATTTCCAGTCCTAAAAAAGATACAGCGCTTCATTTTTGAAACAGCTGCAAATGTTAACTTTCTTGAATTTTTGTCTTGCCTTGGCTTGCAGTTATATTCACTGCAGCACAACTCTTTATGAGATGAGCTTTTCCTGTTTGTTTCAACACAATTAGATTCTAATTTCTAAAGTAACTTTTTGAAAAGTACTCTTTGTTGTAACGTCAAGTACAGTATTACTTGTGTGTTGTGTCCAACTGTGAATAGTTCGTGGTCTGACAATCCAGTCTTTGCATGTAGCAGTCTATAGCAAAATTTCTGCTATGATTTATTCTTTCTAGCTCTTCTTTGCTTCTGTTCAGGTCTCATCTGCAGACTTTTGCAGAATTGTTTTGCTTCTTATAAACAACAGATTTGCCCAAAGGCTGCTTTGGTCTATATTTTATTTCAAACCTTTGTGCATTCTTTCATGTGTCTTCTTGCAAATCCACTCTGATTGTATTTTGCAGACTTCTCTACAGAGTCTTCAGGTCTGTTTTGCAGTCGCATCTCTTTATGGATTTACAGTTTAATACATATAAAGCATCACACATCTTCTTTTTGATTTCTTATAGGAAACTGATACATCTTCAACTTTAGCTTCCTGTAGTTGAAGAATACTCTTAATTTCTTCAGTGCTGTGTAATAGCTGTCTTATTCTTTCTCACCTGGATGTAGGCTATTTGTCTAATCTGGTACACCTGACCAGCAGTATTTTTAGGCCACTTTTTCATCTTCTCAGGAATAGAAAGAATTCTTGCCCTGCTTTGCTTCAATTTTCTAGTGTATTTCTGAGAAGTTAGTAGTCATTACTGGTTCCTCTAAGATATCCTTTACTTGCTATCTTTTCTTCTACTTGTGCACCTATTCCATTGCTGGTACTACATAGTCTTCTGAGGTGGCAGTGAAACAGAACTCCAAATCAGCATTTAGAAGTACAATAAATCATTATTACAAATAAAGAAAAACTAATGCTGGGGAAAGATCCATGTGTTCTACTCCATCAGGTGGAGAGCACTGACTGAGTGTAGCAAGAACTACTTCAAACCAGAATGCTTCTTAAAGTGCCTTTTATCATGAGTGTTATTTAACGTTTGTAGTTGTCATGTACTTAAAATTGTCTCTGAAGTTAAATGAGGAAGGAATGAAATGGTATATTTATGCACCAAATTAAAAAGACCAAGGTAAAAATTGGCTTGTAATGCCTTACTCTTTAGAAGTTCTTACATTCAGTTAAGTTATTCAATGTTGTTTTTTATGGAGATGTTCCAGAAAACTGCTTTCAGTTCTGGAATGACTGATCTCCTTCTAATTGAGTGAAACTTGGCAAGCCTCGGATCTACAAGAAGCACAAAGAGTACAGGTACAATACTTTGCTATAAAAAAGGACACTGTATTTCCAAAATCATCAGAGCTGAGAAACCACCATTTTGTTTCACTTATTGTTCAGGAAAAAGGCAAAATGTAAGCAGAAAACAATAAGCTCCAATTTGCTCATTCCTCAGCTGCAAAATCTTTTTTCCAAAATAAATCTTTATGCTGCTTCTCTGTCCTTCTAATGAATGTTTTGGTGACTTGCTGGCGAAAATGAAAACAGGAAGAAAGACAATAGTTTTTGAAGAGTCTTTTCACTTGGGAAATACTACTTTATAGTAACTGTAGTATAATCTGTTACAACTCCAAATATAACAGAGAAGTACAAAAAGAAAGCAACAATAGTAACTGCCTCCCTGGCTATTTTGTGGCAATTACAGCGCTCTGGCTGAGAAAGCTGATGGCTAAAGGCAATTTAGACATTTAAACTGACCAGTTTGATTTCTTTTCTTTTAGGTTATGATCACTTATTTTTATGATAAGGGAGCTGTGTTATCATGTAGATTGACGGTGTATCCAAGGTTGTCTGGAGTGAGGTAGTTTCAGGAGACAGCCTTCAAAAATATGGGTAAAAGACTGACAGACTCAACCACACGATAAGCGAGGTATATTTAAATGATAGCCAGAAGAATATCATAACCACCACTTACAGTTTACCTTGACTGCCACTGCTATTTTGTACAGTCCTTAATACAGAGGAGATGGTGTGTCTACTTGTCCTGTACATACTGTTGCAGAAAGTTCACTGAATATTCTTTTCCATGAGGCAAATATATTTTTCTAATGTAAATTAGCAGATTATTATCTTCAGCAGTGAGCCATGGAGTGAACTTTTAGAGAGCTGACTGCAACAGTATTTAACATTTTCTACAAAGATACACAGAAATTCCATCTCGGGAGGGACCCATTGCCACACCCATTCCTCTTTCCGGATCAGTTTGGTTTTCAATATCCCTGTCATGTAAAAAGGCCACAGAGGTGCTGGGATTTTGGCACAGATGGGAAGTACTGTAGCTATGGAAGTGCCACCATTTTGGTGAATTTTAATCCTGTGCCCAGTGGAAACAGGAAAAGTGGTGTGCAGAGCGAGGGCAGAGTCTGCTACTGGGCCTGAATATAAGGTGCAGGTCTGGAAAGTTATCCTGCTTTTAATTGCAGAAAGTCCTAGGTTACATTTTCTTAATACTCCTGGGAAACCAGACAACACCAACAGTCACAAATATACACAAAAGATAAATAAAAGTAATTCAAAATCAAAACAGAGACTGAAAAAACACAGTTAATCTTTCAAGTGGAAAACCTTATTATTTTTTACCTCTTGTGTTTGAATGTACTGCATTCTTCAACATAAAACTTTAGCAAAATACTAGGACAGGATTGTTCCTACACCTGCCACGAGCTACAGCCTCTGGAGGGCTCTTCCTTGTCTCTGTCAGCCATTCAGGGGTCAGGTGGTGACTGATGCATCTCCTGCTCCAGTGACCTCCTTTTGCTTGTTTTTCACAGCGAGAGTATTGATCTGTTCTCATATGGTCCTGCTGACAGAACAAGGAGACTTTGCCTTGAAGTCCAGTTGTTTGAAAAGAAAAGCTACCTTATTAAAAGTAAAGTTGGATGGTAGGGTAGGACTTTTGGTTAGAACTTGTCCATTATGAGTAGCCTTTGAAGGTTACCAAGTGCTTGTTCCGAAGCTGCATGGCCTAAATAATTTTTGGTTTTTTGTTTGTTTGTTTGTTTGTTTGTTTTTCTCCTGGAAAAGTCAGCAGGAGTGGCTGTTGGCACATATCAGGAGAGAGCAAGAGGGGCCCGAGCTCTGGGTGCTGCCCTGTGTGTGGAAGTGCCAACAGAGGACAAATGTACCCAGGTCCCTTCTCCCTGGCTGAGGCTGGCGCAGATGCCAGTCTAAGTGAGCAGCCAGGGGAATGTGGAGGGGCTAGAGTGGATGGGGAGCAGGAGGAAGAGGAGGTCACGCAAAGCAGTGGGGAAAGGTGCCAGGGAGGGGGAGCATGGCTGCAGGCAGCTGCTGGTGGTCTCTAAAGCTGAAGGGCAGGTCAGATGGTAGTTCCTGTGCTATCAGGAGCTCCCAGCAGGCAAACCTCACACCACACAGTGCAGGGAAGAGCAGGTGCTGTGCCTTTCTTTAGCTAGGATTGACAGACATCCCTTGTAACACAGAGCATCCAGAATGAAAGTTCTGCATCTCATATTATCATCATGTAGGACACAAGCTCTCCTGTACGTTGATAGCAATTAGCCTCCCAGCTGCAGCTCATTTGGACATGTTCGGTTTGTCTGCTCCACCAGGCATGTGTATGGTTTGCTGTGCATGCATGGAAATGTTGCATATGTGATGCAGTTAACTGGGACCATCCTGGCTTTATACTTGCCATCTCTAGCCCTGCGATGACGGCTAGTGGCACATAAATTACCTATCACTGACATGCGAGTTGTGGGAGGGCAGCCTGCACCCAGCAGGAGGTACTGCAGAGAGAATTCCTTCTGCCCATTCCTCTAACACGCTGCAAGAATAAATCACCTACTCAGCCGTAAATGGTGCTTAAGTGATATAATGGAGTCCTTTGCTGGCCTGTAGACAGAGATAACACCACTTTGATCTAGCACTGATTAAAACTCTGGTAGTCTGATGTTTGTTTACTGTTTTAAAATAAATATTTTACAATAAAAATAATGTTGGAAAATAGAATTTGACTATAAAAGCAAATCCGGGATAAAGGCAATAAGGACAAGAAGGTTGTTATTTAACACTAATATTTGTATTCAAGGATATCCTAAAGGCACGTAAAGGACTTTGACATCAAATTACTCAATATTTGCAGGATATAAGAGAGTTTTGGAGCTTGCATTATGGGTCAAAAAAATATATATTTGTTTGGCCTGTGCAACACAAGTGAAAGAAAATAAGGGAATCTGTAATTTCACTATATCACATCCATTAGCACAGCTATTAAAGGTGGTTGCTTTTCCCAGTTTTCATAGACAGTTTTGACTTTGAGAGGATTGCCATGTTACTAACAAGCTATTAAACATAGTCGGTTTTGTCTTGTAACTTTTTGATACTTTGTATGTATGTAAGTACGAGCTGAAAGTATGACTCGCTAGTCCGCTAGTCCGACTCGCATAAAAGTGGATCCAGATAATACCCCTGTGCTCTACAAGACACCTTCTTAGCCTGCCAGTGACCAAGAATACGTATCAGGAGCATTCATCAAGTAAGCAATTTCTTCCTGTGCATGCCACATGGAGAAGTCAATATTTATACCTCACGCTTGATAGAATTCATTAAATATATTTTGCTAAATAACACTCTATATTACATACTCCTTGTCTAATATTTGCCCTCAGAAGAAGTATTTGTTATGTGAATTGAATGCCTGGTTAAGAAGAACTAAATGAGTACGACATTTAATATTTATTTGGTAGCACAACACGGTAGACACAGGAGAGGTGAGAGAGAATGCAAATACAGGAGGAAGAAAAAGTGATTAAAGTACATAGAACATGAAATATTTCTACATGACTGGTGATTCTGAAAAAAGTAAGCAGCAAGACAAGATAACTGGATTTTAGAATTTAAAAGTTAAATATTTTAAGTAACAAATAATATCTAAGGAGAACTGTAAATGACTATTCACAGCAGACATACTTTGTCTAAAAATACATTGTTTCAGGAGAACTGCAGAGGTGATCCACTTCTCTAAGATACTGGGTTCTTTGTGTTTAGGGCACCTTTTATCTTCACTGACAGGTTCTTAGTATAAGAAATCTTTATTTTTACTTTCCTATTGTTTTAGTCTGTGATGTAGTGAGTGAAATTCATACCACAGCAATATCTAATAACAACAAACCCCCTCCCACTATTGAGAGCTGTTAAAGGTCTGTTAAAGACTACTTACTGGAGAGGTTAGTTATAGAGAAATTGTACTGGCTAATGGGATTTTGTGAGAAATAATATTACAGAATTTTGGCAAAGTTAGTTCTTTGCAATGTAATCTGGTTTTCTGAAAACAATGTTTTGCACTTGCAATGAAGGTAACGTGTCCTGCTCTGTTTTCTGAAATGTACTCCTTGAGAGTAAATGGAAGTCATAGCTGTACAGTTAGAGGAAGGATTTTGGATGTTTATGTTATGATTTGAAGAAAACTCATGTATAATCTACCAGCAGCAAGATACTGTGATATGTTTAACACTGAACTTCCAGTTTTATAAAAGCAAGTGATTGCAAGAGGTAAATATATCTCTACTTGACATCATATACATGTAAGAAGCTGTATCAGATGTTATAATGCTTATTTTAGCATATTTAGCTTATGTTTGCATACATAGCTACAGGTAGGCTTTCAAAGGTGACCTTTTGGTAAATATAATCATGAAATAATCCAACCTTATTTCCTTACATTGGTTTCTAGCTATGTACTTTTTCTGCGGTGAGTGTAATTGTGATTATCTCATCCAGGCAAGCCTTCCTAGGAATTTCTTTGTGGTATCTGCATAAACTAGAATTCCTCTGTCATCAATGGATTTTTTTTTTCCAATCACAATTAAGTGCACTGTTATATTTAATATGGAATTTGAAGAGTTTTTACAGGATCTTTCTTAGTGTGTGCACATACATCATGTTGATGGTCTTCACATGTTTAGTTAGTTCTGCTGGTTTTGTACTGTATAACCAGTCTGACAGCTTTGTTAATGCACGCCTGAAATGTGAAAACTTGAAATTATCTTTATCTTATGAAGAAAACATTTTGAACATCCTGAGCAAATTTCAAAGTACTATCCTCAATTTTGAACTGGACAGCAATTTGCCACCACCAAAAAAAATACCTATGGTACAGAAACATCAGTCTTGAGTAAATATTGTAGTTTATGCTCATCTCTCATAGCTTTCAATTCACTCTCTGAATGGACTCAATCCTTTTATCAAAAAGTTATTCCACAAACCAAATGCTGCCCATGACTAATTCCTACATATATTTGCTGTAATGAGCTCTTCCATTGTACTGTTGTCATGTTGTGCTTCTGGTTGTGCAGTCTCTCCGTGTACAGTCATAGTTATATGTACTAATTTATTTTATGGTGATTTATTTTTTGGTTTTGGATTTGCCTGACTGTTTTCCTCCTCTCCAACATTTTATGGTGCTAGTATCTTCCTTTCTTGGGAAGGGTACCTTAGCAAATGTCACAAACACACATACCTGCCATGTTAATAAATGGGGAATTGTATCATCGTCACAACAATAAGCAAATTCTCTGATAATATAATTCTTTTCATTTGCCAAATCAAATTATTTTTTAAATTATTCTTAACATCAGCTCCTCTGTGGCAAAGCAACAACTACAAGGAGGCACCAAGCAGGAACAAACCAGCACTGAAAGCATTGTGCAGAGAATAAAACTCAACTAGAATAGGATGATTCTACGATTGTGTGGTAAGTGTTAGGACACTGGTTGCAGTACTGAATTACCTTATTTAGTGCCTATATGGTTCTTGTTTTTCCTGTAGAAGACATAGCACAGTGTGGGACCTCACAGAGGCATGGTAAAACCATGCACACAAAATGGACCGAAGCAGCTTTCACACAGCAGCCATCTTGTACCACCTCTTCGTGGTCTTCCAGTTTACTCTCCCTGCTATTGTCTTAATGTCAGAATAGTCAAAGTTGGAAAAAAGAAATGTTAAAGATGTGTCTCTGGTGTATTTTTAGGTCTGCACATTTTTTTTTTTCTAATCACATCTGCAACTGTGAAGTAGAAAAGGACTTCGGAAGGGTCATGCATCTATGAAACTGGTATAAAATGTTCTCTGGAGAAATAGTTCTTTGCCCCCTGGTGGTGAATTAATTTTGAAAAGTATTACAAAACACTTCTAGGAAAATTTACTTGAAATTAAAGAGAAAAACTAATTGCTTCATTGGATACAAGTAAAAGTAAACTGCTAAGCAATACTTAGTGTGTCAAACATAATTAAGAAAAATCCAGTTATGAACAAGCTCCATCAATCTTTGATAGTCACTGCAGAAGAGAACAAAAGGAAGTCATCCACTTGCAGTTCAAGCCACAGATCATTTTGAGAGGTGTCAAGAATACATTGTTTAAAAAGATGGCATAAGCCTTCTAATCACTGATTTTGTTTTGTCTTTTAATTCTGGTGCCTCCTAAACTTCTGCCTATGACAGTGCTTCCCCATGTTGATGTTCTTCTTCGGGAAAACACAAATTAAACTATAATTGTAGACTATTGTAATGTCATGAAGCAGAACATTACGCATTTATGCTGGAAAAAGGCCATTTATAATGATCAAGGCTTTCAGTTGGCTTTATACTATTAGGGTATGGCTGATATTCTGAAGATGAACTCTCTTTTCTACCCCCCAGTCTGTGAGCCATCTTGTACGATGTTAATGTGGCTTCAGGTAATTTTCCAGTTTGGAAAATAGCATCACAGGGTATGGCATGCCTAGTAGGCAGGAATTGTTTGGGTTTTGGCACTAATGTTATAACATGAGGGGGAAAAAAAAAAAAAAAAAAGAGTAATGTAGCTAAAAGAGAGGACTGAGCTGCCCAGACCAGGCATGAATTAGCTGTTTCCTAAATAATATTCTTTCATGTCTGATGGACCGTAATAGCTTTCTGTTTTTAGCTCTGTTGCTTTTGCTTCTCTTTCCATTCCCACATTTCTTTCTCATTACTTTGACTTATGTCTGGCCTCAGGTAACAGCTGGTCTACACAAATGGCATATTCCTTACAAATCTTTCAGTGGGCAGGGTTGCTATGAAGTGATCCTGTCTCCCCTTCTCTTCCCATTGCCACGCTGGGTGTTACCACCCCTCCATCTCCACTCCATTTGCCTGTTTGTGCGGCTACACTCTAAACTGCATTTGCAAAATGATCTGGCTTTAAAAAAAAAATCCCTTAAAAAGGCAATAACCAGACCACTCGCCTATTGGGACGGAGCACTACAGGACCCCTTGGTTACTGCCGCCTCGCTGGCCGCCTTTGCGGGAGACCCCTCTCTTCCGGTGCGAGTCCTCAAGTGTTCCTGCCAGCTGTGAAACAGAATTCCTCTCACTGCTCTGCTTAGCCTTGCTGCTCAGGGAACAGCTTGCTTTCAGCCTTCCACATGCAGTTATACAAAGGTCCTTTTCCAATGGGAAAGCCAGTTTAAGCCAGGCAGTTTCCTGCCTGCTCTGCCCTCTTGTTCTTGCTCCTTCATCACAGTTCGCTGTCCCCTTGATTGTGCGAATGCAGCTGTTCGTGGGTTGTGTCATAAACTGGATCACTGAAATAAATCTGAGGTTTTGTATGCGTATGTGTATATATGTGTGTGCAAAGAGCTTTTTTTTAAAAAAAAAAAACACCAAACCCTGGATCATTTCAGTCATTTGATTTATAATGTGGCCCACAAAGAGTTGAATTAGCACAGTTGAGGAGGCAGCAAACAGTGGCACAGAGGTGGGAACAAGCGCCTGGGCTGGGGGGAGGGTGCAGGAAACTCTTAAGCCAGCTTTGTTAACAGGGAAAACTACTGTTACTGTACAAACCCATGTAGAGCACCTAAACTAAACAGCCAGAATAGAAAACTGGAATAGACTGCAGAGCATTCAGGCTCTCGAATTGCCGGAGATAAGGTTTATCTTTAAGAAGAAAAGGGGTGGTCCCTTAATAAGCTTTTTCCTCTAGATGTCTTCTATTCATTTGAGACATCGAAATCGCAGGCTGCTTAGCTATTCAGAGTACAATCGTGTGAATCCTACTGGGCTTATGAAGCACGTTGGTCTTTCAGTGCTGTTAAAAATGCTAATAATAACTGGTTCATGCCTCGGGCCTTGGTTGCTACTGTCAATTAGCGTCAGAACAGAGATTTATTTAAACAAATTATTTCTGTATATGCTTCCCTCCCTTGCGGCTTGCAAAGGAGAGCTTCGTGACCGAGCGCACCTGATTCAGTGATACCTGCGTGTGTGTGCGGATGAACTCCGGGCAGAGAAAGCAAATGCCATCCTTGCCTTCATAGCTCTATGTAGTCTTAAAGTAAAGGAGCTGCCCAGCTGTAGAGGCTACATGCAGAATTAAAACCCTTTCTCTGATCCTCCAGCCATTTAAATGTCATGCCTGAGTTACAGAAAAAAATACTAATACCTCCCCAGATGAGTAGTTTTAGACCACAATGAAATAAACACATGTAATCCTCTACCTTCTCTTGTACCTTTATGTCAGAGTTCACAGTACTAAGATTTAAATCGTCGTCACTGGTGACCCAACACCCCGCTCATTGCACCTGTCACTGGAAATTTCTCATGTATGTCGTTGCAGGCTCACAGAAAAGGCAAGCCTTGCTGAATTTGATTATGTTTGTTTTGTATTTTAAGGCTTTCTCTGAAACCAGGAGGAACACTGACTTTTAATTGTAACTGATTTACTTTATGTTGTGGAAGCCTAGTGTGACTTGGATTAATTGAAGTGTTGGGGAAGGGGGAAGGACTCCAATGACTCAGCAAGAATAAACAACTTCTCATGACTTTAAAGAGGTAAACAGAAGAATGAGAAGATAATAATGTGTCATTGTTATGGTGGCACTTACAGCATTTTAATAGCATTTTTAGCATTTTCTTCCTAAAATTTCAGTATTTATTCTTGAAGCACAGAATTATTTTAATGGAAACATTTAAACTAATCTCATCATCTAGAATTTAAAAAAAAATCCTTTTTAGAAACGTTACATGCAGTATCAGGCCTTCTCCTCCAATGGTTTAAGGAGCAGAATAAAAATGAGTATTCAAATTTACCACATTGTTAAAACCAATTGGAATAATTTAAGTACGCTGACTTAAATGTAAGATATCTCTTCATTCTGTATTTTACATAATCATAATCCCATTATCATTAGTGCATTTTTCTCCTATTATATCTTTCTAAATTCACATTCCTTCTGACTGAAAAAAACTATAGTTTATCTGAAGAATTCTGAGATGTTTCTTCCAAAACAGGTATAATCTGCTGCTATTCACAAAAGCATTGAAGCCACAAGCTCCCTGCAATTGGCCATCAGCGTTCGGACAGTTTTTCCTAGTCTCAGTGGAACGGAATGGATCACCTGCTTTTATCACGTTTTTTGAAGGCTGTTTTAACAGTTTCAGCGAGAGCAGCCAGAGGTGGATTTTGAAAGGTCTCATTCTTCATAACAAATTCAGAATGACGAAAAATAAGATGAAAATAACAAATGCTTCTCTTCAAGGTTAATCATTGTGCTAGATCAACTTAACTAAGAGGCTTAGAAGGTAATGAAGCAAGATAAAGTAGATAGGGAAAATACAGAATTAGTCAGAAGGGAAGAATTTGGAAAGCATCTATTAACAGCAATGGAATATTGTTAATCTCACATTTCAAAAAGTCTTTAACCTGGTTTAAAAATACTACTACCTTATTGAACTCTTCATTTGCCCCTGGTCTCTGAGGGTACTTTGCATCTTTAAACTTCGTTCTACAACCTTATGAGTAGGTAACTTTTTGAATCCAAAGTTGCATTTTTGTCAATAAATAATCCTCTAGGAAACGATTGGTTTTTTGGCTGTATGATCATGCAGGAGAAGTGTTTTTTAAGATGATCAGAATGAACAGTTAAGTGCTCCTTTTTGAGAACGGTAAATTAAAAAGACTCTACATCAGACACTGTTGGTTAAATTACCATTTTCTTGCAAATGGGTTTAGGTATCTTCAGAAAACAGTGCCAGAGGCAGAATCATGATCCTAACAGCCCAGTGGGCATGCATATGAGATATGGAAACATGAGTTTAAATATCAATCTAATTAATATTTAAATAGTTTATACGAAAGGGAACGGTTTCAATAGAAGAGAATACCTAAGACTACTTTATACTTTGTGAGTTGGAAAATTGATAATGGTTATGTTGGTTCATGTCACTACTCTGAGTTAAGCAGAGTAATTTTAAAACATTTTAGAGCCACGTCTTGCTATTCCCACAGAGTATGCAAGGCAGCATTCTACCGTACAGCAGTTTTGTAAATGGTGCCTAGCTCCTTGAAGGTGAATTCAGGTTCAGGTGAGATTGGCATTTGGGATTTTTTTGATTTGGAAAAACTTGTTTTCTGAATGTGATTCAGTTCATGGATATTTTTGGGATGAAAGTGTCTTTTCTTAAAGAGAAGATTCTTACAGTGAGTTATTAACCAGGCCTAGCTTCAAGAGAGGTGAAACAGATGGGGTGTTCCTACCAGAGAAAAGTGATCTAATGTTGGTATTCTGTATTGTTAAGCCATTAAGTCTCCATCTGATTTCTCATCTAGCAGCCACGCTTAACATTAATTCAAAGCAAGGAAAGAACAAAAGGTGCAGTTAAAACAGCTTAAAAATTGGGTTGATACCGACAACACGCTGGAGGGATTTTAGGGTTAAACAGGATACAAGACCCAAAAGCACCCTCAAGGTGTTAATAAACCAATGCATTTCTAAGGAGGATCTAGTGCGTGGGGGCACCAGGGGCGGCGGGGCCCCAGCAGCCCCCCCCCCCGCCCCAGCACCCCCGGGAGCCGCCGTGTCCCGTCGCCGCTCCCTCCGCGGCATCTTCCCTCTAGCGGGCACCGGCCTCGACGAAGTTACCCCAACACCTCCCCAGCGCTCCTGACCCCGAGGACGCGCCTGGTACCGGGGCCCGCAGCAGCGGCTGTCGCCCCTCAGCACTCCGCTCCGCGGCTGCTGGGGGGAGGCGGCTCGGGGCGGGGGGTACGGGGCCCGCTCCAGACCGCCGGGGGAGGGGGGATCACCCTGCCGGGGCTACCCCGGATGGCAGCGGGCCGACAGGGCGCTCCGCCGGCCGCGGGGGCGGGCAAGAGCGCTGCGCGGCGCCGCAGGCAGAGGCGGCAGGAAGTGGGGATGAAGGGGCGGCGGGCGGGGCGGGCGCGCGCGCGAACCCCGCCGGCCGCGCGAAGAGAGCTCCTGCCGGGGCTCCGCGCGCCGCTGCCGCTCTCGCGCGCGTCCTCCCCGCCGGCCGCAGGCACCTCCCCGCTTCGCCCTTCCCCCCGCAGCGCCTCGACTGCGCGAGCGCCAGCGGTTGCCGGGGTACCCGACGTCATAGCCTGAGGAGGCGGCGATTGGCCGGGCGGAGAGCGCTTCCCTCCCCCCCCCCCCCCCCTCCATGGGACTGGCCGCTGGCGGGGCCGGGCCTGGCTCTTTCCCCTCAGTGCGGAGCCGCCGGCGGGGCGTGCGCGGCCTCAGCAGTGCCTCCCCGGCCACGTCCTCGCCTCCGCCGCCGAGTCGGGGGTCATGGGCCGCCCGCGGCCCGCGCCGCGCCTCCGGCTGCTGCCGTTCCTGGCGCTGCTGGCGCTGCTGGCGCCCCGCGCCCGCGCCTGGGACAGCGGCGACCTGGAGCTCTTCGACCTGGTGGAGGAGGTGCCGCGGAACTTCTACGACTTCCTGGGGGTGCAGCAGGTGAGCGAGGGACCGGGCCGCCCTGCCGCGGGCCCTGAGGCGCGCCGCCGCCCCCGCCGCCCCCTGCCCCAGTGCCTTCACGCAGGCACGAGCCTCGCCTGTCACCGCCGTCCCTGCCTCCGCCGAGCATGGCTGGCTGGCTGCCCACCCCACTGCACTGCCGCCGCCCGGCTGCTCCCCGCGGCACACGGGCGCCGGGCATGCCGCCGGCCCCTCGCCCTCCTGCCCGGCGCTGTCATCCGCCTCCTGCCCTGACAGGCGTGCGGCTGCCCCGGCTCTGTCGCTGCGCTGCGTGCCCCCGCCGTGCTCCGAGGCTTGGGGCAAGGCTCCTGTCCCTTCCCCAGCCTCTTCCTTCCCTCTGAAGGGGCTCCGCTCTCCTGCAAGTACTGTTCTGGGGGTTTTTTATCCTTCCGGCCCCACCGTAAATCAACCCTCCCTCTGCCACTGTACCTTTGTGTGTTTCTACTGCCTGTTGCTCTTCTGATTATATCTCTTTTTCTCCAAATGTATCCACAGCTAGACAGAAGTAGCTTGTGGGCTTCTCCCACTTCCCATACGTATCCTGGGTATGGCTGTTTCTCATCTTCCCCTCATTCTGCATAGCTGCTGGTTCTTTACCTCCTTCAGATTGTGCATCACCATGTGTTGCGGCTTCTGTTTTGTCTCACGCATGCCATGTGGTAGACTGTGGCCCTTTGCTATGGTAATGGCTTGTAGGTTGTTACGTTTGTTTACTTTCCATGTATCTTGGTTATTGTGCATGGTTTTCTCCTCTGTTTGCTAGGCAACAAAGTGTTTATTATGCACCTTCAGTTAATTTTCATGTACATGTAGTCAAGACAGGAACTCCTGTTCGAAACAGTTTTATCCCATGTTTCTTGTGTATCTTTTAGATGTGGTTGCTGGTTTTGCCGCCACTTAGCATCTTCAGTTTGTATCACTTGCCTTGGCTCACACTTGATGGTCTTCTGCAACTCTAGATGCTCTGCTATGTGTGTGTGATCTTACTCGCTCTCTCTTTGTGCATCTTGGCAATCTTCCTTTTGTCTCTTTCTTCTTCTCAGTATTCTTCTCCTCAATAATTAAATATCCAATTCTTTATAATCTTCACCCAGAGTCCCCAAAAGACATTTAGTACTTTGTCTCCTAGCACCTCTACGTTCTGGTGAGTGATCCTGCTATTCAAATGGCTTCGCTGACAACCTTAAAGTTTATTCTGGTGTAGTTCTTGTAGTTTTTGAGAATAATAGCTGTATTTCATTAGGGCCATGTCTACAAAGAGAGGGAAAGTGTCTGCAATATATGAGAGTCCTATTTTGGAAACTACCGGCTGCAGTTGCTAATGATAATTGGGGGATTCTGAGACAGTTTTATCTCTTTCTTTCTTTTACTCTTTCTGAAGCAGCTGGTGTTAAATACTATGGAATACCATTGTATATACAACACAGCAAACACTGCTACCTGAGTTTCACTTTAATGAGCCTAAAAATCTAGGTTTTAATTCCTCAAAGGCAATTTTAGTGTTAGATAATGTAGGGATACAACAATTTGTTTGTTTCAGTTAGTGATGTTCAGATCTGGTATGTAACTCTTTGTTAATATCTTACACAATCTTTTTTTCTAGGCCTGCATCTGTACCTTGCGCAATATTTTTAGCAAGCAAATATTCTGCTTGTTCGCACTTCTACCCTACTTCTAATCTTAATGGAGAACTTGAATCACTTGTAATGTACGAGCAGGGAAAAAGTTGGTGGAAGTGCAACACAAGTGAAATTTTAAGTATATGTTAGTCACTCATAATGTCATTATAGCCAAAATAGTACTAGATGCTTCACACATGCAGCAGAACATACCTGTGAGTACAGTGATAGAGTTTACAATGTTGAAGTTGAGCCTCAATAGAAATCTGTGAGCACTGGAAGGTGCTGTATAGGTTTACAGGTTCTTCCACACTGTATCCTGTGTTCCTGCTGCTTGCTTCTCCAGCTCTGACCTAAACCTGAAGCTTCAAATGAGATACTGAAGCAGGGTTCTGACTTGCAGTGACTCGCTGGGCAGCTGCAGCCATTTAAGTTAGTGTATAGGAAGGGTAGCTGGTCTTGTAGTGGAGTCAAGGGAAGTGCACAAATCTCAGGTGTGCTGTATCCTACCTTGGATGTCTTTAACACAAAGCTGCCTTTTATCATAATGTCTTTGCGTGCTGTTTGCATGTTTCTTCAGGTTTTCTGTTATTTTTTTAAAACTTTGGTTTAATGGAGTTTACTGGTTATTTTGTATGTTACCGTTGTTTTAGTTGGGATGCCTTTGACTAGAATGCTGTGATTAACTTTTTGTAGTTCTGGTGCTAGTGGTTTTATTCCTTGTGCTCAGGTTGTTTTTCATTTTAGCACAAGAGGGGCAGTGTGTGTGACAATAGCCTTTGGAGTGTTGCATAATCTTTCATTCATCAAAGCTTGCTTTCCCCTCCTCCCCCCCTCCATATTCATCTTGGTGTTGGGCTATGCAGAGCAGCGTGTTGTGTACCAGTTAGGACCAAGGAATTTCACCTTGTATCATGTCCTGATAATCCCTTCTTCCTTCATGTACTTCTCCCTTATGCAGGATGTAACTTCTGCGTCTGAGATATGGGTGCTCAACCATGTTTGTTAACAGTAGTATATCAGGGCTGCCAGATTTTTTCTAAACATGTCATCTTGTATTTTGAAAAAACGTAGAGAATGACTCCAGTGCTTCCTTAAGGCATTAAAGCAGCTTAGATTTTGATGGGAGAACTGTGGTACTGGCTGCTTGTGGAATCTCATACACAATGTCAGAAGCTGATGTTGACCTCAACTGACAAGGTGTAGAAAGCATTGTGGGAAGTCCTGTAGCTCTCTAGCATGATTTGATAAGCCTCTGACTGATGGATTTTTCCCTGGGGTTGATGAGAAATTATGATTGTTTTGTTTTGTTCCTAGCCTGTGCTCATGGGAGTAAGGGGTTTGTGTTTTGTCTTGTCCAAGGGCCTTGTGGAAGCCTCCTGGCATTGTTAGTAACTGCCATCCAGCACTAGCAGGGTGTTAGATTTGAAGCTGCTGTAGTGTTTTTCCAAGATCGATGGCTGAGACAGAGGATGATCTAATGGAAGTGATTATTGTTGTGAATGTGGAATGACAGAGGAAGAGTAAGATTGTGACTGTCTTGGCTGTTAGAATAACTGTCCTTAGTCCTTGACTTCAAGGAGGGGTTGGCTGAGAAACCTACAAGTGCTCACAGAATGGCTGAGATTGGAAGGGACCTCTGGAGATCATCTTGTCCAGCTTCCAGGTGTTAGGGCTAAGCACCTAGATTAAGAAAGATCTGTGCTTTTTTTATACAAGGACACAATCTATCTACCTGGTAATCCATCAGATCTATGGTAACATAGCACATACAAGAAGTTTTATGTTGTTCAGAACAGTAATGATGTAACAGTTTGGGAATTACTTTACCTTCCTGTTTCTTTGGTGGTTCTTAAATTGATGATGTGATTAACTTGAATGGCTCATTTAAAACATTGCTGTTCTCAAGAAATTAGACCTAGCAGAATGGGGAGGTAACATAACTTTTGGCTTGATAAAAGATTACATTTCCATGTTGCCTAAGTGGTTACTGAAATAGAATAGTGGTTACTGAAATAGAATCATAAACTCTTGACGGATCAGATGTAATAATCATTTCAGTAATCACTTCAATATAGCCAATTTCAAGCTGATGGGGGGGGGATCAGGACCGAATAGAATTCATTAAAAACTCAGATGAAGCATCAGAATTAAACCGGAGGGTATGCAGACTCAGGAATAAAAGTACCCTGTTACCTCAGAATGAGAACATGCAAATCTGATGTCAACTCTTTGGAAAAATTGCATGAAGATCTGGGGAGCTACAAACTTGTATGGTAGACAAATTAAATGATCAAGTTAATTTTATTGTCTTACAGCTTTCAATAGCTGATACCTGTATAAACATGATATGCTCTGGATGAATCAGTTTGGCATCAGTTGAACCTATGGATCTCCTTGCCAAAATGTGCTTTTGCGTATAACTGTTTATATGGCTACAAGGGAATTGCCTGATCCTCTACTCTTTTTGGCTTGCATTAAAGGAAGGCACTACAGGTTGCTGAATGTCTTTTGAAACTTTGTGGTATGCTTCTTGGATACAAGGGATCTGATCAAGAAATATTTAGGAAACATTGTTTGTGATGATGTGTTAAAATGCATGGCCTATGTTGCTAGAATTGGCCTGTGCAGTATATAAAAGCAAATACAGACAGTTTCTCCAAGTGCCCTTTGAGGTAGTAGAAGTGGCCCTGGGAGCTCAGGTTCCTGAGGGAGACTTAACACATGGGTGGAGCTTGCTGGCCAACACTGTGGTTAAATATATTACCACCGAAAAAAGTTGAGATACTTTCTTCAGTATTGGCTTATGCCTTCCTTGTGGCAAATGGGACTTATTTTGAACCAGGCTCTAGTCCAGTCACGTGGATTTACTATAAAGATCTAAGAGCATTTTTATCCACGTCATTGCTAGACAATGGGTTTGGTAGATGATGTTGCAACACGAAGTCAGAACTGCACATACAGAGCCTGATTTTTGGTCCTACAGCCTGTGAGACTTTGGTATGTTAGCAACTCCAAGAAAATTCAAGATGCGAAAATGAAGGAGTCAGATTTCTTTGGCTGTGGGAAGCCACAAGCCCTCTAGATGAGGTGGATGTGTATTGGGCTATTAGGCTCCTTTCAAGAACACTGAAACAGGGGAGCTGTGTGTACCCTGGCAAGCAGCAGGGTCTGACAGGATTGCATCTGTAGAACGCAATGTTTGGTGCTGAGGAATTGGTGTCCATACTGTTTGCATTTCAGGGATTTTTGTTGTCGTTGAACAAATACCAGGCTGGCTGCATGGATTCAATGCCCGTCTGTGTTGAAGTGTGCTGTTTGTGCTACTGGTTTTATATCTTACAGTTCAGTTCTATTCAAAAGGAATCCAGTTCATACACTCCAGGACCACCTCATGATATGCAGTCAGTGGGTACGCTAAAGAAGTTTGCTTTACATATGCACTCCTGATCTGCCCTAAAGGTTGAGGTAGATGCACTTTAACACTACAGTTTATACTAAATGGCTGACGTGAATTTTACCTCTTGTCACTGCTCTGTAAGAACCTCACCAGGAACAAACCCCATGACCAGTTGTGGCTTTTATGATATTACAAGGCAGAGACTTAAGAAAATTCTCAGGAATAGGTTTTTGCATAGTCTATTTTATGCAAGTGTATTGACTGATGACATGCAGTGCATACATCATTGCAGTTCTGAAGTTGTGAATTCCTATCTTATATAAGTAAAGTTCTTGGAAATAGATTTGGTAACCTATTTTTCAGAAAGAATGGGAATCTCTGAAGCTGTCAGTGTTATCATCTGGCACTGCCATAGTTCTGACTTTGAATGGGTCACTGTCCAGAAACAAACAAACAAAAAATCTAGGTAAAAATATATTTGCTGTAGACCTTTTTGGGAACTTCGAGTACACAGAGTGGTCCCCTCAAGTGGGAACAGGCAGGTGAAGGAGAGCTGTATCTATTCAAGGAATGCTCTCAAGTCCTCAGCCAGAACAGCCTACCTGTACCCTTACAGGTCTTCTGTCTTCCCTGGCAGGCAAGGTGGAAATAAGGAGAGATAACCCAGAAACGCAGCAGTTTGTTTCTTCTTCCCAGTGACAAGCTTGATCACACTCCAAGGACTTATTTTGGTTGCTCTTCTAACACTTAAGGCTGTTCTCCTCCCTTCTGCTTTTTAAGGTTAACATATGCGGGTGCAGTGTTACTAAAATTGTGGAGCGTGCATCATCTGCAAATATTTTGGAGAAAATTGGGTTGGTAATACTGCTTCATCAGTCTTCCAAGCTTTGGTAGTATTTGATATAGTGAGATAGAGCTTCACACACATGCAGTTATGACATCAGTTTTTCAGATGATTGTGTGAAAACTCTGAGCTGTAGGCATTTCTTGCTTTGTTTTCTAAGATTATTTTGTTCTTTGCATGACAAAGAGGATATTCACTGTGACCTTCAAAAGTCTTGTGCTGTGAAGTGAAATGGAGCCATGTAGCAGCTTGGTATCTGTTACTCATCTTTGAGGAATCAAAGTTGTTGGGCTAGTGATTAAACATCATGTCTAATGGCCTAAGCCTGTTCCAAGACTGTTTTCTACTTCTTATTCAAAATATGTATTAAGCAGGACTAGTAGTTTTGGAAGGCATTGGATTTTAATGCACTGTCAATCACAACATCAGAGTTCTCAGTTGGAAAGATGAAATATATTTCAACTTCTTGCTCCAAACTGTCAAAAATAATTAACTTCTGTAATACACATCTAGATGATAGTAATAGCAAAGGGTCACTCTGCTCTGCTCACTAAAGGGTCACTTTATTTGGACAGTGAGGGATCTTTGTAATTCCTGAAACTGTACGTTTCTTTTAAGTGATGGATGAGGGAGGCGTTCTGCAAAATTGTTTTTTTGACTTTAAGAATTGCCTCATGTCATGGCAGTTAGAGCCCAAAAAAAACCCCCAAAGCCCTCAAAAATGTAGCATCAACATTGAGGCAGTAGTAGACTCCATTGCACTGTTTCAAACAAGGATAGCGTTAGAAAATCCAGACCTGTTTCCAGTGGCTTTATCTGTAATCTCTGTTCATTCCATAAAAATAATTGTGTGTTTTTTCTCAGTGTGTCATTCAGATGTAATTCTGTGTGTCTTCATGGTTTTAAACTTCCCGTTTGAGCCTTGTTACTTACACGTGTAAGTGAGATTTCCAGCAGTTCTGGAAACTCTGCTTTTCATAAAAAATGTAAATTAAAATTCTGTGAAGTCATTGTTGAGATTTTCTCACTTGGATCCTATAGAACAAAGTTGTTCCAACCTACAGAGTAATTCAATTGCTGTCAAGTCACCATAGAGAAGCACTTATGATAACTGCTCAGATTTGTAACTGAGCATAGTGCAGGATCTGGGTTTTTGTGTGTTGGTTTTGGTTTTGTTTTTTTTTTTAGCAGTGATAGACTTCCAGGCAAACTGCTGATACATCATATAATCCATTTTGTAAGTGTCCTGACATATATCATGTATGCATAATGTTTCCTGATGTTTTTGTTTACAGTTCCTCCATTTAAAAATGATTGAGATATCTAGACTTGTAAAACTTGTTTTTTCCATAAAAATGGGGTTTCTATATAATTTCCTATTAAATTTCTGCTTGGATATTGTCCAAGGAAATCCAGGATTTTTTTGCTCTTATTGTTGGCTTCTGTCTTAAAGACACAGAAATGTTTCACAATCTATAATTATGAGTGGTTTTAAAGGCATTTACTGTTAACTTTCCCTGACAATTCATTCATATAATACTTTCCTGATTGCTTTCAGATTATTTATATCTTATTTCTTGCTATGTAGAAGCACGTATAGCAATAGGAAACTACTATGTTTGGGAACCCGAGGGAACTAACAGTATGCAAAATGCTATGAAAAGCATAAAATAAGCAGTCTTGAATTATTTTTTTTCTGTCTGCAGCAGTAATAATGTTTCAGCTCTTCCTCTCTCTATTTCCACTTCACTAGTCATTTAAGGAGGTATCCATAATAGCTTGATCATCAAATTTCAGAAATAAAAAATGGGCTATTTTTCTTCCTAGAAGTTCTGTGCTTGACCTGTAATTCATTGGGAGTAACCGATTTCTTGGTGAGGAATGGTAGGTAACCTGTGCTGGTGGCCTCTGGTGCTTACACAAGGCTGTATGTTTTATGTTTGTTTCAAATTCACCTCCTTTGCTGAAGTTCTACATGTGTGTGCCCATGTTGGTATCTAAAACAACGACGTAATTAATCTAACATACAGTTTTGTAAATGACTTCCTAGCTGGCTTTTTACTACTTGACTGCTGTGGATTGTGGTCATCATGTTTGTCTGTAAAGTTGTATAAAGAAAAATCTTAGAGGCAGCCTTCATATCATTCTGTTGAATGATAAACCATTTATGCTCCATCTAGAGTAATTGTACAATTAAGATTAGCATCATTTTCTAATCAGATATAGAGGAAAGTATAGCTTTAAGGGAGATATTTGCAGGTATCTATGGTGCTATTTTAACTTTAAGTACTTGGTAACATTTAAAAAATAAAATGGAAATTCAGCATACGAAATGTTCCGTAGTTGGGTTGGTGCTCTTGTGTTGTCAGTGGAGCCAGTAACAAAGAGCCTGTGGTGCTGTTGCGTAGCTGAGCCAGTCAGAATGACAGTATAAGCAATAACAAAGGGGTTTTCATCTATAAGAATAGGTATATGAATAAAAGGAGGAAATTATATATATGTCTGAAATGTTTTGGTTTTTCACAGCATCCTAGTGGGCTAACAAAACACATGCAGCATACGAAAACCTGCAGTTTTGCTTTTGGTTTGCTTGTTGGTGTTCGTGCTTTTGCTTAGCTGTATGCTGTACCCATTAAAAGTTTGCTTCTATCAATTGTGGGTTCCTAAACAGCAGTTTTTGTTTATTTTTTTTTCCCCTCAATAGCTTAAAATTGTTGTTTTCCCCTAAATTATGAAGAGATTTGGGGTTTCTGGGTTTCTTTTGCTTCTTGTTTGTCTGTCAACCTTGTTTGGATGTTACTAGCTCTGTATTAAAGTGATTTGTAAACAATCTTATGTCTGTGACAAGGTGTTGTACATGTGATGTATGTTACAGTTATGCGACCAATAACACAGTTTGAATGTAACACTTTAAAGCAGGGTTGTGTATTGCTGGGCTCTTGTCTCATGGATTGCTTTAGTGCAAATTTCGTAAATGACCTGGCTGGCAGGCCTTAGAAACTGTTGCTCTTGATGTCAAACAAATGAGCGGTGGAATGAGAAGAGAGGAAAATTCATAAGCAGTCCCTCATCTCTGCCAGATCTGAAATTCTTCCTTCTCAGTGTTAATTTGGAAAACTGGTGGAGAAAACAGAAATCAAGTTACTCTGCAATCTTTCTCTGACTAGAGAGAACGACTAGGGGAGTCTTGCTTTTATACATGGGCTATAACTCTGAAATGCTGCTTTCTCCAATGCTGTAAGTGCTGATAAGGACATGAGAAAGCTGTGAAGTATATTGTGCTGATTTGGGGCAAGTAGCTTCTTTAAGGGACAATAATTGTTTTTACCTCCCAAAAATACTGCAAATGATTCTGTAGTCTGATTGATCAGTGTTTTATTAAATTTCAAACTGATTTAGACTAACTTTTATATTTAATAATCACTATTCCGTGGTCAGTGATTCCTATAGGTTCTTTTATGGGATATAAATGCTGTGGTGGTAGAGTAGAAGAGCTGTATGCCGTTTAATTTTGTGACAGTTTACAATCATATTAGTAATCACTTTACAGGACATTGTGTCTAACAGTGGCTACTACAATGTAGTAGGAAAAAAAAGTCTGTAAAATTTCATCCTATGTGGAAGCCTCTTCTCGTTTCCTATTAGGAACTATGTAAAATGTTATTTGGTGGAAAGAATCTTAATCAATTCAAGCACTTCTTTCAGTTGATTAAAAATTTGAAATAAACTTGTTCTCCAACCTGAGTCTGTCTATTGTTGAATAGAAAGTATTTTTTTCTGTCAGTTTGTAACCTGTGTGGTTTGTAGTTTCTATTCTACTGAATATTTTCCTCTATTTCTGCTCCAGTACCTTTTCAACACCACAAGCTAACCCAGCAACATTCAAAACAAAATAGTGAATTTGAATGTTGGACTGTATCTGTTGAGAATAGTATTTCAACAGTTGAAATACAGGTTGAGGGTATCAGCCAGTCAGTTGTCTCTCCAGTTTATAATGGTGAAAGAGCAAACCTCTTTTGTACATAAGTTTTATTTAAAAATCGGGTATAACTGACTTACATTCATGTTCAGTTACACAGTACAGAGTTCCCACGCTGGAGTGCACCAGTGTAGTCCATTTAGTAAATCTTTTTGGTCTTTGTGTTTTCTGGTTGCGTAATACGAGGTGCTTCACCAGAAAGCTGTGTTAATTTGCAGGGGGATCCAATACTTTGCTGGACAAATAGAGACTAACCTATCAGTGAGTTACTGGCTCACTAATGTCCTCGGTCATTATGATTTATGCCTTTCACACACTTATACTTACCTTTCTTACCTATGAATGGATATGATGGATAGACACCTTAATTTTCTGGTGGAGGTGCAGACCACTGGTTAGTGAACGGAGATTTACAGACGATAGCTGAGATAGATCAGTACCTTACTGTTTTCCAGGGCCCTGTGATTCATGGGTTGAAAATCACTATCTATCTCTGAGTAGTTAGATATTCTTTTGATCACTGGAGATACCTACTTCTGTTTTATTTTTTAAATTGTTATCTTTTCCTCAGTGGTGTCATGCAGTATGGCTTCTGAAGAGGATTTATTTTTTGGATAACCATGTATCAGTTAAGAAATAATGTGATTTTTTTTAAAAAATGTTTTTTGCAATTAAGAATATTAAACACCCTTGCCTTGTCTTGATTGCAAATGTTTAATAATAGTCTAGTATTGTGTCTCAGGCAATGGATCCTGGTGCCTGTGAAGGCCTGTTTCCTTTCCCTAGTCGTCTTGGTCTCCAGTTAGGGCGCCCCTCCATGTTATCCACAAGCTCCTTACATGCCTTCAAGAGTGCTGGATGTTGTCAATGTCCTCTGGCTGAGTTTCCACTCTGGTTTCTTATTATTTATATACTTCTGTATAACCCTCACACTTCTTTCTTAAATAAAAATAATAAAGCCAGTGGCAATAGATGGTGTTACTTGGAGAAAGCGTGTGAACCTAGCTGTGTTTTGCAGTCCATTTGCCCCAAGTACCTCTCAGCCTCCACAGTTTTTGATGAGTAATGTTAAAAGGTGCACTCCTGGTGGTGCCTTTCGGTCAGCTGATGCTTTACAGCGTGTTTGGAGAACCGTCGATAATGTGTCTTGAATTGTTTAATGATTTGAAATTGCCAGCTCCAAGCTCTGCTCTGTGTAGGCGTGGTTTACTTTACGGTTACAGTCTTCCGTACACTGAATCTTATCTCTCATTTTTTTTGCCAGATCGCTTGGTTTGGCATTCCCTTGCCTAGTGTCTGGTATCTACTCAAAATGTATAGTGTCACCTATGAACTGTGAGATTTCACTGCATGCTCTGCTCTTCATGTTGTCATTGAAAGTGCTGAATAAAGCATCAATCTGTCAACAGAAGACCTTTCAGCCGCCTACTCTCTGCCCTGAAAACTGCCATTAAACCTTGCTTTTTGTATCCTGTTTGTGAATTTTCTGTTTACAAGATTCTTTCCTCTCATCTGTGGCAAGTTAGTTTCTTTGATAACCACTGGTGTGGAACCTCATCAAAAGCTTTTTCACAATTGGACTGTTCTGTGTCTGCTGGACCTCTTATCTCTATCCTTACTGATGCACTCCGAGGACTTGGGTGAGTTGGCGAGGCAGGGTTTCTCTTTGCAGAAGCCGTGCAACATCTTTTCTAACAGACCACGTTTATCCCTGTCTACAGAGACTTTATTTTTGTAGCCCCTACTGCCTTTAGTAAGGATGGATGACAAACTTCCTGGTCTGTAATTATCTTCTGGGTTTTGGTGGTTTGTTTTGGTTTGTTTTTTTTGTGGGTTTTTTTTGAATGGGAATCACATTGTCTGCCTGCCAGGTACCTGGTGACAGTTTTTGCAGTACTGCATTACCTTCCTTACCTGCAGGTCTGCAGCTTCATATATAAATTTCGTTCAGCAATCTCAGGTGAAAGCCATGGTGCTGACAACTTCTTTGCCTCTAATTGGTCTCTTTGGAGTAATATGTCTGTATATTTATTTAAAGTTGAATTAGCTACTTTTGACCTGCCTACTGCAAAGAATGTGTTGGTGTAGGAATCACCTGAACATCTCCAACAGGAAATACTCATTAAATAAGATATTAAATTGCACAGCTGTGGGTTTATTACAGAATGAAACTTTTCATAATTTCATCATCAGCCAGTCTGTGGCAAGTACCACTCTAGCTTGCTTGGACAAATCAAAAGTCTGGTTAGCAAGTTAGAAAGAAGTAGGTTTTTTTAGCTATACATTCCACAAATTCTACTGGAACTGGCACAAAACCCACCATGTTGCAATTACTGATCATTAGAAGGAAGAATAGCTGCTGTTAGGCAGTTTTCCTGTTCTACTAATGGCTACCTATGTATGATTAAGCACATTTTTGGAAGAGCTCAGGGCTTTTTCTGAGATACCCAGGAGTTCAGGAATGTGTCATTTGCTTCTGGTCACTTTGCTGTAGTAACTAGCATTAACTCTGTAACATTTCAGTCTTGGACAATAGTTCTCTTTTCAGAAGGTAAAATGGAGGGCTTAGGTTTGTGTTACTACTTAAGACTTAAGCAGAGTTGGTTTATGTGTTGTGTCCGTGTCCTGTCCCGTCGTGTCCCCCCCCTTTGACTTATGGTACCTTTATACCATAATAATTCTGTGGATTTATTAATTCCCCAGCAAGGTTCTTACGGTGATGTACTTAAGTTTATTGTTTGGAAACAATGAGATTGTTTTACTCTAGTTATCCTAATTTTGATGGTACCACTTACTAGTACTGTCTTTGATTCCTGTTGGTTTAAGCAAGATTTTGGTATTGCTTTTGTTTCAGTTATGTAAACCACTGTGAAAACGTCAGTTTTTGTTTTCTATCGAATGCTAACATTGTGAGGAGAAAGACATGACAGTGTTTTATGAAATGCCCTCGCTTCTGTACATTAAGAGATAGAAACTTGACAAAATAAACTTTGCAGCAGGGTACTTGTTTGAAGTGCAGGAACTTTAAGTGAACATGTTAAAGCTAAAAGTTGTATTGAGTAAAATGTATTGAATTTCAAAGTTTTAGTACAGTACTGTACAATCAATTTTCTTTTTCTGCTAAATAGAGTTGATCAGTTTATTTTTCAGGGACCTAATAAACTCATACTTCTAGGTACTATCTAAAGTAATTAAACCCTGTAATCCTACCTGTTGCTTCCATGCTGTGCATGCTCCTTGACTAGTGTCAAGACATGTGAATTTAGGGTAGACTTGGCTCTTTGCTAACATCTACATATCTGAAGTGATGCCCTAAAAAATCAAGTTTGAGAACTCAAAGAAACAGTAGCTAGAAAAAAGCATTGGATAATAAAAGACTAAATCAGACTGCATTTTCTGGGAAGTCTAGTTTTGTAGGTTTAATGTATTGGGTGCAGGGTTCAGATGGACAATTTCATAGGAGGGATGTTGGTGGTGAATATTTCCTATTTTGAGCTACCTTAACAGTTGAACCTAGGATTGTCCCATGTAGGCTCCAGTTTGTCATAGTGTGACAGCAAATTGCAGTCTATGCGTGCAATTAAACCTTTTTTAGTGTCGCAGCTGATTTTTATCACACATGTCTTAGCTTTATCTTGATTTTTGGGTAAAACCATAGTTTAATTCTATCAGTCTCAAAGATGCAAGTTTGAATAGACTGTATTGAAATCCAAAACATTTAGGTAATAGTACATTGTCCCTATAAAAGAGATACAGTTAGAGAAACGATCTCAAAGTAAAAATCATACCCTAACAATAGAGAACTTTCATCTTGATATTACACTTCCTATTTTAAAACATGATGTTTTAAAGTTTTCAGTACCAAACACTTGTTTGCATTCATTTTGTAGTATTTGAAGTCTAGAAAATAAATTGGGATGCTATTTTTGTTTAAAAAGTGCTCTTGCATAGATAGCCATTTTGCATTGCCGAATGCCAGCTTCTCTTGTAAATGTATTTGTGAATATAAACATTGCTTAATATTGAATATGGTTATCCGTATTTTCTTTCTAAGCTCTAATTTCATTTGTCTTCTATGTGTTTGCCTTCCTCAAAGTTCAGATTTTCAACAACAAATTTTTATTTTTTTTTTTAAAGAAAACTTCTCTGATATTTAGAGAACTGTTAACAGGGACATGAGATCTTCTTAGATTTCTGACCTAAAGAAAGCAGAAGGCTGTAAAATGTGAGTTTCTTCACTTCTGGAATATGTAAGATGCATTCCTGTAGCTTCTGTGCTCTTTTCTAACAGATTAACTTGAACACACTGTCATTGAATTAACAGTATCCTATTATTATCAGGGTATTGGTTATGCTGTCTGCTGTCATGAGATATGAGAGCCTTACATGACAGCTGGTTAGACGTGATCAGATTGATACTATGGCAAGGAAAGAGTACTGGACTAGGTTGGTTTCTGAAATTGATTTTTCAGTCAAGATAGAATTGTATCTTGATCAGGTATTCAATATTTTGCAGTCCAGCTAAGACAAATATACAGAGCATTCCAGCTGCAAGGGTAGAACTTACTATTAGCATAAAAACCACCCCCCCCCACCCCACCCCCAACCCTGACTTGCACAAGGGTTGCTTGTGGAGCGCCAGACTTTGGCTGGAAGCCTTGAACAAGCATATATATTGCAGTCCTTTCCGTTCTTCACCTGAGTATCAGATTTGCAGGACAAATTTGGTAAGATCATTATTTTAGTTATTCTTAAGGAGTAGCTTGCTCAAGCAGAGGTGCATTTTGGACTCTTCAGTGACAGGGGGTGGGTGGATAAAAAAATTGCACACGCAAAAAACCCTGCCACCCCCCAAAAAAAATCTATTAATGGATTAAGCATGAAGGTAAGAATGCCTAAAGGGATGGTATCTGGTATAAGTTTGTAAGGCTGGAAAATGATGATTAAACTCTCATGGTAAAAACTTGGCCTTTTATCCAGTTATATAATGAAATACCGGTATGCCATTTAAAGCTGAGATGGTACGAGTCCTGAAGTGGTGGTCAAAAGAAGGAGGAAAGAATCCCTGAGGGGCATTAATTGCCCAGATACCCTAAGATAAAACATGAAAGAAAACCAGTGTATTGTGAAAAGTGGGAATTCACTGATCCCCTCCCCCTGTTTGCTGTTTGTTTTTTGTGGGTTGTTTTTTTTTTTTTTCTGTGACTAAATTATTATACAGGTTGCAACTTTCTGTTCTAGGCTATGGTAAAAGTATTTGAGATAATTGTTCAGTCTAGAAAATGTCGTTCTGGCTCTGAGCCCAATGCTTGTACCCTGGGATCTGCTGAACATCAGTAGTAACAGATTCATACACTGGCTGTAGGCATCTTGAAAACAGGACTCATTTTCACAAGGATCTGTCTTGTAATGACTTGGTTAAGGAAAAGCATCATTACAAGAGCTGAAAAAATACTCTAGATGAGTTATACTTGTAAAATCTATCACTTAGTCAAGTGAGATGCAGTGTGGGGTAGCAGTTTGCCAAGTCCCTCCAACATGCTGGCAAGAGGAAGGAAAGCAGGAGAATCTACTGGAGCCAGCGTGTGCGTGGAATGGCAGGTTACTCCAGGGAAACTCCTTATGGTCACTTCTGCCGATTACAAGGAGGGTAAAGGCAGGTTTCCTTCCACCTACTACTAGAATAAACACCTGAGGCCCAAAAAGGAAGCAGATGCTTGCAGTAGACTTCCTGCGTGTTTTGTTCTAGTTGTTCTTTATTTCCTTTACCCAAGAAGGATTCAAACAAATCCTCAACATGAATGACCTATGCTGATTTTTTTTTTTTTTTTTTTGTTCCCCCTCTTCAGTCTCTTCATTTCTCTCTAGACTTCATAGCAGATCTGTTTAGACCTGCCTACCAGGGCTTCATTTTCTAGGTTAATATTTGGCAACAGGTCAACAGGTTTACAGTTTTCACTAGCCATTAGCTCACTGGGCATCATGGAGATACATTTTTTTGCCTCTATCCCCCCAAACTAAATCCCTGTCTTCAAATTGTCAATCCTAGAATAATGATGGAGAATGAGACAATTACCTAAATGGCTTCTTGTTCTTTGCTATGCCTAAAGCCTTATTTTTCACCCAGATGGCATTGGTGCTGGGACTGCACTGAGCATTTCTCTTTAATGAGGGCAGTATATGGGGTCCCTGGTGGCCACAGCTGAGAATTGCTGAGCTGACCGTGATACTTGAGTATTGTCAGGGCTTTGTAAATGCATCTTAGGAACCTTCTGCATTGCAGTTACTGTGATTGTCCATGCAGCCCCCGGAGCTAATAATTATTCTCTCTTCTTTGATGACACTTTCCATGGCTTTAGTGCTAGGTGTTTTTGCTGTTCTAATTTTCAGAGGCTGAAAGAGGGAACAGTCTGACAGATTTCTCTGTCCTTCTTGAGTATAGACAATACTTTGTCTTCTGATTCCTCTTTTTTCTGTTTTTGCCCTGTCATTAAGAACTGTAGTTGTCAATCAGGGATACTATGCAGGGATATCTGTAACTTCTAAAGCACCCTTTCTCTGGTTACTTTTTCTTATTAGTGTATTTGATACATCCGTTTGAGAGATCTGCAATCAGCTTGAACTACATGTAATCATGTTCGAGAAGAAAACCTGAGGTGTGAGTGGTGTTTTTGTTTGTGGTGTTTTTTTTTTTTTTTAAATCTCCAATGTCTTCTACTTCTGTCACTCTTAATCTTGGAGGTCATGTTTTCTCTTTATTGTGTGGTTGGTTTGTTTGTTTTTAAATGTATTCCTGCTGCCATCAAATTTTACTGTGGCTTTCAATGCTCATCATAAATTCAGCCCTTTCTTTCAGCTCAGGAGCTAAAGTGGTTGCATGCACCCTGGTTAACTTACATTTCAATTGCTTCAGGAACAGTCTCTTTGTCTAATCCCTATGCTTTTTGTAACTAAAATGAATGTCTAAAATTGGTTTTGGCTTTTCAGTTGGACCTCCAGATTGAATTGCCAAGCCAACAGGCAGTTAGTATTGTCTTGAGCTTAAAGCTATATGTGGCTTTAGGCTGCATGTTACAGCCCCTCTGTATATTCCCTTTTTTATTCTTGCCTTTTTTTTTTTTTTTTAAATCCTCACGTAAATTAGTTGTGGGTGGTGGTGGTTTTGTTTGGTTTTTTTTTTCCTTTGTTTGTTTTTCCTTTGCTTGTTCCCTGATTTCTAGGCTCTTTCTGTTCAGTTTTTGGTCTTTTCTTACTCATGTAATTTCTGAAGATCCATTTTTTTATTTCTGCATGTCAGTACGAGTCCTTTCCCAGCATTGCAGAAGAAATAATTGTCCTAAGTTTCATAATATATACTTTTATTATTTGTGGCTTTCTCTAGTCGTTCTCAAACAAATATTTGATGTGGTCTCAATTTCAATATGTAGGTGTTACACCAATTATTATTTTGAAGGAGGATTTTTCACAACTGTGTTTGAGAATCGCTGGTCTAGAAACAAAATGTCTTGGACAAGCAGGCTGGGTTCCAGGGCCAAGCAAACACAGAAGTCAGATCTTTCAAACTGACCTTTTCCAGCTGGAAAGTTTGGCTGTCTGGAGGTTGCTTTCCCAATGGCAAAGTTTTAGCAGACTGCTTTGTGTGAGCCTGCTTTTCAGCAGAGAGCTGGCTAAGCGGCCACCCAGTACTTACATAGCACAGATTTAATCTGTGGACTGGTAGACACAGGATTTAATAGAAAGTTCAATAGTTCTTTTTACCAATGAAATATTGATAAAGCATAAAATATCCTTGGTATAGAGATTATTATTCTTGTATGTTCATTTTAATCTGATAACTATTTCTTTTTCTATTTTTAAATTTCTGTAACAGAAGTTGAAGTCTTAAGCTCCATTGCATGTGCTAGTCACTATTCTGTATAACAGGACACCACCAAGAAGTCTTTGTACTTTATCTTCTGCCATGGCAAAATACCCAGTTGGAATAATGGCTGAAGAGAAAGTATAGTGAAATAAGATGGTGTGCATGGAAGAGCAGATAGAAGTGGTTAATGCAGTTTCACTGTGTGTACGCTAGGAGGTTTATTTTACAGGTATTCCTAGTCATGGTGAAGATGTTGTGGATTTCTGTAATTCGAAGCATTGTATGAGGGAGTGATGGGCGACTGTGGGAGTAGTTGGACCATATGTCACTCAAGGGGTTGAAATTGAAGTAATCAAGGTCTTGCAGCCTGGCTCCATTCTGCTGTTACGTTATTAGTTCTTTTTGCTATTTGTGATCTAGACAAAGCCTCTCAGTTTTTTGGTGTGTTGTGCGCTTTCCCCATAGGTTACTTTTGGTTGTAGAGCATTAAGACTTCTCCTGACATAACAAATGTCCACAGTTGATTACAGCTGTGGAGCACAAAGGGAGAGACTGACACAGCTGCATACTTGCTGCATTAGACACTGCTGAAGAGGTGGGCTGCTGTTTTGCTTTTGAGATACTGCCAGTAGGCAACACTAAGTCTGAGGAGACGTTTATGCTGTTTCTTCTAATTATGTTATGGAATTCCTCCAAACTGCCAAGTTCAATATTTTTTATGTTAAATGTAACATACATTATTGCTTAAAAATTCTTTTATTGTGATGCCTTTTTGTTCTAAATATAATGTTGAGGAATATGGATGTAGATATTCTGTGCAATTTGCAGTAAAAATGAACCTTACAAAAAGAGATTTGAAACCATTGCTGAATTTGTGTGAGGTGTCGTAGTGCTCTGGGGCGGTTATAGCAGAACTTCAATGAAAAGAACCACAAATATTTTCAGTATTCAGTATTTATAGTTGTCTCTATGCTATACTGCTCATTTAATCTGATTATTGAGATTTTACATTTTTAAGTTCAGTTTTGGTTTCTTACCACTTGATGGCAGTGAAGGAGCTAGTGTTGCCAGGCAAAGGTTCAGGGCAAGAACCCATTATGAATAACAAAAGAGGAGGTACAAAGGAAGCCTCTGACATTTAATATTGTTCACATTTCTAGGTGATATTACATATACCACAAATGACAGTAAAGGAAGAAAAGCCTCTAGATGGAGCTTCAGTACTTCCAATGGGGGAGAGGTTTTTATACTCAAGTGGTTTGCTCCTATTTATAATAATTATTTCAAACAACAACTTCCCATTTAGGAATAGAATGATACCAGACATAATCAATAAGTAATATCAGTGCTTCTGCTATTATAAACATACTATACTTCTTGAAGATCATGCAATTCTGACATTTTCCTCACACCTTCTATTCAAATCCTACAGCCTCTCAATGTTCTTAGGAATTCTCAGGTATTGTTAGAAATGTGCAACATAGATTAAGGATCAGTATGGTATTCAAGCTTTTTTTTTTTTTTTAAAAAAAAGAAAGATAATTTTACTGGTGGACCAAAAAGAGAAACTAGAAAAATACTGCTCAAAAACTGCCCTGCAGTATTTACTGTTTTGCATGGTGTAGTCCCAGAGAAGAACTCTTTGTTGTAACATTAAATATTACAATGCACGGATGTGTGTTTGAGGCACTTTATTAGTGAAGGTTCTTTTGCACTTCCTACACCCATGTACACCTCTTGCCAAGCTGGTATGGGGAAATGAACCATATAATGGCCCTGCTATAGTAATTGGCTCCACATGGGTGGACTCTAGCACACAGACAAAACCTTATTTGAAGTAATTGGTGCTTTGTGTAGGTACAAGGGTCTGTACATGCAGATTTATTTTGGATCCTGGGTCAAACCTTGGCATTAGTAAAGGTTTCAATTTCATGCAGTGTCTTTGACATGTAAGTGATTTTAAATGAGTATCAAAACCATCCATGCAGGTGATAGCAAGCAACTTGATTGAACTCGTTTGTTAAAAAATACACATAGCTAATATTTTGCAGTTATATTTTTTGATTGAATACTAAATAACTTGGCTTGTTAAGTTTTGTGAATGTACAGCCTGTTACTAATTTTAGAAAATAGTGAAAAGGCAAATTTTAAGTTTGCATAATTATTAAATCTCTTAATCATTAGCAGCATTATTCTAGTTCTTTAATAGGCAGTACTACGTAAACATGCAGTTGAAAATAAGTGAAAATTTACTGGAATTATCAAATATTTACTTTGGTTTCAGATGCCATTCTTATTTATTTTTAAAAAGCATTCTTATTTTTAAAAAGCATTTAAATGCATTGTTTCCAGTATTAGCTGGCATCTGTTAGCCTAATTGATGGATTGCTGTTGCAAGTTTAATATAATGGCAGCCAGAGCATACTTATGGGGCAAAATTCAAGTTTATCTTCTCAAAGAAGTATCAAATACATATTGTGTCTAGTGGTAAAAAGAAAGGTTTAGAAGACAAGAGTTGAAGATAGTGCAGTATTTAGAATGGTCAGTTGAGCCAATGGAGATTCATTTGCTGGCAATGTCCTTGTGAGATTGTAGCATTTCTTCATCTACGATATTAGTTCATCGTGTGGCATAAAATGGTATTGAAATGAGTTTCTTGTCAATGCTGTTTTGAGTAAGGTTTGGTAGAAAACAATGACATTTTACTTCATTACATGATATGAGTGGGCTGCATTTATTTTAATATGGAAAAATCTTAGTTTCTGTGGTGCAATACAATTTTAAAAGAACCTAGTGCAAGCTTTTCCAGCTGCTACTGTTCAGTTTAGGGGAATTTGAAATTTGAAAGATACAAAGAAAATTATCGCAGCATTTGGAACATGAAATCAATTTGTTTTAGGAAGTTAGTGTTAATTTTGCTCTGTTTACTTGCCAGGCTGAACAGCATAATTGTCAAAAATCAGATACGGGAAGAATACATATATATGTGCGAAATAAATTTTATTCTTCTAGGTGATTGTCAAGTATTTTAGCAAATATAACTTTAAAAAAAGAATTTGTTTTGGTTGTGGGGTTTTTGTTTTGTTTTTCATCCAAGATGTAAATTTATCTAGCTTCTTGGCAATTTATTCATTCAGTGATATATGTTATATGACTGCATACAACTGTTAAATCTTGTGTTCAAGAAATCACTTTAAGGGGGGGGGGGGGAAGGTTGTGGGTGTAATGCAACTCTCCCATTTCCTGGAGAGTAACTAGTTTGTACTAGTTTCTATATTAATCAGTGCAGTAGTAGCAACTCCCCAGAAGCAACGTGTTATTTTTATTTCTCTATCTGGTTCAGAGTTGCAGGTAGTAGTAAAGGTCTCAATTTCTAGGTTTCATCTCTGTTAAAGTCGGGAAATTCATATTGATCTCTTAAAAATCCTTTGGCTCTTTTCTTTTACTGTGCTAACACTTGGAGTCATTTTGCCCTGGGATTAGTTATATCTTTGTTAACTTTATCATTAAAACTTTGAGGTTCTTTGCCATTAAAAAAAAAAAGTTGATGGCATTTTTACTTGTCCTTGACAGCTGAGCAAATCTCAAATGGTTACTTCTTGTTTGGGTTGAAGGAACAAGTGAATTCTTGGAAAAGGCATAAACCTGCACAAATTAGCAACCGATATATGGAGTAAATTTCCTTGCATATTCCTGGATTCACTAGTGATGTGTATTTTGAACAAAGAATTAATTCTATATCTGTAGTAATATTTAACTTTGTAATTTAAAAGTAAAAATACCCTACTAGAACTGAAAACTTGATACTGTTGTGGAGTTCATTTTTACCTTCTCTTTTTAATAGTGGTGGAAGAGATTCACTAATTAAACTATTGAGTTAGTGGAAATAATCAGAAGTTTCTCTTCTGTGGAGAGATCTTCAAAACTGTATGTTACTGTATTAGAATCATAGAAAAAAAACTGATAAAAGTGATCATATTAAATTGTAATGATTAGCATATCTTGTTGTAATGTTTAGTGAGAGCAGAATAAGTAGGTATGAAGAACTTAAAATTGCTCATAGAATGAACTCCTCATGTTTTTGTTTTATTTTGTCATAAGGGAGCCTTTCAGAATTTGAATTTCATTGTGTTGTAACTCATTAATGCAGTGAGCAGCAAGGTTTTTTTTTGTGTGCCCTTATTCAATATTCACCTAAATTTCAGACCAAATTAAAGATTTCTGGAGACTCATTCAGTAAAGAAAGCAAAAAAAAAATATTCCTTTTTTGTCATTTTATCACTAAACTTTTTGTATTTCTTGTGTCTGGTTTTATTTGTACCTGCTGTTAATAATAATGCTTAACTGAACAAATATCATTGACTTGTTGTCTTTAAAAAATACTTTTTTGCTTTTTTGGTACAAATACTGATACAGAACTATGGAAGTTAATTATAGTTGTATCTTGGTGGACCATATCTCAATTTCCTTTTGTTGTTTCCTTGTTTTTGAGGGTTGCTTCTCTCCCCTAGGTTCCTTGCTTGGTCTTATCTAACATTAGTTGAAAAGAGGTGGGTGATAGTGAAGACTTAAAAAATTTTGTTAAAGGCTTTCAGGTGAACATTACATGAAGTGTGTATGCATATAGATTATAACCTATGTGTTATGTGTAAAGTCTGTCTAAATTAAGATGGTTACAGAAATTTTCCTCATTTCAGTTTTTCAAGGAATGTTTGCTATGCTCAGAATCCTTTATAAACAAGACTCTTTCATGCAACTCTAGATCAATATAAACAGAAAGGTTTTCTTGGGTAAGATAAACTGTTCTCCATATGTAAAGTTGTCTTGCTTGTAAAGGTGCCTGTAATTTTTCAGTTCATGGGTATTTAAGTCTGACTTTAGATCTATAAATATTATTGAGTAAAAGCTTAGGGTGCTTGTCAGTTTATTTGGGAGCATAATTCTACCAGTGTTTAGGCAGCAGTCATATTTGACTCCCATGTAAATATATGCACGAGTCCTAGGATTCCTGGAAACCCATGGAGTTGGAATTTTAATCTTTAAAACAATGTTGGTTTAATTGCATGCAAATTTTGATTGCCCTGTGTGGGAACAGTATAGTTCTATACTTTAAGTTATTCCTTTATTCTTAAATACTGCAGGGAAACTACAAATATAAAATGCATGAAATATTTTTTCAAAAATACAACTACAACTTAGTTTTGTTTTTTAAGACTGGGCTTGGATTATTTGTGTTTATTCAGCCTAAGGTAGTTTGTCTTCCAGGGTAGATAAGGCTTTTTAATTCGTAGTCAAATGTTTTACATTAAATGTGGTGATAAAATGAGATAGAGGTGATGCGAAAGTATTGCAAGAATGTCTCATATTGATAAATGCTAACAATGCCATTCACATAAGCAAAACAGTTCTGGATTATTTATAACTTCTGAAAATGTGCTGTATTTCAACAAGTTTCCAAGTAATTTGGATAAAGGATGGTTGCAGTCATTTGTGGTCTGAAAGTAGACATCTCCATTTGTGCTTCTTGAGTACCCTCAGGTGTAGAGAAGTTCTACTGAATTATTAAGGAAGAACTTCATTGTACCATAACAGAATTGGTAATTAAAACACTTAAAAACACTTAGCCAGTTTCTCATGTGGCTGCCATTATTTTTAGAATCTCGTTACTTTCATTATACTTGTGAGATTTTGCAAGATGCTGGGTCTTGTGCTTCTTTGTCTTAGATGATAAAAATACATATGCCTTGCAGAAAGTGCTTGATAAATACTTCTGGGTCTTTTGAGACAAAACGTACACTTGCCTGTAAGAGAATCATTAGTTGCCTGGACACTGTGTATTTCAGAGCTGTCCGTCTACACCTGGGCTCATCTGCTTGTAATACACGTGGTCTCCTTCCCCTTCCTAATTGATGCACTTGGTTTACTGACTTCTCCCTGCCCTTCTAAAATGATACAGCATGTGCTGGTTTTTAGTTCTGTGCAGATACCAGTCTACTGATGCGTATCTCTGAAATGTTACGCGTTCATTGTTTTAAGGAATAATCCTTTTTGTGTATTTGTGTTAAGATTTTGTAATGTGAAATAGGCAAGCTGATAACTAGCCAGATCTGCAATTTAGTGGAGCCTGTTAGAATCAAAATGATTCAGAGAGCTGGGGGTTTTTTTGTGTGTGTGTGTGCGAGCACTGCTTGTGAGTTTGGATGATAAAGCAGGTCTGCATTACTTAGGCAAATAATTTTTTTTCCTTTTTGAATCTACTTGTTTCTCTGTCTTTTTGTAGAACAACCATATACCTTAATATTGCTTTTAAAGGCTAGTAACAAATTTCTGGGACTGCATGCTATAAAACTAGGGAATGTCAGTTTTCAGAATGTCTCAAATCTTAATTTGGTTTCTTTGTGCTTATTCATTGTGATGATTTTTAATTCACTACATTATATTCTACAGGGTCTTTACTTATTCAGGCTCAGGGAGAGATCTGGCCCCAGTGCAGCTTCAGGCTTATGTATTGAAAGAGACTGTTGTCTGTAAAAACTGTTTAACCTGTAGATGTTGAGGATATGTAGAGAGTGGGGGAGAAGATTGCGGGCGGGGGGGGGGGGGGCAGGAGATGGTTTCATGGGTAAGCTAGTCAGACGAAAAGTGCCCTTGAGGATTGGATTCTGTTCCTCTCTGCCACAGAATTCCTATGTGATGCTAGGCAAGTCGTTTAAACGAAACTTTTCCCAAGTGGTGACTAATTGATTTGAGTGCTCTGCAATTCTGGTTGCATAATTTGAGATACTAGGGGCTTATATGCAGAAAAGCTGAGAGTTTGCAGCTGCAGCTGAAGCCGATTAAAGCCTGTGCCATGAATGTATGGAATGTTGATACTGAGCACTTGGAAAAATCGTATCCGAGATAAAATTAGCACCTGAGATTACTGAAGATTTTACCTTAATCTCTGCCTCATTTTGCAATCTATAAAAAAAGGAAAGTAGTGTACGCTTGTCTCTTAAGATGTTACAATGGTGGGTAATATTAATGATGAATTCTGATGCTATTGTGATGGGCTTCAAAACAAATAACCACGGCTTCCAAACGTGTTTGAACAGCAGGCAGCTAAGAGCAGATGAGGCCACACATGAACAAATGTGTGGAGAAAAACACTGAATAGCTGCTCACTGGGTAAGCAGTCATCTTCTGTATGTTGCATAAAGACAGAGTGGCAGGAGTAATGACGACAGATTGTAGTTCCTTTTCAGTGAACCACCAAGTTCTTCCCAAATATCCTTTACCTGTTCAGAGTACTCCTTATTGTCTGTAGCATCTTTATCATGTTTCTGTTATCCCTTAATTTTTAAACTGTAAGTTTATAGTTTATATTTAAACGCAAATCTTAGCTTTTAACAATCTCATTTTTTTTAACAATAGTTTCTCTTGCTACTTTAAAAAAAAAGGTACTGTCCTCTGTCTTGATTCAATGAACAAAAATAGAACTTGACCAAAAATTTCTATCCTTTTGGTCTGTTTGCCAACAGTGTACTCTTTGTCGACATTGCCACAGGGTATACAGCTTCCACTGCTGGCATCTGCCTAAAGTTGGCTCAGGGTTTGTATGGGACTAATCGGAAGAGAGGAGCTAGATGAGGAAGCGGACTAATTTTAGTCCCCTTCCTCCTTTCTTCCTTCTTCCTCCGTTTCTTCCCCCTGCAGTAGATATTTCTTTTATTTTGCCCAGTGGTACTTACTGTGACTGATTTTTTTCAGAAATAGTTTTGCAGTATTTCTGTTCCCACTGTTCCGTGTTCAGGTGTTTTTTCCATCCAAAAAAGACAAGTTATGAGAGGAAGAAATTGCATCTGGTGGAATCCTTTTTCATTTCTTGGATTTGATTCTGTAGCTGGAGTAACGAGACAGAGGGAAATGTGGCTTTGGCCTATTATTGATACTTGTAGGGTTGTCAGTAACAGAATGGGTTATTTTCCATGTAGTAACTTGCAGACTTGCAGTTTTGGTTCTTTCCTTTCCACCTGTGTCAAAAGTTACCTACTAAATATATTCTTGCTTGTCTGTTGATCTTTCTTTTAATCTTGACTTTATAACTTGAAAACTTGGGGGAGAGCCCATGTTAGGATTTCTCTGCTTCATTTAAGTCCTGTGATCACAAATTTTTTCCTGTAGCTTTTGCATTTGAAGGATTCTACATTTGTCAGTGTTTCTACTTGAGGCAGTAGGACCACAGTTTTATCTTCCAACTTTCACTGTTATCTTTGTGGCTGGTAATCCTGTAATCCCATGTTGAGAGGCAAGTAAATGAATTGGTAATAGCCACTATCTCTGCAGTCAGTTGGCTGAAACAGATTTCTGGTGGCATAGTTAATGGGATGTAACCTGTGCCAAGTTTTTATTGCTGCTCACTCAACTGCTGATTCTTCTTTTTCACAGGCATAGAAAGAGGCATACTTTTCCTCTTTATTTTGGTCTTTTCTCCTTTTGCAGTGTTTGTCTTGCTACCAGCTCTGCTCACCCAACTTTGTAGTTCCTGCAGTTGGCTATTGCTCCTCTGTCATGCACTGTACTGTTGCTTCCAGACTGAGGAGCTATCCTTAAAATACAGATGTTGGAAGAAAATTCCTCTTATCTGTTAGTTCTGCTTGTGGTGGTGGTGAAATGAAAATGGGATGGAGGAAGCAAGATATCTCATCTTTTCAGCTGTCCAGTTCTAACTCTGCTGTTGTGAGCCGAGAATAGGTCTCTATGGGTGGATGAGAGATGATGAGAGGCAAGTACACGCCATACAACTGCTGCCTTTTAATATCAGTGTCTGATAAACTGACCTTACGTTTGCCCCTTTACTTATTTTTCTCTCGGGCGTAGGGAGCATTTTCCAATCTGTTTCACTTGTGACTTCAGAGGGAATATTGGGTAAGAGCTATTATTTTGCTTCTCTCAGCCCTCTGATGGCGATGACAGGCTATTTGGCTTCCCAGGTAAAAAGGGTTGGTTTTGCTGTGTTATTTTTATGTCTATATAAGGAGAGAAGCAGGCACATACACGTGTTTGATACCCACCACCTTTCGTAGCAATGAGGTTGTTGGGTGTGCGCTCACCTAACTGAAGAATGCTTAAAGTAGATCAGGAGGAGTGTTTACTTCACACTCATCTTCTCAGCTTTTTCTGCTTGTGCAGACCCGCCCTCTGACTCTTCTAGACTTGTCTGGATTTTCAGAGCATCAGGTTCAGCAGCAGCCTTGCTGTGGATAGCACTGAGAGCAGAAGCTCGGCACATGCTGCCTCTACCAGCTGTTCCCTAGGCTGTTTCTGTAGGATAATGTCCCATTGTGAGGGTCTCCCAATTTAGGTAAGTCTGCCTTCTGCTCTTCTGGCTCTTGCAGGCTAGGAGGGAGGCAGTTTATGGATCAGTATGAATTACTCCCCTCCTTCCTTGGTGCAAGTGATGCCTCCAAGGTGGTACTGGAAGAGAGGAGTAGTAACTGCTTGCAGGCAATGGCTTTATGAAAAGCAGGGAAGTAGTCTTCCTGCCTCTCACTTGGGCCTGTGTGGTTCAGTTCAAACGTTTTGATTTGAAAAACATAGAGGGCAGTTCAGGATACAGTGTGCCACTGTGTGTAACAGTATCTGCCCATAGCTGCCATAAATCTGGAGAGGTAATTATCTTCCTTAAGAATTGTTTGGCTCATTCTCACTAGAAATCATGTCAGATAAGCATTTTTAGTGACTATAATACCAGTTTTCCATACAAAATTGCTAGTGAACGGGAAGGGCTGTCTTCAAGTCAGTTTCATCAGAAGTCATTGTGTATTTGTGACTTTTTAATATGGGCACGATTTTTTAACTTTACTTTTATTTAGTTTTCAGTTGCTTATAAATTAATTTTATGTGTGAATTTAAATTGATGATTCCTAATGCTAAACTTAATTTCTTTTTCTAGGTACCTTTGAATATCCACTGGCTAATTTATGGTTTGTACAGACTCTGGCAGGTTTTGCAAACAAGTCTTTTGGGATGTTAGTATCCCCTGCCTTCTCCCCTGTCCCTTTATCAGATCTGCCAGATTATGCCATCAAACTGAGTTGAGGTGGTCAGGCAATGCTCATGCTTTCAGCTCACTTTGTTAGGAGTGTGGTAACTATGACCAAAGTGGTGGGCCATAGTAATAGGCAATCTGTTAAGCTTATCGGTGTTTAACTGAGATGTTTGTTAAATTTTAAGCTGGGATGTGTCTTACAGAAATTTTGCTGACACTGGCATATGTGCTACTGAGAGTGATGGAGGGCATTCCTATATTCTTTCAAAGAGGCTATATACTAACTCAGCAGTGAATTACTATATAGGTAGTGGCATGTTACAACCTCCCTGAGGTCTTCTGAGTCCCGAGGTAGTAATAGCTCATTAAAATGGTAGTTAATGAGTATAAAGGGATCATTATGCGACTTTCTTACATGACGGGTAGGGCTAAATCCTAAGTAGTTCAATAGAAAGTATTCTAAATAAAGAAGGAAGGAATTTGATAAATGCTGCTGGTAGTTCTTTGTAACCCTAGCTATTTAAAGCATACATTTGAAAAAAAATACATAGAAATGCATTTTGAATAAATTAATACAGGTTTGTAAATGTATTTTAGGGTTTTACCTTTTTAGGAGGTATTAGTATCCTAGATACCCTCAAAGTTACTTTAACATAGTCTGTAATGAAGGATCTTTGGTTCAAAATATGCAGCGTTTTGCCACTTCTGATCAGTTGGGTTTGAAGTTTAAAAAAAAAAAAAAAAAAAAATCCCTAATTACTTAAATTTGTTTTTTAAGATCTCAAGATTTGTAGACATTTCTGTTCTATATGCCAAAAATAAATGGTGGAACAATTTCTTCTTGAGGGAGGAGGAAAGTAACATTCCCCTAATGTGATTTGTTGTGGAAAACGTAACTACCTCACACTGAGATCTTTTTTTATGCCTTTCATTTATCTACGGTTATTTTCTGGAGAAAGGTATTAAGGATTTATCCAAACTGAACGATGTGGAATTTTGTAGCAGTGAGATTAAAAACTTCCTGATCTCAGTAAATGCTTCATGTCTTCTTCCAGGCTTTAGAAGGACAAACAAATGAAGGACTGCAGACTCAGGTACACCTGGATCTCAAAGTTCAAGTTCAGTGGACAGGGCTATTTTTAAGCACCCTTAAACTAAGAAAAATAACACTGCTTCTGCAAAATGAGTTCTTCACAAATATTACAGTATGGTACAGAAGCTAGGTAAAGAATAGGAAAAGGAGGGTGGAAGCAAATACAAAATATAGTAAAATATTTATAAAAATATATTGTAAATGTATAATAAAAATATATATGATTTTCTCTTTGACATAGGTGCTACTGCTTTGTGTTATAAATGAAAAAATTATAACTCCTGTGTGTGGACATGGCTTACTACAGCGGCTCTACCATACCCTCATTTAGGTGTTTTTGTTGCAGAAATTAAGTATGTATTTATAATAAACCAAATACTGACACTTTTAAAGGAATAGTTTAATTTAGAAAAAATTTAATGACATCTGTAGAAATTCCTGCTTGCTTTTCTTGCTCAGTTTAGTCCTTATTTTCATCTGATATTCTCAAGCAACCTTGCTGATAATATCTGTTCCATATTATCTTTCAAGGCTAAAGCTGATAACAGGTCGACAAAGTATTATAAACTGAAATTATGTGGATGACTTACTCATGATCATCTGCTACAGGATGACTTTCTTAGTAGTTCAGAATAACTGCTGCATAACAGGAAAAATAAGTCTAGTGCCTAGTGGTCCAAGTCATGATGCAGAGCCCCATGGGCTTCAAATTCATAGCAAAGAAGTGTTTACTAGCACCTCTTGATACTTGCCACTCCTTCTGAAGCCCTTTTAGGTTTTGTGAAAATCTCATTGACTCTTTCTCTTCCAGCATGAGCATCTGTCATCTTCACTGTGACAAGAATACTGTCTTTCAGCCAGCACCTTTAAAACTACATAAACAGATGCAGTAAATCCAGTTGGAATATTTTCAGAGTAATTATTAAACCAATCATCAAAGGGATATTTAAGTTCTAAAATATAGGACTGTTAAGTGACCTACTGTGCCCTGCTGTGACAGAACCAGTTAAATCTAAGTCATGTCTGATAATTTATGCAAGACCTGCTTGTAAAGGAGACTTCATCAGCCTGTTCCAGTGATACACTAGTGATGCTTCTAGGAAGTGTTTCTGGTACCTAACTTGAATTTTCCTTTGCTGTTGTCTGCCTGTTACTGCTTAGCCCTGATAGATTAGACAAGGCAATTATTTAATTTTTATTTAGAGCTACCTTTTTCTTATTTGAAGATGTTATTTCCTTGTGTCAGCTGCCTTTTCTTTAGGCTTAATTCACTCTTGTTCTTTCAGTTGCTCTGAAGAAATCAGTGTGTTTTTTCTCCTAGACCTCTTATGATTCAGATTATTTTGCTTATCTTCCGAACAGGCTTATAGCTTTCTTTAACCGTGTTGTTTGGAATGGACGCAGCAATCTGTTAAGGTCTTACAATTGCTGCGTGAAATGGCATGTTTGCTCGTTGTTGTACTACTCGTGTCACGGTGGGCTGTGCTGCACAGAAAGGCAACATCATGCCACTGACTCATGCTCAGCTTGTGCAGCTTGTGATTCACTGATTATTTCTACCTAACTGCTTTTTTCTGTCCTTTGTTTGTGTAGTTTATGAATTCTGTCCAGATGTAGACCATTAGTCTTTCACTTAGGAAATAATGTCATTGTTTTTTAGAGCAATTCTCCAATTTGTCTGGATCTTTTAAAATTTTAATTCTCTTTGACAGCATCTTTGTTGGTTTTCCTAGGTTAGTGTTAACTACCAGTTTAATAGTGATTCTGTAATTCAAGTTGCCAGTTAAAATATTGAGTATCAGTGGACCTGGGACAGATCTCATAAAATCCTCTTTGGTACCCCTTTTTGGTTTTGACAATTAGATCCTTTAACTATTCAAGGTAAGATTTATTTTCTCTCCAGTTTATTTTGCACTTGCAAGAGAGGCTTCATGATAGCCATGTTATTGTCTTTTCTTTTAAAAAATGTTGTGCATTAAAACATTAAGATATGAAAATGATCATTGTCTATTCATTCCAAGCTTGTGTAACAGTTTTTATTTAACCGTGTTCTTAAAATAATTTGTGAAGTTGAGCAACGATTACAAATATCAATTAGAACATTGTATAAGCATTAAGGACTGCTTGTTTACACATGTTTTTTATATTAGCATCTGTGTGTGTGTGAATGAAAATATATATGATGGAAGTGTGTGGGTGTATGGTGTCCTTCACTGCAGATACTGCTGAGGAAGTTGATAATAAATTGTTGATGTTTATTCTGAAAGCTGATGCCTGTGGGGATTATTCACCATGTAAATGTTGTGTTGATGCAAAAGATAATGGCTAGATTTTCGAAAATTTGTGTTTTGGAGATAATTGTTCTCTGTTGGCTTCTTGTACGGCTTTATAATATTTTCTTTTCAGCCATACATCCTGTATCCTGTCTCTCATAATGTCTTTTCCTCATTTTGTGGAAATCAGAAAGAAGGATAATAAACCTTTCAAAAATATGCGAAGTTTTAGAGCTTACAGGTCAATTAAAGATGTAGTTACAGAAGTGACTGCAGCAGCTCTGGTGACACAGGAATTCAGTAATTAGTAGTCCAAGTGTTTTGAGGGTGGTGCGGTATGGGTTTGGTGTTTTTTTAAATTATTTTTGATCTTTGGTTTTCTTTAAGACCTATGTCTGTGGTCATTAGTAATCTCCCTCCAAAAAATTACACTTAAATTGAGATCTGGGAAGCAGTTATTTGAAAAGACAGGCTAGGTGTGTAAGAGTGTATGGGTCAGTAATGTCAGTTCTGGTGGAAGGGTGTAATGAGAACAGGATAAGCAAGAAGAGGAGGAGGTAAAGGCCTGGTATGGATTGTAGCTTTGCTGATTCTCTAAATTCCTTTAATTCCTTACCCTCTGGAAAGAAGCTGGAAACATAGTAAAGCTGAAATGTAGCCAGAAAACTATACAATCAAATAGCAGCATATTTTGGCTATTATGTTGCGATGGTTGGAACTTGTTGGATCCAACACCCAGAAGTCTTTGCTGTCTTATGCTGATGCTCCAGAGTCATGAGTGTGTACTGCATTCAGCTGTCCTTGGGTATAGTGCCATCTCGCCTGGAAGTCAGGGGGCTGTGCTATCTAGAGGCAGAGGCATTGAGCAAGAAATGCGCTGCAGGAGACATCACGTTTTGCTTTCCCTGTCAACCTGGGACTATCTATATTATAAAAAAAAAAATATATAATATAGACATGTAATATATAAAGTGGAATCAAAATAAATATGTAATAGTGTTCCTGGAAAAACATGTGAAATAAATAAAGAATACCTATTAATTCCTTCCTCTTTGAACTACCAGAATGAAAAACTAAATGGAAGTAAACTGCTACAGTAGACAGGATTTTAAATTAGTCAGTATTGGCTTGAATAATGTCCTCAGTTGTTGTTTGATAGCTTTTCTCCATTTTGAATTTGAGTAATTCTGAAAATGTTGAGAGTTGGTGAGTGTTCTCTGTATCTCAGAGACAAAGCTCGTGTTGAATCATAACTTATGATTATACATGACAGTGTTCTCCTGGGCAATCTTATTTTTCCTAAGTAATCAGTTTCTGAAAAGCTAAGTAAAAAGGTAAAAGGCTAAAATAGTTTCAACAGAAAAAATAAAATTACATATAAATACTGTTGTTCAAATTGGTCAAGAAAACCTAAGCCTATGTAATTGTGCACATGTGCTGAGGAGAACACTTTTTTTGGTTTCTCAAGCATGAGGCAGCAGAATTTTCACTCATTTGGCACACTAGGCTGAAAACAGCGTCTTCTTTCATTTGACACACTCCCCTGGAAACAAACATGCCAGTGAAGGGATTGTGTCAGTTATCAGAAGCTCACAGGAATACATTGTGCTGGTTTGTATTCATTTTCATTTCATGAATTGCTTTAAAACTTAGCAACATAAAAAAGCATTAAAACACCTTTAGCATTATTTTTAGTTGCTACGTATTTCCCTGCTGTGCTGTTACTCAGTTTAAATCAACGGAATGTTGTGAGACACATGGCTCAGTTTGTAACAGAACAGATCTCTCTTCCTGCCTGGATATACTTGGAGTATTCATCTGTAGAGAAGCAGCAAATTTGAGTTTTAACTCATTTTACATCCTTGAAAAAGGTGAGTGTCTTAAAAAGAAGTTCAGTAAAAATAAAGTGTGAATTGAACAAAGGTTATGCAGTAAGAAATTTAAGCCAAAACTCAGTTGGCATCTGTTAGCTATAAAAGTTCATAGGTAATGCTTGGTCTTCTGGGAGACACTTGCTTTTCTTTCCTAGAGTTATATTCTTCAGGATTGCCAGCAGATCCTTCCCACCTCTGGAATTTTCTTCAAGACTCTATTTCATTCATAGATGTTTTTCCAAGTACATACTTAGAAAACTCAGGTGTACTTATTGGAACTAATCTAGGAGTTTAAATTAGGACCAGGTTGCAGGGAATGCATGTGAAGCAAATATGGAAGTGGTGTTTTAATCAAGTTTGATAAGGGTGAAGATTAATTTATTTCTAGTCTTGTACTGTTGCTGCTGTTAGAGGAGCATCTATGTTAGATATGGGTATGTCTGCTTTATGTAGCTGTTGCTCTTCCTCATAGTGCTACTGAGCAAGTTTTGTGTGTAGAAACAGCATGCAGGTGTGATGATTTTGTTTGTTTATTAAAGGGAAATTACTTTGCAAAAAATGTTTGAGGACATAGGGGTGCTTGTGATTGTGCACAGAATGTATGTGTTGTGACGCATAAGGCTATGGGTACTGATGCCGGGAATTTTTTTTGCTTATTTTTAAGAGATTCTCATTTACTACTTTATTTTTTTAAAAAAAAAAAAAGAAAGGCTACGAAGTCTAGAGTGAATGCAAGCTCTTAAATTTTGCAGTTTTAGTAGTAAGCTTCCAGAGGGAGAATGGCCCTCAAGCACATTGCAGAGGTATGTGTCAGCCTATGCTGATGCAAAGTGGGGGTGAGAATTGTGTTGGAAGAAGGGTCACAGCTATATGGTTTCTGTCCTAAGAATTACTTAGAGAAGGGTTGTGGAGCAGCAGTGGTGGCTGTTCTGTCCCCATATGAGAATGAGAGATGTAGGAGGGGTCACGCTCTGTTCCTTGATGTTGCTCAAGGAATGAGGACTGTGGATATTTAATTGCTGGCCGACAGTCATATTTGTTTGGTCTCTGACACTTATACATGTTAGTTTTCTGTGGCCTTCATGTGAAAACAAGCAGGTAGAAAGCAGCAGTGTTGACACAATGTTTAATAGACTGCTATAGCTTCTGTCCAGTTATCTGCCCCTGCTTTTTTGAATTTTTGTGGGACAGCCTGTGCATCCTGCAGTTTCAAATCATGGAAGAAAAATACGTGATTGTGAATTTACAAAGGTTATGTTCTGTTTCTTTTTCTGTACCATTCTGCATCAACTTGTATACCTGATGGTTACCAAAAGGAGTGACTTATACCCTTTCTTCTATGCAGATTCTGAATGGAATATTTTGTTGAAGAAACAGTGTACATTTTAATTACTCTTGAAAAAAAGAAAAAAGAAAACCCAAACACAAGAGTTATATAAGTTTGATTTATAATTTGGGAAGACTGAAAAAGGCCTTATGAAGGCCTGTCTGCACTGAGGTTGTTTACAGGGTAAGGTTCACACCTGAATTAGAGTCAGCTGGTGCTCAGTACAGTTGTCACTTTGAGTTGCTGTATAGCTTCAGTAACATGCACTGTAGAAAATACTACAGTTACTCAGCAGCATTGCAATGAAATAGATACACTGATGTCATTCTCTTTTCACCCATTAAGCAATTGGACAAACTGCAAGTGAATAGACGTGATTTCTATCCGTGTGCTTGGTCCTCTGGACCACACGTCTTCCCCTTGCTGACAAAGATAATGCCACCTATTTGAAGACAGGCGTATTTAAAACCCAAGATGAATTGAGCACATTTACTGTGTTAGAAGCAGTTGCTAAATTGTAAGTAACTAAGTCTTGTTGTATAACTGCATTGCACTCAAGGGAACAATTTAGATTTTGAATTGTATATGTTGGTAAGTGAAAACTATGTAGACATTGATTATTTTTTTTCTCCTTGACCTAATCACTGTTTGCCTATGGCAATATCTGATATGTTATGTGTTCACCAAGAATTGTCTTGGGACTACAATGAGGCTTTTTTTTAGCTTCATTAGTAATCATAGTTACATTAGGAATAGGAGGCCATGGAGTAATATACTTGTACTGTACTGCATCCGTTTTTCTGTTTATTGTAAAGGTGGAGGTGATCTCTGTAGGTGGGAGTTTGGGTTTGTGTAGACAGAGGAGGGAGACCAGATTTGAATCTTTGTTATTTTCATCAAGAATTTAATTTAAAAAAAATCGAAGGCAAATGCATATTTAGGTTTTTTTTTTTTAATGTGCTGTGAAAAAATCCTTTCTTTGTCTCCTTATGTATTTGTAGTCTAGTGATAGAACTTTTCATGGTAATACTAGAGAATGTAAAAATGATGCTGAGTAAAATAAAATCTAGTAATGTGTTTTTCATTGTCTGAATTGAACAAGCTGCCAAAAGTAAATGATATAAATAGTGAGAAGAATGTTTTCTTTTCTCCCCCACCCTGGGAATCTGATGTGTATCACCCTTTAAACAAAAACTAAAAATTCCAACAGAATACCTTAGGAAATGTGTTTAACCTTTTTGACATACTGTTGATTCCTTCAAATGGTCATTTTGTTTGTGTGCTAAATAGTTGCTTGTAGTGTAAGGGATTATGTAAAAAAGTGTAAAAGATTGAACTTTCACCTTCTACCTAGAGGTCATGTAGCTAGACACGTGACGCTCTGCTTGTTCAATAGTATTAGCAGTTAAAAAATGCCCACATGAATACTTGCGTATTTGCATGCATAAGAGGCCAAACTGTGGCCTACCTAAATATAGACTTGCAGTTTGATATTTCTGAGAACTAATTCTAGCACAAAACACCTTTTCCTCCATTGACTTGTCTCCTATATGCATTTTTTCCAGCTATTCAGCTGACAGCAGTTTTTATTTTAGCTTAAAGCATTCCTTTTGCATTATCTTTTAATATAGGTGCTTGTACTATGCTTTAGTTCTCAAAATATACGTGATGGAGCGTTGCCTTTCTTCCTCTTGAACAGCAGTGACTCATGAAACTGGACTTCAAGGCTGCACGTGGAAGTGTGTGCTGTTGTTGCAGTGAGAGTAGTTCTCAATTTGTAAGATCTGTTAACTAGAAAACGAGTGTGTAAAGAGACATTCAGCTTTGGAAGTATGACAGGTCAATATTGCTTTGAAAAGGTGGTTATCAAGAAATAGGGTGATGCTTCTGATGTTTGTATCCACATGAGGGAGACAGTGTGACAGGCTCGTTTGCCCTAATTGGTGGCAAAACGTGCCAACCTGAAGCACAGCATTGGAGAAATCACTGCATGCACTAGCTGTCTGGTACCAGCTCCTTCTGCCATTAACTGATATGCCTGTACAGATTCTATTTTCCCCTATTAGACGTAACTGAGATGGAGACTTCTGAATTGTAAACAAAGCCATCCAACATGTATTCTCGACTTTTTCTTTAAAACAAACAAAACCTTAATGTCATCATGGCTTTCTCTAATCTTTGGAATTCTGCCCTAATATCTAAAATAATATCTTAGTCTGTAGAAAACACTGTTAACTCAGTGTTTTGTTGCTCAGCCTTTATGGAAATGTTACTGAAGGTGGCCAAGAGAGTCAGTCAGCTATAAATGCAAGTCTATTAGAACATCTGACTTCAGTATGGTAGACGTTTCTTCGTTAGTTTGAAAACATTCATTCCTCATAGCTTATTGGGGGTCATATGCTACTAGGAAGTTTTGTAGTGATGAGAGGCTTTTCTCAAAAACCAACCACTTTTGTTCAGGGCAGCTGCTGGAGGATCTGGAAGCTTGCCTGACGATACCTAACGTTACCCATAGGTAGCATTTACTAGCAAAGTGTTTGGAACTTACAACATTTTCCCGTGTTGTGTTCAACAGTATTGTGAAGAACCAGTTAGAAGGAAGACTTATTGCTGCTTTAGAAGTTTATATGGACCAATTGTAATTAAATCATTTACAGCAACGTCCCATATTTAATTACTTATTGGTATTATTGTCCCCCTTTCAACCTTTTAGGGGCTTAATTAAAATTAGCTGATACATGCATAAAGATCACTTTCATAGTTTAGCTAAAACCATGGCCAGTAATCTATTTCCTGATTTTTATTTGCTGTAGTAGTGTTGAAATATTATATTTTGTTTTGAAGACAAGCCCCCATTGTTTATGAAATGGCTGACTGGGTTGGTAGATGAGGGGAGACAAGACAATCTAAATTTTTTTCTGATAACCAAGATCAACAATCTGGTTTTGTAAATTTATAAATTTTTATTTCAGCTTCTCAAGGTGAAGGAACGTAAATATTTAAGCAACTTTATTCTTTCAGAGTTGACTTGGGATCTCCTGCTTTGCTTAAGCATGAAACAGATAAACTACCTTTTGTCCTGATCTTTTACAGACATAATCATGCTGTTCCCAAGTACAACTGAAGTTTAAGTTGTTTGGATACAACTGAAAACACTGTAACTTTTTTTGTTTGCTTGTAGTTTGAAGTAATTGGAAGAATACTGTGGGACAACTCTTTAACGTGCTTTAATCAAGTTTTTAACTGTTTCTCAGGAGTGTTCCAAAAATAATACCAAGCATATCTAAATGTGTGGTAGAAAAGAATAAGCTGTGGTTTATCCCAAATGCATGGTCTGGAGGTACTAATTTCTTGATGTTGTCATGGACTCAATCCCTAATTTTTAAAAGATTTATTTACTTCGCATTTTTGCATGTATTTCATATAATTCTATTAAGTCTGCATCTCAAGAATTTAATGTTTCTTTGTGCTTAGAATAGATATTTAGTCACTGTATCTTCCTTCCTTTAACCAAGAGTTAAAAATAAGCCTATAAAACAATGGCAATATGAAACAACTCATTGGCAGTATTCAAGCTGGAAGCAAGCTGGTACTTAAGCAGAGGAATTCTGCTTTAGTGTGCACACACCTTAGAAGCAGCTGTTGGAAAATTTAAAAATGAAAAAATGCATATGTGTTTTTTTCAGGAGAAATCTTCCCTGTGAGTGATAGAAGCGCATTTCTTTGACAGACGAGAGACTATGGAAACTTTGGTCTTGCGTTAGGGGATAATGCCACCTTAAAATATGATTTCAAAGCTGAATTTTTTCACATTCTGCATTTTCCCCCACTTTATCCTTTTCCTCTTCCCTTCCTCCAGTCTCTCTTTAATATTCACTCCTGGCCCAAGGTTGTATACAGCATTATTACAGCCTGGTGTTGTAAAACTGAAAATTTTAAAATGAAAATAATGATTTGTAATAAAAAGCCTGACAGACTAATTACAGTATTGCATTAATTATTATCTTATTCCAGCTCTGTTCCTCTCATAGCTAATTCAGATCTGGGTTTTGGTGGTTTTTAATCCCTATTGACACTGTAATTTTGAGAGAATATACAGGGGAACAATATATATAAAATCAAGAAATAAAAATTGTCAGGTAAACAGTTGATTTCTAAAATGTTGCCTTGGACATGTTAATAATAGAATGCAAGTATTTCTGTTTAAATGTGAAGCTTTGTGAATCTTCTGATGAGCGTTGCAGCTATATACTATATAATACAACTCTCAAAACCTAACATTTCTGGGTATCTTTATAGCGTGTGCTAATAGCAGTCATTAATTCAGAAATTTGTGCATTGTGCAGCTAAGTTGGTGCACCGTTGATGCGGTTTTATTTTTTCCTCCCAAAATGTGTGCAATTCTTATCATGATTAAGGTATAGATTGATGTCAGTGCTCCAGTATAGCTTCAAGACTGCAGTTTGAAGCTACTTAAGAAAAATACAGTTCTTCAGACATGGTGAAGCTGGAGTTGAGTGGAAGTCCTATTAGTGGTGAATTACATGTAATATCAATAAGGGAAGAGTTCGTAGCAAGTCCGCAGTTTGAGAAATTGAGCACGGTAATGACCTCTATCTTGAAGATACACAGATACAATAATTTTTGGTGTTCATTTGAACTTTTGAATGATACAGAAGGTGCACAGGTTAGTTTTTAAGCAAGAAAGTGTTTGGAAGTTTCAGCAAATATCATTGTAACGGATGTATGGTAACGAAGGAAGCCAAGGTGAAAGATGAATTGGGCTGAATGACTGTTCAGCCATTTAGGCTGGACTAGTTGCACATTTTGGTTGTTAGACATCTCAGGTTACATTGCCTTAGTTCCTGGTTGTCTGTCTTCACATCTTAAGAGTTCTGGGAATTAGTTTCTGACAGTTTGCTTTGTTTTCCTTTTTCAGGATGCTTCGTCTGCAGACATTCGGAAAGCATATCGAAAGCTTTCGCTGATTTTACACCCAGACAAGAATAAAGATGAAAATGCAGAAACACAGTTTAGGCAAGTAAGTGCAGTGTGTGGCAATAAGAGTTTTAGGGAAAGTAGAATCATAATTTTTTATGATGTTATTTTAGTAAGAACAGTGATACACCTTTGAAATTACTTTTGAACGTTGAACTAAATTTTTCCTGATGTAGCTAGATTAAAAACCAGTACAGTTTTTCAGAATTGTTGAATAACTCAGACTTAGTATTTACCTGTATATTAAAGTAATTTGAACATAATACTTAGACTTACACTCTTAGGAGGAAAATATGTTTTGCCCTTTATGTAAGACTGTTTATAAATAGTCTTTTCAAAAGCAGTAGAGAAAATTTCTGATCAGTTCTCAATGCAAGTCATATGTAGGCATAACTTAATGAAAAGAACTCATTTTGGTTTTTGGATTTTTGCCTTTTGAATCTTTACAGAGTGAAACCACAAAACTGTTGTAATTAGCTTTACCTTTAAAAATATATGTCTGATGACTGAATACAGGCTACTTAATTTCAGTAAGATTTTTAGGTTTAAACAAATGATACCTTTTATTTTTAAGGTGTAACCAAGACAAGACTCGGTTTGCCAGGTGTGAGGAGGGAAAAAAAAAAAGTCTTTTGCAGGAGTTGCCTGTTTGTGTATCTGATGAGACTTTGTATATGAATATGGCACTGTTTCTTTTGCCTGTTGAGTTTGCTTCTTAGTGTTGTAGGGAAAGGTGAAAACTAGCAAAGGTCATTGGTTGGCAAATGTAAAATATGGTACTACTATTCAAACTTTATAAACTCAATTCTAAGGTAAACTTGTGTGTGTGTTTTTTTTTTTTTCCTTTTTCTGTTTTTGTTATAGTTGGTGGCCATCTATGAGATTTTAAAGGATGAAGAACGGAGGCAGAGGTAAGTTAATTTGCACAGCTTCTTAAATAAAGCATTCATGCCAGTAATATATTGAAGTAGTATTTGACTTAACTGTAACTCTTCGGATTATTTTTTGCATAATTTAAGTTTGTAATTTCTGTGTAGCTGTTTAATTAGAGATTATGTGTCGCTTAAAGAGGAAGCTGGTGTGTATTTTTGTGTGATATACTGGTTATTCTCATTTAAAACTAGTATTTGAAAGTGCTTTAAAAGCCAACTGTTACTGGGAGCAATTTTTTTTTGACACTTAACAATTACGCTTAACAACTTTTTGTTGAGTTGTGTCAATTATCGTTGCTTGTTTTAGTAAAGCTGTGGTTGAAAATATAGGCCACAGATTCAACTGTCGGTCCTAGGTCAGTATTTCAAGAAAAGGTTTGTTGCATGATATTTCGGGATTTTTTCCAGTGTATGTCATCTTCAACATTTTTTTCTGTTGTTTAGTTAATTGGGTTTTTTGTTTCAGGTGTACTATCTATAATAATGTAAACTTCGCTATACCTAGCATTCTGGGGTTTTTTTAAAGAAATGATAGTTGTCCTTGCTGCTTCGGGAGCAGGTCCATCAGTACCTGAAGGGTATAGGATTAAGAACTGAAAACCTGGGGCTGATCTGCTTTTTGGAAGACTATTTTGAACTTTTCTCTGTTAAATCACCATTTAAACTAATGATTATCAGGAAAACAGCATCACTGAAAGAGTTTTGCTTTTGGGTTGGAGTTTTATTAAATCATCTTTCAGCTTACGAGTCTGTAAACAGGGCTTCATGAGACATTTCTTGAAGGGTTTTTTGGCTTTGTAGATGTCTCGACAGGAGTCCAGGTTTTATAGTAAAGGTTATCTACTTTTTGCTAATCCTCTCTTGAAGTGTCATGAAAATGTACTTCATAGAAGTACTTTTGGAAATCTGTATTATTTTTATTTCATCTCTCACAAGAGAATTTAGTTGTGAAGTTATACTCAAGGAAAATTTTTTTTAAAAGTTAGTTAATTGGTTTCTAACCACTTGAAAAATGAGCTATCCCAAAAGTTTTCCCACCTTTTTGTTTATAAAGCGGCTTAGATAGACTTTGATATTGCTTCTCTGGAATTTAGTTCCAGCATGGAATTTCCTTGCAGCTGTAATAGCAGCTTTTTGCATGGAACTGTGATGCACCTACTGGCTATGCGTTGTGTGAGGTGATGGACCTAGTGGAAGAGGTTCAAAGTTTACTGTCATGCTCATGGACTGGAGAGAAACTGTGCTGCACCTTTTGTCTCTCAGGGCTTATCAGCTCAGTTTTATCCTGATTCCAGAGACAGTTATTTGGGTCTGCTGTAGCAAGGCTTTCTGCCGGATTTTATTTTTTTTTTTTTTCCCCTTGGCAGCGTGGTAATTCTTATTTCTGAAGTAACTCGAAGACCTGATTAGTTCATTTTCTTACAAATGAGTTGGTGAGGAATTCTGGCAGTTTAGCTGTGAATCCCTTCACAGCTCGACACCTAAATGATTCGGGGCCCAGGGTTATACCACCTCGAGAAGAGTGAGCTGCAGAGCTTCTGCTGCTGTTTGGCGAGGTCAGCCATACCTGCCTCTTACTGTTCATCTCCAAAGTGATGTAATCCAGCATTGGTCCTGGTGTGCGTACAGAGAGTGGAACCGGTAGAGGCAGGAATAAGGTCCTGCACTGTATATGTGAGTGATTAACTAGTTTTTAAACAATAAAACTGGGTCTAATTACACCCTTCCTCTTGTCTTGGTGAGTGTCAGAGCTGTTAATTGTTTGTGTGCGTGTACAGAAACAGCATTCTAAAAAGGCAGATCTCTTGCCTGGCTATATGTAATTATTTTTCTAAGACCTTTGTGTCTTCATATTTATCAGTGAACATTTACTTTATCTGATGGCAGAAACCTTTCTTAAAATATTATAGTTCCTCTGACAACAATTATAATACAGGGCTTTAGAATTAAAATGTGGTTTGCTTTTTTGATGAAATTATACTGTTGCTTGTGGATTATGCTATTATTAGTACTACTACAGAATATAGTCATATTACTGTGTTAGAACTTTTACATGCTTTGACTGATAGATAATCAAAACATTCTAATATTCTAACAGTAAACATACATGCAGCATTGTTTAACGTGGCAGTGTTTAAATTAAACATACATGCAGCAGAACGTAATATTTTATGTTTTGTATACACATTGCAGAGTGTCTGAAATTCAAGAGAAAAGTTTATCTTTAGGGTATGTAGAGATGGGTGTATTTCCTGAAATACGCTTTACTTTAGGGCGTTTATTAGTAAATCAACTTGACTATGATAAATTTTATTAGCCTTTGATTATTTTTAATTTGTGAAAAAGTAGATAGTTTTATGCACTTCTATTAACTGTGATTAGGCAAATATCTTAGATTTTAATTTAATTATTTGTTACCATTTTAAGGAGGTCTTTTACCTACCAGGCCTATCCTCTGTAACAATGTGGGCTTGATTACAGGAAACATTTGCAAAGGAATCAAGATATACTTGTTTAGAGTAAGAAAGGTGTTTATCTTAGCTCTCATTATAATTAAATGTCTGTATTCATAGGTATAAATTGTTCTGGCTGATGCTGCTCTGGATGTCTTTGACAGCTTGAGGGGAAAAGAGGTCCCCAAAATGAAAAACACCAGTGCAGTCTTCCCATAGTTCAGAATAGATCTCATTAATTCAAGGTTATAATATATAAACTACATCAGATCTCTGAAATTATTTGAAATATGAAATGCAGTGACTCTCATAAAGGGAAAAGTAAATTATAATTATATTAAGAGATGATGCTGTAATTAGCTACTACAGTTAATGGATTTTTTTTTCTTACAATGTAATTGAATCTGCAAAGAGCTCTAAAAACTATTTCATGAAACTTTACAGAAGAATGAAATTTTAATAATCTTGCAATTGGTTGCTTGTTAGTATAAGACTAACAAGTCTTGTATAGAATCCTAAGTTTTAAAGTAAAGATTCAACTTAACTTGTAAATGGGGACTTTTTTTTTTGTCTTTTTGTTTCTGTACTGATGCTTTGGAGTTTTTTGGCTTGCTGACTGGTATGTTTCAGAGACAATTGGCAGGCAAACTTGTGTGTCAAAGATTTGCTGCTTTCTGTGTACGTATGTCTGAGTAAAAAATACTGCACATGTCTCTTTCCCTTTCAGGTTGATTTTTTTTTTCTCTTACATGGAGTAACAATTAATATAGGTTGCCAAAAGAAGAATGCTTTGTAATTAAATTTTGAATGTAGGTCTTGATGCACATGGATTAACTAACTATCTTTCATAGTTAATATAGAAACCTATAAAGAAATTCTTTAATGAGAAACTTGCTTTTAATTAAACCACATCCTAAATTTGGAAATTAAGATTTAAAAATTATGGGAAGCTTCTGAGTTTCGGTAGGATCATTTTCCAATTGAAAGCCTAAAAATCATTGATATCTTTATTTTTCAAATACAGAGCTTAATTACTATTGAAAGCAGTGATTTATCTTTTAACAGTATATATTCTAAAAAGTGGGTTATAATAGAAGCTATCTTCCCTTAAAATGGCCAGTCGTGTGAGCCATAATGCTCATTGATAGTAAAATCAATAGAGCATTGATTCTGAGACTTAATCCTTGGAGACTGTTGTTCAGAACAGCGGACACAGCCTAGTAAATACAGAGTGCTGTTTAAAGTATTTAATGCAAGAGACTCTGCTGTCTTAATTTATTTTTTCTTAACAGATAATTTATAAGAGAACATGGTTGCCAAATGTTAGTTTGCAATCTTATTTTATATATTACTATATTGTTACCATTAGCATATATGGACCTTATTTAATCAGTAGCCACAATTTCAGTACATCAGTTAACAAGCTTTACTGTATAAGAAAGGCAAATGCTTAATAAATTTATAGTAGTATTAAAATTCTTTATTGATTCTACATATATTTCTCTGAAGCTTTCAAAGGAAGAGCATCTCTTATGAAATCTTATCAACATAATTTGTTTTAAAAATGATTTTTAAAAAATATTTTCTTGTATTCTAACAATAAAATGTTTAGCAAACGCAGTATTATTTTTTTAAAATGCTGAAACGTTTACTTAATTCTTAACAAAAAGTTAAGGAGAAGTTTTAGATTTGAAATAACATCCTAAGCAATTTTAGAGTTTATGTTAAGGCATCAGTAGTTAATTTGTTCTGATTTACTGGGAAAGGAAAAAAGTTATTACTCTAAATTTTACAATAATGGATATTAATCTTGGTATTCTCATCATTGTCATGGAAGGTAGAATTTTGTAATATGAATTTTACTTCTGGTAGTACTCAAAACACTGCAGAATCCTGAGGTGTTAAATCTTTTGCACAGAAATAACAGTGCCAACTTGAACAAATGTTTTATCAGAAGTCAGCTTTTCTGTATGTGCTGAATTAAAGTATATTTTTTAATTGAAAACAATTACCTCTTCTTCTGCTTAAAAAAAATGAACTTGCTTGTGGAAATTCTTTTTAGTACATCTCCAAGGTATCAATTTAATAACTATCAAAGTAGCTAGTGCAGTTGTTGCATTTAAATTGATTTACATGTCAAGACTGGCAGTTTAGCAGCTGCGCTATTATTCCTGGATCGGTCAATTTACTTGAGAAAAACCTACTACTGAGTTCTACTGACCTGCATGACAATATAGGCCCTATTTCTATTCCTGTAATTAGGCCTGCGACTAACTCAGAATATTTTTAATTAAAATATTTTGGTCAATGTGTTGCACCAAATTAGGCCTTTCAGTGCAGATTTAATTCTGGAAACGGTGTGATTAGAATGTGTAATGAGTTGTGTTCAATTTAAGATTATCAGGTTGTGCATCTTGAATGTACAGGTTTTTGAGTTTACTGTAGAGATTTTGTTTGGAACTTTACTCTGAAAAGTTAACTAATAGAAAAATCTGTTTTGCATGTCTGTGGTTTATTTTTGAATTGTTGATAATCTTCTGTAAATAAGAGACCCCAGATGTGCTAAGGAATTTCAAGACATTTGTGTGATGAAAAAGTGACAAATTGCCATAAAATGGTTTCTGTACAGTCAGTAGTGTTAGTAGAATTAAACAGTTTTAAAATAGATTGATTTTGGAGACAGCTTTTCAAGTAGAAAAGCCAAGCCGTCTAGCTGTGGTGGACTTTGTTTTCTAACATCAAAATCAAGCCTTTAACTTCAGTTCATGTCTGACACAGAATGGATGTTAAGTTTGGCAGCATTTTTACCTAATGGATATGGTGCTACTAAAGGATAACACAAGCAAAGACACCTCTCCCCTCCCCCCAACACTTGTGGTTTTAGTTTGTAAAAGTAGTAGTTTGTGGCTTGGTACTTCTGTCGTGGGGACCTGCCCACTGGTTACCAGGCAGGTAGCACACATCCGCATTTCTTAGAAGTCTGTTATTTCAAGTGAATGAATTGGGCGGGGGGGGCGGGCGGGCGGTGCAGGAGCAATTTAATTATTTACTTTTTTCTTTTTCCCCTTTCAAAAGACTAGGTACACTTCCCCAGCATTTGGTTCTGGATTCTGTTTAATTCCAGATGCAAGTCTAGCAGCTGACAAAACAAGGCATTGCTCAGTTTTTTTTAAAAAAAAAAAAAAATAAAAAAGAGAAAAATTTACTGAATGGTGTTTTGTGTGTATTATTCAAGCAGTCTGTGGATTATCATTTGCTTTGTTTTGTAATTGGATGGTTTGGCTGATTTCATGTTTAGCTGTCCATGAAAGCCTGTTCTATTTGCTACTGTAGGTATGATGATATTCTGATCAATGGACTACCAGATTGGCGACAGCCTGTATTCTACTACAGGCGGGTGAGAAAAATGAGCAATGCTGAGCTGGCATTACTCTTGTTCATTATACTCACAGTGGGTCATTATGCTGTGGTTTGGTCAATCTACCTGGAAAAACAGCTGGTAAGTATTGGTAATAAATCAAACGCTTCAATTATTAGTATTGAATTTCCTGCAGAAGTTTCGTGTTGTAGGTATCTCCACCACTTCTGCTGTTTTGAATTTGTATTTTTCATATTTTAAAATGATTATATTTAGAATAGTGATAATTATAGAATGAGATAGTCAACATATCAGAAAAGGTAATCTAAAAACTACTCAGTTTTTCTAGCATTGGTAATCAATAGCAAGAGTTGGTTCTTTGGTTTTTAACTGGAAGGAAGAGGAATAAAAACTCTTTTATCATCTATTGATGCTGAGTCATGTGCTACTGTAGTCGTGTCTATGATTTTCCTAAACGTTGTTTAAAAACAATCAGGTTTTATTTGTTTAAGAGTCATACTTGCTTTGCCTTTGTTCTTAGCTAAATGCTTTCTTGTTTAGATTTTTGTTAACAGGATAGGCATTGGTAAGCAGTATAAACCACATTTATTTTTGTCATACAAAATATCTATTGCACTTACTAGACTAGGAAAAAACCTAAGCATAACTTGAAAATTATTCATACATTAGCATCTATTTACTTTTTTTTTATTTTCCACTGCATTATTGAAGTTGATGAATGAGAAAAGGAGGCAAGTTGAATGCTTTCTCCTCTTAGAAAACTTTGATTGCTATGGAGATACACATGAGTGACAGAACTGGACTTCATGTGTGTTTAAAGACTGGATACCATGGCAACAGTTATTGTTAAGATAGATCATTTTACTTAATCATGTGGGACCTCTAGATAAATTTGCATAAATGCTACTCTACTGTTTACCCTTCACAGAAAAGTCCCAGTAACGTTTGTGGTTTACATGTTAATGATAACCTGTAACTCTGGTTCTTTCTACATCAAGGATGAACTGCTTAGCAGAAAAAAGAGGGAGAAGAAGAAAAAAACAGGCGGCAGGAGTACAGATGAAGCCAAACTTGCTGCTCTAGACAAAAATGAAAGGTGGGAAGGAACTCTTCTTGTTTTCTGCATATTAAAGCATTTTATCAGCTACTGGTTTAGTTCTGTCATGTTCTCCTTGCATCTTTGAAATATTTTATGAGAAAAATAACTGTATTTGTGGTAACAGCCATTGCTGATATCAAGTCTGCCAGTGTAGATGTGCTTTAAGGTTTTGATTTGTAAATAAATGTGTGGTGTTTATCCAGCAGATCAACAATAATTGAAAGATTAAGGCTGAATTAGTGGTATCTGGCTTATAAAGGGTATTATTTCTACAAGTTGATTTTAGAAGATTTTACAAGTTTTTCTACCTTTGAAAATTTTTGCTTTGATTACAATTAACAGATTTCAATTTACTTAAGCTTTATTTTATAACCATACCAAGCAAGGAGTTTTTATAGGGTTTTAATGCTTGTCTGATTTAATGCTTTTTATCTGATTAACTTAAAACCAAGCATGTTGGTAAAGGCTTCTAACGCCATTGTTGAGAAGCACATCAGGAAATAGTGACTTTCAGGACACTCCAAAAGATACCACCATTTCTTCTATTGATTCATAGAAAGAAATAAAGGGTTTAAATAGTTCACACAGCAGGGGCATGAACTGGATCAATGCAGGATGGAGATCAGAGACCATTCTGCCTGTCCTCTTTCCTGATGACATCAGTGAGTAATGCTCCAGTGAACTGCAAATGACATTAATTTTAATGTATTGTTTTGTTTATGCCACAGTCTTCATATCTGCTTGTCAGCACTTGTGAACACTTGGTTGAGCCTTGAGGTTTTTTCAGTTTTGGGCTTTTTTAGACTGAACTGATTATGTGGCTTACAAATTTATTTTCTTGAAGAAAAGCCCTTTTTAAGAGATTAAAATACAGCGATGATTAGAAGTTAGCTGTTACATATTCTTGAATTAAATATTCAAAATGTGTCTTTAGTATCATGTAGTTACACATTTTTGTAGGAGTTGACAAGTGCTAATCATTTTAAATGATAATGGGAAAGTTCTGACTTTGAGATTACGTGGCAGTAATGAAAAACTTATGATTTTATTTGACTGCAGAGTACTAGACAAACCGCAGTGGCATGACTTACTTCCATGCAAGCTGGGAATATGGTTCTGTCTCACTGTGAAAGCTTTACCTCAGCTGTTCCAGGTAATAGTAGTAGTTTTAAGTTATATTACTTTATTTTTCTTGATGGTGTTGTTATGCGTAATTGAATGTGTAGCACTGATTCTTACAATTTGGGCTCAGGCTCATACTGTATATAGATTTATAAAAATTACTCTTTGGAGGCAAATTTAATATTTTAATTTTATCAAAATATGAATATATTTCAAATGGATATTAAGATTAACTTGCTAGGGAATTCAGCAGCAGTTCTTAAGTGAAACTACAAGAATAAATGATGGGCGAGGGGTGATCTGTATACATCTAATTAGGAATAGCAGTGTCTTTTTAAACAGTCTGTTAACAAAGGTACTTTTATCTCAAATAGGCAAATGCTATGTTTTCATAGTGAAAACTTGTGTCATTTAAATTTTGGGGAACAGTGAAATTACTTTTTTCGTTGATTTTTTTTTTTTTGAGTCACTGGATAATTATATAAACTGATACCTGAAATTGCTAAGGTGAAGTAACAAAGGTATAGTTGTAATTTATGTGGTAGACTTGCCCACAGTTGTGGCTTTTTAACCTAATACTATAAAATGTGAAATTTAGCTGATATTCAGCTGGTGTAAGTATTGTCCGATCAGTTATCAGAATAACTTTTTTTAATATCACTTGCTCTTTCTTTTCATTTCACTTGAATACATCCATTTGTATTTAATACCCTTGTCACTGCTAATGAATATGGATCAGGGATTGCAAGGTAGATTTTACTTTAGTTTACAGAAATATTATTAATTCTGAAGTATAGATAGTATAAATGGCATCAGTGTTCAATTTCTGTCTGTGTTCAAGATGGAAAAAGCATATAAACCAGAATTCCTAATTGTTTAGCGAAAGGCTTGTAAAAGTTACAAATGCAATAAAGTCTGGTCTTCCAACACCCATTTTCATAGCCTTTGACTTTTCCTACAAAGAGATGCAAAAGTTAATATCTCTTCCTCTCAAAAGTTTCGTAAGAACTGTGTGGCTATTTTAGTACAGAAACTTTTATTTTTTGCAATTTTTAAAACAAAAATGCTGATGCTTAATTAAATCAACTGTTGTGTCCAAATTAAGATTTGATGTTCTTACCTCCTTGAAGTGAGTCAAATGGAAAAGAATTAAGTTCAGCAATTGCTGTTGCTGCATTTAGGAAACTTTCTTCATAATTATAGTACTTCCCCTTTTGCCTTAATTGCAAAATATTTAAAATATTACAGAATATAGTAAGATTCATTAAATTAGGACTTCTTATAATTTAAGCTGTAATTTTCTCATGTTTATCACTTTAAGATAGTGTGTTAAGAAGTCAGTGTAACAGGTTTCAGATGGTTCAAAAAGCAGCTCTTATGTCTGCCAGAATAGGCAGAAAAGAAGAATACAACAGAAGTGATGTTTTGCACTTTGTAGACACCTAGCCAGTAACCTCTTGCTGTGGATTTTAAATCTATTGAATTAATGATAGTGGAGAAAAAAGGTACCTAATAACTCATGGAAAATTGGAGACCAGCAAGCAGGGATTTGTTGGCAGAGAAAGCATGATGTAGAGGAATTCGGAGTGGGAAGGCTTTGGAGCAAGGAGAAAACGAAGAGCTGGGTAGAGTATATTGCCCCATATGTAAATTACACTACTGCATAACTCCAGGGTTTGTTTTGTTGTTGGTTAAGATGACCTGCCAGTTATGGAAGTTAAAATGCAATAAAATATAAGTAGTTAAGTAACCTTCAATATTAAGAATATTCAGGACTTCAGGTAACTGAAATAAATTACTGTAGCTTATTAGTTAATACTTACAGAAGTATTACCTCTTCTGAAGAGCATAAGAGCAGCAATGACCTCATGTTGGAGATGTTTTCTGAAATCACAGTGCAAAAGATACCTTGAATGTTGTAGCTAGCCAGAAAGAGACACCTCTGGGCTCTTTTTAAGTTGTAGTTAAGGTTTTAGCAAGTTCTACCTTAATTGCAATTACCCGCATACAGCAAAAAAAGTAGCTGTACTTAAACGATTATACCCTGGTACAGAGATCCTGTTTTGAATGTAAGTGCTTTTCTTTTCAATAATACACTAATATAGGCTTGAAATTTCAGAGTATTTCAGGCTTTTAGTATAAGTAGAATCACTAGGGCAGCTTATCTAGAAGATAAGATTCCTACAGATATTGAGTGGTGTTAGATGTGCTAGTTACACATGCGAATGATTTAACAAAGTGTTACAGTGGTTGACATAAGGATGGCTGCTACAGATTTTAGTTTACTAAGTTAATATAAATGATTTCTTCAGTCACTTAAGACCCAACAAATTATTTTCAAAGTTGCCTATCATTCATATGCAGCTGATGCAGTTGTAGATTAACTTCTAAAAATGCATCCATATTTAAGTGAACCCTGTTTGAGACAGAAAAGGGTAAGCGTTAGCAATACTTTTAATTAAATGTTGTTTCTGTCACTGAGTTTTTCGAAGCCCTGTCAGTGAAATAGCTGAACTGCTTCCTCAAATTAGGGAAAACCACCTGCCTGTGTACACAAGTTCTCTTCAAAGAAAATTTTATTACAAAAAGTAACAAGAAAACCCAACAACACAAAACCAACCCAACAAAAAAAAGAAACTCATCCCAACAAAACAAAACAAAACCCACAAGGAGAGATTGATTTAAACTTTTTGCTAGTTCTTGTATTGATTCCTTTTACATAGCATCTATCTTTCCCCCCATTAGTTAATGTGAGTATTCTACTTAAAACAGCTCTGAGGATTCAGGTTGCTGAGCTTCTGCTCATGCCTGGCTCTCATTTATCCAATTGAGTGTCTTTCTCTTACTTCCCCTCCTCCTTCAAAATGTCAGATTTCAGAAGGAGGCACTTAAAATAATTAAGGTGGGCCTTTACTGAAGAAAAATGCTTTGTTTGCATGCCCTTGTGATGGCCTATGCCATTTTATTGTAGTCTGCATTTTATGTCAAGAAACTGGAAGAAAAATGGGTGAGAGGAGGATGAGAGAAACTAAAAAATGATTGTTTTTTTTTAAACTGTTGACAATTGTATTTTGAGAGAGACTACATAGGTTTTTATATCCACACGTTTAATTTAGTTAAATTTGGGGCTGAAAACAGCATCTTTAAGCTTGTTTGAAGAAGCAAAGGGAAAAGAATATATAAAATGTATCATAAATCAAATATCTGTAGTGTGAAAGAAACATTAAGTGGAGTGTAAATTACAATGACTATTGCCAAGTTTAATTCTTATAATGCAGGCTCAAGAAAAAGATAGAAAAAGAATGCAAATTAATTATTTCTAAGGTCATTTATAGTTTATTCTTTCATGAGAATGACCTGGAAGAAGGCTATATATTTAAAAAAATAAATAAAAGAAGGAGGGAAAAAAACCAAACCACAACTCAAATAAAATGCTTATTGGAATTGAAAATTGTTCTTATAAAGAAGTAAATCAGCTAAATATAGCGCCCAAGAGTTTCGGCTCAAATGCTGAGTGTAATACAGAATACATCGTTGTGTTAAGTATACTTTTCTTTTGTGGGAGGACAGTCATATTGCAGTAAATTGTAGTTTATTCCCAAAACAGCTGATTAGACTTTTTCTTTGGATATGCAGACATACAACTTAAGAAAAGTGGTCTTTCTTAAAAATGTTGTAATTATTCTTCACAAAATATTTCCTTCAGAAAACTGAAGATGAATGTTTGTTAATGTTCCTGTCAGCTACTTTTCCTCTGCCTTGATGTGGTGAAGCTTAGCAATGAATGTCTATTTTTACACCAATTTCATTAATGCCAGTCGGCCCTAGGAAATCTTTTTTAGTAGTTAAATTATGAGCCTGCCGTTGTCCTGAATGTAATGAAGCAGAAAGCATTTTTGTTAGTTTCAGATGTAGATGGATTCTTGTTAAGAAAATAACATTTCCTGTTACCTTCCATCTGTAATAGTGTAAGTGTAGTGCATTACCCTAGCAGTGAACTGTTGGAAGAACTTCTGGTGGTTCACTAGTAATGAGAAGGCAGTTCAAGCTCAATACATAGTTGCACTGGGTATAACCTAGTGAGATTATCAACAAAGCTTTCAATTACAACTGAAACTTTTGTTTATAAAGACCTTTGTGTAGCATGCAGTGAATTAAAAAAGAAAGCCCAGTAATTTATTTTTATGTAGACTACCAGATGGTAATTACTGTTGCTGATTTAGTAGCCTGGAATAGATTCAAACTACTGACCCAGAGGTGTTTAATTTCTTGGCATTTTGTCCTCAAGTTTTCTTTAATCCATGATTACATTTCAACACCTGTTTAGAGATGGTTCAGCATTGGCATTAAATGGATTGGCGATGTGTCATTAAACTCAAGAGGCTTTGCCAGCAGGGCATCTCCTTTGGCAAAGTTAGATTTTAAGCAAGGTCTGAGATCAGCAAACATTTGTGTGGGTTGTTTTTGTCTTCACATATGACTGTATATAAGATAACTATGTGAGATTAAAATAAAATTTATTGCATTTAATAACATATGCCTTAAAAAAGAGATTTATTTGAAGGCATTTATTCAAGTCAGTACGGTTAAACATCTCCTTAATTCCCAGCTTTACAGGGTTTTGATGTGTTCCAACTTACTGTACAGCACCAATGTTGATGTAAGCTGTGGAGAGCCAGCAATTGCAGGATGTGTGGCATGAGTGATGGCCCATTTGCTCTGTTTCTTGCTATTTCACAGCTGTTGAGAGAACCAAAGTAGGGATGAAGCTCTTGACCCTGAGGTCAATTAGAAGCTTAGAAGCAGGTCAGAGGAGAGTCGATGGTAAAACAAGTATTCTGGGTGTATGCAAGTGAGCAAAAATAATTTATGTTTAACAGGGTACTGTCTGAGGCTCTGGAGCAAAATGTGCTTTGCTGCATAGTAAAAGTTTTAAGTAAATGTAAGACACTAAAGAAATTTGTCTTTAATTGCCTGCTGTTTTGTGGCAGCTAATTTTGTTCTGCTCCTTCAAATCCCTTACTGTATGTCTGCATATCCCAGCACAATCGTTAGAGTAGTGTAGCTCCAAGAGTAGCTCGTGTGTACAGGCGATACTGGCTCTCAGTTAGTGGTACTGCTCTGTTGTGGTATGAGGCTTCACAAGGCGTGAATGGGTTGCAGGGAGGCCTTGCGGCATTGGCCTCAGTTTCCCCTTCTGCCTGCCTTTGTTTTACCACTGTGGGTGTGGAGTCCCCAGCAGATACTGCAGATTCTGGTCACTGGCTCATGCGAGGCTTGGGAGCCAAGCTTCAACTGCCCACAGGCTGCACACAGCTGAAGTGCCTGGCCACATCTGGTATTATTCCAAGGTCAAAGCATGATTTGCTGATTGTGAGGGAGAAAGTAACGCAATTCCTATTTATTTACTAGTTTGCCTTTGAGTAAATGTGTAAAAATGCCAAAGAGAAATATAAGTCATAATGTTTAACTTTTTTTTAATATTATTTCTTACCATAACATATTGACATTAATAGTTTATAAACACATCAAAAAGAGTGATTTTGCTGTGGTATAATTGCTGGCATTTTTATTGCGTAGAAATAGCAAATTGAAGGTTGGATGTTGCAGTAATTTTAATTTTACTCCTTTCTTTTTTTGTACAAATTGTACAAGTACACTGTACTCAAAAAGACAGTATCTAAGTTCAGGAACTTCATACAAATACTCCTCTTTAAGTCTATAGATTAATGTAATAAGAACTAATGCAAAGAAAATGATATAATTTCAAAATATACAGATTTTAAGTATTCTTGTGAATTCTGAGGGGATGCATATTGTTTGTATCGATCCCTCACCCAGAGAACTAAAAGTGAAGCTGATTCTATCAGAAAGTTTGTAATGAAGATTCACATATGGCCAATACAGCAAGTTGTTTCCAATGTTTGCCTTTTCTCCTAATCTCTAGTCTTTCTGAGGCAGACCAGAAAGCCAGGAAGATTAACTGGAGGGAGAAAAAAACCCACAAAGCAAACAAACCAACAAAGCCTCGTCACCCTCCCCAAAAGTCAAGGAGAGGCCGGAGTGACTGAATCTTACTCAGAACTGAAGTTTTTAGTTCCAGAATCAGTACAGTTTGTATAAATACCTTATCTGTTGACTTAAAACCAACCAAACCAACCAAAAGAAAAAATCAAAGCCAAAACCACAAACCAAAAAACCACCAAAACCAAAAACCCCACCAAAAAACCCAACTAAAACCTCAAACCCCAAGCCACCAAACAAAGAAAAAAACCCCTTAAAAGTCCAGTATTGAAGAATTTCTGTATTTCTGCATACCTGAAGTGCAGCTTTGTCTTGGCAATCTCAAATTTATTGACACGAGACGATACTAATATGAAGAGGAGCTGAAATATAAGAATTTTTCAGTATTCTTGGTTCTTATTTGTGATTAAAATATGTTAAATATGTTAATTAAGTGTTTGCCTGTCACTTTTTATTTTTCTTCCTTGACACTTTTTGAAATTTTTGGTTAACTGTGAGGGTAATTTCAGGAATTTCCTGTACGTGACAGTTGAAGTATAATTTGGAAATACTAATAGCTGAATTTTGAGTTTCGAATGAGCTCTCTCTTCATTCTCTTCCTTTTTGGAAAGTGTGTATTTGAAATCACAGTGTAATAAAGCAACATATATTAGCCCTCTTCATTTATTCTTTTTGCTTAACTACATGCCTGTTATTGCTTTGGTGAAGAAAAGTACTATATATGTGTGATGTTCTTTTTTGAAAAGTTCTCAAACTCCTGTAAATAAGAACAAAATATTTCTGATTAGGTAAGCTGGAGCTTTTAGTTAGAACAGTTCCAAGCTTTGTATTTGTGTGTCTCTTTCCTCTGTCCCTTTCCAACTCCAGAAAGACAAAAATGTTACATTTCTTATGCTTATTACCTATTGAAGGTGAAGTATGGATCAGGTCTAAAATTTTGATGTTGTGTATATTTTGAGCTGTTTGTGGAAAGATCCTCTAGAAGAAAAATCATTACTGGATCTTGGAGGAGACAGCATTAGATTGGAAGAGGCTGTATCTGTATTGCTTATGTTTTAGGGCCCTAAAATGTTTGTACTGAGGCAAAATGACTGCTTAAATCTATCACTTTGGAAAAGTAAAAAATCTGAATGTAAATTTATTTTGAAATACTCTTACTACCAAAACTGAATATGCTTGAAAACTTGAAAACTAATATTCATGTTTAGACTGATAATGTTGAAAACTAATGAGTAAATTGAAATACGCTTATTTATGTTAAGGCAGAAGCTTTCTTCAAAGAACTTCCTACTTTAAACTTTTTCCAGTGCTTTTCTATTTTGACTTATAAGGTCTAATACCCATATAGTTTGTGTCTGTGGCTGAAATCTTTACTCAAGTATGTCTTTTAATTTCTCTTTACAACCTGTAGAGTTATACTTTTGTGGGAAGGATTTGATTTTCAAATCTTCAAAATCCATTTTGATTAATTTTTTTCATTGTTTTTTCCTTTGCTTTACTTTATATGTATACATTTTTATATGCACTTCAAAACGTGCAGTCTCCCTTTTTTTTGTGATTATGGTATCAGCCATAATAAACTGTGATTCATAAGATAGAAGACTAACGTTGCCTTTGTTACCTGCATATTATTCCATTTGCAGTGATAATCCATTTTATAACTGTAAAGCAACAATACTAGTAAATTTCATTTATGTGCTTCTGACTAGTTTTCTTTGTTGTTCAGCTATTGTGTCTCATTTTCATCTGAGCCACATTTCCAATTGTTCTGTGATTGACATGCTGGAGAGATTGACAGTTACCCCCTAGTGCCTGCTGTCTGGAGATCCCACAAGCAATAATGGATTTTACACCAGAATTTAGCATCAAATATTGGCTTTCAGTGTCAAATGGGTTAAATTTAAATGCCAGTTAATTGTAGCCATTTTGAAATCATAGCCTTAAACAAAGAATTTTTTGGATATCAGTATGTCTGAGTCCGGTGTATGACATGCAACCCAAATGTCTCAAACTTATAGCAGAAGTTAACCATTACATTTATGGCTATTTCTGTTTCTTAATGATTCAAATAGCCCAAATCTGAAGAGTACAATGAAAGCTTCCCTATGTGATGGGAAATTCATACTTCAGGTAAACTGAAAAGAGAACCAATGATGATCCTAATTTTGTAGTTCAATATTCTAATATAGAAACGATATGTGTTTCCTCAGAGCCTTCATATCTGCTGTTAATGGTAGTCCTCCTGTACCTATGCATGTTTGGGGTTTTTTTAGCCCCAATTCTACTAAAACCACCAAAACCCCCTTTCTTCCCCATGCCCAAAACCAAAACTAAGCATGCAAGATGCTCTCATCTGTTATGTTCCAGCAGCAAAAAGTTATGTAAACGCTATAAAATGTCTTCTGTGCGCACTGATCTCCTACATAAACCTGGCAGAGAAGTGTAACTTCCATTTCCTGTACCCCAGTGTAAGGATAAATAGAGAGTAAGAAGAGGTAGTTTGGAAGGAGATGAAAACTTACTGATCTTTTGTGGGAATTTGTCAGAGTTCTTCAGGTACGCTGGCTTGTATTGTCCAGATGTCTCCAAAATATGATGAAGTTCTGCTCAGAGCTGGATCATGATTCTGTCCTGTGTTTTCCCACCTTGCTCAAGTATCTCTGAAGGGGTAGATGCCAGCATAACACAAAGAACAACTGTTGTGTTGTAGTGTCTTTGCAGGAACCAATGCTTTTGGATGACTTCTGCCATTAGAGGCAGCAATAATGACTGCTGAACTCAGTTTTTATTTTCAAAATTTATTAAGATGTCTTATTTCATTATTAATGAGACCAGGTTTTGTTCAAATTTATGAGATTATGAAATTATAAAAATATTTACTGATGTTTTACGATACATCCTATATTAAACTTTAAATCACCATTTATATGGAAAAAGCAGGACTGTTAATGTAATAAAAATAATAAAATTATTTTGGGCTATAAAGAACTAAAAAATTAATTATAGTATTAGCTAAACCTAATTTATTTAATACAATAGATATTCTGCATGCTTGGAAATTATAAATAATAATTCATCTATTTCAGCATTTCTATTATAGATTCATTGTTTTTGAGCGAGTGTATAAATCTTTTAAACTGCTAAGTGAGAGTAATAAAACTCTTCTTACCTCTTACTTCAGCAATCTGTTTGTTCATATTGGAAAGCTTTCAATGCAAATGTATAATTAGTAAGTTATCAGGTTTTGGAAATGTGTACCTTATTGTGAGATTTGTGACAGGACTTCTAGTTTTATGTGTAAATTTGCCAAATAGATTTCAGACTAGAATCTAATCTAATCCTTGGAGAAACTGAATATATATTTCCAACACTTTAACAGCAATGTAGAAGTTGGGTTAAAAAAAAAAAGGGGGGGGGGGGGGTCGGGAGAGAACAAGTGGATTTTGGAACATGGCGTTAGTGTTACCGTAATGAGTTCACACCAAGACTGCTGTCTAGCAATTGCCTGTGTCCCTGCATACACTAATTAAAAACTTTTCTTTCTTCCTTGAACTTTCAGGTTGCTGATGTGAGCAAAGTGGGTACATGGCCTCTTACAAAGCTGTAGGTAGTGATCAGAAATGTTTTCCTAACCACGTTGCTTTTCAGGTTGTCAATGAGCATCATAGTCTATAATATCAACACTATTACATTTGAACCTTTATTGCACAAAAATTCTACATTCTAAACAAATACTTTCTATGCTGGAAATTGCTGTAACTCAAGGAAATGAATATATCTTAAATTTTTTTGCGAGGTTAATTGAGAACTTGAAACAGAGCCATTGCAATAACTTGTTTGTATAAGGATGCTAATGCCATTGCAACATTTTCTTAAAGGATGCCAGACAATTATATGTAGAATATAAAGAAACAAAAATGAAGGCGAAAGAAGATGCCCTGGCTAAGGCTGAACTTGAAACACTTCAGAGTGAGTTTTTACCACTGTCTTAATAAAAAAAGATGTAATATGATATACCTACTACACAAACTGTATACGAGCAAACATTTTTATCGTCCTCTAAAATACGTGCTTTATATATTTCTGTACTGCTGTTAAATTTAAATAAGCTTTTAATTTTGTGCCTAACTTTGCAGTATGTCGCTGGTTTGTTCCTACAGAAGCGTAAAACTCAGGTGATAGTTATATCGTAGCGGCAAAAGCATACTTTGCTAGAAATGCTGCTTTACAGGAGGGGGAAATTGCAAATGTATAGATCTCAAAGTATACATTTTCAGAAGTGACCTCTTGTGTTTTGAGCATTCTTGTATTCTCTGTCTGTCAATATTTTTTAAAAATTTAATATGTTTAATAATTCTTTTGTGCAGATTGAGTTGATTTTTGTGATAGATTTGGATTTCCAAAAGCATGGATGCAGACTTTGGAGATGGATTCATACTGTTGTCAAAATAAATGCCTTAAAGTCTTCATACTCTTATAAAAGACCAGAGAAGGCAATTAGCATTTCCTTTAATAAAGTATTCAGAATAATTATAGGTGACTTTTTCTTCTTTCAGTTACTTACTTTTGACAATGATTAAACCTGCCCTCTTCTGAAGGCAATTTTAGAAGTTTTTTTGTCTGTGTTTGTATGTGCGTACTTGCTTGCTTTATTTACTGTACTTAAGTGCATGCTTTTAAGTTCCTTTATTCTGACAAGTGCATTGAGTGCCCTATGATAATTTACTAGCTTTGAGTATGCATAAGCCTTTAGGCACTTAAAATACAGCTGCATTATTTATATTTACAGAATAGCTTAATTTTGTAAAATCAGCAAAGAGATCAGTTTCAGCAATAATTCTCAATTTATCTGTAGCTAAATCTATTTTGAGAAAATGGATAACATTCAGCACCTCAGTGAACATCGTGGACCCAAGCCAAATCTTGCAAAATAGTGCATTTAATGCTTGTTAGGGAGGCCTGCCATTATGTTTGAGATACCTACCACAAAATGGGCCCTTGAAAAGTGTCCTGACTCGGGTTATTAAAAACTTGTTAAATTGTCAGATAGTAACGTATTGCCATTGTTCAAAATAGCTAGCATACATTCTTAATTGAAATCTGTGAACTATAGCTTTAAAAGGACCAGTTATTGGAAACAGAAGTGCGAGTGAAAGTATAAAGTCATTAAAATTGTAGTGTGCATGTTCCTATGCTTCACTGAAAGACCACATGTGAAATTTTCTGTATTTCACCTCTGCCAGGTGTCACAGGAGAGTTACTGGATTTTGTTGCCTCCAGTAGCACTGCTCACACATGAGAGGTGTGGGTTTGGCACACTCCCCCTCCACACCACCCTTAACCTCTCACAGAAGCACCACCCTGTACCCTGTCATGCTGCTGGGTGTGACATAGCGTGTGACCCTCATGTCTACCAGGTGACCCAATGTCACTTGCATGAGCCAGAGCCAACTCTCACCAGTCTCACTGGTTGGCATCCTGACCTCCCTTGGTAGACTGGCTGGCAGGAAGCAAGAGGAAGGGTTGAGAGTCACCACTTGCACTTAGCAGAGTTTGAGATTTGACGTGGAATTAATTTGGTCAGCCATAGCACTGCTATCACTGGGCAGCAGAATGAGCTGTCAGTTACCTTTTTCAAAAGAAATAAGACTCCCAAGAGAAGAACAAGAGGTGCATCTGTGTTACTGTAGGCAAAAAAAAAAAAATACAGCATTTTCCTGAAGCTTGCATGCAAAGCATCTGTTAAATTTGCTTATTTCATTATATTGTTCTGCATTATCACTTCACAGTTAGCATAGCAAGTTTGTAAATCACCAAATGTGCATTTTGTTTGTCCCCATTCCTCTTCATTTTGGAGACCATCTATGGAGTACGAGTTCATAATAACAGTTCCATCTATCTAATTGAGTAAACGTATCTCATGTAGATTAGCAATAGCTGTTTGACAGTGCTTGTTTTTTCATGACCTAATTGCTAGTTTACCCCTGTGTCTCTCTGGTTTCGTGCTGAAATTGTGCAGTATTCTGTAGGCAGCTTGAACTAAAACCAGAGAATGGTACTGGGGGAGGAAAATACAATTTGCAATGTAGGAAAGAGAGGACAGTATTGAGATGTCATTAGAGTGCTATATTTGGTAAGGAGTGCGAAAAAATAGTGTCTTGGTAAGACAATATTATGTGCAATTTTGATTTCTTTTTCTGGCACTTTTGCAGTGTTTCTTATCACTTCTCAGTCCACTCAAAACTGTCATTACTACCTTTGTAAAATATATCAACTTTACAAAAATACAGACCTTAGGTTTCTAGGAAATGTGGTTTTGTATGGAATTACAGATAACGGCGTGTTTTATGTAGAAAAATAGAAATTATTTGCTTTATATTTTCTGATGCCCTATTCGCATTTAGATACTAGAACACAGAATTTATTTTAAAATGAAAGTGCTTTAGTTAAAAAAATTTCTTTTAATTTGTCCCTCTCATGTAGCGTCACAGATGCTACAATCCCTGCATCAGGGAATGATTCTGTAACAATAGATAGCCCTGTTCTTCATAGTCATGGGGTGTAAAATAGAGTATGAATTAACTGAACTAAGTAGTCATTAAACTGAGGAGACTTGGGCATCCATTGTCAGGACAGAAGACTGCCAGTTTTTAAACTTAAATTGCAAGGTTCGAGTAGTTATCAAGACAAATCCTAGCAGCTCTGCTGGTCCTCTTCTTGCTTGGAGTACTTTCAACAACGCATATTTTCAGGGAAAATGCATCTAGTTTTCTTTATACTTAGCCTTGGTAGTTCTCTTACTTTCTGTTCTTATGTTTGTTTTCCCTAACCTTCAATATGAAGGCTTAAATTTATTTTTAAAATATGCCTTTTTAAAGAAATAGCACCTGCTAGATATTGCGGGTGAATTCTTCACTGGCATCCCAGTTACCAATCATATTTGCAATGTAAATCCAGAATTCTTGACCTCATGTACAAGGCATCTAGAAAAATCCATGGCAAGGAACTGTTTTGTTTCTAGTTCTAAACCATGTTGAGTAGTACTTATTTTTTTGGGGCTTTTTCCTCACCCCCCCATCATTCCAGCTTTAACTGAAATCCAAAATTACTAGCCCTAGGGCTGCATGACCAGCCTTCTTTTTGTATTAGGGCTTTATGATGGTACATATAGTGGTGGTATTTATGTCTCTGTATAGGGCTTTATAGTCAGACGTGTCATACCTGAGTGCATGCCATGAAAAATCCAGAGTGGGAGTGAAACCTTTAATAGTTTGATTAAATTTGGTTAGGCTTGGTGGTTCTCCCTTTCCAGACAGCTTGGAATATAGTGTGTTGCTTGGGTAGCTTTTTATATCATTTAATGAAACTTAGGAATAGAAGACATTACTAGGTCGTGTAGTATAATGTGTTTATTTCAGACTCTTACAGGCAAAAATCAGTGAAAAATACTGATTCTCGTGACTTGTCTTGTTTGACTTGTACCGGTGATGCACTTTAGCTTTTAGCATCTTTTTATGCAGGTTACAATATTGATCAGAAAACCTTGAGATGCCTTCCATTCTTCATGGTTTGTTCTGACAATTAACTTTACTGTTATATAGTTATATCTTAATTTCAGTATGGATTTCTCTAGCTTAAGCTTTCGGTTCTTCTTATTAGCATTTCTCTGTGCTTAAAAAAAGAAATATCAGTAGGTTTTGTATGAAGCATTTCTTTAGCCTTAAATCTCTGTGGATTTGCTGTACTCTATTCAGTTTTCCAATGTAGCTGTCAGTATTGGACTCTGGGTTTGTATATAGTGTTCTAACATTTGTCATCTTCTGCTTATAAAATTACGTTTCTTCTATTACTGTTCTGTTTACAGAATCACAGATCACCTTTGTTCTCATTGCTCTGATAGCTCATTTCAGATCACTTGTCCACCATAACTGCAAGCTTTTACATCAAAGGTTCCTTGCAGAGTCCCCCATAAGTGCAAATACAGCATAAAGTCCTCAGCTGTGCAATTTTCAAAACTACTTTTGATTTAGTTGGTTCAGGACTACCAGCCAGTACATATTCCTACTTCTTCCTGTACTTCCCTGTTCACTGTAAACCTTTTTGACAAAATTTATGTAATCTAGCAATATACTGAAGGTGACTTTACGTTTACTTCCAAATAATTGACAAATACCTTGGATAATCATGTTTAGTATTAATCCCTGCCAAAATGCAGTGTTCGTATGCCTGCTCAGTAGTGATTTGCTGACAGGCAGGTTCGGAGAAAATTAGTTCATATAATGCATGCTTTTTTGGTTGGCGTGGGTGTGAATGTTCTGATCACTTAATTGTTACCTCTGAAGCCTAATTATGGCAAACTAAGTATCATCCGTTCCACTGATTGTTTTGGCAGGCTGAAAGGATTTTGAACTTGCAAGTTTGTGTGCTTTTTCCCGTTGTTTCGACTAGGCTATATGATGCCTCTCCCTACAAAACTTGCAGATTTTATGGAAAATATTCCACTAACTTACAGTATTATGTATGGAAAAATACAGTGTTATTTATGGAAAATACTCCACATACAGTGTTATGCCTCATCTGAGAGAGGCATGTGTGTCTCATTTTGTGTTTGTTGGAAGGCAAATTAGCTCTCAAATATTGGAGGTTTATTTCTAACCCTTTCATACTATGAGGATGAGGTATTTGGGGGAATAGGAAGTTTTGGGAAGGGTAGATACTCAGAGAAAAAGATGAAAGACATCGAACTTTGCAGCTTTTGAGAAGTTTATTGTAGCTGAGAACATATTAATCACTGAGCATGTTTTTAGTCAGTTTGCTCAAAGTAAACCAGCCTCTAGGTCTCAGTACAGCAGATCTGTGTATCTGTCTCTAACTCATGATGCATTCATATAATCCCATTGACTTTATTATGAGTACAGAATGTGTATTTTTTTTTTAAACAAATGAGTGTTTGCCCCATATTTACATTAATACTGAATATAGTTTTCCCCATTTTTTCAAGAGACTGTCAAAACCTTACTACAATTTTTTCCTTTTGGGTCTATTGTATTCTGTCTGGCTGTGTTGCTGTAGATGCAAGTGAATTATTCTGTCGTGTTTTAAACAAAATTTAATGCTGTAAATGCTTTGTATGTGTTCCATAGTTACGTAGGTAAGTGAACAATGTTGAAAGAAAAGGAGATCTCAGTGCAATATCTTACTGACTTGCCAAACAGGTGTTGCTGTCGACCTCAGTGTGTGGTCATATTTCTTGCTTATCAACATAGGAGACACCAGTCAGTCTGTCCCTTTTTCTTTCTGTGATTTTTCAAGACATCACTGTCTTTTTTGACCATATTTTCTGTGAATTCTTGTTCATGCTTAAAGTTAGAGCTCAGAAGCATTGCAGAGAGAGGGAGCTCCAGCTTGATGTGTCATGTTTTCTTTGCAGAAGTTCAGCACTTGTTTTTCTTTGTTTCTATATGAAGCGGTAATTTTTTATGTGAAAAATTCTCTGAATTCTTTACATTTATATCAACTGGCAGGTAAAATCACTATATACTTTTCTGAAAACTTTAAAATGTGGACCTCTGATATTTGTTGTGGAAAAAGCACCACTGTTTTATTGCATGGCACTTGGTCTGAAATGCTAGCTGATTCCTTATAGATTGACAGCTGATACATCTTAAACCATTAGCCAGATACTATTAATTGTGCCACTGATAAAATTAATGTTGTAACAAGGTGGAAGGACTTAACGAGGAAGGTCAAAGTATCTGATTATGTGCAAGTAATTCATCAAACTTCGAAACATGGGTCATGGCACTGTAAACTAATGAAATGTATAGCCAGTACCGGAGAATAGTATTGGAGGCCTTAGGAACATGAAATACTGTACTTTAAGAGAGTTAGCTAATTGTTATCTGTTAAAATCTAGGGATCCCAGTGATGGGTATGTTTATATGCTGTTCAAATACAGGGGACAAATTGTATATAAATTGTTTTAACTCCTAAGTTGTTAAATACGCAGTCAAATTTGTCTTCTGGTGAAGAACTTGATAATTCTAAAGGTAAAAAATACTCATAGAAAATTAGTATCCTTGCAGTATGAATTCAGCAAATGATAAAACAAAATTTCTTCTGCTACTAGAACTTCATAAAAGTCAAATCTTGTGAAATACTGATCATTTTACATTGGAGTGGTAGATATCAAACAATTTCTGTAGTGCTTACTATCCGTATACTTTATGCTGTTTTTTCTATTTAATAAACTAGAAAAGTTACTACACTGTAAATTTGGCAATTAAAATACATAATGGTCTCAGAAATTAGTAGTGACAGTAAGCTATTCATTTACCCTGTTGAGCTGGAAGACAGGCTCTGGTTTCACCAAGACTGTTTCTTTCCACTGTTTCCGTTTAGTGGTATGAGCACCAGTAACTGGTCATAGTTTAGGTCTGCTAGATATTGGTGCCCGCATAGGGCACAGTGGTCTGATTGGGTGTGCGGTGGACAGTGAGTAGGCTGTCACAAAACTGGGAGAAACCTCTGAAGTCTTTTTTCTGTATGTTTTTCCTGCATTTCGGTTAGGTTTATGTGCAACAATATTTGAGACTGGAGGAGAAAAGTGCGTTTTAAAAGCCTATTCTGTTATAGTGGATGGCCACATAGTCTAAACCCAGCACCACTAGTAGATGACACTAAGTACTAAGGGAATGCTTGTGTTTCAATACTCTGAATCACAGCTGCAGTTGTCGCTACTGTCAGCAACATCAAACACATCTTTGCTTCAGGTTGTGGTGGTGGCGGCTGCAACATCAGCTTCCTGGCTGTTTGTCAAGCCCTAGTAGATGTAGGATTCAGCTGTCTAAGCATCATCTACTATTTGGAAAACCTGATCCTTATTCTCTCCAGGGGAAAGCACCAGGTCAGATCAGAAGTGTCTTTTGAGCTGCCAGTTGAAATGCTGAGAATGAAAAGATACCTAGAAAGAAAACCTCTCTCTCATGTTATCTGCTGTGGACTTCTGTTGTTTGAATGAAATAATTTCAGTGGTCTGCTTTGCTTTTCTCCATCTTCATCTGAAAGAACAACAGTGCTTGGCTGCCTTGAGGCTTCGTGGTGTACATCGTTACCTCTGAGCATAATTTCCATACTTCCTCTGTCTAAATGCAGGCAGGTTTTTGATGTTACTGTTAAACCACTTTTATGGGCTTTCCTGTCCTAAAAAGTGGCTTTTGAAAATTCTGAGGTGAAACTGTTCTCAATAGGTTATTGCGAGCCCTATGTCAAAGGTGCTGTGACTTTAATTCTATTTATTTTTTTAATTCAATATGACAGCCATAAGGGTATGTAAGGTATATGCTGAATCTGTCTTTTTGTATATGCATGTGAGACAGTAGAGACAAGGGTTTTTTTGAGTTCTGGCTGAGCGCTTGTTGGAGGTTGTACAGCCATCTTCTCTAGGTGGGATTTCTCGTTCCTTTCATAGTCAGTGAACAGCAGGCTGTCTTATCTATGTTAGGTCTTCCTCTTACTTCACTGCCTGAAGAAAGCCTAGATACCATCTTTGATATCTGATTTTAATGTGGGGTGCAGTGTCTGCTGGAATTGCTGTTACAGAATTACTTCTAAAACCACAGAAAGAGCCTAGATGACCTATTTGCAGGGTAGGCTTTTCATTTTTAAATGTTAGATGCATTCAGGCTTTGACTATGTGAGTATTTTGAGAGGGAAAATTAGTAAACAGTAACTGATGGGGTGCAAGATACAGGAAAATCCAACTGTCTCTGTATGTCTCCACTGTTAAGTAATTCCAAGTGAACACAAGCAGTGTCTTGATTATTTTGCAGGATTGAAATACAGTAGTGGAAATTGTCATTTAAGGTAACTTCCTAGAATATTTTTGACAGTATATGTGTCTGCAGTAAATAGCTGGTGAAGCCATTGTTACTTACCCTTGCAAATGTTAACTCTGACTTCAGAGTTAACTGCAGAGACTGCAGAAGCTGTTACATACGGCAACTTCGTAAAAGAATGATATAATGGTTAGTATATGTGATTTGTTTATAAAAATTGCCTTTTGAAATAGACAAAAAGAATTTTGCACCAGTATTGTCTTTAATAATGTCTGAACAATGGCAGAAATGCTGGTTTATGCTTTTGGGCTTTATTTTCGTTTTGGCTTTGGGGGAGTATATTTATAGAGGGGTGTTTAAAAAATTCCAAATACAAATTTTTACTTAATATTTCATTTATTGAGACTAATTTGACAATTACGAGCAAAGTTAGAGATTTTTTCACAAAACACGTTTCTGAACAACATACATTTAAAAGATTGTTAGTCATTCTGTTAACTTTCAAGATCTGTATGAATTTTCTGATCTTTTTGGACTTCTGAAAAGTGCCATGAAAACAGTTCTCTCTCCATTTATTGTCATCTTAAATATTCAGTTCATGGGAGTTTGTCAAGTTTGAGGAGTCTTTTCACTATGCTGTTCCTGCATATATACTGTTAGGAAGAGGAATCCTGCATCAGAGTCTGTAGGGAACAGTCCTTCTGTTCTCTTAAGGAATTTTTTTAAAGAAGGTTTTAATGAAAAACAGACATTTTTTCCTGTGCTGCTCAGAAAAGTATTCTGCCATGGTTGCAAAGGCAGATAAGCTGATCTAATGGCCCACTGCTGCTGAGAAGTGTGGTTCTCCTTTTCTGTGTCCACTGCCTTTAAATGACTTGTTTTTTTTCTTTTCTTTTGAGTGTAAAGGAGTAATTTTCTACTAGTTTAGTGACTGGAATTAGTTTGCTGAGTGCCTGGATGACTGTTGAAGCGCGAATAGAAGAGAGATGAGCACATAAGCACACAGTGGAAAGTGCAGAGCAGAAGTTTCCTCCTTTGGCTGCAGCCAGCTGTTAGATCAGCTCTTTGGGTTTAGTAGCATCGTTAGGAGGATCCAGTTACTGTGAATACAGCATATTGTTAAAACAACGAGGAAAAACCAGGAGAGTCCCACTTGGCATACCTGATGTTCCTGGATGCTTTCTGAGTGTTCAGGCCTCTTTTCTGATCCTCATCCTCTTGTCTTTCCTAAAGTTCTGGCAGTTTTCAATCAATCTTAAATCTTTCTTTTGAGATCATCTTATATAACTGATACGTTTTCAGATGCTGAGGTTTAGGTGGTGGTGGTTGTTGTCCCTCCTTCCTGTCCCCTAAGTTTGCTGCTCCCATTTAATTCTACTTAAAGGACAAAGAGAGCAGAAAACAGTGATCAGTTTGAGAAATGAGGTCCAACATTTAAATCTTCATAAATGTGTAAGTGCTAGAACAGAGCTATTTAGTTACAGAAATCTGACAACAGAGAAGCTATCTATTGGCTGAGAAGCTTTTACTCGGCATGGTTGACCATGAAGTAGTACAAAATTGTCTAAACCTCACCTTTCTGCCTTTGCCAGTTTCTTTGAAGCCAGATGGACTTTTGAAATCTTCTAACAGCTCCCTATGCTTTTGCCCGTACTAATCTTAATTGCCTGGTGGTGTAGCAGTGACAAGAGCTAACGATTCTGAGGGGCTCCTCATTTGGGCCTTCAAGGCATAGTTCAGATAGAAGAGGCATTAAGTGAGTGAATTGCTATTTACTTTTAATAAAAATAAAATTATTATGCAAAACTCTGAATTCTCTTTTTAGCAAAGAAATTGAAGCTCCTTCCTCAGTGGAAATTTTAGCATAGCATTAAGAGTTGAGGAGCTAAGCTTGCTTTTGAATTATAGTCCTCTGCAGTATCAGTAGCATTACTTTTTCTTCTTTTTTACTTTTGTATAGAGGAGAAGAAGCCTAAAGTCAAGAAACCAAAATCAGAATTCCCTGTATACTCAGTTCTGGAGTTAAGTGCATATATACCATCATATGATCATGGAGCTTCAATTGAAGAGATCGAGGAACAGATGGATGATTGGTTGGGAGGCAGGAACAGAACACAAAAAAAGAAGGTAAGTTCAAAACCTTTTGTGTTGTTATGTCTTTTAAATGTTGATTCCTTTGCTTGCATCTTAAATTGGAATATTGTATGTATACCACCACCATACTCATTCACTGTTGAAGTCTAGAGAAGTATTAATTGTCAGGGAGAGACATAATGGAAAAGATTATATTGACGTTCGATGTAATTTGTGTAATGATACTGGAAATGTTGTTACAATAGGATATTGTTGATTAACATAGGTGAAAGTTCTCTATGGTTTCTAATATAAATACTATTCTTGTTCACTAGAAATTAGTAAAACATAATGTTGTCAAGTTTTATGAGGCTTGGTTATTTCTCTTAATTGCAGTTAATAACATTTTGCCTGCAAGAATAGTTTCTTCTCTATTAAAAGAAAAAAAAAAAGCTAAGGAAAAAGAAGAGACCTAGAAACCTTTCCTTCTTAATATCTAGCTGTAGTATCTTTTGATTATGGAACTGCTTATGTACTTTGTGCATTTCATCTGACCTAAGGAAAAGTCCTAACAATTCGCCTTTTCTAGTTAAAGATAAGGATTCTTAGTGGCAGTTAGTGTAATTATGGTAAATTTTATTCAAACATACTAGCTTGAAAATATATAGTTTTCATCTTAGAACTGATACACACCGGTGACAGAAGAAATGTTACGATTGGTCTCGTGACTTGAAAATCTTCCTTGTTTGGAAGACTGAGATGAGAAGAACGCTGTGTTTGGAGTGGAGTCAGGGCAACACATTTATTTCAGCATCAAAATAGTGAAAGAAGTTCCTGTTGTTACTTGATCCCTCTGTGCTGCAGATTTGCTTGCTCCTTAGTTGTTTTCAAGCCATGAGAAATATTCCCTCCCGTTTTTAGCCAGACCTAAAATTTTTACTGAAATAATTTGAATTTTGCGTAATCTGTTTAGTCATCTAACACTCTTAGATTCCTAAGCTTCAGGGCTTCCCATTTGTCAATTTTTCACTTGCTGCTACTTTTATATTTCTGTATTATTTAGCACATCTGCATTATGTTTACTTTTATATTTCTGTAACAAATAGGTTCTGCAAATGTGTTTAGTTTTTGATTTCTGTGTAAGGGATTGACACTCTGAATCCTTAACACTGGAGCGTGTTTTCATGCATTTAGAGAAAGTAAGAACTCTGGTCCTTAATTCTATAGATGACTTGCTTGGGAGTTAAGAGCATATGTACAGTCATTGGTTTGTTTACCTTAACTCAAGAAGCACCCATGGATTTTGTTCCTGTTAGTTGCATCTCTGTGAACCAGCTTTCTTATCAGGCTGCGTGGGCAAATGATTAAAGGAGAAAAGATGTATGTTTGTTTACAGTAGCTTGGGTTGGTTGCATGCTTGTCTATCTGGATCCCCAAATTCACCTTCCCTCTGATGGAAATTAAGTCTTTCTTTGGATTTCCAAGGCTGGGCCTATTCCAGCTATAATTTTGCACCTCCTATGAAGAGTATATAGCAGTTGTATCTTCAGAGACACTGCTAAGAGAACAAGTTGTAGGTACATCCTTTCAGAAACAGGAGTCATGGAAATTAAAATGGATCAAAGAACTATTATTAAAAGGTAAGTAACTTGTTGTTCTACGCCTACATCTGGAGGTTGCATCTCATCACTTGTATTCATGAGTTTATTTTTTGAGTTATATTCTGTTACAAATGAGGTTAACCTTTTAGGGACAAGTAGGCAATTTGCAGTTATACTTTCTGGGTAAAGTGTTTGACCTGGATGAACTGTGAGATGTGCATCCTTTCCTTGACAGCTAATACATTACCACAATGCAACGTTGACATTTAATATAGTAGTGGAGAGAAACGGATTCATAAACTGTACAAAGAAATGGAGAATATATGTTACTGGCTCTAGCAGCTTCTGGGAGCCATTTGTATGTCAATATGAGGATGTCTGTGTCATATGATTTGTAATAAGGTTGCACCACAAATGAATTGTTCCTAACTGTCATTTGACACACTTTCCATTTTAGGAAGATGTATCTTCCTCCACTACATGTCATAGATGTGAATTGGGACAGCATCCTTCTTCTCCCTCCTTCTTGCATGGATGTGCGATGAAGTGGTGTGTCACATTCACCTCTCAGTTCTACTTGTCTTAGGGAAAAGTTATTCTTTTATGAATCACTTTGCCATCAGACTTTTTCTTGGGATTACCATGCTTCACTCATGAGAAGGCTTGTTAGCTTTTTTTTTATTTCTTTTCTTTCATGATAGCACAAGGATGTGGACTATGTACAGCCAACCAGGCTTGGGAGCAGTTATCCATGTGGAAAGATCAAAGTAGCCTGATAAAATAGCATATTACTATGTCATCCATCCAGAAATAAGGAAGTGGCGTTGCTGTCCCTCATGTTGGTATCCCGACTGTAGATTATTACAATTTGTTTCATATTGTTCATGAACTGTTGTTGTTCTGTTGTACTGTTGATATTTGTATTTTCAGAGGTGCCTGTAACCCATGGACTAGTGTTTTGGAAGTGCTGTACCATGCAGAGTGGCCAGTTTGATAAAAGATTAGATTATGTTCAGTTGTTAGATTATGTTCAGTTTGATCATGTTGTTTATGACAACAGGATGTTCTTTGATGACTGTAACCTCCTAGGAAGGGATGGAATCCACCTGGCTAGAAGAAGCAAGGGAACCTTTGGCAGCAGGCTGGCCAACTTGGTGAGGCAGGCTTTAACCTGAAGGACTCAGGGGGTGGGGTCCAGAATGTCACTGCTCATGCCATCGCATCTGACTGGGGAGTAAGCCAGGCCAACCAGAGTAGCGACGAATGTTCCTTAGCTATCTCCCAAGATGAGAACCAGAAGGCAAACCACCTCAACGGTATGTATGGCTATGCACTCTTCCAGGGAAGCCTGCATGCTCAGTTACCTCTGAAATGCCTGTACACCAATGCATGCAGCATGGGAAACTAGAGATCTGTGCATGGTTGTAGGGCCACGGTCTCGTTGCAATCACAGAGACATGGTGGGACAACTCTCATGACTGGAATGCTCTCATGGATGGCTACGTACTTTTTAGGAAACAGGCCAGAAAGGCGAGGTGGTGGAGTTGCTCTTTATGTGAGAAATATGTTATGAAATGTATCGAGCTCTGCCTAGGGAGGGATGAAGAATGAGTTGAGAGCTCATGGGTGAGAATCAAGGGGCAGGCTAATATAGATGACACTGTTGTGGATGTTCACTACAGGCCACCTTGTCAGGAAGAGGAAGCTGGTGAGGCCTTCTACAGACAGCTGAAAGTAGCCTCATGTTCACAGGCCCTGGTTCTCATGGGGTACTTCAACCACCCTGAAACTTGCTGGAAAGGCAACACAGCTAGGCATGCACAGTCCAGGAGGTTCCTGCAGAGCATTGATGATAACTTTTTTTACACAGGTGGTGGAGGTGCCAACAAGGAGAGGTGTACTGCTGGAACTTGTGCTAACAAATAAAGAAGGACTGGTTGGGGATGTGAAGGTTGGGGGCAGCCTTGGCTGTGGTGACCATGAAATGGTGGCGTTCCGGATCCTGTGTGGAAGAAGCAGGGCATTAAGTAGGATTACAATCCTGGACTTTAGGATAGCTAACTTTGGCCTCTTCAGAGACCTACTTGGAGGGATTGGTGCATCCCTATGAGTAAGAAATCAAGCAAAGGAGGCAGGAGACCAGCATGGATGAGCAAGGACCTTCTGGAAAAGATCAACTGGAAGAAGGGAGTTTGTAGAATGTGGAAAAATGGCCACTTGGGAGGATTATGGGAATGTCAGAGTATGCAGGGATGCAACAAGGAAGGCTGAGGCCCATTTGGAATTAAATCTGGCAAGGGATGTCAAGGGTAACAAGAAGGGGTGCTTCAAGTACATCAGTAGCGAAAGAAAGACTATGGAAAATGCGGGCCAGCTACTGAATGAGGCGCGTACCCTGGTGATGGAGGATACAGAGAAGGAAGAGTTACTGAATTCTTTCTTTGCCTTGATCTTGCTGCTAAGGCCAGCCCTCAGGAGTCCCAGACCTTGGGGGTAAGAGAGAAAGTCTGGAGAGAGGAAGAATTTCCCTTGGTTGAGGAGGATTGAGTGAGAGATCATTTAGGCAAACTGCACACCCACAAATCCATGGGTGCTAATGGGATGCACCCACGAGTGCTGAGGGAGCTGGCAGATGTTATTGCTAAACCACTCTCCATCATCTTTGAAAGGTCCTGGCAAACAGGAGAGGCGCCTGAGGACTGGAGGAAAGCCAGTGTCACTCCGGCCTTCAAAAAGGGCAAGAAGGAGGACCCAGGAAACTACAGGCCAGTCAGCCGTACCTCCATCCCTGGAAAGGTGGTGGAACAGCTCATTCTGGATGTCATCTCTAAGCATGTGGAGGAAAAGAAGGTTATCAGGAGTAGTTGGCACGGATTCACCAAGGGGAAATCATGCCTGACCAATCTGATAGCCTTCTGTGATGGCATGACAAGCTGGCTGGGTAGATGAGGGGAGAGCAGTGGATATTGACTACCTTGACTTCAGCAAGGCTTTTGATGCTGTCTTCCAAAACATCCTCCTAGATAAGCTTAAGAAGCATGGGTTAGATGGACAGTGCAGTGGATGGAGAACTGTCTGAATGGCAGAACTCAGAGGGTTGTGATCAGCAGTGAAAAGTCCAGTTGGAGGCCTGTAGCTAGTATATTCCCCATGGGTCAGTACTGGGTCCGGTCTTGTTCGACACATTCATCAGTGACCTGAAAAAAGGGACGGAGTGCACCCTCAGCAAGTTTAATGACACAAAACTGGGAGGAGTGGCTGACACACCAGAAGGTTGTGCTGCCATTTAGCGAGAGCTGGACAGACTGGAGAGCTGGGCAGAGGGAACCTAATGAGGTTCAACAAGGGCAAATGTAGGGTGCTGCACTTGGGGAGGAATAACCACACGCACCAGTACAGGCTGGGGGTCGACCTGCTGGAGAGCAGCTCTGCAGAGAACAACCTGGAAGTTCTGGTAGACAACAAGTTGACCATGAGCCAGCAATGTGGCCAAGAAGGCCAATGGTGTCCTGGGGTGCATTAAGAAGGGTATGGCCAGCAGGTCGAGGGAGGCTCTGCTCCCCCTCTACTCTGCCCTGGTGAGGCCACATTCTGGGGTACTGTTTCCAGCTCTGGGCCCCCCAGTTCAAAAAAGACAGGGAACCACTGGAGAGGGTCCAGTGGAAGATGATTAGGGAACTGGATCATGTCTCTTATGAGAAAAGGCTGAGAGATCTGAGTCTGTTTAGCCTGGAGAAGACCGAGAGGGTACCTTATTAATGCTTATAAATATCTAAAGGGTGGGTGTCAAGAGGATGGGGCCAGACACTTCAGTGGTGCCTAGTGTCAGGACAAGGGGCAATGGGCACAAACTGAAGCACAGGAAATTCTGCCTCAACATGAGTAAAAACTTATTTACATTAAGGGGGCAGAACACCAGAGGCTGCCCAGAGAGATTGCGGAGTCTCCTTCTCTGGAGATATCCAAAACCCGCCTGGACATGTTCCTGTGCAACCTGCAGTAGGTGAACCTGCTTTAGCAGGGGCGTTAGGCTAGGTGACCTGCAGAGGTCCCTTCCAACTCCTACCATTCTGTGATTCCGTTAGGTTGAAGTCAATCCCTGTGATTTTCCCCCCCCATGGTATTTGAATGCTTAGGTCCCTTCCATTTTGGGGTTTGGTTTTTTTGAAAGCCGGGTTAATGGCTCATGGGCTACAGTCCTGCAAGCTGTTTACCAGGAAGAGTACATTTGCGCTCTTTGGAAGAGTGAATTTGGGAGTTAAGGTTATGAGTTTACATGCATCAAAGCTGTATAAAAGAAAAATTTGGATTTTTATTGTTCCATCTACAACAGGAATCTGGATGTTTTTCTGACAGATCTTAATCTAGGAAGTAACATTATCATAGTCTAAGTAGGTCTGTAAAGTAGATTTGCCAACATGGAGAAGATAATGGCTTTCAGAAGTATATGACTCACCATTGTTTCATTAAGATTATATAAGAGCTCTGTATTTTCTTTGTAGAGCAAGAGTGTGATTTTGGCACTGCAGAAAAATAAAATGACAATTTTCTTTGTAAAATAAATAATACTAATTATTGATGATAACCAAAATTCTATTTTGTAAAGAAAAAAAAAGATATTTGTGTTTCTGTCAAGGGTTTGATGGATTTAAGATTGATGATTTCAGAGGCCAGTATCCTGGGCTTCCAAAAAAAAAAAAAAATCACTTTGCTAGCCTAGGAAGAAGTTTTTGCTGATCTTTTCGATATGCCTGATAAGTCAGGAGGTATAGGAATAAAGTGCAACTTGACAAAAGTTAAGTAGTTGTGTTTGTAACTGAATAGAGGAAAGAGATAAATGTTGATGTAAAGAAATAGGTCAAGAGGAACTGGGCAGAGAAGCTGGAATTAAGATTAATCATGATCTGGGGATAGCTTTGGAATAGAGCCATAGAATAGTTTGGGTTGGAAGTGACCTTTAAAGGCCATCCAGTCCCCCCCCTCTGCGGTAAGCAGGGACATCTTCAACTAGATCAGGTTGCTCAGAGCCCCGTCCAACCTGACCTTGAATGTTTCCAGGGATGGGGCTTCTACCACCTCTCTGGGCAGCCTGTGCCAGTGTTTCACCACCCGCATTGTAAAAACATTCTTCCTTACGTCTACTCTAAATCTACCCCCTTTTAGTTAAAACCATTAGCCCTTGTCCTATCGCAACAGGCCCTGCTAAAAAGTCTGTCCCCATCTTTCTTACAAGCCCCTTCCAGGGTCTCCCTGGAGCCTTCTCCAGGCTGAACAACCCCAAATCTCTCAGCCTGTCCTCACAGGGGAGGTGCTCCAGCCCCCTGAGCATTGTGGCCTCCTCTGGACCCGCTCAAGCAGGTCCATGTCTTTCTTATGCTGGGGTCCCTGGAGCTGGATGCAGCACTGCAGGTGGGGTCTCACTGGAGTGGGGTAGAGGGGGAGAATCACCTCCTTCAACTTGCTGGCCATGCTGCTTTTGATACAGCCCAGGATACAGTTGGCCTTCAAATAAAATTCATACTTTGCTTCAGTGTTTATTGAAGATGATCTTGAAAGTGAAGGCTAATTAAAATTGCGTGGAAGTGAGAATTACCATCTCTAATGGGGAGGTAAAGTTTTAATCTCAATTTCAGAAGACTTTGTAGGCTGTTCTCACCCCAAAATGCATTTAAAGTGTCATCCTTACTGAAGAGCAGACATTGTTCTTTTGAAGAAGGAAAATATGTATGCAACTGTCACCCTACTAAGTGACCAAACTGTCAGTTCAAAATGAGATAGCAGCAATGTAAAGGTCCATGGAAAAGACTATAAAATGCAGTTTGGCGTGTCAGTGTGTGTTTTGGATTAGTCTGCTACTTTTAATTGATAGTTGCTTAGAAACATTTTTTTTCTGTCTGGTGTCTGGATATGTTATGGAAGCTAGTAATGCACTGTTGATCAGCGTTTCCGTAGGGTTTAAGTATTGAAGTAGATAAGGAACAGGCTATAGGGAGGAAAAGACTTTCCTTCTTAGGCAAGGTAAATGGTCTACCAAAGGATGAGGAGGAGTGTTTTCTCATTTTTTCATAAGGTTACATAATTGGCTGAAAATGTGCTAATAGTATAGTAAAATTATTATTCTCTCTTAGTTTGAGAACACACTAAGTTTGTGTCCATAACGGGCTTGTCTTGCTATGTTGTTACTCTCTACTTAGAAATTAATATTAAAAGACAGTGAGCTATTGGGAGATGTTCAGATAATATCCAATATTTCCTTGAAAGGCAATTTTTCTGCATTTCTCTGCAGCAGTGATCCATCCACCTTTAGGACTTCTTGTATAGTTTTGATCATTGCACTTTTCAGAAAGAAAGAAAAAATAACAGAAATACTACATCAGCAAGATCAGCAATAAAAAGAAATTTAGAAAATTACATTTATGAGAAAAGGTTGAATAGATGTAGTATTAGACCAGAAGAGGGAAGCTCTTGGGGAATAGCTGAATGCATCATTATCCCAGTTCATTCTGGGCTTTTTTAGGTAAAGCGATACTCATTTATCATTACTTACTACCTTTCGTAAATTTTGAGAGGAAGAAATAGTGAATTTAATTTGCAGCCAGGATGTTTAAATTCAGATTTGGGAACACATGTAGGGGGAGACACGTAACTAAAGCATGTTACCTAGACTATTTATGAAGCCTTTCTCTGACCATCTATCCTGTTCTTAAACTCCATCTGATGAAAACAGTGTGAACAGACTCAATTGTATTTGAGAGCATGGAAATGAAGTAATGAGACTCTTGAGGTTTTTTTTTCTATATAGGTGTCCTGGTTTGTCTGGGACAGAATCCCAGCCCAGCCATCCCAGGCAGGCCATTAGCAGTTTGAGTCAGCCAGGGCAGCTGATCTGAGTGAGCTACAGGGGTAGCCCATCCCATCAGGTCATGGTCATTATAAAGGGGGAAGGTTTGCTGGGGAAGGGGAGGAAGTTCCTCCTGGAGTTCCTCCTGTGATTCCTCCTGCTCCTCCTCTGGCTTCTCCTGAGGACTGCTCTCCTGTTGGTTGTGATGGCTGGATATTCATTTGGCTGAGTGTAACTGTATATCCGTGTTGGTATTGGTGGTGTTTCATTAAATCTGTTTCACTTCTACCCACGGGTCTGCTCTCCTTTTCCTGCTTCCCCTCCCTGGCTGATGAGGGGTTGTTGGGTGATAGAGCAGCTGTTATAGTTTAGCCCCAGGTACAGGCTAGACATAGACAATAGGAAATCATATACTTCCTTAGCACTGCATTGCATATTCATGTAGCACTGTTTACACTATTCATGCAAACTGCATATGACTATGAAGCTGAGAGGAATTACTAAAAGCTCATTCTCATGCTGATAACAAAGCTCTTCAAAATGAGTACTGAAAAAGTTTATTTCAAAAATTGTTTTTGTTTTGTCACTGAATGTCTGTACTCCCAGTTTAGACCTGCTTTCAGGTTGTTAAGAGGAGATAAGTACCTTAATTAGCTCAAGCTTCTGATTTTTTTTTTTTCATTTATCTGTCTCTAAAAACTGACTGGAGAAAGTGTTCTGTGTATGCTTGTTAGGAATTAAGGGGAAATTTAGAGGGAATATTACCATGGGCTTCCTTCTAGGTCGCATTTTGTGGCCTGTGTATGTTGTTAAGCCACTACTGCATTACTTTGTAGCCGTTTAACCCTTTATTTTCCTGTTGGGCAACCTATTATGTGGAGCTGGAAGAAAAAAGAGCAACTTATTGGAGGATGTGTGTTGTTACATCAGATCTTGTTCTGTCCTTTCTGCAAACATTAATGCCACAATACATGCATTTACTGTTTCTATTGATGAATCATTGCCAAGTAATTTCTCTCCCAGTGGGATTTCTCTCTTATTCCTAGTTCTGTTTTGATTTTACATGATTTGCAACACACACTGTTTTCATGAGTTTGTTTATGTGAATAATGGTGTTGCATGAAAATCTTGGCCCTTAAGAAATCAATGGGAGATTTATTGTTGCCTTCAGCGGGACCAGGATTATAATTCCTTTTGGTTTACAGATTCCTCATCTTCTTCCACTGGAATCTCTTCTTAGTTCTGTATCATTATTTGACTGACTTACTCATCTCTGAAGATAGTTCCAAATTCTACCTCAATGAGGGATGAATACTTTTGACCTTTCAATACTTGCTTGCTCTATAAAGGGGAGATAAAGATGGAGAAAGACAGTGCCTGATCCCTTCCAGGTGGACCAGATGTATGAATAGAAAATCATGTTTCTCATTATTTTTGTTTTTCATGTTATCCTGTGGCACTTCTTGGCATTTGGGTGTGTTTGATTTTGCAGGAGCACCTGGCTTGATTTTACTAAAGTAGGAGTAGTAAAAACTATTTTTGTGTACCGAGCTTGGGAAGCTTAGATAATGTGGATCTCCTGCATTTGCTACACTTTTTACCCTTAAATTAGGATTATTAAAAATACCATGAAACAAAAGCATACATAAGCATTGCTTTTACACAACTTATTGGTAGGAGCTGGAAACATAGTAGTTACCATTTTTTCCAGTTGTTGAACTGTAGGCTGTGGTCATCTTGTACTGAACTCTTTTCTGGTTAAAATGTAGTTTTGTGGTTTTATTTTTCTCAGCCTGGACCATCAAAGCACTGTGTTTCATAGATAGGATATTGATAACTGAGTGAGCTTTTTAATCATGAAGGTTTTATTTGAAAGCTGGCTGTGTAACAATGATATAGCCTAACTTTAAATGTACAAAGGAGGTCTCTCTGCTTTATAACATTAAAAGGCAAAATACTATACAAATGCTAAATTATTATTATTTCACTAGTTTAAAAAGTATAGTTTTGACAATTAAATTTTAGTCATCTTATAATCTTCTACATTTCATAATTGCCAGCTAGCCTGCCACCTGCTCTTTTCTGCCTTGAATCTTCCCACATCTGTGCTGCTTTGAAATCTGAGTATGCTTTTTCTTTAGTAGCAAATAACATGGTGCTTGTTCTAATCAGATGTCATATGACAGATTACCTGAATACAGTTTCCAGGCTTTTAAAAAATGTTAATTCCTTAAGCAAGCAGTTTGTACCTTAGCAGGATTAAGGTGCTGTGTAAACTAGATGTTTTAATAAATTGGTCTTCGAGGGGAAGGGTTATTCTGTTTTAGTGTGCTACCTGAGATCATCTAGTTTTGAAATAATTTTCTTTTTCTAAGCAGGGAAAGAAATATGGTATCTAAAAAATGTACCTGTATTCTAAATCTGTTTTATTCCTGGGATATGTAAAGTAAGCAGCTGGCAGTCTGAGGTTCCTCATGGTGTCCTGCTAGTGTGCCTTGACCCTGACCCAGAGGGATTGCTATAGGTGGAGACGGTAGATCACTCTATGCCCATTGAATTTAAGGCTCTATGTTGAGACTGCCAGCAACCATACCTGTTAGTGTCAGTTATGAAGCTATTCACTAGGAGCTAGTCTAAGCTCTTAATACATTTTAAACTAAGATCCAAACTCTCATCAAATGGTGATGACTTTGGGTCACTATTGATCTGGGCCATACTGAATTTAGTAACTCTGAGGTGAAAATCTCAGTATTCTGTTACCAAATTCTTAAGCTGTGTAGTGTCACTGGAAAGATACTTCATTAAAAACAAACCCACCCCAAAATCTGCATTAGAGTAATACTGAAAGTGTTAACTCAGAAAACTCCAGGCTTTCCTGAGGTTTATTATGCTTTGTGTTACTGCAAATGTTTCAGACTCAGCTTGAGTAGAATATTCGTTTTTGTGTTTTAAAATAACTCTACAGTTTATATCCTATAGGTAACTCTGACAGTTATCATACTTCCATTAGAGTTATTAGTGTTAATGAAAAAGCTACTTTTGTCCTATACACATACTTTTTAAAAGTTTACCTATATAATGTGCTCAAGCTCCTGCCTGAGGTCAGTGAACAGGTCCAGAACAATGTATACGTGTTTCTTCTGTGCAGCAGAATGATATTGGTAAGATGTTGATGATAACAGTTGGGACAGTGTGGACAAGGCATTCTTTTATTACATACTGTGTTTGTGAAGTGGGGAACAGGACTTGATTTACCAAAACAGTAGATGGTCACCTTGATTATTCTGAAATGTTTGCGTAATCTTTTTTTGTCCCATACATACGTATTAGTGATTTCAGTCCTCTTCCTCTTTGCTAGTCACCAAGTCAGTCAGCCTAATGAGCAAAAGAAGACTAGAAAAAACTTTGTATTTTTCAGGTATTGTACTTAACAGCCAATGTTTTTGTTGCTTTATGGCTAATCTTTTTGTTTCTTTATGTGACTGTTGAACCAGAGCAGTCTATTTCTGGCAAGTTAGTGTATTTAGCATATTTCTAGCCAATTGGTGTATATTTATTTTTAGAAAAAGTAAACTTTTGTACTCTTTGAATCATCTTTCCTTAGATGCAGACAATAACCTTCTTGTCAGTCGTCTTAAATATTTAAGCCTCTATGGACTTACTTTGGACTTCAATAGCTTTAAGGAGAGAATAAATGTGATTTTTTTTTTTTTTTTTCAAATATTATTTTTAATTATTGAGTTTTCCTTGGAGAGGATGACCCACATCTTTAAATCTAGAATAAGACCTCTGCTTGTGAGCTGTGAATGTCAAATCATTAGGGTCAGAAATCCAATTTCATCGGCAGTATTAAACATGCAGTGGTTTTAATCCTTGGCTTTTCTTAAGGAAGAATAAAGTTACAGGATGATGATGATCTATTCTTTGACTAGCATCTCAAGTTGGTGTTTTCAGTGTTCAGCAGATACACATCAAAGAATAAATTGTATTTGTAAATACAAAGTGAACAAAATAAATTCTCCTAGAGATGGATTCAGAGAAAATAGTTGTTATGACTGGGACAAATGCCAGAAGTAGTAAGTATTGAACCAAGAACTATGGAATTTTGCCTAAAATATGTCAGGAATATATAAAGACTGTGAATAGACACTAACAAACAACTGCTATTCTCTCTTCAACCTAATAGTTAGGTTGGATAGGTTAACAAAGCATAGGAAACTTGATTTGGTTATTTATTGTATTTATAGGAAATAATGGTGTATTTATATAATTCAATAATATTCTGCTCTCAAATGTGCAGTGCTAAAACTAGTTTGGGTAGAGAGATGTTGTAATCCATGCAAGCAGGCAAGTCCTGCTATGAGCCTTTAAGGAGAATATTAAAAAGTATCTAAATGATATAGAGAAATAATTTGATGTGATAGCCAGGGAAAAGGTGTTTTAGAAACAGTATGTTTCACAGCACAACCAAAATTCAGTCTAGATTCCAATGGAAACCAACAGCCAAAATACGTATTTCCGTAAGGACATTTCCTCAAGATAGTAACAGTATGTTATATAAACACTTATACATTAGTTAAACCAAAAAACAAACAAAACCAAAAAACACAACAAAAACCAGCAGTCCGTATGTATTGGATTAAGGCCATACAGCTGACTTTTGCTTGATATTTCCTGATCTTGATTGAGTTTTTAAACTTTCTGTCTAATTAAATATAGTAGCATAGGTTCTTGTCTTGTACAGGCAAGAAAAATAATACACTGATTTCAACACCATGCTAGAGATGCTGTGGTGTCAAATTCTAGCTTTCAGGAGTTTTTTGACTGACTCTGTATTCCAGAAGTGATTGATGTGACTTGCTGCCATAATTCAGTCTGCCTAGTTTTACATGTGTGTTTTCTGTATGTAGCCCTCAGTTTTTTGAGTGTCAGTTGAAAGCTACCCAAAAGCTGGAGTTAATTGTGCAAAGTGTTAATCAGGATGGACAAACACACAGAGGTTTTTAAAATGCAGCTCTGTGTCTGCACAGGGCAGCACTGTAACCTCTGTTTAGACACCTGCCTGAGTCCAGACTAGGGCTATATAGTTTCTGTTGCATTAACTTTTATAGTTTAGGTTGGATTAATTTACCTCAGGTCTCGAGTCCTGTTTAATTTCTGAGATTGACATGATAATTGTCTGTCACAGAAAGACATGGTAGTTGACGTAAGAGAAACCTCGTACATGTGAGGAGAAACAGAAACTCGTATCTTTCCCAGTCAACCGTTGAAAATCTGACTCTTGTCATTGGGAGTCTTTCTTCTGTCCTGAAGCTGATACCCACTTTGCATAAATTTGCAAGAAGCTGTGCAGTGCCTTTGTAAATATTAGTCTTCATTGCACTGGTTTTGTCTTCCTCTCAGCCTGGGAGAGATGGAGAAAAATATCCGATGGGACTGCTCTGATTTAGCCCTGTTGGGGTCAGGGGTGGTGGAAATCCTGATTTTCCTTGGCAGTGTTCCTTCCCTGTCACCTCCCAAAACAAAGTCACTGCTGTCTCAACTACAAAAGGAAGAGTAGAGAAGCAGAAGGAAGAGACTTTAGTTGCGCATATAAGGGGTAGAAGCTGGGGGAAGATGTGAAAGCTGGTTAATTGCTGTGACCTTGCCTTACTTTCTCCTGCACGTTCAACAGAAGGGAGAGGGAGCAGTCCAGCGCTGACAAAGTGTCTCCTCAGAAATTTGCCAATAAATGAGAGGCAAGGATGATAAATATCCCTGAAGTGGGATTTTCACAGGATCCACAACTTTGGGACCAGAAAGAGTTTGCAGTTTATGGTACCAACTTCAGTAGTGCAATTCACTGCTGCTCTTTTCCGCATTTCAACATAAATTGGAAAAGTGCGGACTGTTGCAAAATAGTTACTTTTCTTGGTATGAGTTTAGCTATCTTTAAATTGGAGAATGAAGTTAGCTTCAAATAAATGTAGTTTAATTTATAAATGTAAATAAATATTGTTGTTTCTTTATGTAATTTTCCAGATGAACCAAGTAAAATCCAGTTAGATTCAGCATCTTGCCTTCTTTCATAGTGCATAGTGCTGCTCCATTCCTTTTCTTCCTGAGGCTATGACTTTAGTGAGGTTTGGTTAAAACTATTTATAGAAATTGCCCAGAAATTATAATCTAGTGTGAACTCCAGCAATTAAAAATAAACTGAACAATGTGAGAGATGTTTGGCTTTTGTTTTACCAGCAAAGATAAAGATTTAATCTTGCCTTTGCCAAGGAATGATTTAATACTACTGACATCAGAATTTTGCCACTTAAGAATTTTCAGAGAATCTCAATCTAGTTATTAACTGTTTTCTGTATGGTTTTTGACAGGCAGGATGCAGTCTTGAAAAGATCACTTTTAGTCTTCAAACTGTCAGTTGAGCACATTTGAGCATGCAATTGCGATCCGTTTAAATGAATAGAAGTTGTGTCGGTATTTGAAGTTAAGCTGTACTGCGTTTGCGTGGCAAGGTTTTGGTGGCAGGGTAGGGGCTACAAGGGTGAATTCTGTGAGAAGCTGCTAGAAGCTTCCCACATGTCCAACAGAGCCAATGCCAGCCAACACCAGCTGGCTTCAAGATGGACCTGCTGCTGGTGGAGGCTGAGCCAGTCAGCAGCGGTGGTAGCACCTCTGGGATGATATATTTAAGAAGGGGGGAAAAAAACTCTGAAGCTGGAGAGAGGAGTGAGAATATGTGAGAGAAGCAACTCTGCAGACACCAAGGTCAGTGAAGAAGGAGGGTGAGGAGGTGCTCCAAGTGCCGGAGCAGAGATTCCCCTGCAGCCTGTGGTGAAGACCATGGTGAGGCAGGCTGTGCCCCTGCAGCCTGTGGAAGAACCCACACTGGAGCAGTCTGTTCCTGAAGGACTGCACCCCATGGAAGGGACCCACGCTGGAGCAGTTGGTGAAGAACTGCAGCCCATGGGAAGGACTCATGTTGAATAAGTTTGTGGAGGAGTGTCTCCTGTGAGAGGGACCCCATGCTGGAGCAGGGGAAGAGTGTGAGGAGTCCTCTCCCTGCAGAGGAAGGAGCGGCAGAGACAACATGTGATGAACTGACCACAACCCCCATTCCCTGTCCCCCTGCACTGCTCGGTGGGAGGAGGTAGAGAAAATGGGGAATAAAGTTGAACTTGGGAAGAAGGGAGGGATGGGGGGAAGATGTTCTAAGGTTTTAGTTCTCGTTTCTCATTATCCTACTCTGATTTCGTTGGTAATAAATTAAACTAATTTCCCCGAGTTGAGTCCATTTTGCCCATGACAGTAACTGGTGAGTGATCTCTTCCTGTCCTTATCTCAACCCACAAGCCTTTCGTTCTATTTTCTCTCCCCTGTCTGGCTGAGGAGGGGAGTGACAGAGTGGCTTTGGTGGGCACCTGGTGTCCAGCCACCACATAAGTACACTTTAAATTGGGATGCAAATTATTTAGCCTGGACCATTTTTTATAAAATACTACTGCATAATATATTAGTTACCTAAACCTGCAAAAGAGGAGAGCAGTTCTAGTGGTGGCACAATATGAGAAGTGGTACATCACAGCTGAGGTTTGTTTGTCATATTGGTGATGGTGTTTCCCCTAATTGCCAAAAGGCGGAATTCCTTAAATATGGTGACTATCCTTGAGATGTAAATCGTGAAGGAGTGGAGTTTCTCCCATCGTTTGCTTGAGTACTGCTCTGTGAAAGGAAATTCTGTGTTTTGCTGCAGCCCTTGGCCTTTCACAAAGTAAGCATGCATTTACAGCATGCATATACTCAACAAAAGTAGCAGGTTTGACATGCTGTATAGTATCAAGTTTTTTACATACACCTGTTTAGGGAGCATCAGGATTCTGACCATCCAAAGTTCTCCTACCAGTGTTCTCTTTTAGTCATGAGAAACTGTGTGCCTGAATTCATTATTTTATTAAAACACACAGACATAAACACAGAAAACACAATACTTCAATTTTTGGTATTTACTGGGTGATACTGTAATTCACATTGGAAATCTGGATTGCAACAGTTTTATAAAGAAAATCTACATAGTAATTTAGTAACTTCTAGCGTGTGTGTGTGGTTTTGGGTGTTTTTTTAACTGTGCTGGTTCCAACTGGATACCTACCAATATCAGCAATGTCTCACTGCCTTGGGATTTTTCTTTATTGTCCTTGTTTGGAAGACTTGCCCGTTAATGAGAAAGTGAGCGCTCGAAGAATGAGACTGACATTAATGGTACATTTTAAATGGTCACAAATGGGAAGGAAAAACTGTGTATATGAGAAAAGCAAAGGCTAACTTTGATTTTAATCAGCCCAGACTTTGTGGTTATATTTGACAGGCAGATTCAATGTTTATGTTAAGCAGTTTAAGTACTGTTGTCCTCACTTTTAATTACACATATACTATTTCATGATAATTAACAATTTTGAAATTTGGGGTTCTTTTGGAAGTGCAGTTTGAGGTTGCCATAACAGATCTGTGTTTTATGAATTCATGAAAACTTCTCAGATTCTTCCCCCTGCCCCATGTTAGTACATGACAACTTGGACTATTGGAAAACAGAAATGAAAATTTAGTTTAGTATGGGCCATGTTCATGACATTTTTCAGGTAGCCTGTTTAGGGTCCTGAATGCATATTGTTTCTGATTCTTGCAGGCGTGTTCCGGTGGGATAGTAGATTTTTTTCTTTTTTTCCCTCCTTCATAGCCAAAATTCGCAGCTGCTTTGAGCCATGTCAAAACTTCTGTTAGGTTTTAGTCTGGTTACCATTCTCTATTTTTGTTCTTTTCCAAAGAGAACTTGTATATTGAAACCAAATCTCTAAGTTTTGGTATTCTATGTAGCAGAATTTTATCATCTTTGGACATTTTGTCTATTTGGAGAAGGGTCCTGGATTTTTCCTCTGGGTTTTAATGTACTGATGGCAGTTGATGAGCCATACTTAGTATAGAAGAAATATTTTAATACCACTAGTAGAGACAACTGCACTGTGATTGTGCAGTATGTTTGTGCATTTTTGGGATGCAGAATACCTCCTGCATGCAAGGTAAAAATTAAGAGATCAGAATATCCAGGCTGGTTTAGGGAATAACTTACTACTGGCAGAGCAAGATAGCGTTGCCAGTGAAAGAATTTAGTTGCATTTGATGTGAAAGGAAGAATGTTATTTAGACATTAACTGTGGTGTTGAAATACTTCTGATGGAGACAGTCAAAACAATATTATGAAGGAAGGCAAGGGACAAAAAAACCCCTGGTTTTGGGTAAGCTGTTTAAGGTGAATGAAGGTAGGAGAAACAGGTTGCCATCAACAGAACAAGGTTAAAAAAAAAATGACAGATTCCGAAGTTACTGAGATAAGATCTCTATTACGATAAAGTGTGACAGGAAGCAAGACAGAAAGCTGGACAAAGGGCAGAAGAGGACAGCACTGGGGAGCAGTGAGTCAGCAGGATTAGCTGTGTAGTAATATCTTATTCATTATGACACAGTCTGTGAGACTGAGGATGGTTAATGTATTGAATGTTTTTTTTAATACCATATGTTAATGTTTTCAAAATACCCATAACATGCCACGTTATACTGAAGTAGATTAAGTATACAGCCCAGTATGTAACAGGCCAATGCTGATAAATATTTGACACTCGTTTAGTCTGCTTAGTATTTCATTAGACAAATAATAACCTTGCAAGGAAAAACACTCTTTACTAATAAAGACTAATCATACGCTTTAATGTATGTGTATGCCTTTGGGCACATCTTCTCTAGTGAATTTAACAGCATGGCCAAAAATTTTTGATGTAACAAGTAATTATGAAAAAAGTTGCCACTTACAGTTGAGGATTTACTACCCTTTATCGAAGTTACAAAATTCTTTTCCTGAAGAATTCATGGACCTGCGTACTCTAGAAGGTTTGCAATTTCATGTTCTCCGTCAAATGGAAATACTTTTCAAACTGCATTTAAAAATACAAATGGATTGTGTTTTGAGAGAGAATTAAACAAAAAAACATTTATTCCCTTTCTTTGGGAATTTGTCTCCACATTAATGTATCACAGGCCAAACCCAATTGCCTGTTCAACCTGTAGTTTATTTGATCTGCATGCCTGAGTGTCCTACAGTCAAATTTACTGAAGAGCTTCTCACTTTTTTCTGCATTAAAACAATTGCCATGAAACAGCTAACAATTAAAAAATGAGTTTAACACTTTCTGCTAAGTGCTCCCATTTAAGTTGTAATGTGCAATTAAAAACTACATTTTAATATCTTCTCAATTACATTGACTTAAATAGTAATTTTAGTGTTATATTTATGAACCATTTGTGACCTTTTTCCTCTGGCTTGCGTGATGGAAAAGTAGATTTGATTTTGAGAATGCGGCAAGAGATAACCTTTTCCCCCCATGGTTTGCTGATATGACAAACAGAAAAAGACAAAATTAGCTGGGTTTTGTGTAAATATGTCAGAACAATTTAATTTCAAAAGCCATAAAAATATGTTGTAAGTTGAATTATTTTTCATGGTTTTGAAAAGAACCTACTTCATAGGAGGAATATTCATCTTGCTTTATGGTAATGTAGGTAGGTATTTGAAACATTCCTGCATGTATTTGGTCAGGTTAAGGGCTGTAGCTTAAAGAAAGCTCCGTATTAAGTGTAGAATCAAAGTGTGGTAGAACCTGAAGTGTGAAAACATTAATTGCAGAGCAACAACCTTTTTCAGGTGTGTATTGTTAGAAACAGATGCTTTACTACTTTTTTACTTTAGCTCCTTTTTTAAAAAAAAAGGTATTTGAGTTGATGTATTGCAAATAAGTAGTTAATGTATTTTTATGTTAATGCTAGAGGGAGCTTGCTATGGAACAAGGTCCATATTAGAATGGATTAGGGTTTTCTTTTCCCCTCTGAACCCAAGTCCCTCCAGATCCTTTTAGCATGCTGAAAATCACTGACTTTGAAGGATTCTCTGACTTCCAGTCTAAATTTATGGTAAGTTGACACCTGAGTGCTTATGTCCCACTTCTGCAATGTGTGTAACATAACAGGTGTAGGGTTATGAACAGGATCAGAAAACCATTCTGAATGAAACAGAACAATCTGTCCTAAAAAGCATGTTTGGTTTTTTTTATTATTTTCTAAAGCTAGATCCTCTGTGTCTCTGGAAGGACCTTGTTTCATCCATTTGGTAGTATCTTTTGCTTTTTTGATCTCTGAATAACATTGGAAGTTTATAGTCGCCCTTCTACCAGTAAACCTGGCTTTTTTAATGTCACTTCCAGTTGATAAGCTTCCAGCTTATGTATAAATTGAAAGGATTGTGCACTGTATTTAGTGCCATCCCATTTGCATTACCAGATTCATAAAATTTTTAGATACTCTGATCTTTGCCAAGAACCAGAATTTTAAAATACCTTTTTTTTTTTTTTTCTGGTGTCCAATCCTGTTTCATGAAAATCTGTATCTTAGGGCCGGAATGCACCTTAAGACATCTAGTTGTCTTTCCTCCTGTTAAACAAGTTCAGGTATTGCAGTGACCTGTGCCTTGGTTAGATCCTGAATATATCTCACTTTGGTGAGGACGTAGCAGCTTCTCTACCAAGAAGGTTCATAGTATCTTTTAATTAGACCATTGTTGGAGAAGTCATCACAGAACAGTCTTTCAGTTCCTGTGTCAACCTTATAACTCAGCGTCTTCTATACAGCAGTGTCAGTCAGCATGACTGGTGGTTCTGCTTAAGAAAGAAGGAAGAGTATAATGTAAGAAAAAAAAATACACTTTTTTATCTGAGATTTTCAAAGTTTGATGTGAATGTGCTAGCAGGAGAAGGATGGCAACAAACGATGAGATGAGCATGTACTGAGAAATGTACTAGGAGAACTGTAGCTGCTGAAGTGTCGTCCCTCGTACCATAGGAAGGATGACCGCTGAAAACAAAACTCAAATTTACTAGAAGTGCAACAGTAGATTATAGGAGGCTGTTCCTCCATCTATATATGTTGTGACTGCGTGGAGGAGTTGTGGGATTTTGGGGTGCATTTCTACACTGACTTTGATAGATACCTCCCCCCCCAGCCATGTAGAATTTTAAGAAATGTTAACTTTGAAAAACCTTAATGATTTCCCAACTTACGAATTACTCATACCTTCACCCAAATTTAAGTGTTTTAACAGGGCTTTGTGATTCAGGATACAAGAATGGGCACAAATGTGAGTGTCCCTCTGAACATCAGGAAACACTGTTTTTTTTTTACTGTGAGTGTGACAGAGCACTGGCAGAGGTTGCCCAGGGAAGTTGTGGAGTCTCTCTCCTTGGAGATACATATTCAAAAGCTGTCTGGACATGGTCCTCAGCAAGTGGCTGTAGGTGGCCCTGCTTGAGCAAAGTGTTGGACCAGATGACCTCCAGAGGTCCCTTCTAACCTCAACTGTTCTGTGATTCTGTACTGTTCAGTGGTATGCATTTACTCACTGACTTTAACTCCATTCTCAAAGAATGCAAGGGTAGTGTGAGTTTTAATTGACTTTCTTTTGAAAGTATTCCAAGAGAAACATTGTGCTCATGAAATGTAGGCTGTCTTTCCTGATCAAGGAAAATTGAAATAGAAATGATTCTTCAAAACACCTCTCGTTAAAGAAAGCAGAGAGCATTAAATGAGGATGTTTACGCTCTAGTAACTTTTGTTCTTGGTTTTGTGTCATTTTCATATATGCTCATTTTATGTGTTTTATGGAATTGTCTTCTTTATCTGTGATCTCTCTGCACCTCTGTGATCGTGAAAGGGCTTCAGTATTTCAGTGAAGTTACCAATACGTACTGCTGTTTAAAAGAGGTGCCAATAACATCTTTAGAATATAGACATCCATGGAATATTTTCCTTTTTCATAAGCTAGTTTAAAAAAAAAAAAAATTAAAAAGTGAATAAATTTTTCAAAAGTGCCTAAATTACTGAGGGAGTGACAAGTTCTACTTAAAATTATTATTGGTTAGTGTAGGAAATCCAACCAATTTGTTTTGTTATACCCAATAGATAACAATTTTTTTATTTATTTCTTTTGGAGGTACATTTACAGACTGCTGTATTGCTATCAGAGTTTTGCTTTAAATCTGGTATTTGTGCTGTTGTAACCAACAACAGTAATCGTAGATGCTGGTAATCTTCTACTCCTGTCGTTTTGAGGGGAGATCACCAAAGAATTCTTCACCAAAACTTCTAAATACAAACCAGGATGTTGTAATTTGTTCACAATTCTTTGATGAGTTTACTATGACTGGCTGTCAGATACCCACCCACTCTCTCGCTCCCTCTCCTCTCGCTCCCTCTCCTTCACAGGACTGGAGGAGAAAATAAGATGAAAAACCTCATAGGTCGAGGTAAAGGCAATGGAGATCAAATAATCAGTTACTGTCACAGACAAAACAAACTCGACTTGAGGAAAATTAATTTATTGCCAGTTAAAAAGAGTTGAATAGTGAGAAACAAAGACAAAACCTAAACCACTTTCCTTCCCACTCCCCTTGAAGTTGAAGGCTCAACTTCACTTGTTCTTTCCCAATTCCTCTACCTCCTCCCTGCTCCCAGTGGTGCAGAGGGGATGGAGTACGGGGGATTTGATCAGTCTGTAACACCTCCTTACTGCCGCTCCTTCCTTCTTGCGCTTTTCCTTGCTCTAGCATGGGACCTCTATGGCAGATGGTCATTCATATCAATGACTAGTTGTTAACAAGTCATTAATTTAGAGCAATTTCAGCTCTATTGACAAGAAAATATTCATATTAAAATAATTTAGAGATTTTTTTTTTTGAGGTGTTCTTGTTCTGCAAAACCTGAAGATTACTGCTCAGCATTGCTTTCCTCTACAGATTCTTTATGAAGGACTGGAGCGCTTTCAAAGTATTAAAAAACAGCTCTTGGCTTTGAATTCTTAAAGTAGGAATTAATAATGAGTAGGGAAGGGGAGAAAAAAAATCAGCTCTGAACAGCTTTGTGTAATTTGGAGTTTTACATGAAAAAAGTTGAAAATTAAAGAAAAGAAAATCTGTAGAAATTACTCAAAGGTTGGAAATGGTAACTACTTACCTTTTAACTTAGCACGTGCCTTCATGGGAGAAAATACTTGTATTAAAGGGCTGTCTAGTCTGGGAGGAAGACACAGAAGGTCCAGTGGCTAGAAGTGAAAGCCAGAGATATTGGAATGAATCTAATATAACAGCAATGATCTTGTGAGTATATAGCTCATTCACTGCTTCATTTGTAAGTCACTGTTTGCCACCTTTCCTGTCAGATGACTGATTACTACTGTTTTTCAAGTATCTGCAACTTTCTGAATATAGTAATAACTTTAAAAAATTGTCTTACTGCTTCACATAGCTGGTTCTTAACTTGATTTATAATTTACTTCTCATCTTCCTCCCCTGCTTTTTGTCTGTCTGCTAGAACATGAATTTTTCAGTGTTAAGGTATGGCTTACTGTAAGCCTAGGAATAGCCTGGCAGCACCATGTAATACTGCTGAAGGTGGCTGTGAGAGAATCTATTATTCGTTTGGGCTGCCTGCTAAGGTTAAGCAAGCTATATATATATATGTAGGTATATATAGATGCACAGCTTGGGAATGAGAAAGCTGAATAATAATTCCTTTTTGACCTGTGAAATATACTTGGAAATAAATATTTTAGTTGATGTTTTTGAATAGATGGCAACTGTTTTTGCTTTCCTGAAGATATGGGGGAGCTATTACATTGACATTATACAGTTACGGACATACTTGCATTTTGGTTCCTAAAATGCTTAAACTCTCAAAGTAAACCTAGATTTATTTTTTTTTTTTAATATTTGAAAATCATCTATTAACATGCAGTTGGGATGGGTTAACAGACTGCTTGAAAATTTTTTTTTAATTTTGTCAAAATTGTGAATAATCAGTATGGTAGACACTGGAAGAATCTCAAATATACTCATTTTACGGGAATTAAGCTATTCATGTCTCAGATTAAAAAGTGAAGATAGCTGCTTAATTGGGAGGGAGGGGGAAGCTTCAGAAAGGGAAAGGCTTGTGCAAAAAGCGTAAGATTTGCAAGTCAAATGCAAATCCAAAATAAGGTAAGCCCAAGAACAAAAAATTATTATTTTTTTTCCAAAGAAAGTAGATGAAGGAATGCTGCCAAGGATTTTGTTGAAGTAGTGGATGATCAAAATATAAAGCAGTTTCAAGGAATAAAAGTCTTTTTTACCCAGGTTTGCTACAAAGGGGTTAGGGGTTTTTTGGCATCATGTATTGAAGGCAAGTGGGGAGGGAATGGTTTAGATTGATGCATTCATCTGAAGTTGATAAATACAAAATTGCTTGGAACAATGGTCTTCACCATTAATAGACCTAAAAAGAGCTCTAATACTAAGTCGATTTAATACTTCTGTTAATATTTTAGCAATTGGTTAAATGAGCCTTGAAACAAGAGATGGAAATAGGATACCCGTTGTTGAGCTTTGTTGAGGTTTCTGGGAAGGACAGACTGGTTATCATGAATTCCATGCTGGATAATTTTTTGGAATTGTGAAATGAATTATACTATTAGATGTGCCAATTTTAAAATAATAGTAAAAATCAATGTGAATTTAAAGAAAAGTTATGCCTTATTAGAGTTTTACAGTATACTTCAATTTTTATAAAGCTTTTGACAGCTTCTGTCAGCAAGACTTCTTATAGAGCCAAAGAAACGATAGGGTGAAAGGGAAGATCTTTGCAGTAATGCTTAGTTGCAAACGGGAAACAGATACGTTTTTGTTATTGCAGAATGGCACTAGAGGAGTTTCACATATATCTGCAAGGATCTGTTCAGTACTGCAAATGGTCTGTAGTGTGCTGAATTGCAAGGGGTGATGAAGAATCATTCAAGGCAGCACTAATTGAAATATCTGTGAAATCCCCCTTCTGAGGGCAAGGTCTAGAAAAATCTCTCCTGAGGAGTCCTGTCTCTTCCTACGGACTCTTCTACTGCAGAAAAATTGTCTTCAACTCTGTGTTTAGAAATTAAAGAAATCATGCTTCTTACTGGTAGTGTTTTGTTTGTTTTGTTGGGTTTTTTTTGCTTTCTCCCTCCTATGTTATGTATAGAGCTGCAGGGCTGGAAAGAAATACATTGGACAGAGAAATGAAAAGGCAGCAGTGTATGATAAGTGAGAAACTGAATGTGTGTAGAAAGCCAGTTTATAATGTTGATTAAGAGCAAAAATGGGAGGAGAGCGGACAACTTCATCATTGGCTTTGTGACAGAAGTGGATTCAACTTCATGCTTAGAAAATCCCTAATCTGGGTTGGGGGCAGCTGTGAGGGCAAGAATCTCTCTGTCCTAAAACATCTGCTGCTGCACATGGTAGAAGACCTGATACTGAGGCAGATGAATCTGTTCTTAGGTTCTCACTCTTCTCTAAGAGCTGTTGTCTACTTACATTATGTATAATGTTTAATATTTTAATGCTTTTTAGTGCTGAAGGCATTGCTATGTGAGAAATAGTATAAACAAAAATGATTATGGTTAGGTTATCTTGACAAGCTCATGATACAAGTGAAGATAATTAGTTGTATCTTCATATTTACATGTAGTTGCTTTGAAAAATTCTAAAATTAATCTCTAATGGTCTTTTAGACCTCTGTAATACATTGTTTAATATTACATTTTTCTGAGTTACTGGGACCAGAGGATATGCAGCCCAGAGTTCAAAGAAAATTTAAGGATTAAATAATTTCATTAACTGTTTATTTTCTTGGGTGCCTGAGAACTGAAATGGCAAATGTGTCATTCTGTTTGTTTATTAAGTTGTCAGTGGAATTCAGGGACCTTTACAGGTCTGTACATCTGACATGTCTTTAGGGAAAACTATCAAAAACTGAAATAAAGAACAGAATTAGTGAGCACCAGGTAAATGACCTGCATAGAGTCCTGAACATTGCTTCTATAAAGGGAAGTCTTGCCTTAAACCCTCTGGGCTTCATAGAAGGATTAACAAATATGCAGGGAGAAGGTGATCTGATAGATAAAGTCTGCTTGATTTTCCAGAAGGGTTTAACAAGGCTTGTAGGTTTCTAAGGAAAGAAAGCAGTCCTGGGATAAGAGGAAGGATGTTTTCCCAGATAAATAATGAGTGAAAATATGCGTAATGGAGGGTAGAAATAAATAGCTCTTTCAGTAGAGCAAGATTAGCAGTGGAGTTCAGCTGAATTTCTGCTGGGAATTGTGCTGCTCAATGTTTTCATATAGTATAGTGTATGTGATAATATGGTAAAAAGATGAGCCTTGAGGTGAGAGAGTTTATCAATGATAGTATTATTTAGAACAGTGAAGATGAGAACAGACACTGAAGAACTGCAGAGTGATCTTATGAGTTTGACTGCTTGGGCAATAAAATGACAGAGAAGTTTCCCAGTATGTAAATATAAAGTGATGCAAACGTTCTAACTTCGTGCACAAGACAATATACTCTGACCTGGCCATGATCCTTGAGGAGTGAGATCTTAGGAGTTACCAGTGATGGCTTCATTTAAAACATCAGCTCAGGATCATTCCAAAAAGCAATGCAGATGCTGGAAATCATGAAGAAAGGAATAGAGAGCAAAACAGAAGAATCCTTATTCCACTGTGTAAACTTATGATTAATCCTGCTGTGTGCAGTTCAGTACCTCATTTAAAGAGGTTGGTTACAATGGAATTGCAGATGGTTTAGAGAAAGGCTTCATGGGCAGTGTTATGCATAAAATGGCTTTTACATGAGAAACCAGCTAAGTAGATTAGGACTCTTTAGCCAGGAAGAGACAACTTATGAGGGAACGCTATGAAGGGATATTTTGAACAAAGATGTGAGTGATGAGAAGTCTGTAGACATAAGACTATTTGCTGGTTCTTCACTCAAAGTCAAGAGCTAGATGTCATCAAAGCTAGCAGGAGCCAAGTTCAAAACAGATAAAATAGGTGGTTCCTTGTATAATGGGTAGCAAATGTGTGCAGCTAACTCCTCGTAGAGATGATATTGCAAATCTAGAATGTTTACACTGTTTCAGGGGAGACTGGAAAAAACGTTGAAAGACAGATTCATTTAGAGTTATTAAATAGATAAAGTATATCAGCCTAGAGAAAATCCTTGAGTTGAAAATAATTGGGGCTTGAGGAAATATTATGGGAAGTATAGGTAACCTATATGCTTGCCTTCCTTGTACTCTTGGTATCTGTATATGGTCCGTTTTTTTTTTTCAGAGCAGAGTGGGGCCATAAGGGATGAATGATAAACATAGTCTTTCTTGTTATCACAAAGTATATAGTAAAGTTTTTTGCAGCTGCCCTCCCTGAGGACAAATGATGAGCTTACTGGCCTACCTTGACCATTGCTCTGAAACAGTACAGCTGACTGGTTTTATTGGCTCACTTAAAAACGGCACTAGTGGAAGTTTGATTTGCGTAAGAGCTCTGAAGGACCAAAGGGTTATATGAACACGTGGCTTTGAATATGAATTTGGATCATTAATACCCTTTAGCAGATCTTTAAAGCTTCACAAGAGATTTTTAGAAGTGTAGCAGATCCTTAGTGTTCAGCAACAGCTGGATCACAATGCCGGATGTGTATTGAACTTGATAAAACAAGACTGACTTCAGACTTCTTACAGGTAAAGCAAGAAATTGTAAGAATATAGAAGACTGTTGTAAGAAAAATAAGACATTATGTGCAGGAAATTAAATCAGGAAAAGTTTTACAATGTTGTGTTCTTACAGGTACTGGGTAGAAACACAACCTAGGTTAAATGTTTCCTGATTTGCAAAACTGTCTGGGATTTTACTAGGACTCTTCTTCTACAAATGTTTGCACAGTTATTTTTAAATAGATGCTGCCTCATGTTTTATTTAAGATCATGGACTAGACATGCTCAAATCAGTGAATCACAAAAATTAGATGGAACATAGCATGAAGTCCTAGCCAGGTTGAAATCATTAGCCAAACTTCCATAAAACAGTGATTTTTAATTGAATCTACAGTATATTGATGACAGGAAGAAACAGTCTAAAGCTAAAATTTAATCTAAAAATATCAAATTATCTCATATTGTCAAGTCAATATAAATAACTTTGAGAGTTTATAAAGAAACTTCTAAATACTAGCTACTTCCCAGTTTTGTCAATAAAAAGGTGTATAGTTTTATACTGATTAACGTTAACAGGTCTAAACAAGTCACTGTTTTCTTGAAAAGAAATGCTTTGTTGTCTAAAAATTTGCTTTTAATGTAATGGAAAATAGAATTGCTTGCATTTTTAAAAAATCCTAATAGTGTAAACCTCTGTCATGCGGAAAGAGGCGGTATGGAATTGCTAAGTGCAGATGCACACAGAAGAGTGATGCTAAACAACAAAGCACATTCGTATTTCTGTTCTGTAGAAGGTGCATAGTGGTTTGAGTGAACTAATCCTTCAATACTGCCAGCTATGTATGATAAACCATGTTAAAGGATTATTATTTATGGGAATGCTATGAATTTTTTATAGCTACACTTGTAGCTTATTTTCCTTTTAAAGACCATAGACTATAACTCTGTACTTTTAATTTTGTATTCAGTATGGGGATTTAATCCCAGAATGGGGCTTTTTTGATGCAAAATCTGAATGCTTGTGTAGTAACAACAGCTGTCCCCTCACCGTGTGGTGTCTTCCATTGCTTTACTGTAGAGATGAATCTTGGCCCAGTGTTTCAGTAATATTGGACACACATGGTTTTAGGTGACAAAGCAGTATGTTTATGCATTCATTTGACTCTCGCAGTTACAGTTGGCTACAGATTAGAACAGGGAGAATACATTCACACCATGACCACCCTCATAGCTGTTTGTAGTAGTTGGATCACAGTAGGCGCTGTTGCATCTAAAGACACAATTAACTCTTGCTGAGGAACTGCAAATTCACCAAAGCTCTTTTACAGCTTTAGCAGTTCAGAGTGGATTTTCTAAAAGCTTTTTCACAGATTTTTCCAAATTTATAAATGTTTTAGATCTTCACATTCTAAAATTGTCAGCTTGAAGTAAGATTAACAAGTTGATATTTTAATGTAGCTAATGAATTCTTGTGCTGTGAATTAGCTATGTAATTAGCTACAGATCTACAGAATGATTGTAGTTTTGTCAGTTATTTAGGAAGAGAACCTTATGAGTTCTGTAATATCTACAAGTGGTTAGCGGAGTTGTGAACACACAGGAAAATCAAAGCTTACTGAAGAAGTCTGAAAATAAAACTTACCAGAAAGCTTCTGACCTGTGTACATCACTGAAAAATCATCTTGATTTCTGTGTGTAACTGCTTAGATATGCTTTGGATATAGTAAGAGAATAGCTGTGAATTTACTTAACAAATAAACAAACTGAAACAACAATCGCCACCCCCCTAAAACAACAGTAAAAAATCCCACAAAGTTTTAATACAATTTTAATAGAAAATTACAGTAAACTGCATATTAAAGCTAATTTTGAGGCATGAAATTTGACAGATTTTGAACAAAAGGCTTTTAACCAAAAATCTTAAATTAAATTAATTTAAATTATTTAAATTAAATGATGAAAGCTTTTATAAGTAGGACATTACCCCAAATCTTCCCTTCTGAAAACCTGAGAACTATTTTAGTATAAAATATATATGGTGTATAAGGAAATAAATAAATAAATGGAATATATTAACTTGTTTAATACAATAAAAGTAATAAGGTTATCGTGCAATGTGGAGATCTTCTATGTATTTATCATTTCTTCTGTAGGCCAGAGCGTAATTGTGTGATAATGCATGTAATGTATGTGCAAGATCTCTCACATACACACCCATTATTTAAGCGTCTTGTGTTTGAATCATCATAGATAATTCATTTTATACTTGTATTAAAAACTATCCGAATATGAATATTGGAGGCTTTCAGCACTGAATAAAGGACTACATGGATCCAAACTAGGACGATTGATGAAATCCTTGCTACTATTGGCTATTATTTACTGTCGTTTTAAGTGGCAGGTTGTATTTATGCCAATTTATCTGCTTCAGGGAACACTCTTGATAGCAGAACAAAGTGAATAAAAGTAGTTTGCTTTGCAAATGAATGCAAATGGTGGAGCCTTTCGGGAAGCCCTTTAACAGGAGCAATGCACTTTGATTATGAGTGAAGCTGCCATTTGGACATGGTGAAAAGAGCACGCTTGAACCATTGATTGGGGGAGACAGTAAAAAGTCAGGAAGGGCCCCGTTAAGCTCGCAGTGCGGCAGGCGGATGTCAGTGCGGTTAGAGCACAGTGGGAGAATGACAGGCAGGATTAGTGTCAGGGAGAAGCTTTGCTGTAGTTGTGGAGATGGTCCCTGGGGTCACTCACCTCTGACTGTTGTTCTGTGCTGATGGCTCTGTAATGCAAACCGCTTGATATGCGCCAGTTCATTATCGGAAATGGTGATTAGGAGAGGTATGTCATAAAGAATTCCTCAAAAATAAATAAAATGGCAAACTACCGATGGTAACAAAGATACGGCGCTGTGGTCGTTGCCAAAGATGCTGCAAATGTCAAAGATGGTTACTGCGTCTTGCCCTCTGAGACAAGTGTGATTTCATGCCTTAAACTGTGATAATTGTCTCTTCCTTGCTGTGTTCGCTTTTATTTGGCTGTTATGAAGACAGGTTTGTTTAACAGATTGTAGTTAGAGCAAAACATTTTTGTATCTTTTGGTTATTGGGCGGTAGCAGCATCTGGTTTGCTTTTGTGGCATACTTGTGTTTGGGGGAGTGGGGAGGTGTTTAATAGTCTTAATGGAATATTAGAATCAACAGATTTCATTCCGGAATCATCCGAGAATGCTAAAACATAGGATGAGTACCGTGACAAAAAGTGAATGTAACTGTTCTGCTTTATTTAGAGACTTTTTTAAAAATGTAAAAATGAGCATGTCTTATCTTTGCTGAAAAATCTTACATGCAATTAAATAAATGTCTAAAACTTTTAAACTGTGATCTAATCTTTAATAAGAGTATTGTTGCTTTTTACCTTTACTGCTTTTTATAGTGTTATGTACACTGTATAAATGTTGATAGAAATTGAATGTGCTAGTGTGTACAGTATACAAAATGTGGGTTTTAAGCGTTAAGGATTTTTAGCGTCTTACTGTTGGTCTGTTGTTTTTATGCATTTTTGGCAACAGCACAGGGATATGGTACCCAGACTTGAAACTATTAATTTTATTTTTTTACATTATTTGATTAATTTGTTTGAAGTTTTTTTCAGTATATTACCTCACAAAAATATGTCCAATATCCCAGTGTAATGAATGTTTTACAAATGTTTTACAGGCACCTGAATGGACAGAGGAGGACCTCAGCCAGCTGACAAGAAGTATGGTTAAGTTCCCAGGGGGGACCCCAGGTCGATGGGAAAAGATTGCTCACGAATTGGGTCGATCAGTAGCAGATGTGAGTTCACTCAGATTTGCATTGTATAGAGAGTGACAAACCAGAACAAGACAGGCAGTGTAGAAGGCAGGCATATATGGGGGCCAACATTGTCTTTTGAGAGAGGCTACAATCCTTTTAGGACCTGGAAGTGAACCATTAACTAACTGTGCAAGAGGCAGATGTCAGGCAGTCTCTCCCTCCACAATTAACAGCTGTAACTGATCAGCTGGATGGGGGATTCTGGTGCTTACAGACTTGAGCTACTGTAACCCAATAACAGAAAAACAATGCGCTTTGGATTTTGTAGCAACCTCCTTTCACTGCAAGCAAATGTTTGTGTGACGTGGTTAAAGATTACATTTCTGTTTCAAGCCAGTCCTTAATAAATGTAAATGAGCTACTGGTGTTTAGACAGGTGGTTTCCATTAATTAATCTGAAATATCTGTACAAACTTTAAAACAAGTTATACATAGGATACTATTTCAGTCCCTTTTTCTGGATTATAGCATGGTTAATAATGATATTGTGTAAAATGATTAATATCCTTGTTAATACATATTTTATAGTATTGTACCAGATATCAAAGAAAGCTTGTACTTAGGGATTTTAAGTGTTATGATCTTAAAACCCTTAAGGGCTAGGCTGTAAAAGACTTTTCAAGCAATAGATCACTAGAACATGATGTTGTGTCTGCTGAGGACCATTTGAAGGCCCTTTCAGCCGACCCTATTTTATAGGCTCTGGAGAGGTTAATGAGAATAATGGTTAAATCTGTTGATGTACTTTTTGAGATTAGATGTTCTTTATTTGTTATATTTTCAGGAATTTATCTTAAACAATGGGTAACAAAGTCTCTGGCTACAATGAAACATAACCCGTTGTAGCTTTCTGGGCAATTTGTGTACTTCTTAAGTGGTTTGGTGGGGTTTTTTTTCCCCTGTTCATATAATCACAAAAAGATATTTTTACAAGTAATTTTTAAGGTTTTAATATGTCTATACAATTTATTACTCACATATACTAGAAAACAAGCCATTTGCATTCTTATTTTTGACCATCATGTATTATTTACAAATAAGTGGATGTAAGCAAGAAGTTACTAACCAGCTATGCAAATGAAACCAGGTCTTTTTTTGGTTATTCTGTTTAGTGTTGTTTATCATACTCCTTGAAGTATTCATACTACTGAAGTGGAGTGACATCATTAGAAAGACGCTACGTTTTACTAAGCAGATATTAACAGCAAAACTATTTCACAGGGCTTGGTAATATGCAGTGTGCATAGGAAAGATCTTTTGAGATTTTTGGAAAAACTGATTGGTTTTCTTGATACTGATAATACAGACATGCGAAATGGTTCCACCTACAGCCATCACGAAACTAACACTGTCTTAAGATTCCCTTTTGCACCTGTTTTCTGCTTTATTCCTTGATATAGGTGTAAAATATTCTTTATTAAGAATCCTTTGCAAAATATATTTGGCCACCATACTTGCACACATCCAGTACTGGAAAGAAAAAACAAAGCTTGCTTGCTTCTATCATTAGGTGAGAAGACCTGAGCAACATGCTGCTCTTTTCAGTGAACTGGAAAGAGAAATGAAAGAAAGGTGTATGTTCTAAGAGCTGTTATTTTCTTCTATGAAAAAAGGAATTTTCAGGGATTTTATGTGTGGAGAAAGGTCTGAGTGTAATCCTTTTTGCTTCTAGGGACCTCCAACTATATGATTAGTGTAAGTGTTCGCCACACAAGTTTTTACTTCTCTAAAAATTTCTAACTGCTGATAATGCTAGGTCAGCTTTCCTGACACAGACTACTTTATTAGAGTTTCTGCTGGTTTTATCATTGCATTGCAGAATTGCAGTGATTAGGTTTTAGGAGGAAGCAAACAAAAGTTTCCTGGAAACTCCTCTGGATCTCAAACTGTTGCTGCACCAGTATCTGAAATGTTGAAACTGGGAACTACTTCAGCTATATCCATTCAGCTGTTGAACAAGATGTATAGCTTATCCTTTATATTTGTTGAAGGTAACATAGAATAGCATCTAAATTTACAGCTTATTCTGCTTGGGCATCACCATAGTTGAATAAGAAATGTTAACACTAAAACTGCAGGGAAAAATTCTGGTTTTCTTGAACTTTTGGGCACAGAGAAAGAGATGTTTGCATTTGCTGCCTAAACCACTGTTCCTTCTTTCCACTGGGAGAGATGCGGGGAGATAGGTTTTGGTGTATGAGGCGCTGTTCTGAAATAGCTGGTGTAGCAGAGTTTGGGAATCCCTTGCTTACATCTAATTTAACATTAGTCAAGCAGAGAGTGTGTTATCTGGCAAATGCGCTAAAAAGAAAAACATTCAAGGGCGAATTTGAATTTGTTTTTTCTGACATTTTCTGTGACACAGGAAATACTTTTTAAAAACTTGAGCCTTGCTTGTTTCTTCTTCTCCTGTAAAATACCAAGAGCAATAAGGCTTGGTTTTCCTTTCACAGTTAGAGAACTACAGGAGAAAGGATTGACAAGGTACAGTGTGCTTGTTTCCATGTGATTTTAAGCATTCACACCCTTTTTAATAGTAGATGAGCTAAACAGGTGTTAATAAAAACAGTTCAAAGTAGTCCAGTCCAAAATGATCTCTCCATTGTTGCTTCTGTCTCAAAGCTTTCTTCCTCAGCAAAAAAAGGTTAGAAAAATGTCAATACTTTTTAAAGAATAAGCTGAAACTGTTCATGTGTAGCAGAAAAGCATCAGTGAAGTTCATTCCCTCTAACCACCCCAAAGAAATTCCTTTTATTTAAAAAGCAGTCTTAAACTGCTTCTTTTTTTAAAAAAGTAAATTCTGTTTTTACTTGAGAAGAATATTCTTGGCTTTGGAGAACTGTTCAGATTCATGGTGTTGTTTTAACTTAGTTTTGTGGCTTTATTTGTTTTGGAGGGGTTTTTAAATATATTTCTGAATTTTCATCCTGCCATTATGTTAATGAGTCTTGGAACAGTATGAAGCAAAGTTTCTAATGCTCGGAGTTTTAATACTGCTTTTTTCACATACAGAGAAGGCCCCAAAAGTTTGTGCGTCTGACTCTTTCCAGAGAGATTTGTTCAGCTTGGAAAATTCTTCTTTGATTTTGCTAGAATGTGACTTTGATACCCCAGAATCTGGCGAGCACATGTAAAATATGAGAAATAAGAGAAAGAACTGAAAGCGTATTGGAAGATGAGTAGAATTCAAAAAGGTCAGGACAAATTGGAAAAACTAGATGTAAAAAATACAGCAAAGTTAAACAGAAAATACGTGGAAGCACACACAGCAAGATGGTGATCAGGTTCACAAATAAAATATGCCAAACAACTGGCTAGGGGTAACTCTTAAACAGCAGGAGAAACATGGGAATTATCGGAGATAATGAGCTAGGTACAAGTCAACAAATAGCGACGTGAGAAAGGCAAGCATCTCACTGAGAACATACAAACAGGAGGATGGTAAATCTGTATCTACATCCTCAGTTTGTGTCTAGTTTTCAGGATTGTATTTAAACATGTGACTCAATATAAAGAGTTCAGATGAGAATAAAGGGAATAATAGGTCTCTGAGGTGTGAGCTACAAGGAAAGCTTTTGAGGGAATTTATGTTGTTGAACTGAAAGAAAATATGAATGGAGGGTGTAAGTATTCAACTACATAAAAAGAGAACTGTAGAGAGGAAGGGGCTTGTGCACAGTATTAGTTTTATAGGGCAAGAAGTAATTACCTCAAATTTTATCACAGACTGCGGAGTTAGAGATTGAGGGGCAAAGAATTACAATGGAGATGATAAAGCATTTGAATAAGCTGTTGTGGAGTCTCTATATTTGCAGGCCTTTAACAAAGACCTGCAAGAAGCATCATCAGTGTAGTGATTCTGCCTGAGGTTAGGTCCTTCTCTTCATATGGTCCATGATTAGACTAGCAAGTGCAAGCTATCTAGGAGGAAAGGAGGAAGAAACAAAACCGTCCCTACAATTGGAAGCATGTGTGAACTCATTTTTAAAAACATCAAATTAAAGCCAGATAGTCACCATAGTTGGTTAGTAATCGTTGCATATACCTTGGCTTGACTGTTCTTAAATTCAGTAATTCCTAACAAAGTGTTCTTTTAGTGTTTTTTTTTTTTTTTCTCTACTACTATTCAAATTGGAGTCTGGTAGACATTTAAGTTTGTCAATTGTCATTTCCCAAAATACCGCACAAATGAGGATTACTATAAGGCCCATTATAGGGATATGACTACCAGATTCCCCATCCAAACAGGTACATCTACTGCAGGCTACTAGGAGTGCCAGCCAAAATCCATCAATAAACGACTATGTCCATGCAGTAGTGCCCCTGAGCTCATTCAGCTCTACTGTTTCTATTTATGCTGCCTCATGTGATACCAGCATAAATATCTTTGCAACATATTCCTATGCTTTTCAGCTCAGAGCTGGGTTAAGCTTACAGCTGTGGTGCACACATACTGTCAGAAGACTTATTACTTTAACATTTGTCATGTTAAATATAGGATATGTTTATCTTGTCTCTGTTCAGGAAGACCTCTTTTAACAGCCAATGAATAATCAACCCAAAATAGATGAGGTGGTTGTGCTCATTTTATTGGTATGTTTAATTATTTAAATTGCTAATTGTCATTTTAGTATGTGCATATTGGGAATTCAGCAACCTTTTTCCATAAAGATGATTTTCAGCTGGCTTAGCAGTTGAATTCTTATTTTTTCACAACTGAAAGCTTCTACGAATTTTTAAGTCATTTTTATTGCAATTGGCTAGCATTATAAATTAGATTTTCAAGTATTTTGATTACAAAAGGGAAATGGAGTTCAGTTTACTCCAATCGGGATTCCTGCCTGCTGACCTGGTTACCTGTACCGTTGCTCTCTGTCATCCTCTAAACATCTGTTCTTTGACCCATTTTCCTTGCTGAATTTGTTGCTCCAGGGTTAGTTCTCATTCCTGCCCTCCAGTACTTAAGGAAATAATTGACCTTTTAAGACAAGGTAAAAAAGTTATGTTTGAATTTCCTAAGCACTGTGAACACCCTGTAACATACTACAAATAATGAATAGAATGGAGTTTCAAGACTACTATTTCTGCAAAAATTAGATTGTTTGATTTGATAAATACCAAGCCTTATGAAGTTCTATAATGATTGTCAGCTTTTGCTGAATTCAAAAATTGAGAAGAAGCACTTAGATGTGAAATTACAGAAGTATATTGTACTTGACAATACCTACCTTTATAGATAAAAAGTTTAAAAAAAAATTTGCAGAAAGGCATAAATTAATTTCAGTAACTACAAAGGATATTCAAATTGTAAAAATAACAGAGGAAGTAAAAGCTGTCTGGCATGCCAAACAGACTTTAATGTGATTATTTCGTACAGGTTTTTTAAGTTAAAGGCAAAGAAATCTCAGATTTCATACTTGTGAAGTAATATCATTCACTTGTCATACAGGATTTAGACTGACTCTGTTTGCTCTTGGAGTCACTAATCCCATGCATTTGTGTTGCAAAACCAGACTGATTGGGATTTGCTGCCTGTGTAGAAAAATGCTGAGGTAGACAGCAAAACCATAGACAGGTGGCTGTATTTGAGCAGACATTCTGAATTATCATGAAACCTGAAAGCGGGGTGGGGGGTGGGGGGGCTGGGGGCTTATTTTGTGGTATCTCTTGTATGTCCAAGGAGGAGTTTCAGCCTTTGAGTCCAACTGCGTGAGTCATAGTCATTGTACTTTATGTGCCATTCTAAAATAGATCTCTTATTTTTGACAAATGCAAGCTTATTGCCTTGCCAGCAAGAAAATATCTGTATGACAAATGATCCATATGTAAAAAGTTCATTATTAGTTGTTTTTGCTTCTGGAGGTTGTTCTCCTAAGTGTGTTTTACGTTTCATTTTGCATACTATGCCTGTGTTAACTCAGTTACTGTGCTCTCCAGTTGTGGTTATTCTGAAACATTCACCCTTAGCAGCTTGCATATATTTATGTAATCAATAGTTCTTCCAGTTGCTTATTGAAGTATAAAGACCTAGCTCTGGATCAAGGTCCAGAAGAGGTTGTGAATATCTAAGATGGGATTTAGATCGTATGTAGATCACGTAGATCCCTCAAACTGAGAGTGAAATCTTCGAAACACCTGTCTGATCCCACAGACACACCAGAATGTGTCTTTTGATACTCAGAGGGGAGGAAAAGGTGGTTGCCGTTTACAGTTCCCTCATTGTACAAAGTTTTCTTCTGTGCAGTCCTAGAGTTTTTATAGAATTGGGCAGCACAATGCATCTTATACCTAAATGCAAAACAGATTGATTTCCTTCTCATAAAGCGTGACCAGAGCATTCTTCTCACTTAGAGGAGAACGTTTTTTACAGAAGGCAGTGGGACACCAACTTCAAGTAGATGGCTTTTGGGTGGTCAAGCCAGTGATGCTGCAGCTTCAGAGTGGCTTGAATTAATGTAATGTCCCACATACATCGTGGTGAGCTGGGCTTGAATTCCATTGCAGAATTTAAATCTTCTGACTCTTGGGAAAGGTAATGCATTTTTCATTAACGGTCATGAAACAAGATGTCCAAGCAGTTGTTGCAATGGGCATTTGAGCCAAACTCTTCTCTGACATGAGTGCCCATAGTATTGAGATAAAGACTTTCAAACATGGATTTTTAACTGAAGAAAGAAAAAAAAAAAAAAAAAAGCAGCATAGCATGAAGTCTTCAACATCATGACAATTCTAGTTGCTGAGTTCATCCTCTTTCTGTGTCTTGAAAAAAGGAGCAATCCTTCTGCTGCTTTAAATTAACAATTTCGGCACTTAAACTGGAGAGAGGCTAGTGTGTGTTCTACATCTGGTGATTTAGTCCACATTTTAAACTGCCTTATAATTAAACCTACAGTTGTTTTAGGGTAGCTACCTCTTCTCTGTCTGCTGTGGCAAAGTTCAGAATCACACACTGCTTCAAAGTCCCTAAGAAAACTGTACTGTTGCTGGCCACAACCAGTTAGTCTAAGCAAATTTAGTTAAATTTGTAACGTGTTTCTTAGTTCTTTCAAGAATAAAAGCACATTGTCCTTAAAATACTCATTTGCTGTGTTAGCATTAAATTCAACGTGTAATTTATACTGTGAATGAAGACTAGTTATGTTACATACTTTTGGGAAAGTCAGTAACAATCTACTAAGCAAACTGTTATAACTACTGCCGAAACAAAGGTGCACCTTCTGATTTGAAATACTTCAAGAGATCTAGTAAGTTGCAAATTAGGATACCTGCAAAAATGGAGAATGATTTGGCTTGGTGCTTCAGTATTTGAAGTTTCACCAGTCTGTTAACACTGGAAGACAATTTTAGCAGCCCTTTTAGCATATGTGAGGGAAGGCAGTTTATAAAGCAACAGATTTTGAGTCTGCTACGTGAATATAAAGAAATGGGTCATTATTGTTGTCTGACTTGAGTCAAACAGTTTGATACAACAGTGGTTGCTATGAAAAAGCTATTTAGGTCTGGACTGGAAGAACAACTCAGTGCAGCAGGCAGTATTTTGGTTATAAGAGGAAGACTTCAAATTTGGCAATTTATTCTGTGTTGTTCTGGAAGGGTAGATCTGCAAAAAACTACTACTTTGACAAAGCCGGGAAGGCATTAACATCCTTCTGTGTCTGGTTTTCCTTTATGAGGAAAATGTGATTATAACTCAAATTAGTCTCAGAGATTCAAAAAATTCCTCATTGCTACATATTAGCCTCAACTACTCACAGGCTGGCTCCACATTATTTTTTTCCGTAATTCCCCAGATCTTGGCATTTTTGCACAACATAACTAGACAGAGAACATGCAGGCAGATAACAACTAGGTGAACAGAACACATTTGGGTCAGCAAATTTCTGATAGTTGATGCTGAGAAACTGTGGCAACTTTAGTAAATATATAGAGAACTTTTGCTCAGAAAGATGCTAGGAGTAGTAAACATTTTTTTCAGAACCTCCAGTTTTCAGTAGCACAATAACACATTATCGTTCCTTGCCAGAAGGTTATATACATTTGGGAAGCCAAGTGACGTGGGTTATTTCTTCCTCTACAAACCCTACATTATTTTCTCAGAATGTTGTCAGAACCCGAGAAGTTTGTCCTTCTGTAATTATCTAATGCAATCCTAATCAAAGTAGTATCTTATTCAGAGAAGGAAGGTAGATCGTTGCCCACAGAAGATTGCCAGGAAATCTGCAAAAATAGCAGAGCCTTCAAAGCCCCGGTGGTGTGTGCCCTGTGAAGCTGGGCAGGTCATGGTGCTGGAGGGGTCAGCTGAAGGGATGAGCTGGTGGCTGCTGCTGTGGAATGGAGAATTGCTCTTCATCTTCTGCCAAAGGGCTGTTTCTCTCTGTTTAGCATCAGTAGGATCGCTGTACCTGACTTTACAGAGTTTTCCCTCTAGGTCTGGCACAATTTTGTGCTTTTTTTATGCCTGCCTTCTCTGCAGGATGAAAAGTAGCCTCTCATTCATGTGATACAGCAAAATTCGCTTTTGCCTGTGCTACCGAGAGTCTTTTAAGCTGACACTGAATAATATTTTTTTTTCTCTCCCATATATCTCTGAATATTGAATCTCATCGATTGTCCCATCTGAAAGAGGTGGCAGGTGTCCAGGGTAACAAGAGATTTTAACATCTGGATGGTCATGATGAAGAATGTTTTTACTGCCAGGTGTCTTGTTGAGTAGCAGCTAGTGTTGTGATCTGGACTAATTGTCAGGAGTACAGGAGGAAACTAGCTCTCTCTGGCTTTCATCGCATAAAATCATCCCATTAATCCCACTTGCTTTCAATAAAATCTTTTTGTAGCTGAAAAGCTATTGAAACTGAATTCAGGAGGGAGTTCTCAGAAGCAAACTGTTCCTGTGGCTTCTTTCTGTAGGTCCCGTAGTAAGAGGGTTTGATTTCTACTTCAGCAATTTGATTGCTTGCATCCAGCATTATTTAATGTTTTTTTGGTCATCTTTCTCTGTCTAAGAAAATCTGTTTCACTGTGCATGTGGTTACCTGACTTTGTGTGTGACTTCTGTTATCCCTGCTGCGCTACAGGGATGCCCTAGGTTATTTGGGCATAGAAACAGCAATGTTTGAAGTTGAGTCCTATAAAATAATGCAGTGTGTCTGTTCAGCAGTACAAATACTTGCAGGAATATGAGATCTGCCCTCTTCTGTTTTAAATCAATTTCACAGTCTTGATCCTTATTATTTAAGGTGTCCCCAGATCCAGGATCTCTTGAGGGCTGGCTAATGCTCTGCTGAAAGCTGTTGTCAGTAACAGCAGGCTTTTAGCACAAGTTTCCACAGTCATGATAAAACTCATAATTTAATATACGTGGAAACTGTAATTTTAAAGCATTATTCAGGAACAGTCAACAATAATAACTAGAAGAGTAATTCCGCAACTGCTTCATACTTTGAATAACAGTATTTACAAGTATGTGGTCTGTTACCTAATGAAAAACTAATATTGTAAGCAAGCTATGATAAGAAATTGAGTAGAGAAAGCAATGGAGCAACTTCTGTTGTGCAGCTTAGTGATTTTTTTTTTTTTTTTTTAATCACTATTAAGAACTAGCTAGTAGATTACACTACTCACCACTGGAGAGGAAATTTAAATTGATCTTACGGATGTCAGAAAGCATGGAGGAACTGGCAAAGAGTCTGCAAATTTGAGTGGCAAAAGCAATGATTAAACTCAAACAGATCAAACTGAAATACAATTTCATATGTTCCATAGGTTGGATTCCTAATAATCCTCAGTAGTTTAATACTGACAAGTTATGATTCTTGCCCTGTGTCAGCACCTTTAACAGCAATGACATTTGAAGCGGATGGACAAATAAATCTTCGGTCTAAATAAGTGATACCTGAACTCTAAGTGAACAGAGCTGGAGTAAACATGAACCATACATAGCACCTGGAAAAGGACTTGCAAAATCATCTGTATGAAGAAGAAAGCTGGCCAAAAGAGAATAGACAAATAATCTTCTTGTGTAACCTGTGAATGATAATAGTAAAGCTGTAAGAAGCTTGATGAGTTGTCAAGCTTGTATCAACTGAAGGTGCTTGTTCCGCGTTTGGAATTGTAGATTTTCAGTATCTAAGCCATACACAGAGTTATTTCCAGCTTACCTGGTGAATGTTCAAATTGAAAGTCCATCAAAATATGGACAGATAGCATAATGCCCTCAAAAGAGAAAGTCTTGGAAAAACTAGCTGCGATAAATGGAGTAACTTACTGCAAATGCTCCGTCTGGGTTCACTGAGTCGTCATGGTTAAAGTTATCCGAAATAAGATAACCTCTGGCAAGCCTGTTACTTCTGAACTTCTTGCATGTAGGGGAAAATGTGAAATGCCATTAGTATCTAGGAATAAACCAAAATCCTTCACTGTTGTAGTGGAGAGGGCTTGTTTAGATTCCAATTCAATTAAATGCAATATGCAGCAAAATTTATATCCATGATGGGATACCTACACTAACCTAATCTGGGAATGTCTGTCTTGTAAACGAAACTTGAATCCAGCATATTGATTTGCGCCAGTTCCCATGCAAAGTTTGTTGCATGTGTAGTCTCAGTCTGAAAGATAAAATGGTAACTGCCAACCTCCAAAAACATCAACGTTCAATGCAGAGAAAAGTGAACGTTGGCATTGAGGCAGCAGCTCGGTATACCTGTCTTTGTCTTTGCTTGCAATTTATTCTTTATTATTTTGTTCAGGGAATCTTTTTTTCTCTCTCTTTCCTGCCTTCTTGGCCTTATGAGTAGGCTGTAAACCTTTGAAAGCAGTACTTTAAAAATAGCAAAATGGTTTAGAAACAGTTTTCTGGAATACGTGAACATAGATAGATAATGCACTGTCACATTCGCAGCGAATCCACTGCATCATTACAATAAGCTCTAAGGGAGCAGCTACTTGTCTGCATGACAAGTTCTTCTCACGCTTTTCAAAATAATCTGTTATAATCTGGTTTATATAACAATTTCTGTTTAAGAGATGCAGAGCAGGACACCGCTGAGGACCCATTCTGTTCAGCAGTCAAGAATGGATTCCCCTCCACTCAGCCTTTTAAAGCATTGGCTCTCTGCGGACACTGGGCTAATAATGCAAATGGAGCATGAACATTTTAATTTGGATCATTTTAGACTATGAACTCTTCAAGGAAGACAATTTCTATTAGCGGATCACCGGTTTCAAGGAGGATCCATCCTGTTGTTTCAAAGTCAGGATCACACATATCACAGACAGAACTGTTAGTGCTACTTAAAACTGTCTGTGTTGGTGTTCCGAGATTTCTCTTTGAATGGTTAAAACTTTCTCATACTGCAGCAGTAGAAACTGGAGTTTCCTATGCCAGATGTTTACCTCTGGATAAAGTATTTGGTTAGAGTTGAGATTTTCTTGTTCACTGAGCTTTCATTTAAACTTAACCATCCCAGAAAAGGAGGCTTAACTTACAGGGAAGATAGGCAACTTTCCCTTGACGAGTCTTGCTGTCATTTCGTTAAGGAGATCCAGCACTTGCTGATTTTTAAAGCTAAAAGTCTTGCAATTTCATGGACAGAAAGGGAGGTGGGAGGAACCAAACAGGCTAGTTGAGAAGCAGATGGTACCAAAGTATTTTAACTGACTTTTAACTCATAACTACTCACTTATGAGTCTTGTCACAGAACAAAAATAATGAATTCTTACACTTTCTTTTTCTTCCAGCAAATAGCTGTACAGCCCCCCAGCAGGTTTGCTCTCCGGTGCTGCTCTGCGTAGAGGATAATTGCTGCTGTTGACATGAGTTAGCTAAAACGGCAGAGGTCTATGCTGGGGCTCTGAAGGCCTGAATGATTCAGATTGTGGGTAAATATGATCCCACATGGAGGAATTTCTGACTTCAGGCGATGTGGGTTTTATTTTTGCTCTGGGCAGCACATTACCAAGTGCCTTACGCTAAACGGACGTTAACATCTGAAGTCCCAGGTTCACACAGCAGGAAGCGCAGGTCACCCATCCCAGGTAGCGTCGGTTCTGAGTCAGCACGTTGCCTGTTTACATTTTATTTGATTTGGGTGGCTCAGACTACTTGATTTCAATTTCTAGCTTTTTCACAAAGACCTCATGTTCAAAAAAACTAAAACTGAAATCTCGTAGTCATAAAACATTTTCAGTGATTAGGAAGTGTGTATATTTCTTTGAGTACTACCTTTTAAGATGCTTTTATGTGGTACTTGGATTTTGGACTGTAGATCATTTGGTTTAACACAGATGCTAAGTGATTAAAAGGATCTTAACTTTAAATGAAGCCTGTTGTCTTTGTTATCTATTGTGAGGCCCAGAAATTTGGGATGGGGAAGCTCCTTGTTGTGGGTGGGGAGAAAGCCTGTTTGTTTCCTTACTTGAGTAAAAATGAAAATGATAAATCTGGTGTTACTTTTCTCCCAGCACACGGGTTTTGATAGACATGGAGAGTTTGGAGCAGGCAGCTCTCCATCCTCTGAATTCTCAGTAATTAACTTTTTTGCTGAAATATCAGAACTTAGGAGGTGTCTTTGCTGATCTTTGGCAGTCGAACTGTTAGGTTTTATTTTGGGACTGAATGCCTGTCCATTAGCGTGCTTCATCATCTGGACGTACGTGGGTTATTTTGTTCTTTTGTTCAGTGTTGAGAAACTAATATAGAGAGCGTAACTCACTTGTTCCCTTTTTCCCCTCTCTCCTTGTGGTGTTTTAGCAAATTAGGGTTTAACGATGAAAGAAAATAAAATTCGAACAGTAACTGTCATGTATTACGGTGATAGCAATAGAAATGTATAGCACTGCGTACATTATTTTAATAAGCTAGGAGTGTTCTAGAAAGGACAAAGTCTAGAGTTATTTTTGCCAGTTTGGATCCATATGTAAACAAAGGCAGCAGCAGAACATCAGCCTTGCTGTATTTAATGTACATTCAGTGTTGGTATTTCACAGTAAGCTACTGATGAATTCTTCAGTAGCCCCAAAAATGTAATTTTTTTTAATAGTCCTTTTTTTGTTGTTTTCATGCAGGTTACCATGAAAGCCAAACAGATGAAGGATTCTGTTACACATACACCAGGTGTGTGCTACCAGATCTCCACTGATGCCTGTAAAAATCACTGTAATGGGATTCTAGCTCTGCAAGGACAAGGGCATTTTGTACCTTTCAGAGTGTTTTGCAGAGACTGCTGCAACTTTGCTTTACTTTGAGCAAAGAGACAAGCTGATGGGTGTTCTGAGGGAATGTTTCCCTTTAGCTACATCCTCCCAGCCTTTCTTAATTTATTGTGGGTTTTGTTCGTTTATTCAGGCTGTTCTGTTCTGTTTGTTTGTGTCACTGTGGTAATTTACTGGTACTTCACATATACCAGGTAAGGTCATAATGGGCAAGTTCATTGCTTCATAACAAATACCTCGATTACTCAATAAGCATTTTCCTTAAGCTCTTAATCCAGAAGAGCTTTTTCTCCTCTCTGCACTGTTCTGGGTACCTTTTATTTGTGGGCAGTTCCCTGCTTGTTTGTGGTTTGTTTTATTTTTTTGGAAGTGTAACAACAATGCTTCCTACAGGTATCATTAGGCTCTCTGAGCTTAAAACACTGGCCCAGAATTCCACGAACGTCAAAGTCAATGTGAATTTGCCGGACCACATAATCACTCAGCGAGAAAGGGAGGAGGAAGAGGAGGAGGGGAACTATGATCGTATCCCAGAGCAGGTGGATGTCCAAGTAGATCAAAAGGAGACCACAGTGAGTGAAACTAGACACCGCAAGCGAAAAATTGTCAAAGCACCTGAAATGGCTCAACCAGCAATGAAAGAGGTACCAGAAGAGAAAGGCAGAGGAAGACGCCAGAAAGATTTTGATAACACCGAGCAAGAGGAAGAGAGTGATGATGAGAGCAGAAAGAGAGAGAAAAGCCGTGCCCCAGAAGAGCTGTGGACTCAAAATCAACAGAAACTTCTTGAAACGGCCTTGCAGCAGTATCCAAAGGGAACATCGGATCGCTGGGATAAAATAGCAAAGTATGTTCCTGGAAAAAGCAAGGTATGCTTAGGGTTTGTTTGAACTGTAGTATAAATTGAGGGGAAACGTATTTTTTACCAATTTGTGATTATTTTAAGAACTGATGGTCCCTGCAGAAGGTGAAGGTTTTTACTTGGCCTATCAGTCCAGACATAACTGACCTAAAGAGCGTCACTATCATGTTTGTTGGTTTTATTTAAAATGCCTTTTTATTTAATTTGGTTTGTTTGACCTGTTACAGAAGATGTTGAAATACCTCCAGTTTCATTTAAAACACCTACATCTCCTCTGCCTTTCAGATCTTCCATTGCAGGACAAATTAGATTTTAAAACAAATTTTGATTCAAAGTTAGTAACCAAATGTGGTGAGCCACTTTGCTTACACTTTTACAATACCTTTCTCAACCCATCTCAATGAACAAACAAAATAAGTAATCCATCTCCAAGTGTTAAATGCTCAATAATCAATCTAATGTTCTTTTTGTAAGTATAATCTTTTTAAAATAGTGTTGTCATTGATGTAGTTGGTCTGTGCTAGATTTTGTAATAGTTGTGATAGTTTGCTTGCTTCAGTCATTGTAGCTGCAGAAAAATCGTTTTATTTGTGCCAAACACAGTGTGAGAGCAGGAAGCGCAGGTGGGGGATTTGAGGGTTTCTGTGGCTCTGGAGCTCTTCAGCAGTATCTGGTGTCGGGAGGAGCTGTGTTAGTGACCGTAAAGGCTTGCCTTAACCGACCTGCAGCGTGGCTCCCACAGAGTAACAGTTCTGAAATAGATCTTACAGTGCGACTGTTTAATAACTGCTTTTACAGTCGTTGTCAGGAAGTACGAGGCAACTCTCCTTGGGTTCGTGTGCTCTTTAAAGAGAGAAATGTAAATTGCAAGTTCATTTTTCTAATCCGTTCTTCACTAGATGTAGATTCTCCTTCTGAAATTTAGTGTGAAACTTTAAAAAAGGACCCCCCGAAACCCCACACAACCCCAGAACCTAGCTCTTCCTCTAGAATGAGGTAGCATGTATAGAGTTACAGCAATACTAAAATGCCAAACTTTAACACTTCTGTTTTTCCTTTTAGGAGGAGTGTATAGCAAGATACAAGTTGCTTGTTGAACTGGTACAAAAGAAAAAAATGGCTAAAAGCTGAATGTTCTGAGCAGAAGACATGTAGCTCATCTTTGTCAAAATGGGGTTTTAAATCTCACATGCAGGAAAACTGCATTTTTGTACCTCAGTATTTCTATACGTCATGTGCCTTAGTAAAAGAAAACATTAATAAATCTTATGCCATCTTACCTGTTCTGTGTTGAAGAATGAAGGTGTGTCTTTGTTGGAGAGCTGCTTGTGTGGACGTGTGCTTAACTAGGTCTTAAAAATTAGTGGACCTTCAGGAAAACCCACACTGATAATTGCACACTGGAACTGGTAGGTTTACAGCCAATGAATATGCAGAATGTAAAGAATTTATATTTGTTTTGAGAGAGAGAATTGATCTGAAACTGTTAGGCAAGCACAAGAATAATGTAACTCTGCACTCAAAAAATATATATTTCTTCCTTGCAGCTATAAATCCCAGACCGTATGGTTGTAGGCGTGTCTGCTGCTATGTGAGGTGTCTGGTCATTCTAACGGTATTTTGAAATAAGCTGTATTTCTATCCTTAACTTCCCACCTACATTTATATGCACCTGCAATCTAATACTTTTTTACCAGCCCTGCAGACTAATGCACAGTGATTCCTGATAGTGCTGTTAATTTGGTAAAGTCGAAATTGGTTAGAACATTAAAGGCTTTAATTTTTTAATTAGAAACTAAGATATATAAGGCATATACTTCATGACCAGTTTTTAAGTACAGAATAGGACTTTGGCTAAGAGTTCTCATATTTGGGGGGAGGGGGTTGTATACCATGGATACAATAGTTTGATTTTCTACTTGAACAACAGGTAACAAGGGTTATTGTTCCTTACTTGCTATTTTGCTTTTCATCATTTTGGAAAAGTACAAAGCTTGAAATGCTGGAAAAAAGGGTACTTACTTAATGGGCTGTAAATTATACCAGTAAATCAGAGCAGTGATCACAGTCTTTGCAAGAAACATTAAGGACTCGCATTCTTTGAAGTATTATTTACCACTCGAAATCTGATTTAATACCAGGATTCTAGTTAAGTTTTTGAGCTTTAATTCAGAATTAAAATGAAAAATCAGAGGACCGCATATCTGAACTAATTGGAACTTGGTGGCTGAAAATCTCCATTAACTTTCAGCCATTTACACTGTTCGTTTTCCCCAGTAACTATTTGCCCGTTGCGTTGCTTCTGATAGATGAGCATTTCACAAAATTTCATCCCATTCCCATAAAACGTAAAGGGAGAAGTATTTAGGGAAGATAAGTGTTCCACATACCTTCCTTTACCTGTTGAAGCTGCTTTTTCCTTTGGGGAGAGGGGATGTCATGTATTAAAAAAATTATTCTTAGTCAGTAGAAGTAATGGTATTATGGGAACTTTACTAGACACAAAATAATGCATCTAAATTTTGTTTCAGAGAAAATTTCACTGGGTAACTGTGTTGGAAACTAAACATATTTAGACACTGCTGTGATCTGTGTGTGCCAATTGATCAAACAGGAATTCTGTGCTACTAATGCACCTATGAAGGAGGAGTCTTAAGTGAGATCAAGTGAGGTATTTTCAAGAGGTATCAGGAAATCTTAACTTGATTAGTCATCCAGAACACTCAAGACAGCTGACTCGAACTGTAAAGCAAGGTGATTGAAATGGCTACAAAGAAAAGCTGCTAAACTGTTAGGTGACTTGGTGTTGCACTGATAGGGCTGGGGTGGAAGAACACGAGTGAATGGAGATGTGTTGTTCATGAAAAAAAATAGACGTAATTGGAATATTTCTGCTGTTATAAAAGAAGGCGGCAAGTCAGGGGAGAGGCTAGCCTGTGAGGATAAGAGTCATCTTTCCTTTCCACTCTGGGTTTATAAGACTTCACCTGGACTGGTGTGCCCAGTTCGGTGTATCGCCCTTCAGGGAAAATATAGACCATCCAGAAGAGGCAAAGAGAATGAGACAGAGTCTGGAAAAGCCTGATTTGCTAGGGAGCACAGAAGGCATTGTTGGTATTTGCTCTACGAGAAAGAGAGACAGAGAGACAGAGAGAGAGAGAGAGAGAGAGAGAGAGAGAGAGAAGGAGAGAGAGAGAGAGAGACAGAGAGAGAGAGAGAGAGACAGAGAGAGAGAGAGAGACAGAGGAGAGAGAGGGAGAGAGAGAGAGACAGAGACGAGAGAGAGACAGAGAGAGAGAGACAAGAGAGAGAGAGACAGAGAGAGAGAGACAGAGAGAGAGAGACAGAGAGGAGAGACAGAGAGAGAGAGACAGAGAGAGAGAGACAGAGAGAGAGAGAGACAGAGAGAGACAGAGAGAGAAGACAGAGAGAGAGAGACGACAGAGAGAGAGAGAGACAGAGAGAGAGAGAGACAGAGAGAGAGAGAGACAGAGAGAGAGAGAGACAGAGAGAGAGAGAGACAGAGAGAGAGAGAGAGAGAGAGACAGAGAGAGAGAGAGAAGACAGAGAGAGAGAGAGAGACAGAGAGAGAGAGAA